>NW_019154085.1:51744841-52379691 GCF_002288905.1 Enhydra lutris kenyoni
AGGGTATTATGCTGAGTGAAATAAGTCAATCAGAGAAAGACAACTATCATATGATCTCCCTGATATGAGGAAGTGGAGATGCAACGTAGGGGGTTTGGGGGGTAGGAAAAGAATAAATGAAACAAGATGGGTTCGGGAGGGAGACAAACCATAAGAGACTCTTAATCTCACAAAACAAACTGAGGGTTGCTTGGGGGTGGGGGGTAGGGAGGGGGTGGTGGGGTTATGGACATTGGGGAGGGTATGTGCTATGGTGAGTGCTGTGAAGTGTGTAAACCTGGTGATTCACAGACCTGTACCCGTGGGGCTAATAATACATTTTATGTTTATTAAAAAATAAAATAAAAACAAAACAAAACAAAAAATAATTACCCTTCTATAACATAGTACAAGTCCTTTCCTCTTTCTGGACTCTATCCTCCCTCCCTCCTTCCTTCCTTCTTTTCTTTCTTCCTTCTGTCCTTCATTTTTTCTTCTGCCATTCCTTTTTTTTCCCACTTCCTACTTAAATCTCAGGTGTAAAATGAGGGAGTGGAATAGAACATTGCTAAGGCTTCTTTTAGAGCTCAAAACAAAGTCATCATCTTGTGCAACTTCTAATATTGGAAGAAGTTGACCATTATCGCCTTGCAACACTATTTTTTTAATTTCCATGACACATTATTCACCTAAATTTTTGATCCCTCTTCTGATTGCTTTTCTTTTGCTTTGTCAACAATTTCTTTTCTGCCAAACTTCAAATACTAGTTGGAGTTCCTTAGGGTTAAGCTCTGGTACCTCTTTTGTTTACACTCTGATTTCTATTTTTAGGCAAATTCATCCATTCCCATATTTTGAACGTAAAATTTTTTTGAAACATAACATAATTAAAGTCTATAAAGAATAAGTACATAGTTTTATAGGTTAAAAAATAATTATAAAGGTTACAACCAGATAAATACCACCTATGTGGAGAAATAAAATACTGGAAGCAAGAAAAGTATAAGTGTTTGTGACCACAAGCCACTGAAATTTGGAAAGACTTTTGTTTTTGCAGCAAATCTAATATAACCTTCCCTAAAATTTTTATTTTAAAGTCCTACTTAATAAGTTTTATGGCTATCCTGACCATCACAGTAGGTTTTTTGTTTGTTTGTTTTCCTTTGTTTTGTTTTGCTTTAATGAGAAGTATTACTTCCTAGGGATTCATTTTCTGTTATCATGGAATACTTGAAAAAATATATTTTTTTAAATCATGCATGGAGGTCAAATTTTATTACATCATTTTTGTTCATCTATTATCCTGTAATTTGTTAATGTAGTAATTACATTGTTCAATTTGTTAATGATGAACCAACCTTTTATGTAACGTCAATTTGGTCATGTTGAATTATTTTTTTTTTAAATAGTTTTGAATTTAGGTAATATTTTGTTCAAAAATTTTACATTATAAATCAATGATGCAAGGATGGTTAGGTCTCTGGGGCAGCTCTGATCCACCTGACTTCCCATTCTAAAAGCCTGTCAGGAGTAGTCCTTATCTGGGCTACTACATTGTCTGACAGAAGAGCGGTGGAGGAAATTCTGATGCTTCAGAAACAATAAGTTAGATAGAGTGGTCATTAAAATCACCCACATGTCCTGGCCCCAAATGAGACCATGTATAAAAAGCAAGATCATTATCTCAGGGAATAACATTTATGGCTGAATAAAAGCTGAAAGGTAATTTTTAGGAGCCAACATGTTTAAAAGCATCATAAACAATACTTATACCTTACAGGTTCATATACAATGAAAGTTTTGATAATAAATAAGAACAATTTAAATTTTAATACAAAGAAGTAAAAACAATGTTAACATTTTAGCGTTTTTAACATCATCCTGATTTGGAGGAGTGGGAGTCGTACTTGGGACATGCAAAGAGAAGAGCATACTTTAATCAAAACAAATATCCAAATATGAAGACATGTGTATCAGAAATGAATGTTAAGAAAAATGTGTGTGATTTCTGTTGCCACATGACAAATTACTTCAAGCTATAGTAGCTTGAAGCAACATTTATCATCTCACAGTTTCTGGGTCTGGAATGTAGGAGCAGTGTAGCAGGTTGGCTTAGTCTCAAGGTCTCATGAGGATGCAGTCAAGGTGTTGGCCACCGTCGCAGCTATCTCAGGCTTGACTTGGAAGGAGCCAGTTCCAAGTTCACTCACAGGGCTGTTGGCAAGCCTCAGCAAATCTGTTTCTAAGGTCACTGACATGTTTCTCTCCACAGGGCTTCCTCACAGCATGGTAGCTGGCTTCCCCTGGAGCAAGTTGTCCAAGAGAGAGTGAGACTGCACTCAAGAAAGAAGTCTTTTTATAACCTAATCTCAGAAGTGATATCCCAATATTTCTGCCATATTCTGTGCATTAGGAGCAATTCAGTCAATCCAGTCCATGGGCAAGGGGAGCATGTGACTACTAGGAGGTAAGGATCATTGGGGGCCATTTCAGACACTGCCTTATATAAAAAGTGTATACATTTCTATGGAAATCCATAATTCTGAAAATGAATAAGGCAAGGTTCTGAAAGACAATGAATTGGTAATGGGCAACTCTCACTTTTTGTTCTATACACATCTGTATTTTCAAATAGTTTTTAAATGACTGTATTCTATAACTACAGAATAAGAGTAAATAAAAAATAATATAGATTACCAAGGTGATTTTTAAGGTCTGCTCTCATAGTAGGTAAATATTCAGGTTTGTCTCATAATTAAATTATTTATCACTATAGGGATTGATAAGAATATGAAAGAACTGGTGTTGGTCAAATGTTGCTCCTTTCTATAGGCCAGTCCTTCTGGACTTATCTTGGTAGAGGGTCAGCAATAATGTAGAGAATCATGTAGACTGAGCTGCAAGGTTAGCTCTGTGAGTTTGAATTAAGGCTTCCATGACTTGGGGATTCTGCCATTAGGTAAAAATTCTTCCCCCAAACCTTAACCTGCTGAGGGAGGCTTTTTAAGCATAGATAATTATGATAACATTACATAATTTGGGAGTATTTTAGTTGAAAATGAAAGAAAATCAAATCAAACTGGTTTTTAGGGATAAAGGAAATGTATATGGTGTCTAACATAACATTTAAAAAAAAAGAAATACATTAATTCAAATAAAAATTTCAGAGGCTGAACTGGCTCCAAGAGCTATTTGACTCAGAGTTTCACAAGGTCTTTAGACTTCTGAATCTTTATGTTAAGAGTTCTTTCCACTGCGCCCTCCTTTGTGTGTTGACTAGATGTCATGTTTGCAAAAGCGGCAGCAACAGTTCCAGGTTCCACATTCTTCTATCAGCTAGTCCAACAAGGAAGGGAAAAAAATGTTGCAAGCATTACCAATAAGTTTTGTTTACGCAGACTGACTTAGGCCATATCCGTATCTGACTGGGTCACTGTGTCCAAGTGGTGGTATATTTACCACCACAGTACTTTATATTTTAGCCCAACAGAGTCCACTCTTAAAGCTAAGAGTAGGGTCAATTTCATCTAAAACTCAAGGCAGACGTGGGGGAATGAGTAATATTCTGAAATAAATTAAGAGTAATATTACCAGGGTAAATAAGAAATTGATACTAGGCATCAAACAAAAAAACATGTTCATTACCTAGGGATACAAAATTGTAATTAAGAATTCATCGTAAATGATTATCTTTTGCTTAAATTTTTATGACTCGGTATTATAATTCAAGCAAAGGTAAATAAATATTAATACTCATGTAAAAATTACATATGCATTTTAGTGATGGAAAGATATAAGCTTACAGGTTTAAAATGCTTCTTTGGCTAGTTTCAGTAATATATAAATCTCTCTATATTCTTTCATTTCATTGGAAGTCATGGCTCTATTTCTCTATAATTCTTTCAGTTATGTCCTCTTTTGTGTGTTGATTCTTCTTAGCCTGGTTTCTCTCGTAATGGAAAAACAACTATGAAACTGGACAAAATAAATGAGAAAAACTTGTTTAAGACAATGGACATCAAAGCAGGAGAGTGAGCTCCCTATTCCCACTGAATTTTTGACTAGGGATACTTCTCAAACTATAGTGTAGGGAAGTAGAGTCCAAAAATAAAGCAGCATTCTTAGTAGGTGGAAGAAACAAATCAAATTTGGAACTCCTGAGGTTGGTGGGTGGGATTTTTAGGCCAAAGTATCAGAAGGGAAGTAGTTATATAGTAGAGGAATGCCAGAAATGAGTTATTGTCTCGACTTTCAGATGCACATGTTCAGGGACAGATTCTTTTGGCCCAGGCAGAAAACAATTCTGGGAGAGTCATGAGCTGAATAGAGGTTCCAGAGATGGCATAGTGGTAGAACATATTGGGATTTTGACTAGCCAACATGGGGAGACATTGCTGAATATTTTAAGCATCATTTTGAGACCTCAGAAAGGCCATACCATTGGAATAAGACTTCTCTACCTCTATGGTAAGGTTTTTGAATGATACAATTGTTGACATTTTGGGTAAGATAACTCTTCATTGTGGATGCTGTCCTGTGCATTGCAGAATGGTTAGCAGCTCCCCATATCTTTACTGTATGAAAATAACATTTATCTTTCAGTTATTACAGTCAAAAGTATTTCTGAACAATTCCAAATAGCCCATCAGGAAAAAAATTCACCCAACCGAGAACCACAGCTCTTGATTAAGGGCTACTTTAAAGATTTTGTTTATTTATTTATTTGCAAAAGAGGAGAGAGCGAGCGAGAGCATGCAGGAGTGGGGAGAAGGACAGACAGAGGCAGGGATGCTAAAGCCAGAGAATCTTGAAATCAGCTAAGAGAGGAGACTCATCACATACAAGGGATCCTTCTTAAAATTAACAGCTAATATCTTATCAGAAACCATTGAAGACAGAAGACAACGAGATGATATTCTCAAAATACTGAATAAAAAAAGCTATCAACTAAGATTTCTATATCTGGCAAGCTGTCTTCAAAAATGTAGGGCAAATTAAGATATTCCCAGATAAACAGAAACAGAGTTTGTCAGTAGGAAACCTGCTGTTTAAGAAAAGCTACAACTAGTCCTTCAGGCTGAAAAGAAAGAATACTAGACAGTAAATCAACTGTGAATCCACAGTAAATACAAGGAATATAGAACACTGGTAAAGGTAACTACATAGGTAAATTTAAAAAGATGGTATTGTTGTATTTTTTTTTCTTGTAACACTTGTTTTTTCCCATGTGACTTAAAATACAGCTGCAGAAAATAATTGCTGGTCTTTGTATAGAAATACAATTCGTGAAAATACCAACATAGAGGGGAGGCAGAGCTTACAGGAGCAAGGTTTTTGTGTACTACTGAAATTAAATTTATATTGATCCAAACAAGATTATTATAAATTAAGATGTTAATTTTCTCCCTAGGACAATGACCAAGAAAATAACTCAGAAATATATAGTAAAAGAAATAAGAGAATAATAATGGTACACTATAAAATATTTATACTGCAAAGGATGGCAGTAATGGAGAAAACTAAGGAATAAAATATATAATATATATGGGGGCACCTGGGTGGCTCAGTGGGTTAAGCCTCTGCCTTCGCCTCAGGTCATGATCTCAAGGTCCTGGGATGGAGCCCCACATGGGGCTCTCTGCTCAGCAGGGAGCCTGCTTCCCCCTCCTCTCTCTTCCTACTTGTGATCTCTCTCTGTCGAATGAAAAAATAAAAATCTTTAAAAAAAAAGATATAATGTATATGGAAAATAAATAGTAAAATGGCAGAAGTGATTCTAACTTATGGGTCAAGATTTTCAATTAACAAGCAGAAATTGCAAGAATAGATTAAAAAATGATCCAACTATATGCTGTCTACAAGAGCCTCAATTTATATTCAAATAGAGTAAAAGAAAAATGATGAAAAAATACATTCTGTGCAAAGAGTAACCAAGAGAGCTGGAATGCTGTATTATTGTCATAGAAAGACTTTAAATAAAAATGGTTATAAGAGACAAACAAGGATATTGACAAAAGATTCAATACAACAAAAAGCCATAATAATTATAAATATGGGGCTCCTGGGTGGCTTAGTCACTTGAGCTTCTGCCTTCAGCTCATGTCCTGGTCTCAGGGTCCTGGGTTTGTGCCTCTCATTGGTCTCCCTGCTCAATGGGCGGTCAGCTTCTCCCTCTCTCTTTGCCCTCCCCTCATTCACATGCTCTCTCTCTCAAAATAAATAAAATCTTTTAAAAAAATTATAAATACATGCATCTAGCAAAACGGGAAAATACATGAATTGAAAACAGAATTGAAAAGACAAACCAACAATAATAACTGGAGACTTTAATACTCCACTTTCAATAATGGACAGAACTAGACATTAGATAAGCAAAGAAATAGTGGGGTTGAAAAACACTATGAAACAACTCGCCCAAACAGACATCTATGTACACACCGCTCAGTAACAGGGGAACACACATTTTTCTCAAGTATACATGGAACATTCTCTAGGAAACACCGTTTGTTAAATCACAAAACAAGTCTAAAAATTTTAAAATACTGAAATAATACAAAATATATTTTCCAACTGTAATTCTAAGTGAAATTAGAAGTCAATCACAGAGGGGCACCTAAGTGGCTAATTTGATTAAGTGTCCACCTTCAGCTCAGGTCATGATCTGAGGGTCCTGGAATGGAGCCCAATATCAGGCTCTCTGCTCAGGGGGAAGCCTGCTTCTCCCTCTGTCCCTCCTCCTGCTTATGCTTTCTCTCTCTCAAATAAATAAAATCTTAAAAAAAAAAGCCAATCACAAAAATAAATCTGAAAAATTCACAAATATGCAGAGACCAAAAAATACAATCTTAAATAACCAGTGGGTCAAAGAAGAAACCACAAGAGAAATAATATGATGAAATTAACAAAAGCAAAATCACAGCAAAGTAAAACTTATGGCATGCAACAAAAGCAAGGTACAGAGGGAAATTTACATCTAAATGCTTACATAAAAAAATTAAATCAATAACCTAATCTTCCACCTTAAGAAACTAGAAAAAGAGGGCAAACTAAATCCAAAGTAATCAGGAGGAAGCAAATAATGAAGATTATTGTGGAGATAAAATTGAAGTGGAGATAAATGAGATAAAAAGTAGAAAAATAATAGAGAATTGACCAAACCATAGTTGGTTCTTTGAAAATATCAACAAAATTGACAAACCTTTATCTAGACTGACCAACAACAAAAAAGGAGAGATGACTCATTTTGCTAGAGTCAGAAATGAAAGAGGAAACATTACTACTGACCTTATAGAAATAAAGGATTATAATGGAATACTATGAAAAATTATATGTTAACAAATTCAGTTATCTAAATGAGATGGGCAAACTCCTAGAAACTCACAAACTACTAAAACTTAATTAGAAATAGCAAATCTGGAAAAACCTATAATAAGTACAGATATTGAATCAGCAGTCAGAAAAACAAAACAAAATTTCCAACAAAGATCTTTTAAAGTACTTAAGTTGCTGTTATATAAATGCCAAAGCTAAACAAAGATATCACAAGAAAAGGAAAACTATAGACCAATATCCCTTATGGATACAGAGGCAAAATTCTTCACTAAGCTATTAGCAATCTGAATCTAGCAGCATATTAAAAAAATAGTATATCATGACCACATGGAATTTATCCAGTAATGCAAGGGTTAATCAACGTACAAATATCAGTCAATCCAATATGTCTTGTATTCAGCATTGCAATGGAATATCTAGACTGTGAAATTACTCAAGAAAAAGAAAAGACATTCAGATTGGAAAGGATTTTTGCCTAAAGAACCTAAAAAAATATGAACACTAATAAGTTCAGCAAAGTTTAAGGATAAAAATCAATATACAAAATACCAGTTATATTTCTATACAATAGCAGTGAACAATCTGAATATGGCATTAGAAAAACTGTTACATTTATGGTAGCATCAAAAATAATAATATAGGAAAAAATTAACCAAAATGTGTAAGACATATAGATTGAAAATTATAAGATGTTGAAAGAAATTAAAGAAGATCTAAATAAATGGAAAAACATCTTCTGTTTATGAATTGAAAGTTTTTGTATTTGGAGTTTCAGAAGAAGAGGAGGGAGAGATTGGGGCATAAAAAATATTTGAAGAAATAGTATCTAAATAGTTTACAGATTTAGTGAAAAATATGTCCATAGGTCTTCTAAATTTCAAGCATAATAAACACAACCACAACTAGAACATTTAAATACTGCTGAAATTCATGGAGTACCTGGGTGTCTCTGTCAGTTGAGCACCTGACTCTTGATTTCAGCTTAGGTCATGAGATTGAGCCCCATGTCAGGCTCCATGCTCAGGGTGGGGAGTCTGCTTAAGATTCTCTCTCTCTCTCAGGGCACCTGGGTGGCTCAGTGGGTTAAGCCTCTGCCTTTGGCTCCAGTCATAATCTCAGGGTCCTGGGATAGAGCCCCACATTGAGCCCCACACTGGGCTCCCTGTTCAGTGGGGAGCCTGCTTCACCCCCTCTCTCTCTGCCTGCCTCTCTGCTTACTTGTGATCTCTATCCATCAAATAAATAAATAAAATCTTTTTTAAAAAAAGTTTTTTTCTCTCTCTCTCTTTCTGCCCCTCCCCCTTCCTCTCTGTCTCTCTAAAATAAATAAAATATTCAAATACTCCTAAAATTCAGTAAAAAGAAAACACCTCAAATGGGCAAAAAGTTACATTTTATAAAGAATGATATATATATGGCCAATAGACACATAAAAAATGCTCACTGTCACTAGTCATCAGGGATATGCAAATACGATATCTTGTAGAGTGCTATAAAATTAAGCAGATTGTCAGTTCCCAGTATTGATGAGGCTATAGGGCAACTGGATTTCTCATGCATTGGTAGAGGGAATGTAAAATGGAAGAATCACTTTGGAAAACTGGAAATTTCTTAGAAGGTTAAATTCCTATCCCTAATCTGACCCAGCACTCTCATTCCTAATCATTCATCCAACAGAAACAAAAGTGTGTATCCACAAAAACACTTTACAGAAATTTTCACAGCAGTTTTATTCATACAATCCCCCCAAATGGAAATAATCTAAATAACCACCCAAAGGTGAATGAAAAAATAGGAGATGCCACTCAGTAATAAGAAGGACCAAACTGGTGATATCAATGGGGCTGCCCAAGAGGGGATGAAAGGTAATAGACATGGGAGCGTTCAAGAATAAAAACTGTGGAGTGACATAAATATACTATATGTTCATAGGCATGTGGGTGGCATGGGTATACACATTTGTCAAAATTAATTGAAGTGGGGGCGCCTGGGTGGCTCAGTGAGTTAAAGCTTCTGCTTTCGGCTCAGGTCATGATCTCAGGGTCCTGGGATTGAGCCCCGCATCGGGCTCTCTATTCAGTGGGGAGCCTGCTTCCTCCTCTCTCTCTCTCTGCCTGTCTCTCTGCCTACTTGTGATCTTTGTCTGTTAAATAAATAAATAAAATCTTTTAAAAAATTAATTGAAGTGCACTCTGAAAATCTATACATATTTCCATAAATAACAAAAAGAGAAATCCTTACTGGGACAAGATAGGTACAAATAATGTAGACTTTTTTTTCTCCCTAAATATAGTTTATTTACTCTCTCTCACTTTTAAGGTTACACCAGAGAAAGTATGAGAAATTAAAAACTCTTGGTTAAGGAAAATAGTTGTATTTAGCAAGTCAGAGAACACCCTAGAAATTCAACATTAATGTGCTCCTTTTGAATTCCTATAGTTTTATTCTGCAGAGATGGAAATTAGGATTTCTACAATATGCTTTATGTTCCTAAGATGCCTGGTTATTGAAGAGATGCTTATCTTCATTCTCCAACACCTGCAGAGGCTCATAACGTACTCCATTTGTATTTTTAAAGTTCCTGGTGGGTAAGCAGAATGAGAAATATTTGAAAGCTCTATGACTTCCTTCCTGCTGATTTTAAGTTTAAGGAGAATCTTTAGTCAAGCAAACTATTATTCTTTGGGGACAATATTTTATATATTTTTTGCTAATATTGAAGCTGTTTCTATGGAATTACCCTATTTTTTAAAATAAAAGCTGACATTTTGAATTAATCTTCAATATATTCTATGAGAATTTAATTACTCATAAAACATCTCTTACTGAAACAAAGCCTAGAAACCCTGAGGTTTGTGTTCCGGGATCTCTTGGTGGCGGCAGCTAACTGTCATCTCCACACTGACTCAGGATCTAGTTTCCACCCTCCTAAATCTTTCAGGTAAGACTGGATAAAACCACCTCCTCTTGATATTTTTAGTACAACTGAGATAGCTTACAATTTTCAAAAAGATTTTAGTTAATCTAATAATACAAGAGAAAAAGATCAATGAATACAATAAATAAAAACAGGTTTTGGAATTCCATTCTTGGTAGTTTGACCCTGTATCTTACCTCAGGAGGACGATTATTTTTCACCAAGACCTTAAATTTTTTCTAGCAGCTTCCCTGGGATATCTACTTCTCAATCCTTAGCTGGCAAATTTGTGACGGTCAGTTGCATAATGAAACTTACAGTTTACACAGTGAAATCCCTTATTCTGCATACAAAGATGTACTCTGATACAAAGAATCATCATTTTTATTTGGAAATTCAGCCTCTCTCCCCTCCTCACTCATGGCATCTGTGTGGCGCCCTGCTTACAGGGGCTGCAGATGGACATGTGAGACAGTTCTAAGCCAGTCAGGGTGCTCCTTTCCCCTGCCTGCCCTGACTTGCTCAGAAATGGGCAGGTGACCTAAGCCATACTAATCAGAGTTAATCTTTTTACAGAATGCCCAGAAAAGAGGTGTTGTATGAAGACTCTGCCTTTTTTTAGTTGGGTTTGACTAGGTTTACCAGTTCCATGAACTCTGACAACTATTTTGCAGTCCCAAGAAAAGAGCCCTTTGGAATGAATGAAATTATATATGGATGATGTTTTATCCTTTGTTCCATCAGCGCCTGATGTCATAGATACCCTTAGACTATTCAATTATTGGAACCAATGTATTCCATGTTCTTGCTTGAGGCTAGTTTGAATTAGGTTTTCTATGCGACTGAAAGAATTTGTGCTGGTACAGACACTATTATCTGTGACACAAAATTAGTAAATGTATCACTGTAAGAATACTTGGGAAATAGTTTGTGATAGGATATGATAGAATGTGTTGGGAAGAAAAGTAGGGTTTAAATTTTCCATCACTTATTATCTAGTTATCTTTTATGATAAATTTTATTTATCAAGCATTTATTTTCTGCCAGGCACTATGAAGGGTAATTTTAGACATTTCATTAAATTCATTACTTCCAACTATGCAATGAAATAGTTATAATTATCCTATTTCACAAATAAGGGATCTAGGGAGTAGAGATGTTATGCAGTATTCTTCAGGTAACGTAGGTGGTAAATAGTAGAGCCACGATTTGAACTCCTATGTGTTTGACTCCAGATAAGTGCTATTTAACTTTGTTGGTGGCTTTCTATAAATTGTGAACAATATTTCCCAGCATTAATATGCTGTAACCTTTCTTTAGGATATGACTCATATGACTATAAAGTATAAACCACTATATCATGTTTACATTTATTACAGTGGATTTAAGTGCAGTCATTAGCAAGATTATTTCCATGTTTAATTTGTCCTACATATGAGCTAGAGGTAGATATCTGTGAGAGCCATTGTTAAATAAATCTATAATTTTTGACATCTGCTATACTCACCTTTGATTTTTTACCCTCTGACCTGACGATCACTCTATTCACCTGAAGTAAGGAGCACAAAAGCTTAACTAGTTTAAAGAACTACATTAGCTTTCATGGCCCCCATTAAAAAATTGTCAACAAATGGCTCAGGGATGAGGCAGGGAGATGAAACCAGGGAATTTTATTTATTTATTTTTTTAAATTTTATTTAGTTATTTGACAGACAGAGATCACAAGTAGGCAGAGAGGCAGGCAGAGAGAGAGAGGAAGGGAAGCAGGCACCCTGCTGAGCAGAGAGCCCGATGTGGGGCTCGATCCCAGGACCCTGAGACCATGACCTGAGCCGAAGGCAGAGGCTTAACCCACTGAGCCACCCAGGCGCCCCGAAACCAGGGAATTTTAGATTGAGAGATGAAGTGTGAAAGACGGAGTGGTGGAAAGGTTCTGTGATTCAAAGAGTGGGCTAGCTGTTACTTTCATCCTTGGCTACACAATGGAATTACCAATGAGTCTTTTACAAAATACCCATGCCTTGCTCTGGCTCACTCTGGACCAAGGAAATCAGATTTCACGGCTGATGCATCTGGAATTTGTCTTTAAAGTTCCACATTCCATTGTGCTGGCAGGATTGAAGTCCATTGAGAGAATGGAAGAAAGCGGCACTTTTCTTTCAGTTTATGCAATTATAGTCATTTTTACGTTTCAGTTATTAATTCACCTGGGAATTCATTAACTTGTTAGGTTGTGCATGTATTCATGCGTTTATCCTTTCATTTGTTTGGTTATTCAGTTCTTCGTCTACGCACTCATTTACTCAGCCACTCATTTATTTATTCACTCATCCACTGACTTAGAGTCAGTCACATAGTCCATCCAGAATAGTTATAGAGCGTCTCAGCTCTTTGCTTCTGAAGATACAGAAGTGAATGCGGCAAGTAGGTCATTGCCCACCAAAGCCACCAGCTGGTACTGCAGTGTTTCTAAGAGTGTGTACTGAGAAACATTACTTCTCTGTCTAATTAAAAGGGATTATGAAAAACACTGGCTTATGGACTAATTCTGAAGTTATGAAAACTTCCCCTTTAATGTCATTTGCATGAAATGGTAATATCTCAGCATCTCTGACACATTTAAGGATACTGAAAATTCTAATTTTAAATTTACTGAAGTGAGATGATGACTGAGGAAAAGAAATAAATAATGTGTAATTACCACTTCCCTCCCACCTTACACCAAATAAAGTTTAGTTTAATATCTTCAGCTGAAAGATGCAGAAAATGACTGTAATTAACTTTGGTTCAGTTCTAAGTCCCTTTTCTATTTCCAGATATTTCTAATTCCCACAAAAAGGCTAATTTATATATCTTTTAATCCATTCAACTAAAACTTCTTCAACCTCCCACCTTATCAAATTGAGCCAAATTTTGTGTTGATATGCTTTGTTTTGATTACTCCTTATTTATTTGTACTGATTCATTCAGCCTTAAATAGCTCCTGTTACAGTCTATGGTTGCTATTTATTTTTGAGTGAGAACAGGATGTAAGTACTACATGTTCTTGGACATCAATACCAATTTGATCTTTCTCGCTTGCTGAATCCTGGATTATTAAGTTTTACTCCTATTGTATGTTATACATTTTAATGTGATATTTGTGTTTAACATTAAAAAAAAGCATTTGTCAGACTTCATCACAAATCAACATGTCCAAACTGTCAATTTCATACATCCTTGAATTTTTATACATTCTTGAATTTTTACAACTCTCAGGTTTCGTATGCAATTACTTTGAACAGTGGTTCCCATGTGAGTAAGTTATTAGAAATGTGCCTCAGAGATGTTGTGGTCTTGACAACCTAAGCTCTTTAGAATTCTTTTGGTTTAACCTGCCTTTAAGAAATCATTAATTTTTAAAATAGAAGTATTTGTTAAATTATTTTTAGCATAAATATAATATAAACACATTTTTCAAATGTCACAAAAGGGGATAGAAAGGTGAATATATATTGCTTTTGTTTTCTCCTTACCAATCCTACTCCATAGACGTTAACCAATGTCGTTGCTTAAGAACCTCTTCCAGAAATTTGATATGTAAATGATGCTGTAGGCTGGGTTCCCCAAAAAGAGAGAAAAGAAGAGATGGAGGCTTTATCTAACTGCCTCTACCCCCAGTTGGTGAAAAGTTTACCCAAGAAACTGTAACTCCCTCAGACTTCAGGTTGAGCACCTGCACGCTAGGCAGCACCTCTCCGGGAAGCCTCAGGGCAGGAAGTGAGAGATGCCTGGTGTGGATCTGAGGTAAAATATTGCTGCGGTAAGCCTCCTCCTCTTTCATAAATACTTGGCTTTTCCCTTGACCAGCTATCACTGGAAAAAGAGACAGTTGAGGCTGAGTCTGCCCTAGTGCATTAGAGTTGCTAAATGTAGTTTGTATGTTATTGGTGAGTGTGCATGCACATGTGCATGTGCTTGTAGTTTTATGTATTGAAAAATCAAGTCTTTTAATTCGTGACTTATGGTATTACATTTCATAACTTTTGGCAGATTAGATATTTTTCACTTTATAAAAATTCCCAACTATCATCCACATTGGTTCAGAAAAATTATAGCCAAGCTGAAGAAAGTTACTCATGGCCAAATAACTTCAAAGGCCAAATTATAAAAAATCTTTGAAACATTTTTATAGCAAATAAAGAAATATGACTGTGGCATGTGGATGTATTTTAATGAGTTTGTTCTACCTCTTGTTGTGCCTCTGAAAGTAAGAATCTTAAGTTCAATAAAGATCTTAACATGGCCTTTGCACTTACTGGGCCATTTCTGAACCCTAGAATTGATACAGATTTTCTTTGAGTCTTTGTTTGAAAATTCTCATTTTAGAAGACTCAGACATAATATTAGAAGAGAGATATTGACTAGAAATTAAGGGTATAGCTAACATGCATGTATATATACATACATACATACATACATACATGAAAGAACGTGTCTTGGGAAAAGTGGCAGAAACATGGAAGATCTAATACACTCAAAATATTAATGAAAGAAAAGAGAAAAATGAATCTTGATGACCCAAGTAAACCTATGTGAATTGCACAGATAATTTTCATTGGATTGAACCGAAAGATACAATGGGAAACATGAGGATATTTGCAATCTAATTTTTTTCTAAACCAGGGTATTTGTTGGTGTAGGTTTTTGCATCAAAGATAAAATCATTGTTCATCTAATGAGAATTTCCTTATTGGACTGGGACTAGAAACTGTGCTTCCAATGAGAGCTTATACTCACTATTCCTGAACTATGATAGTTCAGTGGAAAATTTCCTGGATAATCTTTGAAACTGATGGAAGCTAATTAAAGCTACAGACTTTTACTTAGTGATTGATTCTTCTCCAACTTTCTCCTTTATACACAAAACCATGGTTTTATAAACCAATGGTGTGTGAACTGAAGTGAGAATCTTAGAAACAAACCAAAACTTTAGGTGATTTTTCAGAGTTTATCTTCAAAATGTGAATTCTTTCTTTACATTCTAGCACTTTGAATTACAGATGAAATAACTTGACATGATAAAAATGCAATAGTCTTTCTGAAGTATTTTGATTACATATTTTTCTGAAGACTGCTTCTTTTTCTTTTTCCTTTAAGTACAGGGTTCATTTCTCATTGCCTCCCACACTTGAACACTATTCTCTCAATAATTAAGCTTGCTGTGTGCATGGAAAGTGTATGAAATATGTGGATAGGAATAAAAATTCCTGATTAACACAAGGTAGGTGTGTGTTAGATGTCATAATTTGCAAACAGCCCGAGAAATATAATTTCTTTAGATTTACAGTTTACTTAGGATCAGTGGGAATGTTAAAAAGCAGTAACTCCACTACCTCTGTCAATGCTCACTGCACTCTTCAAGTTGTCTCCTTTATTAAACTTTTTTAAAAAATTGCTTCGAGGAAAGTAAGTTCCTTTTTCTTTCACTAATGATTATAATAAAAAATCAATCTGAAACAGAGGAATAGCAAGGAGAAAAAATATGTACAATTTACAACACTCAGAATCTGTTAAATTCAGGATATTTAAGAATGGACAACAATGCTCATCTTATTGTCTTATTTACTGACTTATTTTTTAGCAAATCCAGTGAATATCATTATTGTTCCTCAAATTTAGACATGACAGTAAGTTATAAAAATATTCAATGGACCTGATGATAATTAAGACATACTGAAATGGCAATCAATTAATGCAATCTACTTATTTACTACCCTTAATTTCAAAAGCAAAAATTCTTAGTGCTAGAGAGTGCTGCTGGAATATAAAGTCATCCAATCCATTTGGAAAGTGATTTGTCGCTATCAGCCAGAAGCCTCAAAGATGCCTTGCTCTTTGGCTCCGTAATTGCACTTTTGGGATTCTAACCTAAGGAAAAAATTATAATAGTGTAAATAATCCAAATATAGACAAACACTTTTGTATAAAGATATTCATAGTAGCTAATCACCATAAAGCACTTATTATTACAATAGGAACAGTGATAAATGTTTTAGGTGTGTTAGCCTATGTAATCATTCTCAAAACAGTTCTATAAGAGACTTACTATTATTGCCTCTATTTATTGGTAAGAAAATGAGCTAAGTGAGATTAAATTACTAATTATACAACTAATAAGTGGTGAAACTGGGATTAAAACCTAAGTGTGTAGAAGTTCAGGGTCTTTCCTGAATTTCTTCCCATTTTGAAAATTTTAGGTCTGTAGAAGAATTGAGAGCTGAGAACAATGAGCCATTCACCTATTCAATCAGATTTACCAGTTGTTAAGTTTTTGCTATATCTGTTCTCCCTACATATACCTCAGAATATTTTTTTTATAAGATTTTTATTTATTTATTTGACAGAGAGAGATCACAAGCAGACAAAGAGGCAGGCAGAGAGAGAGAGAGGGAAGCAGGCTCCCCGCTGAGCAGAGCCCGATGTGGGACTCGATCCCAGGACCCTGAGATCATGACCTGAGTCGAAGGCAGTGGCTTAACCCACTGAGCCACCCAGGCGCCCTACCTCAGAATATTTTAACATATATCACAAAGAATAAGAAGATTCTTCTGCTTAAGCATATGTCATTATTGCTGTTAGGCATTTAACCTTAATTCAAAAATATCACTTACCATATACTCTATTTTTTAATCATGCTCCTCCCCATTTTTTGAAGATAAGATTCATACTTTATTTCTCTGCTATACTGACTTCTTTACAGCAACATTGTGCTTTTTATAATAGCAAAAATAAGGAGGGGATGTGATTAGTAATATAAACAATTTAAGAAATTACAATATAGGCACGTGATAAATATTATACCTCAAAAAATGGATTTTTTTTTTTTTTTTAAAGAGAGAGAGGCAAAGAGAGCAGGGTAGGGGGAGGAGTAGAGGGAGAGGGAGAAGCAGACTTCCCGCTGAACAGGGATCCCGAAGCAGGGCTCCATGTAGGGTTCAAACCCAGGACCTAGAGATGACCTGAGCCAAAGGCAGATACTTAACCATCTGAGCCACCCAGGTGCCCCTCAAAAAATGAATTTTTGAGGAACTTAATGACATGGGACAGTTCTTATGATATAATGTTAAATGAAAAAAGTTAGATATAGAATCACAGTTGAGGGACACCTGGGTAGCTCAGTGGGTTAAGCTGCTGTCTTCAGCTCAGGTAATGATCTCAGAGTCCTAGAATCGAGTCCTGCGTCGGGCTCTCTGCTCGGCAGGGAGCCTGCTTCTCCCTCTCTCTCTGCTTGCCTACTTGTGATCTCTGTCTATCAAATAAATAAATAAAATCTTAAAAAAAAAAAAAAAGAACCACAGTTGAACTCACTTGTACATTTGTTCTTTTAACAATCCTGGGCTTAATTTTTATACATGCAGGGTACCTGGTGTTAGGGCTACAAAGAAGAATTAGGATCTCTCTCATTTAAAATTTTTAGTGAAGAGGGATGAACAAACTTTTCAACAGATACCTAGAATAAGATGCAGTAAGGAAGTGAGGGAAATATGAATATTCTGAGAGAAGAAGCTGTTTAGTTAGGGTGAAAAGGCTCCCCAGAGGAAGTATGATGTCCGTTACTTAAAAAGTATGGAAATGATATGCAAGAATGAGGTAAATATCCAATATGTTAGAGACTATTTTTAGGTGGTGAGATTATGGGTTCTTCTTATTCTCTGTTTTACTTCTAAATTTTTAAAATAAGCATCCATGATCCTTAATAAACAGACAAAGTAACTTGGAGATTTATAAAAAATCAATTTTTAAGATTTACCCAATGCCCATGGTAAGTTGGGTATTTACAGAACAGAGATAAAACAACTCTTTATCTTGGGGTGCCTGGGTGGCTCAGGTGGTTAAGTGGTCAACTCTTGATCTCAGCTCAGGTATTGATCTGAGGGTTGTGAGTTCAAGTCCCGCCTTGGGCTCCACAAACAAACAAACAAACAAAAACCCCTTGATCTTAGAAAGTAATAGGTACTGTGATAATGAAAATAATAGCTATTAGATTTCATTACCTTTTCTAATTGTTCAATAATATTTTAGTTAAGGATGTTGTGTTGATAGCATCTCCCTTACTACATGTCCATATTTATGCAACTTGGTACATAGTGATATAGATATAGAAATACCTTAGCCCACAAAATAATGAGGCTTACTTAGATGCCTTATGATCATGTATGACCATTCTTCCTATAGCCACAGTGGTAGTACTGTGGAGGCCGAGAAAAATTAAGGCCATCCACCTCAGGTTTAGCCTTAGCATAAGTACAGCCATCTTAGCTCTGGCAGCCATCTCAGACCCCTGTGCCCAAGGGCTGAACTTTCCCCTACTTTGCTTTAGTAACAAGAACCCCCACTCTGCTTTGGTTCCAGAGACTTCCACCCCACTTTAGTAACAGGAAGCCCCACCCTGCTTTAGTTCCAGAGACCCCCACCCTGCTTTAGTAACAGGAACCCATAAATACCCCTGCCTTAACTAAGCTCGGGGTCCAAGTCCCTACTCCGCTGTGTCGGGTATACTTGGGCCCAAGCTTATGCTTGTTGAATAAACCCTCGTGTGATTGCATCGGTATTGGCTCCTTGGTGGTCTCTTGGACGCAAAAACTCGGGTATAACAAGTACTTCTACCAGCAGCTGCGTAGTCCAACTAGACTTAAAGTCATTCTCACTTATATTCAACAAATATTGTGACGGAAAATGCTATACATTTTGTAAGGAACCTTTCATGGAGTTATGAAGTAGTAGATTATATGGCATGTAGATTTTTTTACTTGCTTTCATTATTAGTTCATTTTAAATTTAAACTTTCTTTCTTTAGTCTTTCCCTTGGCATATGTTTAATGTTAATTTGCATAGCTGTTAAAATACATAGTACAAATAGCTCATGTTTAAAATATTTATAGTCTTCGATATGGAATGGGGATGTGCAAGTTTGAGTTAATGGAGTAACCTGGGACGTCTGTATAATCAAATATGCCAGAAGCCAATTAGAACCTTGAACAAAAGCCAGAGTCAACTTGAAGATCAGACATCTATATTGCAGTCAACTTAGAAGAAAAGAGATCAGCTGATGGAGGGAGGAGGAGGAAGAAAATTGGAAAGTTGAATTGATCTCTCCAGTTGCTTCTTTACTATCTGCAATTAGTCAGACTCCTCCCCCTTATCACTATAATGTGTTTATATGATAAATCAAATGGCTCTTTTAATTTAGTGCCTTTTAATTAAGGAAACCTATTTTAATAGCTAGCACTTTGATACATGTAGTGCTCACAGCTCCCAACACACTGAATACAACCGCTCATTAGGAAACTCTTTAAAAAGTCATTTAGTGCAGGCGATAGATTTTGCTTAGCAAAATGCAAACCTTTAAGTCAGGCTCAACATAACTGCAGTATTATTCACAAGCTTAAAGACAAATATTACAAACATCTAAAAAAATTAGGCCTATGTGTATAAAGATCACTGGACACATATATCAAGATATATCTTTAAATAGGCACTAGATAATACTTGCCATTTTAATTTTTCTTGCTTTTATTAGGAATCTATACACTGGCAAGAGCCTAGCATTATCTAGAAACTAATAAGTCATTGTTTCATTGCTTCTGCCTCTGCAAATGGCTTTAGATTTAAACATTTATTTTATTGATGAAAACAAAAGTCTGAACTCCAGAGGTCTAAATTAAATTTCACGACATATTCTCTTTGCTGAGTCTTTGTCTCACCCAGACAGGTTAAAGTGCATGGGGAGTGATTTGATCTCCTTAACTTGCTGCTGCTGGTGGCTGGTGGTTATCACAGATGGTGAGGGTTTTCATCACGGAGCTGCGCAACCGGAGACTCTGCACAAAGAGGGCCCGCCTAGCCTCCAGGTGGTCATTTCTGGTAATTAATGCCTTGGGGAAGGTTCAGCTCTGTAACAGTATAATAGTCAGTAAGCCTGCCAAGGAAGTGGCCCTTTCTAAAACATATATATGTATGTGTGTATGTTTTGGAAAGGGTGTATGTGTATGTAGATATAAATATAGATATAGATATAGATATAGATATATACATGTATGTATACATGTATATATAGATATAGATATATATCTTTTTCCTGTTAGTCCTAAAAGGAGTATACAAGAAACCAGTATACAAGTATAGAACAGATTTGTTTTCTAACAGAGGAGCCAATTAGAAGGAAGTATTCAGTGTCGTTTTTCCTCTTGGTCTTGCTGACCAAACCCAGGTCTTCTTTATCTAGGGCATTCAGTTTTATTCATTGCTTACCACTATCTGGATTGCACTGGGAATGGCTTATCCATTTGGAGTACCTGATTTGTGCCATATACAAAATGTAGTGGAGGTAATCACTGATATGCTGTGAAAAGGAGTATTTGCTTTAGTACTTAACAAACAGACTCTAAGAGCTTCTCCAGTTGCAAAGGGCTAATTGTATCAGGGACACTGTTTCCAAATAAGAAAGCTATTAATAACTGTTATTTCTGAATCCCAACTTGGAATTATAAATTAGCTGCTGAAAAGTCTTATGAGATATGAATACGGAGGATTTGGCAGCTGTGAAGGTTGTTAAGCTAAGTCTTTCAGAGTGAACCATCCTGTGGCAATGCCTGCCATTTGATAAATGCTTATTATGTGTCAGTCTCCTAGCAGATATTATACTATGTAATTTTTTTTTTTTTTTAAGATTTTATTTATTTGACAGAGATCACAAGTAGGAAGAGAGGCAGGCAGATAGAGAGGGGGAAGCAGGCTCCCCGTTGAGCAGAGAGCCCCATGTGGGGCTTGATCCCTGGACGCTGGGATCATGACCTGAGCTGAAGGCAGAGGCTTAACCCACTGAGCCACCCAGGCGCCCCATTATGTAATCTTCATGGCAAACTCATGAAATAGGAATTGTTATCCTTAATTTTGCAGAAAAGGAAATGGATCTTTAAAGAGGTTAAATAATTTAACAAATTCATAAAACCAGGTATGGACTGGGACTAGAACTCAGGCCATCTTGCCATAATTGGCTTCTCCCTCTATACCGGTGATCCTCAAACTTTAGTGTGCATGAGAATCACACAGAAGGCTTATCAAGACACAGATGTCTGAGCCCCGGTTCAGAACTTGTGACTCAGAAGTTCCAGGCTGGGCCCACAGAATTTGCATTCCTTCCTCATCATGTCTGAGTGAGGCTGATGATACACAACTGGGGATCACACTTTGAAATCCAGTGCTCTAGACCACACTATGGCTCCTAAGAAGTAAATCAAACTCAGGAAAGTGGGTTAACAGATCCCAAGGTTTAGGTAACGTTAAAAGCTTTAGTTATAATTAACATTAATCAATAACTTAATGTGGGGGCTATTTTATTTTTAACATTATTGATAATGAAGAGTCTTTGCTTAGGGAGTATCAGTTCAAGTATGCAAGCATTAATCTACACCATACATGTATCAGGTGTCCAACCAGAAGCTGATATAGGAGGTATGATGATGAATTAGAAATGATACTTGTTTCTCAAGACCTTAAAACTCTCAAGAGATACATATTTACAAATTAGTAGGCAGAACACAGAAATATAACAGAGGCAAAAACAATACACCTAAAAGCACCAAAATTGAGGATATTTATTCAAACAGGATATTAATTTCACTTTGGGAAAAATGATTTGTGAATAGTAGGTTTATTCTTTTTAATTTCAGATATATTTTATGCCATACTTCTGGCACTTTTTTTTTTTTTTTTTGCTTTCATCATACTGTAGGTAAATAAAAACCCTTTTTATGAGTTTTATGTAGAAGGTAGGCATTATTTATTTAGCAGGAGATTCCATTTTTTATTCTAGTCTAGTGATAGTGACAATAGTCTAAAAATGAGTCATAACCTTCCTTCTCTTGGAAATTTGGCTATTGAGTTTGCCCTTCGAATGTCTCCAAAGGGCCAGTGGCCAGGAGGCAGGGAGACCCCAGCGCTGTGAGCTAGGAGGTTGCAAATTTTGCTGCTAGATAATGTCATGCCTGGGGGTCTGGTTCACTCTAAATGCCTCTCAGGAATTTGATGTGTTCTTTGTGAGGTGGGGTGGGGGGCATGGAGGTGCAAAGTTGTTTTGTTCTAGAATTAAGGTGGGATAAAGCATGAAATGAATTCTGGGACTTAGTAGGAGGTATACTCAGACATAATCACATTTAAATTCTTCCCCCAAAATTATGGAAAGTAGATACTTTGCTTTTCTGCACAAGAAATTAGCAAATCCTTTTTATCCTTTCTCTTAACCCTCTCCTCCACTGTCCATTTCCTCTATGCAAATTGTTTTTAGAGATTAGTTATAGTTCAGGATGAAATATTTCCCTTGAGGGGCGCCTGGGTGGCTCAGTGGGTTAAAGCCTCTGCCTTCAGCTCAGGTCATGATCCCAGGGTCCTGGGATCGAGTCCCACATTGGGCTCTCTGCTTGGCCGGGAGCATGCTTCCTTTCCTCTCTCTCTGCCTCTCTCTCTGCCTGTCTCTCTGCCTACTTGTGATCTCTGTCTGTCAAATAAATAAATAAAATTAAAAAAAAAAAAAGAAATATTTCCCTTGAGAGTCCTCTAAAAGCGGAGAATGGAGGGTTTACTCTCACCCAGGGCTGCACTGGCAGTTCTTTGAGGCTGGACATGCTAAATCCACAGCCTTTGTATCAAATGCTTTCTCCCTGTGGTCCCCAGACACAGTGAGTGACATTCTCGCAATACTTGCTAAATAGATCCTGTTTCCTAATATTTTCTTCATTTTGTAAATTACTCTCTTTTTTAAATGAAAGTTTCTCTTGGTTTTTCTTTAAATGCCAAGATCTTTAGTAATACTGAAAATATATCCATTTTAATCTAGTATTTGAACTTTAAGAAATTATGAGCCAAAGTATTTTTTTAAGGTGGGCGTGGTGAAGGGGCAGAGAGAGAGGGAGAGAGAGAATCTTAAGCAGGCACCAGGCCCAGTGCAGAGCCAATGTGGGGCATGATCTCACAACATTGAGATCCTGACCTGAGCCAAAATCAAGACCTGGATGACTGACTGACTAAGCCATCCAGTGCCCCCAAAATTATGGGCCAAAGTATTCTTAATATAGAACCTAGATCTTCTGAGATATCCTGAATTACATTTGTCTTGTGCTAACTCTGTTGTCCACAAAGGATGTGAAGTCAAAGTATGTTTTGTTCATTTTCTAACTTTTGAAACTAATAACTGATATTATTAGTTTTCTTACAGTGCACCAGCTTCTATGTTAAGCCCTTTACATGCATTAAAAAAAAATTTATCCCCACTATAACTCTGTTTAGGTGTTATTATCATTCCTACTTTCTGGGTGGGAAACCTGAGGCTTATAAAGTATATATGATTTGCACAAAAACATACTGATAAGCCTGGTTATATAACTTGGGGGGCCAAGTGCAAGATAAAAATGTGGGCCCCTTATTCAAAAAGTAGAAAAAAAAAGGCTTTTCTTTTGCAGTCTCTGTCTCAAGTTATCATAGTCCTTTTTTACTTGTTGTGGAATGTTGCCCTCATTTGGGTATGAGGATGCTCAAAGGCTACATGCAGTCTGCAGGTGTCCCGAACTTTACTCTGCATCTTGTTGCACTGAGGATATAGGCCTCACCTGACTCTCCCTGGCCAAGCTCCACAAGGGGCGGAAGACAGCACCAGTCACTGGGCAGGACCAGGACAGGGAGCCTGGGTGAGGTTTAAGGTCCTAGGGGAAGCTGGAACAGGCAGCTGAGAAGAACCAGCCCCAGGAAGGTGGGACTTTGTTGGAGGTAGGACCATATGTGAACCAGGTTCCAAGCCTTGGTGCATGTGCCGTTGTCCCTTTAGACCTTGCTTAACAGATCACAAATTCAGAGATAAATTTATGAAAAATTTCAGGACAGTGGCTGTAAAAGACTAAATTCTAAACACAGGACCCCTTTCTGAACCTTTCTTTCAGTGGGAAAGAGTTCATAAAAAGGGGTGGAGTTCATAAAACTTCATTTGGTCAAACACGTATGAAGCTAGCACATGTTAGTACCAAGAGCACAGTTCTGAATCCAGCACAGTTATGAAGGACTCCAAAGCCTGATTCCTTCCCATCCTGGAAGTCACGTCACACAGTAGAGGAAATAGGAGTCATGTAAGTTCATTGGGGATCAAAAAAAATTGATGAGGACTCTCCTGTAAGTCTGATGTTTGGATGTGAAGACAAATACCCACCTTTCAGGCAATCCGTGCTGCTGTAGGCTTTGACTCTCAGTACTCATTATGCTTTCCTTCAGATGGTTTAACCTGCATAGTATCTATGTGAAAGCACGGAGTATGAGTCATGTTAATGCATCATTATTATTGCTTACAAAAAGTTTTTCTATTATGGTGACCTGGAAACTCTCTTCCCTAGCTTGTTAATTAGGTTTTTCTGAAGCAATGCTTAATCTTGACCATGTGATTCTCAGGCTCAGATGGTAGTCACCCAGGGATGTGATGACCCACCTCCCCACGAAGTTAGCCTGGAGTCCTCTGTTTGGAGTAGAGGCTGACACCCAGCCCCAACCCACTCTGCTGTTATAATTTAATGACAAATTTCCCTCTTAAGTCTGTGTTCAAATTTCATCTGAGGAAAGAAAAGCAAATTCGCCACCAGACCAGCACGTTTCCCATTACCCTTAATAAAACATATTCCGCAGTGAGGAGTGACATTTAAAAGAACAGACCTTTCAGCAGACTATCTCCATGTCATTGTGCATAACTGAAGCCTGCCAGGTCACAAAGGGAGATGCTTGGGAAGTGGATTAATATGTAAACCAACCTAGGCAACTTAAAATGATGAATTCTAAGGCACACTTTGTGAAATTCATTTCATTTGGAGAGCTGTTGTGCTCAGAAATGAATTTGTATTCATAAAGCTCCCCCTTTTTCTCTTTAGAAAAAGAGAGGCTTTCTACTTGAAAAGTTTGTTTTTAACAATGTGGCAAATTAATTCTGTAGAATAAATATTTGTAACCAAAACATGATATAGAAAGTTATGGATAGAAAATAAAATGTATTTTCCAAAAATACATAGAATGTCCTAGTTTTCCTGTGGTACCTGACTTTAAAATGCAATGAATATAGTCTATTGTGTGTTTTTAGATTTTTAAGGAACATATTAAAATTCATATATGTAAGCCTTGCTTATTTTAACATGATAGAAAAGCACTCCTAATTTTTAAACTAATCACTGCAGCTAAGAGCACTAGGATTTAATTATTGCTCTGTTCTGAGTACATGGCAATCTTTCATATTAGATAAGAAACAGTGGGGGAAAGCATAGGGGATTTGAACAGGCCTCCTGAGGACAGGATCTGCATTGACCTGAAGTTCTTCTGGAAGCTTCTGTTGTTTATCACTCTAATCAGTATAGCTTCTTTCTACAGTATGACAAAGCAGTATCTTTGAACTATAAATATTCAAGCCATTATTACATACAGTAGTATGTCTATGATAAGTACATTTCAAACTCCTAGGCCTTAGATCCCATCTAATGGATTGTCAGGAAGAAATATGGAGTCATGGGTCATGAATTTGTCAGCTGGCAACTCCTTAAATCATCTTCAGAGTACTATCTTCAGAGGGGAAAGTTCATAAAAAAGAACTGAGCTCTGTGAACCATGCATTTTCTTTCTTTTTTTTTTTTTAATAGGAATAAAGGTGCCTCTGATTAGTCAGAGAGCATAAAGTATCCATTTGATTATGTGACGGGCATGCAACTTTTGTTGATGCAATGACTCAGCTTTATCATTTTTCTATCCTGTAGTGCCTTTTATTAAGACAATATTTCTACAGGTTTCAAAATAATCCATTGACTAGAAAAATTTGCATCACAATGGCTTCAATGAGAAAAGTGTTCAAAGCAGTGCTTGGAATTGGTGTTTGTCATTTATCCTGCCTACACAAAAGGGAAAGAATTGCCAGAGGAAGATAAATACTAAGTGACAGCTCTTAAAGATGGCAACAGAGTCCCAGGAACAATGTTGAGTCAACCTGCATTTCTGAAAAGGTACTCAGAGCTCTTTGTTCTTGTATACTGCCACAGTGAAATTGCTTCTAAATTTGCCTTAAATTAAATTTGCCTAAATAGCTAAATGAGGTTTACCTGCCCTGGTACTCCCCCCAAAGAAACCCTAATGTCAAATATGCTGTGAATGCAAGATATTCCTTTTTGCCAACTTCTCTGGCTTGCCTCCCATACTCCAGTATGGAAGGTGATTGACCATAGAGTCCAGTTAAACACAGAGAACTAAAAAACCCATATGTATTTTTCAAATGATAGGCAATTCTGATAGAAAGTATAACTGAAACATGGCAGTCTTCTCAAAATGCTTAAAGTACCAATTACGTCATGGTGATCCCTTACTTCACATACCTGCACCTCCTTTCCACACTACCTATTGGCTTTCTCTTCTCTGGCCTGACTGATGTATAGGCCCTTCCCAGAGTTGGCCCTTCCTCTCTCTTCTCTGGTCTTTATTTATCCTACACAGTCTACAATTGGTTGTATACAGTCTACAATTACATGACATTGTATTGTAATTTTTCATCTCTCCAGTGCAGCCTAACTCTTATGCCATAACCACACATTTTTTCCATAATCAGAAAAGTTTATTCTAAAAATAAAACTATAAGTAAAATGAAGGGATCCGTGTTTAAAATAGTTTCCTTTGCAAGCTTTCTTTGCTTATAACAGAACTGCCTATTCACATTATCTCTTTTCAGGAGCATGTTACTAAGTATTTTTTATAGCCACATGTATCACAGGATGCTCGTTCATTTATGTAAGCATCATCAGCTTCTCATCCACATTACCTCAACCATCCTTGAGCTGGTTGGCAACAGGGAGCATCTCTAAACCAGAAGGTGAAAATTTTAATGTAGATGCACCATAGCTTCATGGTAATGGTAATGATGGTGGTGTCAGCCATGTTAGGAAGAAATAGCCTGTTCATATAGTTTGTTTTCTAAGCTCCTATTTATGTTATGAAACACAATGAGAAAATCTTTGATTTAGTTTTCCTAATATAAAGGAAAAACCACAGTCCTCTGTCTCAGAGTAAAAAGTATTACTCTAATTTTGTAATCTTGTGCTAGAAATGAACAGAAAAATAGATTTTTAAAAAATGATTTGTGGATTTTCAGGTGTGATAGAATTCCTCCTTTTAAGAAAAGTTCTCTGGAAAAACTAGATAAACACCATCTAATGTTAATGTGTCTACAAGTTAGAATGAGGAAAAAGAAAAAGTACTCAACATATTTTTAAGATTATTATCTGGTGTGTGTGACTGTCCTTACTAAAGCTACTTGAACTAAGTAATGTGTATGTGTTTCATTTTTCAGCTGATTTTTCTAGAAAACAAGTAATTAAATTATAGGGGGAAAAAAGGAAAAAAACAGATAAGAAAGTATTTGACTTTTTTTTTTTTTTAATCTTTTGTTTTGAAAGAGTTTGGCTATGTGTCCTGCAATGCCAAAATTTGAGCAACCATCACCCAAGCAGTAAGTTCTCAAAGGAATGGGGGCTAGTTTCTCTTTATAGCCATTACAGAGGTCTGTCTTTAATCCTGGGCCATTTTGTCAGGGTGGGAAAATGTTAAACTGATTTATTGATATTCTGCCTGCAAGTTGGCCTTTCAGCTCACAGCAAAACATTATTCCATGTCCCGATAACTAATTAACCAAAGGGATGGTTTTTTTTTTTTTTTTTGGAGGGAGGAAGGTATGTGTATAGTAAGATAACAATGAGATACAAAATGGTAGCATGCAACTATAGGCAGTATGTGAAAAGCTTTATAAGGGCTCTTGCATGACTGTAGCGTTACTCGAGAGCAACTGTAAGTCAGTGATGATTCACTGTAGGTAAGATTGGCAGGAACAGGGTTTGTTCACATTTTACCTGCCTTTGGTGAATTGGACCGACCTGGTGTGTTTTGCTCCAGTCCTACCGATTGCCCTTGGGTAAGCTCAGTTAATTAAGAAGATTTTAACCATTTCAGTTTGTATTTTATAACAAAAGGTCAGTTTTTCTACCTATACCATTCATCTCAAGGATTACACTTGACATTTCAGGATACCTAAGACTGTTTTGTTCTAATGTTCATTGATAGGAATAGCTTTTCTGTAGGACCCCCACCCTATGTCGAGATGCATGGGTTAGGACCCAAAATAAAGGTCAGTGTTTCAGTTGCTACAACAGAAGCACAAAGAACAGGTTAGCCAGGTACTTTTAGAACAGCAATGTCCAAATATATTGGATTTTTTGATTCCCAATCTATCAAATCAACAGCATCCTCTAGAGAAGAATAAGTGGGCAGCTTGCTCTCATCCAGCACAGTCCACACCAAATATCACATTGTTCAGTAGAGGGAAAGAAAATTTTACTGATTTTTTTCATGGGGGGATGTGAAAACAGGCTAATAATTTAGCTAGACTTGTCAGTTAATCTGGCAAAAAATTGTACTGTGGAAGAATTTTCCTCTTAAAATTATTAAATCAGAGAAGTCTAGAACAAAGATAATACAAATTTTATAAGTATGTAAAAAACATTTTTATGGGGATGCCTGGGTGGCTCAGTTGGTTAAGCAGCTGCCTTCGGCTCAGGTCATGATCCCAGCGTCCTGGGATCGAGTCCCACATCGGGCTCCTTGCTCATCAAGGAGCCTGCTTCTCCCTCTGCCTCTGCCTGCCATTCTGTCTGCCTGTGCTTGCTCTCTCTCCCTCTCTCTCTCTGACAAATAAATAAATAAAATCTTTAAAAAAAAAACAAAACATTTTTATGAAGAGGAGATGCTTTCAAAAAATATGATCTGTTTATCAAAAAGACTCAGCTCATATTTCTCTATTTCTTCATTATGGATTAGGTGTCTACCCATAATTAATCTCTGTATATGTCTATCACAGAACATTGTGAATATTTTTTTGCCTTCAGTATAACACAACCTCTTTTATAGAGATTTTTGCATTTTCTTTCTATGAACCCAGCACATGGTATAGTGTCTTATATAAGTAGTAGTTATAGAATAGGTATTTTCTATTTCATATACAAATATGAAAACAATGGATCAAAAGCAGGGTGGTTATGTAGTGCCATACCTGATCTCAGTTTCATCTAGTGGCTAACAGTGTGGGTTCCCCAATCAAACAGTAAGTAAATCTAGAGTATTCTGTACTAACTCTGTGACCCTGGACAATTAACTGGGGCTCTCTAAGCATTCATTTCTTGATGCATAATGAGGGAAATTGTAGTGCTTACAAAGTTTTCATGAGGATCAAATGAGTCCCAAAGTTTTCTTCCAAAGTTGTCAGAAGACTGCCTGACTCATAGTCAGTGCTCGGTGAATGTTATTTAAATGCATCCTTTAAAAATCAAACATCACATTATCACTCTTCTTACAAATTATAGCTTTGCCCCTGTGAAATAACATAAAAGGATGAATCTTGGAGTTAAGACACTTGGCTTTGAATTCCAGCTTCGCCACTTCTTAGTAGCCAGGAGGATTAATAAGTTTGCTTCTCTGAGTATTTTGTAGATTAAGGATATTAAAATTTAATTCACACATTTGTTGTGAGAATTGAATGGAATGACATTTGCAAAGTGCCTAAAGCAATGTGGTAGCACCACATATAACTCACTTTCCATTTAGCTAACTTGCTGATTGGATTAGTTAGCTTTGCAGTGCAGAAATTATATACCAATTTACAAGAAATTCAGAAAAAGTAGACTTGAAGACCATAGGTAATAATGAAGTTACATAGAAACAAATTGTATTGCTGAGAGCAATGCCTAAACTTTGACATTATTATAGGTCAAAGGTACTTTCCCCACGTTTTGGTTGTTTTGTCTTTCTGGAAATATCTTTCTGTGGGATGGAAAGTTCATTTTTGCTTCAAGGTAGTAAGGCTTAAGGGCAAACAGACTGTGTCTGACAATCTGTGTTTTCCTCTCAGTGAGGAACACATGACAGGAAATCAACAAAGAATTTTTCATTAATAACTGATAGATTTGTGTTTTATTACACAGAGCAGCTGAAATAAGATACTACCCAATATGACCAATATACTAACTGGGTAAAAATGAATAAAATCTCTTATAATGCCTAAAGCCCATTCTAGTTGCTGTTTGCAAGTGTATTTATGGTATAGATGGAAAACAGAGAAACCAGGTATATAGAATACAGAGAGAAGTAGAGAGCTAGGGATTTTCCAATTAATTTGATTATTATCGATAATGGATATTTATCCTCTTTTTTTCTGGGGAGGTATATCCCTGTTATGCTGGAATTTGATGCATGCAACAACAGGGAATAGTTTAACTGAATACTTTCCATTTCATAAATATGTCATCTTGATTCAGAATTGGGAGCACATTTAATGGAAAAATCATTTAGATTTAAGCACTATATCTCAGCAAGTAATTCAGATTAAATCTGATTACTTAAGGTGTTTATTTCAACTTGATTATTCTTTATTACACTGCATTACCAATTTATACTGATTAAAATGCTAATGTTCTGTGTTAATAAAGGATTAAATTTAATTTTTTAATTTTCCTAAATTACCAAGACTGAAACATTTACAAAAAATTCTACTTGCCTGTGTACTAAATAATGGAATTATGAAATTTCAAAATAAGATGATTAGAAGCAATTTGAGGTCAGAAGCAGTTCTGATGTGTTTTTTGTTTTTTTTTTTCTTGAGACATTTGTAAAGCTTGCTTGCCTAGAGACTTTTTAGATGCCACTTCTGTAAATATTAAAATGTAGGGATGGAAGCAGAATCTTAAACTATCTGTAGCCACTCGAAACTCAATTCTCCGCCTTCCTTCTGCTTAGGGTTTATTACACTAGTCCTTATTTGTGCTAATAGTATCAAAACAGCATTGCATAGTAGTAGGTATTTTTGTCAAATTAGTACATTTGAAAGTAGCAGATATTTGTTATAATTATCTTACCATTATCTAATTTTAGTGGGAATTAATCTCAGCCACAATTAGTTTACTTAATTTATATTATTTTTATACTGTCACTTTAAATCTCCATAATGTGATATCACTGCACATCCTAACAAGAGATATTCAGGGAGATACAATTTATTTTTGATTGAATTGAATATTTATATATGCACATATAGCCAGAGATGTTTAAGAATTTATATGAACCAAGAAATGAGGTTTCCCAGTGTAAATGGAATATACTCTCTTGCTTGTAGTTCTGCAAGCTACTTAAAAGGTCTATGAAAAAGATCTTTCTTTATATTTTTTTGTTTGTTTGTTTGAAGTTTTTATTTACATTCTACCTATACTGCAACTGCTGAAGTTAAGAAATGGGCAGAAGACATTTTTCCAAAGAAGACATCCAGATGGCTAACAGACACATGAAAAGATGCTTAACATCATTCATCATCAGAGAAATACAAATCAAAACTTCAATGAGATACCACCTCACCTGTCAGAATGGCTAAAATTAACAACACAGGAAACAAGAGATTTTGGTGAGGATGCAGAGAAGAGGGAATGAATCCCCTTACGCTGTTAGTGGGAACAAAAACTGGTGCAGCCACTCTGGAAAACAGTATGGCGATTCCTCAAAAAGTTAAAAATAGAATTGCCCTATGAAAAAGACCTTTAGAAATAGGGTTGATCCTGTTGCATCTTCATATTTTTATCTTACTCTCAAATGAACTACTACCTAAGGCAAGTGTTAGGAACATAAACTATGATGAAATATTTGAAAAATAAAAGAATTTAAAACCTAAATCTGGGAGAGACATCTTTATCACTTTAAATCTTTCTAAATTAACCAGGATAATAGCAACATAAAGGTGCCTCAGGGCACCGCTCTCAGAAGTTCCTGTGGAGTCACAACCACCATTTAGAGAACCATTTCCGCCATTCACAGGGAAGAGATGACAGTGAACTTGACAACTAAGGACTGACTGTTTCTACTTAATCTGTAGTTGGTGGGAGGTATACATACTAATGATGTTGTCATATACTAGTGAGTCTTAAAATTTCCCCTTTAATTTTTACTGAACTGTTTGAAAAACAGTTAGTATGAGCAGCTATTATCTATGATAGGTCCAAGTAGTGTGATATAAATTATCTCTAATTGAACCAGAACAATTCATGTGAGAGCAATAAAGACTAAATTCCTTTAAAAATATTTAATTAAGAGACCTTTTAAATATGTGGAAACATATATAGCAGACACTCATAACCATAACCCATGGTTAACAGATGTTGTCATATATATGCTATGATCTAAATGTTTCTATTTCCCCAAAATTCCTATGTTGAAATACTAACCTCTAAAAATGATGGTATTAGAAGGTAGGGCCTTTGGGAAGTTTTTAGGTTATGAAGGAGGAGCCCTCATGAATGGGATTAGTGCTCTTAGAATAAACACCTCACAGAGATCCCTCACCCTTTCTACTGTGTAAAGGTACAATGAGAGGTGCCGGCTATGAACAGGAAGTGGACCCCCACCAGAAAATGAACATGCTGGAGACATGATCTCGGACTTCTTGCCTCCAGAACTGTGAGAAATATGTTTTTATTATTTATAAGCTAACCAGTCTATGGTATTTTTGTTATAGCCACTCAAATGGACTAAGATTGTATTTTTTAGAAAAAGGAAATATATACATCTAAATCACCTCGTCTGTATTTCTCCCTTACAACATTTTTTACCACCAGAGATTATGACCATTCTGTAGCTGCTGTGACTCATCCCTAAGTATGTCTTTATCCTTTTTAAATATATGCATAGAACCATAAAGAACAAAAACAATTGTTTTAGATGTTTTCCAGCTTCATCTGAATGGTATAGGAAATGTATCCTTTTGTGATCTGCCAATTTAACTGAACTTTAGTTTTTGAGATTTATCTGTTTTAATGCACGTATATTAAATCATTCATTTTAATGTGTATAGTATTCCATTGTATGAAAAGGTCATTTTCTTTATTTCTTTATTGATAGGCATTATTAATGATTTCCATTCTATAAAATGCTACCATTATGTAAGCATCCTATGCACATGTGAGAGAAATACTCTTGCATAGCGGTGCCTGGGTGGCTCAGTTGGTTAAGCATCTGCTTTCGGCTCAGGTCACGGTCTTGGGGTCCTGGGATCAAGCCCTGCATCAGGCTTACTGCTCAGCAGGGAGTCTGCTTCCTCCTCTTCCTCTGTGAGCTCTTTCGCTCTCAAATAAATAAATAAAATCTTAAAAAAAAAGAAATACTCCAATATAGTTGTCTAAAACTAAAATTGCTAGATCAAAAAGTGTACATTTTTGCAATTTTAATGAATATTGTCAGTTGCTTTCCAGAATGATTTCTTTCAAATCATACTGTCATTTTCAGTGAATTGTATAAAGCTCCTGTTACTTCACATACTACTCAACACTTTTAATTTTTGTCAATGTGATAAGTATGAAATGATTGTTTTAAGTTACATTTCATGAGATTATTACACTTCAGAATCTTCTCATTTGTAATTTTTAAATTAAAGTGATATCAATATATAATTGAAGGATGAAGCAATTTTTCTAGTTCTGTCCCAGGATATAAAGAGCAGGGAGAAGCAACAATCCCAGCATTTCAATAAAAAAGAGCCAGACATACTTTAATTTCAATTTTTTCCATATCCATTGAATACATGGCAAACAACTGGCCCAAAATATAAAGAGAGACAGTACCTATAGAAGAGAGGGGAGATGTAAGCACTTGCTCACCTGGCTGGACAGAAGGTAACACTAATACCCAGCTTTCAATAAAAAGTTTAAGACCTTATGAGAAGGAAAGAAAAGACAAGCTCAGAAGAGACAAAGCAATCATTAGGGTTAAACTCAGATATGACACAGATGTTGAAACTATCTGACAGGAAATTTAAAATGATTGTGATTTATATACTAAAGATGCTAAAGAAGAAGATAGAAAATGTGCAAAATTAAGTAGATAATTTCAGCATGGAGATGAAAATTATAAAAATGAATTAAATGGAGGGGCTCCTGGGTGGCTCAGTGGTTTGGGCTTCTAACTCTTTGTTTCAGCTCAGACTGTAATATTCTGCATGGCGGGATCAAGCCCTATTTTGGGCTCCATAGTCAGCATGGGGAGTCTGCTTGAAGATTCTCTCCCTCTGCTTCTCTCCCTACTCATGCATATGCTCTCTCTTGCTCTCAAATGGATAAATAGATCTTTAAAAAATGAATCAAATTGGGGCATCTGGGTGGCTCAGTGGGTTAGGCCTCTGCCTTCAGCTCATGTCATGATCCTTCGGGTCCTGGGATTGAGCCCCACGTCAGGCTCACTGCTCAGCAGAGAGCTTGCTTCCCCCCGCCCCCTGTCTGCCTCTCTTCCTACTTATGATCTCTGTCTGTCAAATAAATAAATAAAATCTTAAAAAAATAAAAATGAATCAAATTGAAAGGCTAGAAATGAGAAACACAGTAATAAAGAATTTCTTTAAAAGATCCATCAGTAGATGCGGCATAGTAAAAGAATCAGTAAACTTGAAGATAGGAAAATAGAAATGATCCAAAACACAACAACACAAGGAGAAAAAATGAAAGAGAGAGAAACAGAAATGGGATATTAAGAGATATGGTACAATGTTAAACATTTTAATATAAGTGTAATTGGAATCCCAGGAGATAAGAAAGAAAATAAGCAGAAGAAATATTTGAAGAAGTAATGACCAAAATTTTCCAGAATTAATGACAGACTCCAAGCCATAGATCCAGAAATTCACAGATCAGCCAGAAATAATCACACCCCCCCTTAAGACATGTCATATTTAAACTATTGAAAACAAAATATATAGAGGAGATCTGGAAGACAGCCAGAGAAAAAAAATAACATTGCTTACCGAAGAAAAAAGGTAAGATTTATGGCGAACTTCTCTTCAGAAATCATGCAAGCTGGGAAGCAGGAGATATCTCTAAAATTCTTTGAAAACAAAACAAAACAAAACAAAACAAAAAAACACCTGTCAAACCAGAATTCCAAACCTAGTGAACATAAATTTCCAAATCAAAAAATAGAAATAAAAATCTCAAAAAACCTAGGAAATTCATTGTCATCATATTTGCTCTACAAGAAATGATTAATGTTTAGGCAGAAGTAATATATCAGAGAAAAACTGAATCTATACAATGAAATGAGGAATACAAAGAATGGAATAAGTAGGGTCATGAAACAGGGAATGCAATTTGCCTCTGCAGCCTATAAAAAGTAAGGAAACAGATTTTTCTCTTCAGAGCCTCCAGAGGGAACTGGCCTTCCCAACATCTTGACTTTACTCCATAAAGACTGATTTTGGACTTCTGACATGCAGAACTGTAATATAACAAATTTACATTATATTAAACTACAAAGTTTGTGGTAATATGTTATAGCATCAATAAGAAACTAATATAGATGTATGTTGTAAACCCTAGGGCAACCATAGAATATTTTTAAAGACATAAATAATAATAGAGACAATGAAATTATTAAAAATTCTTGAATAGCATAAGAGAAGGCAGAAGAAGAAAAAAGAAACAAAGACTGGATTGAATAAACAAAAAAAAACAGCTAACAGGATAGATTTTATTGCAATCATATTAATAATGACCTAAATGTGAATGGTCTAAACATACCAGTTGATACTGAGATTGTCAAAATGGATTTAAAAAAATTCCAAATCACAAGATATCTATGTGAAACTGTTTTTAATATAAAAATATGTAGGCTAAAAGTAAGTGAATGATGAAATATATATCATGCAAATACTATCCAATAGAAAGCTGGAGTATATTAGTAACAAAGTAGATTTTAGAATAAATACTACTAGAAATGAAGAGGGTCATTACTTAATGATAAAGTGTACAGTTCTCAAGAGAACAATTCTAAATGTGTATATTACCTAACAACAGAGCTTCAAAATACATAGAACACATACTGAAAAAACAATAGATGAATCCACAATTATAGTTGGATACTTCACCACTCTTCTCTCAGTAATTTATTGAACAAAGCAGAAAGTCAATAAAGATAGAGATGATCTGAACAATACCATAAACCAACTATATCTAACAGAGAACAGTCCATCAAGAAAAATAGCATATACTTTATTTTCATGTAAATGGAATATTCACCAAAACAGAGAATGTGGTAGGTCAAAAAAGAAACCTGAACAAATTAAAAAAAAAATCCTACAAAGTATGTTTTTGAGAAATTAAACAACATCTTTATAGAACTTATGCATCAAAGAAGAGTGTCAAGGGAAATAAAAAAAACATATTCTGAACCAAATGAAAATAAAAATGACATCGTATCAAAACTATGTACCTAATAGCAGTTCTTAGAGGAAAAATATATGGTTAAAAGCTCAAATTAGAAATGAAGAAAATTCTGAAATCAATTACCAAACTTCCAGCAGAATAAACCAGTAAAAAAGCAAATAAACAGAGGGAAGTGATAAATATAAAATCAGATGTCAATGAAATTTAAAACAGAAAACAGTAGGGAAAATCAATGAAACCAAAAGTTGTTTCTTTGAAGGTATCAATAATATTGATAAATCTCTAGTTAGAATGTCCAAAAAAGTAAGAGAGAAGACATAAATTACCAGTATTAGAGGAAGATATATCACTATAGTTCCCGCAGACTTTAAAAGGATAGGTGTATAATACAGCCTGCCTCAATTCCTCACAAAGATCAATACCTGTTGGTATTCATGCTCTTATGTAATACTCTCCCCTTGACTGTTAACTGGACTTACTGACTTGCTTCTAATGAAGAGATTATTCTAGAAACAGTGGGCTATCTCTTCTCAGATTAGGTTATAAAATAACTTTGATTTTCACCTTGGGCTCTCTCACTTGCTTTTTTTTTTTTTTTTTAATTCTTCTATTGTCCTTTTCTGGGGAGCTCCAAATACCATGTTGTGAGATAGCTTTATAGAGGCCCACATGGCAAGAGAGTGACACCTGCTAACAAGAACCTGAGTGAAGTATATTCCCCCCCCACCCCAGATCAAATTCAGATGAAACCATTGCCCTGGTCAACAGCTTACCGGCAACCTCATAAGAGATCATGAGCCAGGAACATCTAGGTAAGTCAGGCTCTTTCTTTGATTTATGGGTTTCTGATCCACAGAAACTGTGAGGAAACAAATATTTAATGGTATAGCCATTGTCTCTAATTTTTAGTGTAATTTGTTATCCAGGTAACAAATTCATTAAGGAGGTAACACAATTCAATGCCCATAAATTTGACACTATAAATAAAATGAGCCAATTTCTTGAAAGACACAAACTATCAAAAATCATTCAAGAAGTAACAAATAACCTAAGTATTTTGATACCTCTTAAACAAATTGAATTTATAGTTAAAAATCTTATACACATACAAACAACAGGCTCAGGTAGCTTCACTAATGAATACTACCAAACATTTAAGGAATAAATAACAAACAAAATCTCTTCTAGGAAATATAAAAAGAGGGAATATTTTCTAACTTAGTTTCTGAGACCAGCATTATCCTAATATCAAAACCATAAAAAAAAATTTAAGGAAAGAAAATTACATGCCCTCATGGATGTAGACACAAAAATCCTCAAAAAAAAAAACCAAACAAACAAAGAAAAAAACTTAGAAATCAAATCTAACAATGTATACAAATAATAATATATCATGACCAGTTTGGGTTTATCCCAGAAACGTAAAGCTCATTTATTGCAAAATCAATATAATGCATAATATTAACAGACCAAACAGAAAAAAAATTAATTTTAATATATGTAGAAAAATTCAGTAAAATTAAACACATGTATGTGATATAAGCTTTCAGTAAGCTAGGAATAGAAGGTAGCTTATCCTAATAAAGAACATTTACAAAACCCTACACATCACATCATACTTATTAGTGAAAGACTAAATGCTTTCTCCCTAAGATCTGTAGCAAGGCATGAATGTCATTTTTCATGACTTCAGTTTAATGTTGTACTGTAAAATCTATCCAAAGCAATAAGACAAGAAAAAAGAAAAGCATACAAATCAGAAAAGAAGAAATAATTCTATTTGAAGAGAACACAATTATTTAGATAATCTCAAAGAATATACAAAAATCTCCTACATCTACTAAATCAGCTTATCCAGGTCGCAGTATACAAAGTCAACACACACACACAAAAACACACACAATTAATTATATTTAGATAAATTAGTAGTAAGCAATTATAATATGCAATTATAAGAACAGTACTGTTTATGATTACATCAACAAATTTGACATAGATATATAAATCTGAAGGGAAAAAAGTAATATATAAGGTGAAAACTATAAGAGATTGACAAAAATTAATAATAAATAAATTGAAAGATATACAATGTCCATGGATTAGAAGACTCACTATTGTTAAGATATTAAGTATCCTCAGTTTCACTGAGGGTGGTGAATTCAACTCAATCTCAATCAAAACCTCAGCAGAATTTTTATAGATATTGATAAGTCAACTCTAAAATTTATTCTTCTCAAACATCTGGTGATAAAGTCTCAGTGTTAGGTTCTGTAAAGCTCACTGACACCTCTGTGTGCTTTGGTGAGTCTTGTCTATTAGCGGGCTTCATTTCAGGAAGACAGTGGAGTACTTCTGCATTTTGTTGGAAGACACACATGCCAATTTTGGTTGAGCTTATCTTTGGGCTCTTCAGTTTCTCTTGGAAGACCCATTTAGTTAATGAATTAGGGTGTGCTGATAAATACCTGGCTGTAAACATTTTATTCAAATAAGCTGGGAAATAAGACTAGGGTGGGGGAGTATTTCACCATTTACTGGATAAAATTTCACTTAATATCTTATTTTTATTGTAATACCTCACCCCTACTTTCAATTGACTAGTTTCTCTGAATTTAGAGTTTCTATAGTTCAATTTATCCCCAAAAAAGCTTTTGGTTTCCCCACAGGGAGTTGGCAGGGAAGCAAAGGAGACCTTGGTTTTAACTCCATTTTATGCTCACTTTAAACTGGCCACTATACTTTTCATCCCCTTGCTCATCTCCTCTGGATATAAGTGGTGCTTCTATTCTGAGCCTTTATAAGTTTTACTTGCTGAATTAGTGTTCTCTATTATAGGCATTGTCTGTGCTCGTATTGAGGCTTAAAGTCTTTACAATTTTATGTTAGTAACCATAATGTGTCCACTTTCAACAATATATCTTATAAATATTTATGGATATCATTCATTGACTGTGGCTTTCTTTTCCATTGATACCCACATACTGTTATTTTAGTGGAGTTGCATAAGGCAGTAAAAATAAATGAACATTTTAATTCAAGCCATTTAATTTTATGTCTGAGGTTGATAAGGCTTTCATATGATTATTGCTCATTCTCTTTTTCTTTTTTGAATTGTCAGCTCATAGTCTTTTCCCATTTTTCTTTTTGGGTTGTGTATGTATGTGTTTTTGCTTTATTGTTTGTAGGCAATCTTTACTCCCTGGGAGATGAAAATAATTAGAACAAGAAAGAAAGTTGGGTCATAAGATACACAAATATGACATCCCTTTGACTAAGAAAAGCAAAATATATTTATTAAAAATATTTCTAATTATTTAAAAAAGTATTATGAAGCTCCTACTACATATTACATACTGTGCTAAGATATAGAAATTGCAAAACTTAATTTTCATTTTTCTCAAAATACAAGATTCAATTTCTGTGGCCCCTCGGATGCTCTCAACCTCATCTACCCACCTAGTCTTAGCTGTTTGTCTCTCCCCTAACCTGAGCAACCCTACATATAATTTTATTGAGATTGCATTGTATCCATAGGCCAGTTTGTGGAGAATTTACTTCTTTATAAAACTGTATTTTTCAGAAATGAACATTTGCCATTTTAACCACTTTAAATGTACAGTTTATATGCATTTAAGTACATTTACATTGTTATACAGCAATCACTACCATCCATCTCTAAAACTTTTTCATAACTGCAAACTGATATTCCATATCCATTAAACAATAAATCCCTATATCCTCCTTCTCACAGTCCCTGGCAGCCACAATTCTATTTTCTATATCTATGAATTTGGCTATTCTAAGCATCTCATTTATGGTATCATACAGTATTTGTCCTTTTGTGTCTGGCTTATTTCAGTTAGGATAATGCCTTTAAAGTCCATATTGTAACATGTGTCAGAATTTCCTTGTTTTTAACATCGAATAATATTCATTGTATGTATATGCCACATTTCGGTTGCTTCCCCCTTTTAGTTATTGTGAATAGTGCTACTATGAATGTGGATATGCAAATATCTGTTTAAGACTCTGTTTCCAATTATTTTGAAGTGGAATTGCTGGATCATATGATAATTCCATTTTTAGTTTTTGAGGAACTGCCATGACATTTTCCATAGCAGCTGAGCCATTTTACATTCCCAGTACTAGGACTTCCAACTCACCACATCCTTGCCAACACTTGTTATTTTCTGTGTTTTTGATAATAGCCATCCTAATGGATGTGAAGTGACATTTCATTGTGGTTTTAATTTACATGCCCTAATGATTAGCTATGTTGAGCATCATTTCATGTCTTATTATCCATTTGTATATCTTCTTTAGAGAAAGGTCTATTCAAGCCTTTCCATTTTTAAATTGAGTTGTTTATGTTTTCTTGGTTTTGTTGAGTTGTAGGAGTTCTTTACTCTGGATATTAACCCTTTATAAGACACATGATTTGCAAATATTTTCCCCATTTTTCAGGTTGCATCTAATTCTTTTGATAATGTCTTTTGATGTATAAAAGTTTTAATTTTGATGTAGTCCAATTTATCTGTTTTTCTTGTGCTTTTTTGCGTTACATCCAGGAAATCACTGCCAACTCAAATGTCACAAAGATTTTTGCCTATGTTTATTTCTAAGAGTTTTACAGTTTTTAGGTCTTAGGACAATTTAGGTTTTTTACCCATTTTGAGTTAATTTTTTAAATATATGGTATCAAGTAGAGGTCCAACTTCATCCTTTTGCATGCAGATATCCAGTTTTCCCAACACCATTTTTTTCATTCATTAATTTTTGAAAATTCTTAGACAGCATATCTTCAAATGTTGCTTCTGTCATATACTCTCTAACCTCTTTTTCTTTTAGAAGATTTAACAGTGTGCAACATACCTCTCACTCTTTTCTGATTTTTCACCCCTTCTTCTGTGTTTCAATCTAGTATTTTATAGTGATTTATTATTCTATTTTACAGTGATCTTTGTTGTGTCTACTCTAATAAGCCCAATTATTCTTAATTTTGGTTACTGTGTTTTTTAGGTATTGTGTCTCAATAGAATGAACTCTATGGGTTGACCTAAGTTCCACCAATTAGGAGTACTGACACAGAAGAGTAAAGGAAGGGAGGAGAGCAAGTTTATAACCCTGGTTTCCTCCCTCCATCCCTGAAGGGTATCTGTATTCCTGCAAGATTATGTTCTGCTAGCCAGCTCTCTTAAAAACTTATCTGAGTCCAGTAGCTGCTGTTCCATCACCTCTTCAGGCTTAAAAGAAATTATGTACCCTGCTAGTACCAGTTTTTAGGCAATGCACTAACTCTGGTGTTTTCCTAATAATCCTACACTTTGCTTTGTCCTTTCATTCAACCTTCCTCAAATCACTCAATTTGGGTCAACTATTTTTTTTTTCTACCTGGGATATTACCTCTAGTGAATTTTATGTATAGAAAGTCTTATTTTTTTTCAATATTTTCTTTACTGGTTTCAGGAATTTGTCATACTTTCAAAGGACATTTTCATACAAGTATTGTATAAAGTGTCTCGTGTTTCCTTTTACCACTTTTTTTTTTTTCGTGGTGCATTATCTTTAATTAAGTGTAGAGAATTCCAGTCATCACCAAGACACCAATTCACCCACTATTCTATTTGGTTACCAGTGTCTTGTCTATCTCTTCAGCAATGGTGAGGCAGATACCTTTTCCATGGGAAAGAGAAATCCATGGCTTATTGTCTTTGCCAATAACAAAAATGTTGGAGGGCTGGATGGCAAATTTGTTGCTATTGGTATCTTTCATATGAACTATACTGAAAGAACCCCGGGTCTCTCTCTGTTGGTGATTACACCAATTCGTCCCAGGTTAACGCATTCAGTTACCATATACAAATTACCAGTGTCAAACCTGATGGAATCAGTAAACTTTCAAGTCTCCAAATCAATGTGAATGATGAAGGGATCAGGGTAGTTGATGGTGTGAACATCAGGGGTCATTAGATAAAGGATTCCTTTTGTTTCCACAACAATCTTTGTCACTTTGCACAACTTGGACTTGCCCTCCTCAGATGAAATACAATGAATAGCAAAGTGACTCTTGGTGTCACAGATTAGACCGAAATTCTCTTCAGTCTTATTACCACTTGGGGCATCCATAAACCAACTAACATGTAAGTTAGATCAGTTTGGACCTTGGCACCAATGAAGCATTATATGTTTATCTTCCTTACTTTATCTTCTTTTAGGGCATACTTAAGCCTATTCTTTAGGAAAATGATGAAAGGGAGACAGTCTCTCAGACAATGGCAACTTGGAGATGGTTGAGGCGCTAACATATCAGTTTATCCAACTTCCAGTGTTTTAAAGTTGCTGTCTGCTTCAGATGCTTCTTGGAACCATGGGCCATGGCTGTTCCAGGCATGAAAAAAATTCCTTTCACAACTTCAAATATTACGTTCAAATCCATGATTCATCTGGTATGTCTTGTGATATTAGAAATGAGGTATTACTCATTTTTTCCTATAATTTTTGTAGCTATTTTTCTCTGATTTATTTTCTATTTGACTTTTTGAAAGTTTATCAAATTAAAAACATAATACTGTTATTTTTATTGAACAAATATAAAATGTGTAGATTAATTTAGGGATAAGTGAAATCTTGGAATCCACTTACTCATGATTATAGTACTCTTTCCACTTGTTCAAGTCTTCATTTGTATTTCCCACTAGTATTTTTTTTTTAAGTTTTCTTTGAGAGGTTTTTTTGTTGTTGTTGTTGTTTTTTATAGGTCTTGATACCCTAGACACATTGCACAGTGGTTAAGTTACTGTAAATGTCTCCTTTTATTATTAATTGATTTACATATTTGAAACCTAGTGATTCTTGACCCAGCTACCTTAATTTTGAACACAGCCACTTTTTTTAGTTCTTTTTATGTTTGTAATAGTTATAAATTTTTTTAGTTTTCCTATAATCAGCCTCTGGTAAGAGCAAAATAGAAGAAGCTCTCAGACTCTGTATTCAACTGAAACTTTACACAGGAAGTGACCTTTTAACTGAGTCCCCGGGTTCAAATGGGATTTTGATAGTTGCAAATAAAGGTAAGAGGCATATGGGAAGAATATTCTGGATTAAGAAAGGAATAGCTTTTTATGTGTGGAATCACCATGGCAGCAGGCATATATCCTGAAAACTGGAGGGCCTTCAAGCCTCTCATTGCTGCTCAGTAAAATGGGGCTTAGGTCCATGTACTCTCTGCAACCCCTACTTCCACTATGGCCAAATCAACCACACCCCCAAATTTCTCTGTAAATTTCCTGTCAGCAAGTTTCCAGCATTTAAGGGTGACAATGGTTTCTGTGTGTTTGACAGCAATGCCAGTGCCTACTCTGTGAGCAATAAGGAGCTGTGGGGAGGTATTCTAGAGGCAGAAAAGCTCAAAGGTGAGCTTCGCTGACAGTGACATAGTGACCCCAGTCAGTACCTGGGTGTTCCCCACTTTAGGCATTGTGCACCACAAGAAGCAGGTGACAGAGAATGCAAAGGAGGAAGTAAGGCAAATTCTGGGGCTACTGGATGCTCACTTAAAGACAAGGACTTTTCTGTGGGCGAATGTGTGACACTGGCTGACGTCACAGTTGTTTGCACCCTGTTGTGGCTCTATAAAAAGGTCCTGGAGCCTTCTTTCCACCAGACCTTCCCTGACACCAGCCACTGGATCCTCCCCTGCATTAACCAGCCCCAGTTTAGGACTATCTTGGGGGAGGTGAAACTCTGTATGAGAAGATAGCCCAGGTCGATGTTAAAATTTGCAGAGAGCCATCCTGAAAAGATTACTCCATGGAAAGAGAAGGGTTCTTGAGAAGAGAAGCAGAAGCCCCAGGCTGAGTGGAAAGAGGAGAAAAAGACTGCTGTCCCTGCTCCTGAGGAGGAGATGGATGACTGTGAGCAGGTGTTGACTATTGAGCCAAAGGCCAAGGATCCCTTTGCTCACCTGCCTAAGAATACCTTTGTATTGGTTGATTTAAGTGCAAATAATCCAATGAGGACACCCTCTCTATGGTGCTGCCCTATGTTTGGGAGCACTTTGCTAAGGATGGCTGGTCTCTGTGCCATTCTGAGGACTGCTTCCCCGAGAGCTCACCCAGACCTTCATGAGCTGCAACCTCACCACTGGGATGTTCTAGAGGTTGGACAAACCAAGGAAGAATGCTTTTGCCTATGTCACTCCCTTTGAAGCCAACAATAGCAGCTGGTCTGGGTCTTCTAAGGCCAGGATCTTGCTCTTCTGTTGAGTCCAGACTGGCCGGTGGACTAAGAGTCATATATATGGCAGAAACTGGATCCTGGCAGTGAGGAGAACCCAGACACTGGTTTCAGAGTTCTTTTCCTGGGAGGGGAACTTCCATCATGTGGGCAAAGCATTCAGTTAGGGAAAGATCTTTAAGTGAACATCTCTTGCTATCACCTATCATCCTGAACCTGTCCTTCAGGGAGATAGGCGTCAGTAAAGGAAACTGAACGTTGGAAGAAAAAGAGAGAAAGAACCCTATGTAATGGTTAAAAGAGACAAAGCACATGGTCAATTTGAAGACTTGCATGTCATTCAGAATCATGGGGCAATGGGTTATGAAGTGGAAAGTTAGTTGTGAGACATGAAAAAGATAGGGAAAAAATGAGTTCATTTAGGGCCCTTAAAGAGGCTTAGGAATCATGCTAAGAACAATGGAAACAATTGAATTTTAGCCAAAGAGCAAGTAAGATGACTATCAATATGGAGAATGAAGTTTTGTGCTTTGTATGGCTGATATAAGTGCTTTGCAATGATATGGGAGGTAAACTTTGTGACACAAATAAAGAGGAATGCATGGGTTGAAGGCCTATTAATGAGGTAGCACCTGCAAGAATTGATGACTCACTGGCAGGGAGAAGAAAGGAGAGGGAGAGGTGAAGCATTCTGGCTGGGAAGGTGGTTGGAGCAGGAAAGGATTTGTGAGAAGAAGAGGAATTCAGATTTGTTGAGGTTGAATTTGAGAAGCCTGTGGAACATATACATACTAATTTACAAAATATGTCCATATGTTGGATCCAGTCATTCATTTATTTAATGAATATTGATTAAATGCCCTCTCCAAATCAGATCTTTCTCCTTGAGCTATGCCTCCTGTACTATTATAACAATCAAGATAGTATGGTATAAAAATATTTGTTATTTATATATTTTATATCCAAAAAGAAGCAAAGTGACTGTTATGGGCTGAATTATGTCTCTTTAAAATTTATGTTGCAGCTCTAACCCCCAGCACCTCACAATGTAGGCATATTTAGAAATAAGATCTTTAAAGGGGTGATTAAGCTAAAATGAAACTGCTAGATTCCCAACAACAGTGTAAGAGGGTTCCCCTTTCTTCACAACTTCTCCAACATTTGTTGTTTCTTGCCTTGTAGATTTTTGCCATTCTAACTGGTGTAATGTGGTATCTCAGTGTGGTTTTGATTTGAATTTCCCTGATGGCTAATGATGATGAACACTTTTTCAGATGTCTGTTAGCCATTTGTATGTCTTCTTTCGAGAAATGTCTGCTCATGTTTTCTGCCCATTTTTTGACTTGGTTACTATTTTTTTGGGTGTTAAATTTGAGAAGTTCTTTATAGATCTTGGATATCAACCCTTTGTCTGTAGTGTCATTTGCAAATTATCTTTTCCCGTTCTGTGGGTTATCTCTTTGTATTGTTGACTGTTTCCTTTGCTGTGCAGGAGATTTTTATCTTGATGAAATCCCCAAAGTTCATTTTTGTTTTTGTTTCCCTTGCCTTTCAAGACATGTCTTGAAAGAAGTTGCTATGGCTGTTGTTGAAGAGGTTACTGCTTATGTTCTCCTCTAGGATTTTGATGGGTTGAGGTCTTTCACATTGAGGTCTTTCTTCTATTTAGAGTTTATCTTTGTGTATGGTGTAAAAGAATGGTTGAGTTTCACTCTTTTGTAAATAACTGTCCAATTTTCCCAGCACCATTTATTGAAGAGAGTCTTTTTTCCATTGGATATTTTTTCCTTTTTTGTTGAAGATTAGTTGACCATAGAGCTGAGATTCCATAACTGGGCTCTCTATTTTGTTCCATTGCTTTATGTGTCTGTTTTTGTGCCAATACCATGCTGTCTTGGTGACCACAGCTTTGTAATATAACTTGAAATCAGGCAATGTGATGCCCCAGCTTTGTTTTCCTTTTTCAACATTTCCTTGGGAATTCAGGGTCTTTTCTGGTCCTGTATAAATTTTAGGATTGTTTGTTCCAGCATTTTGAAAAATGCCATTGGTATTTTGATCAGGATGGTGTTGGAAGTATAGATTGCTCTGAGCAGCATGGACATTTTAACAATGTTTATTCGTCCAAATGAGCATGGGACTCCAGGAGACAAACTGAGTGTTTTGGAAGGGAAGGGAAGGTGGGTGAGCTTTGTGATGGGTATTAAGGAGGGCACAGATTGCATGGAGCACTGGGTGTTACACACAAACAATAAATCATGGAACACTACATCAAAAACTAATGACCTACTGTATGGTGACTAATATAACACAATAAAAAAAGATGAGACTGTTAGAGTAGGGCTCTAATCCAGTATGACTAGTGTCCTTATAAGAAGAGGAAGAGGTACCAAGAATGTCCATACACAGCAGAACAAATATATAAAAATTTTAAGAGAATGGCCGTCTGGAAGCCAAGGAGGGAGTCCTCAGAGGAATCTAACCTTGCTGGCACCTTAATTTTGGACTTGCAGCCTCTGAAAGTGGGAAAAAATAAATTTCTAGGTTTGTTTTGTTTTTGTTTTTATGACAGCCAGTATGTGGTATTTTTAATGGCAGCCCTAGCAACAAATACATGCTAATAATTAAAATATGCATGTACATGCACACAGAGCAAATTAATGATAAAGAGAGATCAAGAAATAGACAAAGAAGATACATAAGAATTATTTTTTTCTAAATTTATTAAGGAATAATTGACAGATATAATCATATATATTGAGAGTGTACATGATGATTTGATGTATACACACACACACACATCCTGAATGATTTCTAAGATCAAAATAGTTAACCATCACCTCAGGTTAGCTTGTGTGTGTGTGTGGTGGGAAGGTTTAAGATATACTCTTAGTGACTATCAAGTACACTTCACTGTATTATTAACTATATCAATTTATTTGTCTTAAACATTTTTCAGAAGTAACTAAATATTTAAATGGAATATTAAGTTGGACTGTGTTCTCTCAGCAAAGGATATAATTTATTAATAGAACTTTAAAATGTTTGATTCACTTCTTTTATTACCATTTTCTTTGGTCAAATAACTTTGCATTGTTCCTGAGAGTCTCAGAATGATTCAAATCCAGGGATAAAATATGGAAATTAAAATGTTTCTTATTCTGTGACATGAAGTAATTAGATGATTTGCTTCAGTATGTTGACCTTTCATTTATAAGCTATTTTTTGAAGCATATTCTTAATGTATTATACAGAAGCACTGTTCTCAGAAGGGTAAATAACAAAGTTAATGATTTACTTTTTTTTTCTTTTTAATAAATGCCAGTTCTTCAGCCTTTAACAAATTATTGCTAAAAACTAAGCTAATACTTCAGTGTTTCTGGAACATATAATTTGTGATATCAACATGAAAGCACTAGCAGTGAAAGAAAGCTGGCTCGGTAAAGATGAAGAAGCTAAGAGGGTAGCATCTGTGGACCACTTCAATTCAAGGTACTTTATTCACAATCACTGCCTCTCTTCTAGACTGTAGACAAGTTGTCCAAGAGAGTTCACCCTTCAGTGTTTCCAGAGGTTGAGATTTAAATAATGTTTTTGCACATTGGTAAATTTACTTTTTAAGAAGCATCACTCAGAGTATTTTTTTTGTAATTTTATTTTTTTTCAGCATTCCAAGATTCATTGTTTATGCACCACACTCACTGCTCCATGCAATACATGCCCTCCATAATACCTACCACCAGGCTCACCCAACACTCCCCACAAAACCCTCAGTTTGTTTCTCAGAGAATGTTTTAAAAGCATCTGATTTTCCCTTTAAAGGCTTGAAAAATAGCATGATGGCACAGTTGCAGAGGTTGAGGCAGGCCTCAGTGACCCTAGGCCTCTGATTTGAGTAATTCAGTAGTTTGGAAGCCAATTCAAGTAGACTTAAGCAATAGAAAGAACCTGCTGGTACACATGCTGAAAAGTCCAGAGTGTTGGCAGAATACAGGTACAGATTAATTAGGCTTCTACTCCATCTTTCAGGGATTCTTTTCAGAATTCCTCCTTAGTTTGTTGGTTATTCCATCAAAGTTATTCCATCTTAGTTATTCCATCAAAGGCTCAAAGATGTTATAGCAGGTCCTGACCTCTCTAAATGAATTGTGGCCAAACAGGACCCAACCCTGGAGCCTGGAGTGAGTATAAGTCCTACTAGTAACCCAAGGAAAGGAGATATTGTAAGGATCCTTCCATTCTTAGATGTGAATTTACACTGAGATCTTCTTTTTTATTTTAAATAAAAATCATCTGGGTTCATTTTGAAAGACCTCACTAGTTCATAAATTTGATTCTATTAATGACCAAATAATTTTGCTTTTAGAATAATGTACACTCACCCAGTATAATACATTTTGCTCATAATGCCCAAGCAAGTCTGTGACATAGTAGTTTTATTTCCAGTACTGCTGTGCTTATTTTGAAAAGGGTAGAAGACCATCTTAAGCCTATGTTTTCTAAGGAGGACCCACTGGTTGATTTAACGTAGAGATCAGGCAATTACAAATCGATACTTACAAGGCTCCTTTAGGGAAATACATTTTATTAGGTGCTAATTTGGCTGATTAGGCAGCAATCAGACTTCTTTGTATTCTAAATAAAGCAGTTAATATGACAATATTGTTTCATTTACTCTGATTAGGACTCTTAATTAGGTCATGAAGGATATTTAAGATAAATGATGACAAGTCCAGGAAGAAGTTAGGAATCTGATTTAGAGTTGATCTTGTCTTCCTTAACTATAGTTAATGCTGCAGAAGAACTAAGAGAAACATTGTTTGTACTCATGTCTTAATATTTATTGCATGGATACAATATTATCTCTATGGCACAGAATCTCATATACACACTCATCCAACAATCATTTCCTTACATTCAAAGATCTTATGGCTCAATGGGGAAGATATATACATGCATGAACATAAGTCTAAATACTTAAAAGAAATATAAATAACATTATGGTACAGGAAGGAAGAAAGAACAATGCAAATGCCCCTAAAGGTGTGGAAAGTCTTCCTAGAGTAAGAGATCTTTCAACTGGTGCTTGAAAGATGAGAGCAGTGATCAGAGCTTCACGTACCCCTGAAAAGAAGAGTGATGCCATAAAGGAGCAATATATGTGACTGTACATTGATTCCATAATGGGAAATGATGATATGAAGGGAATATTCTGACCAAATTTACAGTAGAAGGTCTTGAATCTCGTGGTGAGAAATTTAAACCACATTTTATAGCTAATGAGGAACTGTCGAAGAAAGTACAATGAGGGAGTAAAAGATTACATAGAATATTTATTACATATACCAGTAACTCTTATGGCCACATGAAGCATTGAGCATTGAGAGACTTTCAATACTCAAAGGAAAAGAGGGAAAAAAGGCAGGAATATCAGTTACTAACTGATTGCCATAGTCTTAGTGAAAACTATTTCCAGAGTATCATTAGAGTGAAAGGAAGAGTCAGAATTGAGAGACATTTAGAAAATGACATTAATAAATTTTGATGATGCAAAGGATGAGATGAATGTGAAAATCAGACATAACTATCTCTGAGATGTGAGGAATTTGAGAAACAAGACAGAGGATCATAGGGGAAGGGAAGGAAAAATGAAACAAGATGAAACCAGGGAGGGAGACAAACCATAAGAGACCCTTAATCTCAGGAAACAAACTGGGGGTTGCCGGGGGGTGGGGGGGGGGGGGTGGGGGTGGTTAGGTGATGGACATTGGGGAGGGTATGTGCTATGGGGAGTGCTGTGAACTGTGTAAGCCTGATGATTCACAGACCTGTACCCCTGCGGCAAATAATACATTATATGTTAATTTAAAAAAATCAGACATAACTGTGGCTAAGGTTGCTCATTATCTTTCAGTATCGCTTCTCTTTTTCTTATTTTATAGCAGTGTCCCAAATTTTAGCTGGACATATTACCACCCAGCTAACAGATTGTATTTTCAAATCTCCATAGCTGGATGTGGTCATAGATTTAAATTCAGGCCCGTGAGGCCTAAGTGCAACTTCTGGAATTTGTCCATGAAAGAGAAATGTTTCCCTCTCCCATTCTTTCCTTCCAGATGCTGTGATATGGATGGGATATGCTACAGCACCACCGACCCATCCCGTACTCTGGAGTGGAAGCCAAGTGCTGTTGATGCCGCCTGTCCTTGTGAGGAGCAGGAAAGTGGGAGTGAGTCACTGGTGATGGTGGGGCAGCCTGGGAATGCTTGCTTCTGGCTGCTTTTCACCTGACACACAAATAAAGGTACAAGTATCTTTTTGTCATTCACGTTTTAACTTTTTATATGATATACACCTAAGCTTATTCCTGACTGATTCAGTGATGTCGGATGTCATATTCGAGAAATTACAGAGTTGTCAGGGGAGACTCAGTTGCATTTTAATAATAAACAGCCCCCAAATTTCAGTGGCTCAAATCAACAAAGGGTTTTTTTTCTTGCTCTGTCACATGGCCATGTCTTTCCTTAAGCGAATGTGGAAATGGCATCCTCTTTGTTCACAGAAGGACAAGAGCACCAGAAATATTGGTGAACACCATTAGTATTTACCATAGATTTTTGAAAAATGATGATGTCGTTAACCAGAAAGAGAAAGGAAGGAAGGAGGAAGAAGGTAGAGATAATGAATTTAATTATGGCTATCTTGCCCATGGAATTCAGGTTCTTTGTTTGTACTGTAAAACTGGAAATATGAATCTGGAATCTGAGTGCCAGTGGGAGTGAGGTTGAGATTCATCTGTATACATCTAGAATTTGAATCACTGGCTGACAGACTACCTGGAGCCAGAGAGCAGAGAGAAGGTATGTGATAGTATCTTGGAGAATTCCTACATTGAAATGTGCAAAGAAAAGAAAAGAAAAGCATCTAGTGAAAGCATGTGAAGACTGGTCAGAAAAGTAGCAGGAAAGTCAGAGCAGAGTAGGGCCCCAGGACCCAAAAGAGAGTTTTGCAGAGAAGGGATGTCAAACAAAAGAACAATAGATTATTCAAGAAAGCAAATTTCAGAGCAGTGGTAGTTGGAGAGCCAGATTGCTGTAAATCATGAAGCAAGTGGGATGAGGCAACACATATTCTGAAAGTAGCAGTGAGGAGTTTAGAGAATGACAGGGGGAAATAATAGATTAATAGAACACACAGGAGCCCAGCCAACCCTACAAATGTCTAGGAAGATGCAAATTTTAGGAATTAACATTTTATTGGATAGTTATATAAATTTTATAAGCATCCACATTAAACCAATTTTAAGTATTAAAGCAGCTAACCCCCCCTGCATTTATACTGTTATCTGTAAGACTTTCTTTGGCAGAAGCAGAACAGAGCTATGCAAAGGACTCAAATCATTCTACCCCAGTAGGATGGTAGTGTGCTGGAAAATAATGCCAAACCCTAGTGGCAAAAAAAAGTGCGAAAACTCAGTGTAATCCAGAGAGAATCTAGAAACAAGCAATGCCAGTAATCAAGATTGAACGGCTAAACCAACGGGAGCGATTTTCAGCAAGGCTAATAAAGAATTCTGTGTGCTAGGGATGGTCTCTTGACAGAATCATTTTCCTCCCTGGTCCTGCCTTCCTCTGTATTATCCACCTACCTCAGGACTAAATCATTTTTACTTAGCAACAGAGTAAATTTTCCTACTTTGGTTACTTTCTCCAACTTATTTTTTACTCAGCATATAACAGAAGTGTAACATTGAGGTCTTGAATAATAAATGTATAAATTATGGGCAAATCTGAAGTGGTAGACAGTAAATATACTTCCATACAAGTCCAAATTAAATTTTACTCACATATGGCAAAATCATGCATAATGTGTGTGGCAGGCTGAAAAATCAATGATCAATGAAAAATTGGAAGTGTAATGGATTACTTAGTGGAGAGCAACAGTTATAGACTCTAGGTGAATCAAGCTGAGTTTTCTTTCTTTTTTTTTTTTAAGATTTTATTTATTTATTTTGAGAGAGAGAGCACAAGTGAGGGGGAGTGGCGGACAGAGGCAGAGGGAGAAGCAAGCTCGCCACTAAGCAGAGAGCCCAATGCAATAGGAGGCTTAATCCCAGGGCCCTGTGATCATGACCTGAGCTGAAGGCAGGTGCTTAACCCACTGAGCCACCAGGTGCCCCTCAAGCTGAATTTTCTGTTTAATCTTATGAAAATCTTTTCCTGTTGAAAGCATTAAACAATATCATTATTTACATGTTACGATTAGAGGAATCATTTAAGAACTAATTTTGAATTTTTAATTTCTGTACCTATCTATATTTTAACTTATTTGAGAAACTGATTCACATATCCAGGTTCTTTCAGTAGCAAATTTATAAACTACACCCTGCCTTACTTTGAAGCAAATTTGAATTAAATAATTTTACCTTGTAAAATTAAAGAGATCTTTTTTTACTGAAAAAAATTACAGTACATATTATATTAAGGTAGAAGGAAATTCTAATATCTTCCAAAGTGCTTAGTAACCATCACTAAGGAAACAATTCAGAGAGACTATTTGTTGAGCTAACAGAAATATGTAATAGTCACAAACACATACACATAACCCTAACAGGGTTATACGCAGTCATTCCAAATATTGCCACTCTGAAATGTGCATATTTAATGCAGTAACTGTTCAGCTAAATTTATTTCCTAAATGAGAAATTCTTTTTCACTGGTCTTGAGAGTGTTTAAAAAATTAACTGAAGTTAATTATATAGAAGCATGATCTTGAATCAGACTGGGAATGGTTGTATGCCATGAGCTAAACTGTACCTGAAAACAACCTAAACAGTATATTGCTAAAGAAGCAGCTTATATTGGGGTTGAAAAAAGAAAAATATGGTATGCTTTCAGATTTATCATTGATTTTGTGCACTGCCTTCTTCAAGTTGCTTCATTGGTTTGTTTTGATTTGATTCATCCAAACTGTCATGATATTATGTATACCCTAAGAATAAATGTATCCCCTGATTGATTGCTCAGTAAAGCCTCTAAATTGCAGTTAAGATGTGCCATGGTATTAGTGAGAGGGGGACATTACCAAAACCCTGTGTCCAGAACTAATATGAGCCCCTGATGAGTGGCAGGAAAATCATATGAACTGCAATTCTTTGAAAGACAGAGGATAGGAAGAGCCCCTGGGGAGGAGATACAGAGTGTGTTGTTGTGGGCTATGGTATTTCAAGCGATATAGCGGATTAAAAGAGTGAATGTGGGTGAATATAAAAAATAAGACATGAACATGGGGAGAGAAGTTTTTAATTCTTACCAGGAGAACTTTGGAAAGTATACTATGAGAGAATTTAGGTAGAGGACACCCTTTTTCTGTTTCCCTGTTTGTAAATTAGCAGGCATATTTTTGTAGAAAAAGTATTTCAACTTTGGTGGTGGTGGTGGTTCCTGTTCTTATTCTTGTTCCTCCTCCTTCCCTCCCCCCACCCCCAAAATATCGAATAGCATTGATTCTCTCTGGTAATTCTCTGTTTACAAGATATTCATTACTGGGGAACTGATTGTGTCATTGAACAGGTAGGTGATTAATTACTGTGACCACATGAAATCTGAAGACGATCTATGTCTCCACAAAACTTCACCCTTGTAGGCTCTTTCTGGGTAATACTGAAAGCAGATTGCATTTTTAAAATGACAAGTTTTCAAGTGATAGAAGAAATGAGTTACCCTTTGGAGCAGGGATTCTTAATCTGGCACGTAATGTAAATGAGTGAGATAGTCTGTAGTGAGACAGTCTTGTGAGGACCACAAGGGGCTATAGACTGAAGAAAGTTGGAGAGGGTGTCCCTGTTCAAAGCAGATACCACTCCAGCTGATTGTTGCCATAATGGAATTAAGTTCTGGTTTGCCAGATCTTCCAGTTTTTAAAGGCAAAACAAAAATCTGACTGTATGTAAAAATCCCTTGGTTTTTAAAAGAAAATTTTCCAAAAAATGTAAAACACAATACCTCATCCAAAGAAAATACATTTCTGCACCCAGTGTAGCCAGCTGACAGGCTGCTCGCTTACTACCTCAGCTTTGAAGACAATTTTGTTTTAGATTTTTAAATACACTGGAAAGAGATCAAAGTCTCTTTATCTTCGTTTCAAAAAGCAGTTATTAAATGTACAATTTAGGCATGACAGTGTCCTGTCTTAAAGTTACTGAGGTATTGTGAAGTACACAAAAAAATGTATAAGGTTTGACTACAGGCTTTGAAGAATTTCTGAGGAGAAGTGAGCCATACATATCAAACTAAAAACATAAAATCATAAAATGAATCCCAGCAGTCATGTTGCATACTTCACTATGTATTTTTCCAAAATTTTCAGTGGCAAATTAATCTGTTTAAAATCTCTTTTAAAAAAATCTGCTCTCAATGTGATCTTTCGTCCTATCATATGGAAGCAAATGGCTACTTCTATATGATAAAGTTCCTTGATTCCGGGAATTTTTACTTTCTGAAGAATCGAAGTCAAATACCATCCTGTCCCTTAAAGGAGGCTTGTCTGATTATTTCAAATTTTTTTTTTTAATGTATTTGAGAGAGAGAGAGTGAGAGCAAGGGTAAGATTGGCAGTGTGGGGGGGCAGTAGGAGAGAGAGAATCTTTAAGCAGACCCCATGCTGACAGCAGAGCCCAATGCAGGGCTCAATCCCACTACCCTGAGATCATGACCTGAGCTGAAACCAAGAGTCGGATGCTCAACTGACTGCACTACTCAGGTGCCCCTGATTATTTCAAAGTTCTAAATTCAATATTCAGTGTTCTAACATGTGCTAGATTTTTAGGAGATTTGAATAACTTCTAAGCAGGAAGGAGAATTTCCTGCTGAGTTGACATGATAGCAAAACAGTGAACCCTTCTCTTAGTAAGTAGAAGAAAATTCATCTTAAACTAGTTGACTTCAACTAAGGGCCATGGCAGTTGGGTAGCTCATTTGTAAGTCTTTCTCTTTATAGTTAAGTAGGGAAACAGGATTAAAGGGGATGAGCAATTGTCCGGTGGCTCAGAGAGTTGGAAGTGTTCGATGGACTGGGAAGGGCCTCGTAATTTTTCTTCCCCCAGAATATAAAGTGTGAAGCATATCTAGGTGTCACTCCAGTCCTATGCTCTTTCTTCAAAATCCATCAGAGAGCAACTTAATAATTAATTGCTAAATATCTAGTATGTGTCGAGGGTTTTATAGGGTCTAGTTAAAGTATGATTTCTAGAAAGAGAGTTAACATGTACCCAGGTAGGCGAAATGAGCTTTTAAAAAAGAGTAAGACAAAGCACTGAAGAAAAATAAAAGGCAAAAGCAAATTGGTAAAGTGCTAATGTGCTTCTCAGTACTTGCAGTACTTGGCGAGCTATAGAAACGAGATGTGAGTGGGTGGCTTCATGGTGGATATGGAATCTGATGGACGTGGAGGACTAGAAAGGGAGAACATTCCAGGTGGAGAAAGTAACACGAGGGGAAAGTGGGAAGGGTATGCTTATCCCATTTGCTCAAGCCTCCACTTTCAGTTTGAAATCTAATAGATTCATCAGTGCTAACAAGGCTCAAGGGCCAGGTCAATAATCCCTTCCCACATTATTTAATATAATTGCACTTCTCCTTGGCCATAGAACTTCGTCTCCGTGGCCTTCGTATCTCCGTGGTCTTTGTATCAGTGGCCAAGTTTCTAGGGATATATGTTTAGATTCAGGCCTCCTAACAACTGTGCACTTTGCCTATCCCCTCCAACTCTGCCCTCCATCCCTACCCAAGCCTGGAATGCTTTAGGTAAAAAAAAATAATGATAATAGTAGTAGTATTGTCAAGAAACTAGCTCTTGTTTACAGTGTTGAGCAAACTTTAACAAATATACTCCTGTCCTTCTCTCCCAGAGCATTTTATTGTCAACAATCCAGTCTCAGAAATTGTTATTTGGAGAGGGAAAAAGAAAAATGATTGTATCAGTCATTACCTCATAGAATTTGGCTCTGGGTCTTTATTCTAGAGACTAAAAGTATAGATGCGTATTTGGAAGAGAAGACATGAAAGTTAATCTTTAAAGCGAAACCATTTTTTTTTTTTTTAACACAATCCGAGGACAGAATGGTGTGACTCTAGATCTTCTTCTAGTTATTTTGGGTTTTGAGCAGATTTAAATAATATTCAATATTATGTTTATCTCATGATGATCAATCTAAATAGGCAGAATAGGAGTTTGTAACAAGTGTAATACACAAGCACACACAAACATACACACACACAGAACTAGGTTATACCTACGTGCCTATTCAATTCACTACCGGTGGGTTCTTTTCATTTAAAATATGCCCCCATTCTGTGCTCAGTGTCCTGGCTGCTGGGCTTCTAATCATTGCATTTCTGTCTCTGCTTTGTTTTGTTTTCATTGATCAACTTTGTTTTAAACAAGTTTCATTTTCACTGCTTAAGCTATCAATGCATTTTCTTCCTCTTTAGAAGATTAGACATCAAGTATTATTGGTAAATTTATGCATTATTAGCAACTCAGTGAATTTATTTTCAGCCTCTGAGATCTTCAGAGCTGTTTAAGATGTAGAAAAAAATGTTTATTTTTACTTATGTGAATAAAAAAATCACCACAACTTTTAAATAGTAGCTGAAACTTTAAGTTTTATGCCTTCGAGGCTGTAAATTTCAATTGTTCCCTTTATCCATATGTACAAAGAGATGAGTGAAGTGGTATAATTAAAAGCACCTGCCATTTAAAAAAAAAAAAAAGCTCTACATTCTTCTCGTTTGAATGTGTTCTATGCATAGTCCTGCCTGAATCAGTAAAGAAAAAGAAGGCTAAAAGGAGTACTCAAAGAGAGTCATCAGGCAGTCCCTGAGAAGAAATGAATATTTATGGCCCATAATCATCTTTTCTAACATTCATGTCATACCATATAGTTACTTCGGGAATTGTGGAATAAAAGGAAAGAAGAAACGGAGGCAGGAAATAGGGACCCTCGTCCTCCATTTGTCACTTCTTAATTTCTTAAACTTCCCCCAGTGTCTTTATCCATATGTGTAAAATTAGCTGAAATATGAACTCTAAGTTTGCCTTAGCTCCACATTCTCTGCCTCACTTGTTAATCTAAATACATGGTGGCAGTTTTTTCACATTTGGCTCTGCAAAGCTCCAGTGGTCACGAAAAGCAGTTGGTCATGAGAGGCTATGTATGTAAAAGGAATAAAGGGACAGGAGCTGTCTGAGAGTCAGACATCCCTGAGTGAAGTTTCTCTTCAGCCGTAGTTATGTCAGCTGTGAAACAGAGTGTTCTGGCCTCACAGGACTGAGGCGACGACTTGTGGGGAAGCATTTAGTTTGGTGTCTGGCACTGGGCTCATTATCAGGATTTTCGGCATATGGCACATTCCTGATACATGGAAAACCTTTATTAGAACTTCCAGGGGCCTAGCAAGGAAAGATTAACCATGAATTAGCTCGAGCATAGATTAATTAGACTTTAGAGTTTGAAGGGACCTTTGTAGTCTTTTGGTCCAACCCTCTTATCATATACTGAAGGAACAGGATCTCCCAAGTTTTGGTGACCTGTTAAGGTCATTCAGTGGTTTATTTGCAAAGCCAGGAGTAGAAGTCTGACCTCCTAACTCCCAGTCCACAGTAGGTTTTTTGATACAGCTAAATTTTAGAAACCTGGAAGGACTGGCTATAACAATGTAGCTTTGTTTGCTTCGATATCCTGATACTTTTTTCTATCCATGTAATACCTAGGGTTTTTGTTATTGTTTTGTTCTTTTTGTTGTTGTTATTGTTGTTTGCTTCTGAACAATTAACGTGGTGCCTGGGGTCTACCTGGAAAGCGTAAAAGTAGCCCTTCACATAGGGCTCCCGGGAATTTCCTCTTGACCCCAGTGAGAAAGTCTGAGCATAAGAAAATGGGTTAGGTCGTTGGTAACATGGCTCATGTCCACAGAGTTCAGCTGATGCTCTGAGGGATACTGGCTCAACTCACTGCCTACACTCATGCAGTTGTTAACTTTGCTGATAACACCATAGGACTCTCCATATAAAGTGCCCACTCGAACTGCATTCTCTCTGTTCCTCATCTATACAGTGTTTTTGTACAGTAAAGCCAATCTGGGAGCTATTGTTCTCTGCCGATATTTGAGTTATACACTGGACTTGTAAGTTTTAAATTAGAATGCTCTCATTCGTGATAGTTTGTTCAAGTTTGTCTTGCTATGCTCAGGAGGAACTTTCCATGCAAGCAGCATGGGATGGCAGGAAGATAAAGCTGGGCAGTGGGCTGCCCAAGCCAGAAACCCAAAAGAAGGAAAGTCTCACACAGGCAGACCCTAAACCTGCTCTCACCTCCTGTGGCTCTGAACTGGGAATGCAGCTCCCAAAAGTTATAGGGTCCAGAGCCAATCATATAGCTTACCAGTTACGTTGGGACCTCTATTACAACACATTCTGGACTTAAGTGCCATCAGTCTGAAATAAAAATTAATATCTCTTAAAGGATGAAAGAAGGCCCTGAAAGTCAACTTTCAATTTGTGAAATACAAATGTGAGAGAGTCTCACACATCTTGCCTTGATGATGGTAGAAGAGTTCTAAACCAACTTGTATAAATAGGACTTTTCTTCTTCATGGCAGCCCTTGGTAGAGGATATACTAGAGAGGGTTCAAGACCAGGAAGGAAATACCAGAGCTTATTTATTCTTAGGTAAATTTCTTATATTCAGTTTCTGAAACTCAGTTTCTGAGACTCAATTTCTGAATCCTTAAGACAAAATGGTAATTTTTACTTCATAAGTTTATTGTATAAGAATAACAGTGCTTATAAAAACACTTTGGATATTAACCCAAAGAATATGAAAATGCTAAATCTAATAGATGAATGGATAAAGAAGATGTTAAATACACACACACACACACACACACACGTGCACACAATATGTATATACAATAGAATATTACTCAGCCATCAAAAATAAAATCTCGGATTTACAACAGCATGATGGAACTAGAGGGTATAATGCTGAATTGAAAAAGTCAGAGAAAGATAAATACCATATGATTTCACTCATGTAAAATTTAAGAAACAAAACAAATGAAAAAAGGAAAAAAGAGATAAACCATACAAACCAGACTTTAACTGTAGAGAACAACTGATGTTTACCAGAGTGGAGGTGGTGGGGGGATGAGTGAAATAGGTGGTGGGAATTAAGGAGGGCAATTTTTGTGATGAGCTCTGGGTGAGATATACAATTCTTGAATCACTATATTGCACACCTGAAACTAATATAACATTGTATATTAACTTTACTAGAATTAAAATTTATATTTTTTTAAATAAAGAACTTCCATATATCCTTCACCCATATTCCTCAGTTGTTAAAACTTTACTGGGTCTCTACTGCAGAGTGGAGTAGTGGTTACTAGGGGTTGGGGGTTGAGGAAATAAGGAGATGTTGGTCAAAGGATACAAACTTCTAGTTATAAGATTAATAAGTTCTGGGAATCTAATATACAGCATGGTGATTATAGTTGATAATTTTGTATTATATACTTGAAAGTTGCTATGAGAGTAGATATTAAATGTTCTCACCAAAAAATGATATTATATGAAAAAATAAAAATAAATAAATACACTTTGGAGATGATAAAGATCCATATAAATGTGAAAATTTATTCTCCATCACAACAAAATCAGTTATAGACTTCTTACTTTCTATAGCTATGTTCTGGTTAGACTAGCGTTCAGATCAGAAAGCAGTAATTAATATTAGTATTAGATTCCATTTATTGAAATTAATTATAATGGTACATTATTATTAATATTTCTTCCTACCAATAACTCTCTGAATCTCTGCCCATTCACCAGTTACTGCAGTCATTGTTTTCATTCACTATATATTTTTGAGAGCCTTTTTTGTATAGGTACTGTTCTAGGCAGCTGTATCACTTACCAGGACAACTACCATCATTAAGCTAACATTCTAGCAAAGGAATGAAAGTAGGGGAAGATGAGAAATATAATAAAAAGAACATATTACATCAGATAGTGGTAAGTTTTATTTTCTTAATATTTTTATTTATTTATTTATTTGACAGAGATACAGAGAGCACAAGCAGTGGAAGTGGCAGGCTGAGGGAGAGGGAGCAGCAGGCTCCCTGCTGAGCAGAGAGCCTGATGTGGGGTCAGATCCCAGGACCCTGGGATCATGACCTGAGCCGAATGCAGATGCTTAACTGACTGAGCCACCTAGCAGCCTCAGATAGTGTTAAGCTTTATAGGAAAAGGTATTATAGAAAAATTTTAGTATAAATACAAATTGTATTATAGAAAAAAAGAAAAAGTGGAACAGAACAAGAAGAATGAAGAGAGTCAGAATTGGGGGCAATTTTAAATACGGTGATAAGAGGTGGCTTTTTTTATTAAGGAGCTGACATCTGAGAAAAACTCAAGTTGGTCAGGGCATTGCTGTTCTTATACCTGGGAAAGAGCATTCTAAGCAGAAAAACTAGAGAGGGATTATAGAGGTTTGGGTCATAGAAGATCTTACAGGTGGTTTCAAACATGTAGGCCTTTATTCTGAGGAAAGAGGAGGTTGTTGAATGGTTTTGTGCACAGGAATCTTGTTTTCATAGTATCACTCTGAATGCTCTCTTGAGAATTGACCTTTTGATATTAGGGAGACAGGGATGGCCACAGGAATCTCCATTAAGAGGTAACTGCAGGAATCCAGGAGCAAATGAAGGTGGCTCATCACGCCGCAGAGGTATATATACTCCCGAATGGGCAACCTGTGGCAGCTCAGCTGACACAGTTGCTTTGCTAATGATTGCATCTTTATTTAGGGCTCACTTATTCTTCGGACCAGGTTAAGGTTGACTTTTAAGGGTTGCTTAAAAGTCTAGGGTTGACTTTTAAGGTATATCCTGAGATAAGAGAGATTGTAAGACATTTCTATTGGCAATACTGTGGGTAGGTAGAATCTTTCCCTAATTTATAACCTTGAATTTGAAAAGTTTAAAAAAAAAAAAAAAGCTTTGTAATAGGGGTTTGCCATCAAGTCCCTTTTCCAAACCACATGCTCTTCTCTAAGAAAAAAAATTAGTGAAAATTAGTGGTAGAGTATGACCTCACTAGATATAATATGACTCCTATCTGTAAGAAATTGCAGAAATTACTTTTTTATGTCTGGGGTTTGTGTCTGTGCCTTTTTACTTGCAGATTTTATTGAGGAGAAAAAGATAGTTATATTGTTATGTTGTTTTCAGTATTGATGTGGGTATAAAATAGAGTTATTTCAAAACTACTTTGAAATGGAAAAATCATAATTTCCAAGCCCTATGTCTTCCAACTAAATGAGAAAGCTATGATTGTAAACCTACCTTTACCTTTACAAATATGTATATATAAATAACATTTAATCATATGTTAAATATTCATTTTTATATATTTATATTATATAAATTAGATATATGCTATAATTTTACCATGAGGTGATTTAAACATTATTATAGTACTTCCATAAATTTTGTAAGTAACCTAATTTATTAGCATTATCTACATTTTGTCTTTCAGCTTTTTAAAAGCAGTGAGATTTTTGAAGTGTTTAAATTTATCACCTTTAAATTTTCACTAAGAAAAAGAAACCAAATTAAAAAAAAAAAAAAACCTTGATATTTTAAGACCTAGGACATAATTTTCCTCCAGTAAGACAAAAGTGCAGGAGGGCATTTATTCTCATGTCATAGCAGACTAACCTCCTTGGTTAAAGGTCTTTATAATTGCTTAGGGAAGTATGTTGACAAGGTTTCATCAGTTAAGAAGGAGCTATGAAAGTAGACATACCCTGTGAATTTCTGAGTGTAAATATTCCATATCCCTCTAAATCCCAGTTTGTCTGCCTTCTTTCTCCCCAGTTAAATCACCTTCTTGAGATCTTCAGACAAACCTTGTGCCGGGTAACCATGAAGTTCAGAGCTGCATCTGTCCTTAAAGTTGGTCTATACATATTATTCCAGAATCTCTCTAGCTTCTCACTAGACATTTAATCTTAATTTATTTTTAGTGCCAATAGCTGACTCATCAGTGTCTAGTTTTTTGTCCTGCTCAGATCAGGAAACAGATACATGGGAAAACAGGTCTCTCTAGCTCCTTGATTGGTTGGATTTTTCTTTAATGCTGTTCACTAAATGTTTCTAATTCCTTACCTTCCAAACCTATGGTAAAATTGTAGTTCCTTACTTCCTTAGAAATTAGGTATGGGGGGGCATCATTGAAAGACCTAACTAAATGTGAGACAGGAATCCATTAAAATCCTAGAGGAGAACACAGACAGCAACCTCTTTGGCCTCAGCTGCAGCAAATTCTTACTACACACTACTACACTACTACACTACGACTTCTTACTACACACTATTCCAAAGGCAAAGGAAACAAACAAACAACTACTGGGACTTCATCAAGATAAAAACAAACAAACAAACAAACAAAAAAAAAACCCTTCTGCACAGCAAAGCAAACAGTCAACAAAGCTAAAAGGCAACCTACTGAATGGGAGAAGATATTTGTAAATGACATATCAGATAAAGAGCTAATATCCAAGATCTAGAAAGAACTTATCAAATTCAACACCCAAAAAACAAATAATCCAGTCAAGTAATGAGCAGAAGATATGAACAGACATTTCTCCAAAGAAGACATATGAATGGACAACAGGCACATGAAAAAATGCTCAACATCACTTGGCATCAGGGAAAAACAAATCAAAACCACAATGAGATACCCCCTCACACCTGTCAGAATGGCTAAAAATAACAAGTAGGAAAACAACAAATGTTGACGAGGATGTAGAGAAAGGGGAACCCTCTTACACTAGTGGTGGGAATGTAAGCTGGTACAGCCGTTCTTAAAAACAGTGTGGAGATTCCTCAAGAAATAAAAAATAGAGCTACCCTATGACCTAGCAATTGCACTACCAGGTATTTACCACAAAGATACAGATGTAGTGATCCAAAGGGGCACATGCACCCAAAAGTTTATAGAAGCAATGTCCACAACAGCCAAACTGTGGAAAGAGCCCAGTTATCCATCGACAGATGAGTGAATAAAGAAAATATGGTGTGTATACACCCCCCCACACACACACAATGGAATATTACTCAGCCATCAAAATGATGAAAATTTACCATTTAAATCAATGTGGACAGAACGGGAGGGTATTATGCTGAGCAAAATATGACAATCAGAGAAAGGCAATTATATGGAATTGCCTTTGTGGAATATAAGAAATAGCATATAGGATCATAGGGGAAGGAAGGGAAAAATGAATGGGAAGAAATTAGAGAGGGAGACAAACCATGAGAAAGACTCTTAACTATAGGAAACAAACTGAGGGTTGCTGGAGGGGCGATGGGTGGGGGCATGAGGTAACTTGGTGACAGGCATTAAGGAGAACATGTGATATAATGAGCACTGTGTGTTATATACAACTGATGAATTACTGAACTCTAATGATCTACTATATATTGGCTAATTGAATTTAAACTTAAAAAGTTAGGTATGGGGGCCATGTGGTGGTTAATTTCATGTGTCATCTTAGCTAGTTATAGTCCCAGATATTTGGCCAAATAGTATTCTAGATGTTTCTGTGAAGGTATTTTTCAGATGAGATTAACATTTAAATCAGTAGACTTTGAGTAAGGTAGATTCTTCTGCATATTGTGGTGGGCCTTGTCCAAACAACTGAAGGTATTAAGAGAAAGAGGGAATTATGCTAATAATAGACTGCCTTTGGACTCAAGTTACAACATCAATTCTTTCCAGTCCGCCAGCCTATCTTGCAGATTTGGGACTCACAGGTCTCCACAATTGTGTGAGCCAAGTTCTTAAAATAAATCAGTCTTTACACACACACACACACACACACACACACACACACACACACACCCTGTTTGTTCTGTTTTCTAAAGAACCCTAATACAGGCCACATAATTTGTTTTAACCAATGAAAAGTATACAGAAGTGATGTGTGTTCTATTCAGGAACCTCAACCACCAGTGCATGTTTTGCCACGTTCATTTCCATGCCTCAGGAGATGTGAAAGTTGAGCAGAGCTCTAGCCAAACAATGATGGGCCTAGCATTTGAGCAAGAATTAAACTTTTATTTTTGTAAACTATGAGTCGGAGATTTTATGTTACTACACTATAACATATATTTTCCTGACTGATACAACAACCTCTAAATTTACACTTCAAGGTCAGAATTTTCTTCCCTTTCTAGATTTTACCATTTGATTTGATACTATTTTTAACTTTGGCACTACAAGAATTTACATTGGGCTCTTGCAGATAGCTGAACCACTTGCTTAATTGTCCTTTTGACTCTGAAGAAAACTTGAACTCAAGAATATAAAACTGTCTAATCCAAACTACACAAATGCTAATCCATCCTTACTTCCTTGGCTCAAAAAAACCAGCTGACCACTCTACACTTATAGAGACTATGAACTTCTCTCTTGGGATATTCTTGTCATAAAGGGCCTGATACTTGAGAACCTGAGTACTGTACATAGAATGTTCTACTTGCAGTGATCACAAGATAGGTGCTGTCATTCCACATTAATGTCTTTCCAGCACTTAGCAAGACTTTAAATAATTTTCTTTTTTTCCATTAATACAGTGTATTAGTTTTCTGTTGCTGCATAACAAATTACCTCAGGGGTCAGCTGATGAATATTTTAGGGAAGGAGTCAGAGAACTGACAAATTCATATATGTATTTTAGAAGGATTTCCTTGGGGCCAGTGAAGAAGACACCTGGGGTATGAGTGTATAAGAGAGAAGGTGATATAACAACAAGACAGAAGAAAGAGAAATTAAGGAGTCAATCCCATTTACAGTTGTACCCAAAACCAGAAGATACCTAGGAATAAACCTAACCAAAGAGGCAAAGAATCTATACTCAGAAAACTATAAAGTACTCATGAAAAAAATTAAGGAAGACACAAAGAAATGAAAAAATGTTCCATGCCCTGGATTTGAAGAACAAATATTGTGAAAATGTCTATGCTACCTAAAGCAATCTACACGTTTAATCCCTATCAAAATCCCATCCATTTTTTTCAAAGAAATGGAACAAATAACCCTAAAATTTTTATGGAACCAGAAAAGACCTTGAATAGCCAAAGGAATATTGAAAAAGAAAGCCAAAGTTGGTGACATCACAATTCTGGACTTCAAGCTCTATTACAAAGCTGTCATCATCAAGATAGTATGGTACTGGCACAAAAACAGCCACTGATCTTTGACAAAGCAGGAAAGAATATCCAGTGGAAAAAAGACAGCCTCTTCAACAAATGGTGTTGGGAAAATTGGACAGCCACATGCAGAAAAATGAAATTGGACCATTTCCTTACACCACACATGAAAATAGACTCAAAATGGATGAAGGACCTCAATGTGAGAAAGGAATCCATCAAAATCCTTGAGGAGAACACAGGCAGCAACCTCATCAACTTCAGCCGCAGCAACATCTTCCTAGGAACATCGCCAAAGGCAAGGGAAGCAAGGGCAAAAATGAACTATTGGGATTTCATCAAGATCAAAAGCTTTTGCACAGCAAAGGAAACAGTTAACAAAACCAAAAGACAACTGACAACTGAAGATATTTGCAAATGACATATCAGATAAAGGGCTAGTATCCAAAATCTATAAAGAGCTTAGCAAACTCAACACCCAAAGAACAAATAATCCAATCAAGAAATGGGCAGAGGACATGAACAGACATTTCTGCAAAGAAGACATCCAGATGGCTAACAGACACATGAAAAAGTGCTCCACATCACTCGGCATCAGGGAAATACAAATCAAAACCACAATGAGATATCACCTCACACCAGTCAGAATGGCTAAAATTAACAAGTCAGGAAATGACAGATGCTGGCAAGGATGCGGAGAAAGGGGAACCCTCCTACACTGCTGATGGGAATGCAAGCTGGTGCAACCACTCCGAAAAACAGCATGGAGGTTCCTCAAAAAGTTGAAAATAGAGCTACCTTATGACCCAGCAATTGCACTACTGGGTATTTACCCTAAAGATACAAATGTAGTGATCCAAACGGGCATGTGACTGAATGTTTATAGCAGCAATGTCCACAATAGCCAAACTATGGAAAGAACCTAGATGCCCATCAACAGATGAATGGATACAGAAGATGTGGTATATATATACAATGGAATACTATGCAGCCATCAAAAGAAATAAAATCTTGCCATTTGCGACGATGTGGATGGAACTAGAGGGTATTATGCTTAGCGAAATAAGTCAATCGGAGAAAGACAACTATCATGTGATCTTTCTGATATGAGGAAGTGGAGATGCAACGTGGGGGGTTTGAGGGGTAGGAAAAGAATAAATGAAACAAGATGGGATTGGGAGGGAGACAAACCATAAGAGACTTTTAATCTCACAAAACAAACTGAGTGGGGGAGGGGGGTAGAGAGAGGGTGGTGGGGTTATGGACATTGGGGAGGGTATGTGCTATGGTGAGTGCTGTGAAGTGTGTAAACCTGGCAATTCACAGACCTGTACCCCTGGGGCTAATAGTACATTATATGTTTATAAAAAAAATTTAAAAATTAAAAAAAAAGAGACAGGTGGTGATAATACTGGGTGAAAAGATGACTTATAAACTGTTGCTATTGACCCAGCATTGGAAAACTTTTTCTATAAAAATCAGAGAGTAAATATTTTAGGTTTTGCAGTCTAGATAGTGTTTTTGTCACAAAGATTCAACTCTGCTGTAGTAGTGTGAAAGCAGCCACAAATCCTATGTAAACAAATGGATGTGGCTCTATTTCAGAACAACTTTATTTACAGAATCAGGTGGCAGGCTGGATCTAAGTCACAGGTTGCTGTTTGCTGATCCTTGTAAGAGACCATAATGGCACTAAAGCCATGGCAGTGGGGTTGAAGAAGTGGTGGAGGTGATTGACTTAATTACATGTGTTTTGAGCACCCTGTTCTCCTTTAGACACAGGAAATAGGCACGAACGAAATAGATAAAATCCCTTCCCAAATGGAGTTTTCATTTTAGGAAAATTAAAAACACAAACATAATACCATAAGGTTTGCCTGTTAACAAGGAAAGATAAAAATAAGTTGGGGAGAGGGACAATAGTAAATAACTAATTCAATTCATGAAAATCCATTGTAGCTGGTCAAGGACTGTGCAAAGAGCATGGTAATTATTACAGAAATCTTCCTCAGTTATACATGGACTCATTTTTTTGTCTACATACATATGTTATAGGGTGTTTTCTACTTGATTTAATATCTATAAAATAATCAGCATTTATAAGAAAATATTTTCATGTGAATTATCTAAAAGCTTCAGTCAGAGAAGGAATTTTGCACAAAGATGAATAAAATGGCTGTATACTGAATTATATAAGGGCCACTCAACAAAGAATAATAAAACAGATGCTCCTATCTAGAGATATTAAACATGCAGTCATTCCTCTGGGTCAAGTGGCAATTTTCACAGAAAGGCTAGATGATTTCTTGTCCCTTTATGGGAAATGTGAAGAGAGTTTCAATTTGTTAGGAACTTTAGATTCACTCTTTCTTGTTTACCTTTGCATTTGAGTTGTCCCACTTCCTGAGGTGGCCGAATATAGAGAAAGTCTGGAGAAAAATTTGTCACCAGTGATGACCCTTAGGTTCCAATATTTTCAGTAAGGTGCTCCCAACCTGATACCCATAATTGGAATTGGTATCAGAAATCGTGCCATGTGGGGGGCAGGGGGGGACGGTGGGGAGCACCTGTGGAGGTAGAATAGGAAAGATATCATCAAGGGGGAAGAACTCAGAGTAAAGAGCTAAGAAGATAAAATTAGCTGCTGTAGTTGCTACTGCAACTAGATATCTGGGGTCTCTTCTGGTTTCCTCCATGCTATCTGAACTACAAACTGTTGAGGTATCTGCATGTACCTTTTAAGACTCAGAGAGCTGACCTCATCCCAAATCCAGTTGTGGATTCTGACCCACCTGCAGGTTTCTCAAATTCCCCAGATTGTAAAACTCACTTAAAAATCTTTTAAAATATATAGATTATCAGACTCTTCTATTGAAATTCTGATTTAGTAGGTCTGAGTTGGGGGTCTCCTAAATCTGTGTTTTTAGCAGATACATCAAGTCTTTCCTGTCATTAGGGAAGTTGTAATAGATGTGGATTTAACCTTACTAGTTCAGGGCAAAACCCTTGCTTGTATCAGTCCGGGGCTGGGCTGGTGATTTAAATTGGTCCAAGATGGCTGATAGGAAGATCTTTAATTTCAAACCTTTTGAGAGAGAATTTTTTCCTACTATTCTTGCTGAACGAAGAGATATATAGCCCCAGTTGTTGATTGCAACTATCTCAGGAAGGCAAAGGGTGACTAGCCTTTGGATGAAGCTGGTGTGTATTTGTGAGAGCAGAAAAAGAAAATAAACAAGAGATCATAATAACAAAAGGAGCCATAAGTCAACTAGCTCTGAAGCCTGCCCTGCCTCTGGACTTTTGTTACATGACATTCAATAACCTTATTTGTTAAGTAAGTTGTATTTTCTATTCCTTGCTGGTAAAAACATTCTAATTGATACACCTACTTGTGTTTTTTTTCTTTTCAAGATATATGCTCTTGGCACTAGAAAAAGAAAAATGTAAGAATAGTATTTCTCAGTCTATTGCTATTATCATGTAAAATGATAATAAACTATTAGTTTATATCCTATTTCTCTGATAATAAATTTAGCACCTAGGGAAGAATTATCAGTTTTTTACAATTATGTCATGAACACCATCTCAGGATCAGTTTCTACAACTGTTGTGTCTTTTGGTTAACTTGTTGGTTAATAAATACACAGAGGTGTGCTTATTTGAAAATAAGTTTAAAGATAAAACCAGTTAAATACTAAAGTAAGTTATCTCCAGTCTATAGTTTTAAGGATGAGATTTAACTTCCCTGTGGCAAAGTGAAATGTTTATAAAAATATTCACATATACATGTGATGCTCATTTTAGCTATGAGACAGCTTCAAGAGCACAGTCTGTTGGCTCTGGATGAGATATATGTCACATTTCTATATCTGTATCTATAACCACTACGTACTGTTAGTGGGCAGAGTTTGTTGTGTCCTTTCTTCCAAATATTTTGTATCCAGCAGGTTACACATGAGACTCATAAGTTTCTCTGAGGGCAGAAAAGGACTAGAAATCTGACCCCTCCCCCATAAATGTTATATATATATAACTACATCTACTGGATGGGAGTGGCTGCCAACTGTATACAAATTGCAAGGACAATATGTTCTACCTACGAATAAGGAGTCTGAACCTGTGTGCGTATGGAGAGGCAGAGTTTAAGGATTGGAAAGGAATGGTGGTTTTCCATTCCATGTAGAGCAGACACCAGGACCCACCCTAGTATCTGACTGCATGTGTGCTTCCCAGGGGAAATGGCCCATGTGTGCATGTGCATTTGCTCAAATGTTTTTGTATATACAGGTGACCTACAACACTTTGGGGCCTGTGTAGCTTGGCTGAAGGACACCTTGACTTTGTACAACACAGAAGAAGAGAGGATCCTCCCTCACTTTGAAAGGCTCTGTAGGGTTGCCCCTAGCAGTTAACTAGTGCTGATTAGTTTCCCACACAATCATCACTGATGATATAGTTTTGAAGCCCAACCTCAAGGTGGGTACCTAAATTCCTACTTTCACAATGAGCACTGAGAGTCACTTGGGATGATTTATAGGCATTGAGTCTCAGAATTAGTTAAAAATAGAAACATTAAGAAAATACTGGAATTCCTGCCAAGCAAGGAGAGGACAGGGAAACACAAGATTTTGAAGGACTAACATAAATATGATTTTATTTGTATTATAAGCTGAGGAAACATGGGACATACTAATTATGCTTATAAGACAGGTTGGTACTCTGTGATACTACTCTGTGTAACTTTGACACTTCAAGTTTTCCACAACTTGAATCTTAAAGCTATGAGTTGCCCCTGCTGGACGTAACAGACCAGCAAACTGGGTAATATCCCAAACCTTATAAGGATAAGGTTTCAGGTGAGGTGAGTAAGATTGATAGGTGGTGTAATCCAGTGGAATGAGAACTTCTCATTCTGATCCCTGAATGAGGGAGGGGGGAAGTAGTTAGAAGGAAAATGTTAGAAGCAGCTATAAACAGATACCCTAACATACCTCTTTCCCAAACCCCACAAAAAGTATTGGAAGAGGGGAAGTAGACAGAAACACAAAAGAATCTCTCATGTAATTTCGGGGTTTCAGTGTAGGTGAGACATCCTTGACAGTGGCATGTGTACAGAGCAAATATTATCCAGAAGTTTCTTTTTTTAAACTATTACTTGTTTCACTGATATTTTTAAATAAATCTAGCTCTAGATTTATTATACATTGAAATCCAAATTACAAATCTTATAATTTTACTTATTTATATGTTTATTAGTATAACAAATTTTAACATCAGTTTTAAGGAAGATTTTATAATTTGGTTAATTATATTCTCTTAAGCAGTTTGAAACTGCACACATATATTTAGTATAGTTGGTTTTGTCTTTAAGTACTTTGTTCAACAAGCAAACTTTCCCAAGTGCCAAAGCACACCTTGAAAATCTCATGAATTAAATGTATGTGTATCTTAGTAATTAGATTGTAACAATTTTAAATCTTTTTAGTATTCCAATACTGTTTTCACACCTGTTCAAACATTCTTGTACCTCTCAACCTAAACCTTGTACCTCTAAGTCTAAATCAATAACTTAATTGCATATTTAAATTGGAAGCATATTGCTGATCTTTAGATGTTCTAATATTCTAAATTCTCTTAAAGATTACAAGCAATTAAAGACTATTCCCAAATATAACACAAAATATTAATATTACTGGTTTTACTTTTACTTCCATTTCTGTTTTTTAGTCCTTAAATGTGGCCCCAGAACCGGAAGCATCAGCATCACCTAGGAACCTCCTCAATCTGAAATTGTCATGAAACTCAGGAGTTTATGTTTTAATAAGACCTGTAGGTCCTTCTGATGCATGCTGAAGTCTGATAACTACAGCTATATTTAATTCTAAAGCTCTTCAAGGGTTAGGCATTCACCATCAAAATAATTAAACTATCCCAAGTAGCCGAGGTTACTTTTTTGAGTAAATTTTGGATAAAATTCTCAGCTTGCTGAGGTTGTAGATTTATTTTTTTCTCTTTCTGTCTTTCTTTCTTTCTTTCTGTCTTTCTTTCTTTCTTTCTTTCTTTCCTGGGCAGGAAATATGGGGTATTAGGTATCTCAGGTGATTTTGCTAATGAAAATGTATTACACTCAGGCACAAGTTCATAGTCCTCAAACATATTTAGTGCATAGCCCATATCTGCTGGACTCAAATCACACATTAGTTATTTATGAAATCTGATATAAGTTTGTAATTCCCATCCAAACAGCTTTACCACTTGATCAGACTCAAATTCTTTTTTGCTTGATCTTGGTCTGGACTTTTGTCATGTATTTTTTTTTTCTTTTCACCTGTAGGGCTACAATTCTAGTAGGTATTTAAATGACAAGTACCTTGATACTTAAGTGACATCCACTTTTTGATTCTGTCTGTCTCTAAAGCTTTTGTGTCTCTCCGGACTCAGCATCAAAATGATGCTAGTAATGGGAAGATTCAAGAGTAAGGCTTGTGAGTTGCTTTTATCTAAAATTTTCTGAAGTGGAAGGGACAGTGGAGCAAGTGTCATGGCATCCAAAGGCATTATTTATAGTAAAAAAATAAGGGAATCGTACCCCCTGGAGTTGTGTGACAAAGCAGCCTTGTGTCTGAACAGGAGTGGACAGAGGACCCAAATTTCCATTGGCTCCTTGTGAGTGCCTAGTGGACAGAGAGAGAACCCACAGGCTTGCCAGGAAAAGATTCACTAAGATAGGTGACCATGTTACAGAGACAGAGGGCTTGTACCATGCACTGTGGAATTAAGAAGACAATGTGGCTCATCACAGAATTCCAGGCCAGGGAGCTGATTTCTGGTTACCATTATAGAGAGCGAGCAGGGTAGGTTGGAGTTGAGGGGGGGAGGGGCACACACTGAAGACACTGGTGCAGAATTGCTGACAAGAGGAGCTACATCTGAAATAAACGGCCAGCATATGAGCAAGCTAGAACAACACCAAGAAGCAGAAAATAAACAAAATCTATGATCCAGTATGGAAAGAAGGAAGGAAAGAAGGAAGTGGAAAGAACATAGTAAGCGTAGTTAGGTCTACTCCTTCCACAGTAAGTATTTCCTTATGTTGACAGTCAGAAGGTCCTGGCTCACTGGCTTGTTCTCACCACATACTCTAAAGGAAATCCATCTGATTGTGCTATCCCCATTTGCCCACAAAGCCCTGAGCCCACAGTCGACCCTCTCATGCTTGGGACTAGCCTTTGTGAAAATGATATAGACAAATTCTGAGGAAACTCATACTAACTAGTTAAGCCAATCAGATGCTTATTTAATTCATAAATATGAATCAGTAACCAGAGATCATAAAATGTGTGGGGAAAAACTAACAGCCTGATAGAGAGTTTAAAAAAGAAGTCAAACAACCACAATCAAAGCAAAGATAATACAAAAGTTAAAGATAATTTTCAAAATTTAATTAATGCAGAGAAATTCAAGAAAATATTGCATTCATAAACATAAGAACTGACTGGCATGAAAAGCAGGTAACCAGAGAGCGGGAAAGAGTTACACATTAAACATGTAATAAAACATGTTTGAAATAAAACACAACAAAGGCTGAGTTGATGGAATAGACAGAGCTGAGACTATCAATGATCTGGAGGAAATTTCCCAGGGAATAGAATTTTTAAAAAGTATGGAAGAATGATTAAGAATAAAAATTGAAAAAACTAATTGATAAAAAAATATTTCTTGAACTGAACCCACACATGCATGCCTTTGGATGTGATGCTCGTACACATGCCAAGCATATGTAAGGGAAACTGATCCAAACCTGGTTATTTCTTGGCAAGTGCTGTGAACTTCAAGGAGAAAGGAAAAAAAAATTCCTTGAAGTTTCCAGGGAGAAATACTAGACTATTTATAAAAATCAGAATCAAACTGGTTTTAGTGTCATATAAAATTTGGGATATGAGGAGAAAACCTGGGTCAGACTCTTCAGAGTTCTTCTTTTTTTTTTTTAAAGATTTTATTTATTTATTCGACAGAGATCACAAGTAGTCAGAGAGGCAGGCAGAGAGGAGAGGGGGAAGCAGGCTCCCTGCTGAGCAGAGAGCCCGATGTGGGGCTTGATCCCAGGACTCTGAGATCATGACCTGAGCCCTGAGCCGAAGGCAGAGGCTTAACCCACTGAGCCACCCAGGTGCCCCAACTCTTCAGAGTTCTGAATGGAAATGCTTTTGAATGTAGAATTCTATACTCAGATAGTATAAAAAAGTAAGAGCTGTTAAAAGATAAAATGAGGCAACTTAAGAATTTGAAGAGTTTATTTGAGCAAAAATTGATTTGAATCAGGCAGCATCCAATCTAGCAGAAGGGAGCTCTAAGAAGGTATACGAAATAAAGAGCTTTTATAGGCAGAAAAGAGCAGGAACAAGGCAGTTAGATAAGGCAAAAAAGTGGGTTTGTTATCGCAGGGTCACTTTCCTTTAGGAGATGGTTGGGGTCTGTCAGGCACATTACATAACTAACTAGTATTGATCATGTAAACTTCCTGGTTGACTAGTTTCAGATTCCATTTCTGGGAGAGCCAAAACTATAATTAAATTGTTTTGGTTTGGTGACATGAAACTTACAATAAGACACTTTATATTGGGCCTGTTGTCTTATTTTTAATAGAGTACAACAGAGAACCTTTCAAGCATGCAGTGAGTTTTGGAAAAATTTGTTTTCTAAGCCAAAATCAAAGGATCAATCAATCGATCAGAGATAAAGAGAAAGAGGAAGACAGAAGAGAAAAAGCAGTGATGATAAAACTTGTAAAACTTATAAAATTCAATAACTAGATTAAAAAATATTTGGTATAATAGTCATTCTCTTGTTAAAGGATTTCTGAAAACATGCAGACATGTAAAAATGTTAATATCAATTAAAATTCTAGGTGGTTTGAATAAAACACGAGTGGAGAATAGAGAGTGAACAGGAAAAATCATGTGTTGATTATGCAGTCTTATGAAAAATAATTATACATTTTTTAAGAGAGGGTAATACACTCCCGAGTAATACCATAAATTCATTCACTCAGTTAATAATCACTGAATACTAGTTCCATACCAGGCACTGGGCTCCATACAGTGGATAAAATAGGAAGATGTGACCTTGCCCATAGGAGTGTAAACTACATTTCAGTGAATTAGGGATCTGACACAGGAAGCTCAAGACAGTACAGGAGCACACAGACGTGGTCCCTGGTACAGACCTGGTAAGGTGTGGGAGGAACAACTCATTCCTTTAGGAAATGTTGGCTAAGATGAGATCGGAAAAAGTTACTCAGGGAAAGAAAGAAACAGTGACTTTCTGAGAGCTCGTGGTGCTTTTAAAGAACTGAAACACACTCAGGCTGGCTGGAGTACAGAGTCAGCGTGATGGAGATGCGTGAGATGAAGCTGGAGAGGCAAGCCGGGGCTGGAGCATGCCAGTCTTTCTAAGCTATGTTGGAGTACTAGTAATAGCCATTGAAATATTCTTTAGCTAAGAGAAAAAGTGGCATGAGAGATTTGCATAGTAGAACATTAACTCAGCCTCTGGGTAAACATGGTGGAAATACATGCTTTTACTTCTCCAAAACCAGTAAAATTTTGCTGTGAAGAATGCATTTTAATGTAATCGAGTTTGTAATTTGGGGAGCAAATCTCACCTCTGTCATTTAATGGCTGTGTGATCTTGAATATGTTACTTAACCTCTTTGGGACTTAGTTTTTAGCTTGTAAAGGAAAATACTGGTAGGTTCCCTGAAGGAATTTTGTGGAATCAAGAGCTACAAATGAGAATTTAATGTGAAGACATTAAGCACAGTGCTGGCTAGATGTGGGATCTTCTGTTCCAAATAGCAGAAGCCCATCTTAAATTAGGTGTAAAGTCAGAGGGAGGCAATTATGAGAACATACTGGCACATCTCAGAAGCCATGGGGGAGAATGAAACTTGGCCCCAGGAGCACCTGGAATCAGGGATTTGAAAACCAAAGATCCTGCACCTCTCATCTCATTGGTTTTCTTCTCATTCCCTAAGGGCTAAGTGCTTATACCTGCCAAGAGCTTGGGGTTGTTGTTTCTTCTGCTCAAACTAATAGTCAAACTGAGTTGTAATTTATTAGTTTCATTTGCAAATTTCTAGAAGGGACTCTTCTTTGCTCATCTTAGGTCTAGTGTTTTTTTCCATACCCAGTCAACTGTGGCAGTGGATGAGTTCATATACTAATAAGGTCATGGGGATATTTCCCAGGAAAGCAGTAATTCTTAAAAAGGAGGCATAACAGGGCCTCAGCAGAAATCACATGACCCATACAAATGATGATAACTCAAGAAAAGTTTCTATAAAAAGTGGCTAACCACAAAAATGTAGGTGAGCTGTAGAATTGTAAGGGATCATGCACAAACCTGGACTAGCCATATCTGTAGACTATTAAGGATGAGAGGAAGGAGGGTTTGCTAGAGCCCAGAAAGAGATCGCTGGGTAACTCAGGCTGCCTTCAGAGTAATGGTAACCTTCCGTTCAGAGACATGGCCATAGCAACCTCATGGGGAAAGAACCAGTAAATATACACCTTCCATACCTTCCCTCCCACATACTGTCAGAAATCGCCATTGGCTAAAACAACATGGAAGCCCAAGGGCACAGGATTCTGCTGATGCCATTCACACAGGTTAGCCTCTCAAGGGCAGATAACAGAGGGAAGAATCTGTCTGCCTCAGGGAGTTGTCAGACAGATGCAATAGTTAATGTCCCCTATACTGCCATTTAGAATACATTTATTAAACTTGAATTTCTGTCTTCTCAAGCAAAATCTATGTTATATTCAGAATATATGTGTATGTGTATATTTATACATCTATACATATATGTATATCTGAACAAACACATATATACTCACTGGACATTGACTAATTTCACCCATTGGCTGACAGACAATAAACTGCATTTTTTAAACATGAGTAGTATAAGTTTCAGCTATAAAACTGCCAGGGTTGGCATTTATTGAGTCAACTTCACATAGAAACTCATTCTTTCAGGGTGCCTGGGTGGCTCAGTGGGTTAAAGCCTCTGCTTTCAGCTCAGGTCATGATCCCAGGGTCCTGGAATCGAGTCCCACATCAGGTTCTCTGATCAGCAGGGAGCTTGCTTCCCTTCCTCTCTCTCTGCCTGTCTCTCTGCCTGCTTGTGATCTCTGTCAAATAAATAAATACAATCTTTAAAAAAGAAAAGAAAAGAAAAGAAATGAAACTCATTCTTTCAGATCCCTAATACTCAAAATATCAGAGGTTAGACTTCAGTTGGAAAATTTTGTGAGCAATATTTGTCTTTAAAGATAAGTGCATTAAGGCAAGTACTTATAAAAAAGTAATTTTCTGAGCATTTTCATTGCATCTTGGCTAACGTAGCTTGTATGTGAGTGAATGCTAAGTGTTTTATTCAATATTTCAATATAGACATTTTTGAGAATTCTATTCCCTCACAATTTAGTATCTAAACATTATTTTCGATTGATTTAGATTGTTTAAAAATATAACTTCGTCGTATACTTGGGACAAATCTATACAGTCTGTGACTATTCTAAAAATAATGAATTCATAAGGGAACATGGGGGAAAAAAAGCCAAAACACTTTAAAGTGATTTCTCTTTTAGAATAAGCTATATGAGAAATCTAAAACAGCCCTTCATTTTAAGTGATACAGTGTCCTTTTTAATTAGATTGAACAAAATGGTGGGCATCTGAGGTAGGAACACTAGCAGTGTAGGAAGATACTATTTTATTTATTTATTTTTTTTAAAGAGAGAGAGAGAGAGTGAGTGTGCATGCACCAGAAGGGGGAGGGGCAGAGGAAGAGGGAGAGAGAGAAGCTTAAGCACGCTCCATGCCCAGGGCGGCAGAGCCTGATGCAGGGCTCAATCTCATGACTCTGAAATCATGACCTGAGCTGAGATTAAGATATGGACACTTAACTGACTGAGCCACCCAGGCACCCTCATCAACATTCTTGCATTGGTATTTGTAGCTACTGAAAGATTATAATATGGCATTTTCCTTAGACTAGTTGTTGATGTTTATAAACGAGTATTTTTTTTTTAATGTTTTAGGTCAACCAGGGAGCAGAACCCTGGTAAGCACAGGGCAAAGTCCTTGGGAACAATGAGAGAGTTTTAGAGGCAGTCTATTATAACTGATTTGATGTCCTAGGTAGTAGAAATTCCAGACTTTTCTGAAAAGCACTGGCAGTATATTACTTATGGTCTTGGTTTCTTAATATGTCAGTCTGGCCTTTCTATAATATTAGCTACTTATTTTAAAAAATTCTTAAATTTCAGAAGAGACTGGAAAGGCTACTGGCTTGTTAATATATTCCAGATGTTTAAAAAAAAGTCACAAATAGTCTTGCTTATTCAGAGGGACCATCCAAAGCTAGGACTGGACATGTATGATTTCATCATCAAAAGGATGCCAATTGGTTGAGCTATGAGATATCACTATATTTGAGAGGTTCATTAGTTTACAACCTCTGATAAACAGGTTCCAAGTCTGAGCCAGGATTACTGAAGAGAGCAACAGGACAATGCTTGTTACGTAGCCTGACTGCATAGATAGATAAAGCAATTTAATGAAAATGGTCCTTAGCTCTGATTTCATCCAAAAGAAACCTTAAATTCTGATTACTTATAAACTATTGTGTCAGACCTTAGTTACATTTGGGTTTATATGAAAAAGGGATACATGTCAGTTTTACAATATAAATAAAAATCAATAAATTTATAAAATTAAAACTATTGATAAAATAAAAAATATTTTAAAATATAAATATAATATAAAAATAAAATAAAAAATAAAAAATTATATTTTTGAGAAACATACAATATGAGAAAATGCTCACAATCTAAAATTGAATTACAAAATCAAGAAGCAAAGTAATATTTAGGGTAAGTTCCTAGCTTTGCTGAAATAAAGTTTAAAATTTACTATAAACTAAACATTAAAAAAATAGAGACTTTATATGGTGAGAATAGGGAAACATTTCTTCTTTATATTCCTCTATATTATTATTTATTTTACAATGAATTAACAAATTATTTTTATAATCAGAGAAGAATTAAATAAATGTTATTTAAAAAAAAGAAGAAAAGCAGAAAATTCTGAAATAGCTATAACATAACCAATTTAAGAATGTTTAACTAGCCTAGGTAATTGTTTAAAGAACATTTGCTATAAATACACAAGCCTACCACCAATTCTACTGGAATTAGGGCTATATTAGAAAAAGTATATGAATGTTGCTTATAATTAAAAGCAGCGGTACAAAAGCAGCCCCCTGGTTTTGTAGCTTGTGATTCATAACCAGTCATTTTCTATTCAACATTAATAAACACTCTTACAATTACTATTGTATTAAGAATAGAAAAAATGTATTTGTCTACTCCTTGAAAAATGCAAAATCCCCAGCCATGTGACTGCTTCTATTTTATCATAGTGGTCCATAGTGTCTCATCGGTCTGTTCCAGACACCCTGGACTAGAACCAACATAAGAATATTAATAAGGAGTAAGTACTGAACAAAATAATTTAGTTATCAGTTGTTGGCCTCTTCCATCTAAACTACATGAATGTTTATTGTAAGGACACAAAGGCACCATTTTATTAAAGCTGGCAAATACTGCTTACATAGTTTCCTATAGAATAATTAGAATTTGTGTTGTCCATTTACGTGGACATATGTTTGTTTGTTTGGCCTGTTAAGGGTATTCAAATGTTGTCTGTCAGAGTTGTGGCAAATATTTTCCTATATTGCTGATTAACATTTAATTCTGCTTATTGTACTTTTAAAAATACATAAAGTTATTTCTTTTATAGGGTCATATCCATTGACCTTTTTGTGTTTTCTACTGACTTTATTAATTGATTCAACAAATATTTACCCCATACCATGCCAGGTACTCCTATTGCTGCAGATGCAGCAATAATCCCAAATGACAAGAACTCCTGTCCTTATTGAGCTTACACTCAGATGGAAGGAGACAGATAATAAACAAGTAAAGCAGATCCAAGTTTTATAGGACTTGAAGCTTAAATAATTTGGGAGCTGTCTTTAAGAGAAAGAATAGAAAATAAGGTGCAGGATCTTGGAAGAGACCTGTGTGAATGAAGGGTTTCTGAGTATATCACAGGAGACTGAGTGCTGGGGAAGAAAATCAAACTGGTGGAGAAGGCTAGGAAGCACTAGGGCAGAGATGGACCTCATAACTTCTTTTTCATTAGTCAGAGAAGGCTTTACTGAGATCAAATTTAAGCAAGGACCCAGAGAAAGTATGGGAGCATGTCAAGGGGAAAATCTAGGGCAGAGCAAACTGGGAAATTTTCTTCTTCTGTAAATTTTCTTATCTTTTGTCTCTGAGGGAGGGGAAGCCACCAGAGATAAAATGATTTGGCTTATGCTTTCATTCAGGTTGCTGAGTTCAGAATAAGCCATAAAAAGAAAGGATGCAAACAGGGAAATGGATGAGGATACTACAGTGTCCAGTCAAAAGATCATGATGGCTTCAACTAGCCTGGTAGTGGGGATGGAGAAATGTCATTTGTTACAAAATATGTCTTAAAGGTAGAACAGACAAGGTTGTATTAGAACGCAGGTTGTGGAAAAAAAAAAAAAACAGACTTCAAAGGAAAGTTGTGGGTTTTATCCTGAGTAAACAAAATTAGAGTATTAAATTAATGAGATGAGAAACTCTCTCAGAATGAGCTTTTGGATATAACATAAATGAAAAATTCCTTTAGGGGTATACTTAATTTGACATGCCCATTGGAAATACTGGTGGAGATTGTCAAATAAGCAGTTGGGGTTCAGTAGAGAAGTCCAGACTAGATATGTACATTTGAATATCACCAACATATACTTGGAATTTATAAACCATGATATATGTGAGTTATTTGGGTCACTGTATCAACTAACCTAAGGAGTGTATAGATAAAAAAGAAAATGAGACCTGAGAATTGAGCGCTTGGAGCTGGCCAATGTTTAGCTTACAGAGATTTGGAAGAATCAGAGAGGGAAAATGTAGGTAGATTAATGACACCCCCATAGATGTCCACATCCTAATTTCCCAAAACCTGTGAATATACTAGCTTACATGACAAAAGAGATTTTGAAGATTTAAATTATGGCTCTTGAGATATGGAGAACTTTCCTGGATTATCTGGATGGGTCCAAAGTGATCACAAGCGTCCTTTTGAGAAGGAGGCAGGAAAGTCACAGTCAGAGGAGAAGTGATGACAGAAGCAGAGGTCAGTGGGATGTGATTCCTGAAAGAGGCCACAGGCCAAGGAATGCAAACACCTCTAGAAACTGGGAAATACAAGGAAGCCAGTTCTTCCCTAGAGCCCGCAAAAGGCTTTACTCCTTGATACTAGCAAGGGAGCCCTTTTGACCTCCAGAAATGTAGAATTATAAATTTATATTGCTTTAGATTACTAAGTTTGTAATAACTTGTCATAGCAACAACTGGAAACAAGTACAGAGACTACTATAGGACCAGTTAGTGAAATAACTAGGGAAATAAGAGAGTGTCATGTTCTGATGACCGAATGAGTAAGTGTTTCAAGAAGGAAGGAGTGATCAAGTATTTTTCATGCCGCTGATAGGACAGGTAAGATAAAGCCTGAGAAATCACCATTGAATTTAGCAATATGGAGGTCACTGATGACCTTTAAAATAGACTGGTAGAGACACTGTGGGGAAATCCAAATTGGAGTTGGCTTCAATAAAGAATAGAAGGAAAGAATTCTTTTCCTTCCTTTTGAATTAGAATATCTACTGTCTCCTTGCCACTGGAAAAAAAGGAAATAATATCAATATACACAACCATTTGTTTGGGTGTTAGGGATAAGAATTATGCTGGGTGAAAAAGGCAAACTCAAAATCTTATATACTGTATGATTCCACTTATATGATGTTCTTGAAATGAGGAAATGATAGAAATGGAGGTCAGATTAATGGTTTCTAGGAATTGGAAGGGAAGTGGGGGGAAGGGATGGGGTGGGTAGCAAGAGGAATTTTGGGGATGGAACTGCTCTTTATTTGACTGTGGTAGTAGTTACACCATCCATACATAAGATAAAACTTCATACGCCTGAATATACACACACACACGAACACATGTAAAACTGGTAAAAATTGAATCAAATCAATGGTTTGTATCACTGTCAGTTTCTCAGTTAAGGTATTGTACTATAGATACGCTGATAATTATCATCAAGGGAAATCAATTGAAAGAGATATCTTATAACTTCACATCAATCTACAATGATCTCAAAATCCAAGCTTAAAAAAGTTTTAAAAGTTTTAAGAAACCTTAAAAAGTTAAAAGAATGGTAGAAATAAATTCAAAGTAAATTGACTAAATTTGCAAGTTAAATGGAAAGAATTCTTAGAGTAGATTAAGAAATAATCCATCTGCCTGTGTTTTATTTATAAGAGACCTACTTAAAACATAAAAGACACAAAAATGTGAGTGTAAAAGAATGGAAAATTATATTTGAGGTAAATACTAAACAAAGAAAGCTGATGTCACTATAATAACATCAAACAAAATAGACTTTAAAGCCAAAAGTATTCTTAAGGAAAGAGAAGGCTACAGCAAATTAATTAAAGGAGCAGTTCACCAGTATATACTCAATAGTGTTGCTCCAAAATATATGGAGCAAAATTGGACTGATTTGCAAAAAATAAAAATCAAATCTATAATTATCAAGGTATAATCTAACATACTTCTTTATGCAATTTTCAGATCTACCATATACAAATTATGTATATGTATATATATACATATATATATATAAATGACTATAATATTCATTATATGTATACATTAAGTATATAGGAGATCTAAAAAGAAGTTAGAAGGTTGACATATATATATAAACCTGTACCCAAGAATTAAAGTATGTTTTTTTCAAACATATAAGGAACTACTAACAAATGGCAACATATTTAGGTATAAAATAAAGCATACGGATCATACATGTGCCTACAATGCAATAAAATTAAAAATTAGGAAAACATAAGAAAGAAATCACCACGTATTTGGGGATAAATTTATAAATAACCCCTGGATTTCAAGAGATCATGGGGGGCACCTAGGGTGCTCTGTTGGTTAAACACCTAATTCTTGATTTCAGCTCAGGTCATGATCCCAGGGTGATGAGATTGAGCCCTGAGTCAGGTTCCATGTTGGGTGTGGAGCCTGCTTAGGGTTCTCTCTCTCCTTCTCCCTCTGCCCCTCCCCATCAGCGTCCTCTGATTCTCTGCACCCTACTCACACTCATGCAACATTTCAAGTGGAAATGGTGATGGAAATAAGAAAATATTTAGATCTGAATGATAATGCAAACACTATAAATTAAATTATGTGGGATTGGGTTGAAACCACTCTTAGAAAGTAAAGCCTTAACTGCATATATTAGAAAAGAAAAACATTAAAGGGGTGATAGTAGTTATCTCAAAAAAAAAAAAGGAAAGAAAAGAAGAAATACTTGAAATCATAGCTTTCAATTTACACAGATTTTAAAAAAACAATAATGAAGTCATCTAAAAAAGTAAAGGAAATAAAAATGTAAGGATAAGAACAGAAAAAATTTAAATAGAAAATAAAGAACCAGTAAGGGGGGAAACAATACCTAAAGTTAATTTTTTTTAGAAAAACTAATAAAACAGACAAACCTCTGGCAGGTTAAGCAAGAGAGAGAAGCTGTAATGAAAATTAGACCACAATTACACAACAGCATTTTGCCAATGATTTTAAAAATACAAATTTCTTAGAAAAATACAGTTTACAGAATAGATTCAAGAAGAAATAGAAAAACCTGAATAATTCTGTTAAGTTAAAAGACATTGAATCAACAGTTAATAATTTAACTATTGGGAGAAAAAACAATAAAAACAATAACAAACAAAACAAAGCAAAAGTCACCCAAATAAGCAAAAATGACATGAATCCTAACTATATTTACAGGATAATTTTTATTTTATTTTATTTTATTTTATTTTATTTTATTTTATTTTTCTATTTTATTCACACTGTTCTAAAGATGAAGAAATAAGAAAGCTCTTCCACAATTTTGTGTTTTGGTAAAGCAAATATAACATTTGCTATAACCTGAATATAACCTGACAAGGACAGTTAATAAAAGAGAATGTCAGACCATTGTCTTTGATAAGCACAGTTGCAAAAATCCTAATTAAAATAATACCAAATATAACAAAACTATGTGTAAATTATGACAAAGAAGGATTTTTTTTTCAAGAATGCTGGTTTAACAGAGTTAAAATATCTATTGGTATAATTTATCACAATAGGTTTAAAAGTTTCAAAACATAATTATCACAATACTTGCAAGAAAATTGTTCAATAAACTCAGAGCCCATTCATGGCAAACCCTCAGAGAACAGGAATAGAAGAGATCCTATTTACTATGTTAAAAAGTTCACCACCAAATACTACTTACATGAAACAAGATACCTCATAATAAAATACTAAAACATTGTTTTTAAAGTCAGGACCAAGACTTCAATTATTCTGCTCAACATTATACCGGAACCTCTTTTAAATCAATAAGGCATGCAAAATAAATTTATAGGGATTAGAAAGAAACAAAACTGTCATCACATGTAGATATTATAATTATATATAAGAAAGTTAAAGAGTAGCTGTCAAGAATGATTAATATTTAAAACAATCAAAGAAATTATGGTATAAAAACAATAAACGATTTAGAAATATAATTTGAAAATATAGCAATCACCATAATTTAAAACAAGGATGTATGAAATACTGTGACCACTTAAACATTTTGGTTCTACAGAACCACTGAGAACTACATGAGAAAATCAAACTATAAGGTTTCAATGAGTGTGGAAAATGCCTTTGGATTTGGTGCCAAGTCATTTGGGGTATGTGTGTGTATCTGTGTGTGTGTGTGTGTGTGTGTGTATACACACACACAGGAAATTGATAATGGTGTAATTCTCGTAGAAATACATATTAAGTCCTGACTTATGATGTCTTCTCCATTCTTTGTCACACCAAAAAAGAAACATCTGAGATCCTGTATTAAGACAATGGGAAAATGATTCAGAGTATATATATGTCATTTACATGTAAGTTTCCAGTAATGCTGCATATGTGGCATAGGTATACACGACAGTAATGACAGTTTAGTAAGAATGACAAATAGTGCCCTAATCTACATTATTTATATTATATTTATATTATTTAAATTTATAATATATATTTGTTTTATATTTATATTACTTATTATATTATTTATATTATTTAAAATGTTGCAAAGTATGATGGGCAGTTCTAATCAATACTTCTCCCATTACATTCTACTGGAGTTAAGTCATTTAAGTTTGGCTTTTTTCTCTCCTGAGTCATTCTGCTTTACTATCTCATCTTCCTTCAGCAGTCATTATTCTAATTGGTCATGGTGTTGCAGGGAAAAAAACCTCTTAGCTCATCTTGGTGCCCTAGATTTCCTTAGATTACACCAATTTTGTTTATTAGGTCACATAAGGTCCAATTCTAAATTAGATAAGTTTATGTTGTAGTATTAATAGTGAGAGTAAATATGAAATATGAATGATGACTTGACTATTGCCTTATTCCATTAAAGTGGAAAGCTCTATAAACACAACCAGTTCATATTACTTTCATCCAGTCTTTCTTTGTTTCCATTAATCAGCACTGAAGATTTTGAGTTTTTAGATCATTGTTTTTTTTAGGTTGATACTTGCTCAATTTCATAGCCTCCATGTCTTAAAAGCACATGAAACCAAGATATTAAAAGTAAAAGACCACAGGGAACAGAATTTACGAAACACAGAGAGCACTGATTTTCATAAATTTTTATTTTGCTAACAATATAGATTCAGATTTTGTGCTAACTTAAGGTGGGATGCTTCACCTATGGCTCTCCTGCATCCTGAAGTTTTGTGTGTAGGAAATCCAGTGCTGCAGATTAAAGCTAACATTGTTAAGTCCTAATTCTTTACTCTGCTAAAATAACTTTTAGTAAAAGAAACTGAAGTGGTAATCATTTATTTACATCATGTTCATGCAGCTTAATCTGTACAATAATCTTTAAAGTTATACTTGTTACTAGAATTCTTTCTGTAAACCTGAATCTGGTGTCCATTTGTCTCCATTTTGGTTGTTTGACCTGCTTTGTGAACAAGCACAGCTTGAACTAAGCCTGTGTCACAAAATTGAAGCAAAACTCTGGGTAGACTTGAGTAATTCACAGCAATTAGTACTCTAGTTCTCTGACTCAGGGGATTCAAATGTTTAAATACAGTATCCTGCATTGTGAGGGTAATTTTGTGCTTAAAATAGCAAACATTTTGAAGAATAAGCTAAAATAAATTTTATTCGGAAATTGAGGTACTCACATGTACTGCCTTTCCTTTCGATCATCAATAATAGGAGTATTGCTCACTTTTGTGGAGTTTCAAAGTGTCTCAAGAAGCAAACTACTAGGATTAATGAAAATCAACATTTACTTTTCTAGAACATCAAGGAAAAGTTTAAAATTCCAATGCATTTGAAATGTATTTGTTTTTGAAGATTTTTCAGTACCTACTCTATGAATGGTTAATTAGGTCCCAAGAAGAGATTAAGCAGTAAATGACTCTTGTATTGTTATCATGGAAATTACAATATAATTGAGATGACAAGGAATATGCACAGGAAGAGTTAAAGAACGATGGGCCAGTGTAGACTAAATAACCATGAGATTAATAAAGAATACCTCCATTACGAATATTCAAGACAAAAGAGGTTATAATAGGTGGGAATGATGAGGAAATCTATAAGATTTTGAGCTGTAGAAGTTTATGGTGAAAAAAAAAAGGTTTTTAAGGTGAAACTTCTATAGAAAGTACATTGAATAGGTTAGAAGGAAGAAGACTGGAGGAGAAAAGGAACAATTAAAAAGTTAGCTAAGAAGACAAGGTCAAGGAAACTAAAGGAGACAGGAAATTAATAGGTAAAGTTAGAGGTTAGCCTTGGAAAAAAGATAGATATCTATTCCCTCAGAAAGATGAGAAGGAAGAGAAGACAGGCAAAAGTGTGGGATATTTGGAACTTAAACAAAAGATTGCATCTTGTACATTGAATCATATGAAATTGCAGATATTAGACTATTTTTTGACCTATAAAACATCAAACCCATATGGTTCAACCTACCCCATCAGCACTCCCTGCTCCCTATCCTTCATACTAGGCCTCATTCTCCATTATTTTTATCACCACTTTATATATTATATACTCATTTATTGCCTCTCCCAGATAGAAAATTATTTTAGGAATGCAGAGGTTTTTCTAATTTGTTATTGAAAAATTCTTGTACCTAGAACAATGCCTAGCACTTAGAGGACTCAATAAATATTCGTTGAATAAAGGAACCAGTAAAGTTCTCTTTTTTTTCCTTTTAACTTCCTTTTCCCCTTGATTTATAATTAAAGAGGCATTTGGAATTATCAAAAAGATGTGCATTCATAATAGAATCAAGGATGGTCAAAAGGATTACTTCCTCCAAAGAGGCCCCAGCTGAAACCAAAAAGCATGAATGTGTAGTGAGCAAGATGTCAGTATTTCTAGGGTGATCTCAAGAAATATTCTATTATAAAATAGTCTTTTGTAAAATTCCAATAATGGACAAAATATTGAATTGGAGTTAACTAATATGAAAATGAATTGATTATTATAGGAAGCTGACAGATCCCAGGCAAGTTTTTCTAGTATAGCCTGGAAGCTAACAAACATGGTAGGCTGGAAATCAGTACACAATTGATCCTAGGAAGGAAAAGAAGCTTCAGGGGTTCTGGGGAAGGGGAAAATTATGTTTGGAAAAGGGAAGAACTAAGTTTGATGAGGAAAGAATGGTAGTTAAATGGAATTTGTGGGTCAACTGTATAACAAAAAAAATAACATGAATCTTTACTATGAGGTAAATGTTGCCTGTATTTTAAGAAGCGAAGTTCCCTGGACATAGGCAATATTCTTTTTCAGTCATAAAACATTTCCTTCTCCCTAGTGAGCTTAGCTACTGTGATTTACATATATTTCTTTTTAAAGTTTAGTAACCCCTGTCCCATTGCACAAAGAGTATCTACATACGTTATTACATATGATCAACAGAATAATGATGTTGAAAAAAAAATCATCCATACCTCCTGGAGGTCCACTCATCACAAATTGAAAGAATAAATGGAAAAGTGGTTTTTATTTTTTAAATTCATTCATTTTATTTTATTTTTTGGTAGATATTAAACATTTGACTGTAAATATTGAACATACTACTCCACAAACAATGGGCCAGATAGGAAATCAAACAGCAAATCAAAATATGTCTCAAAACAAGAGAAAAAGAAAAGATAATATTCTAAAACCTATGGGATACAGAAAAAGCAGATGTTAGAGTGAAATTTTGTGCTATAAATGCTTGTATTAAGAAAAAAAGTTCAAACAAACAACATTACATCACAAGGAATTAGAAAAAGAAGAAACTTAGCTAATATTTAGTAGAGGAAGGAAATAACAAAGAAAAATCAGAAATAAATAAAGTGGAGACCAGAATAAATAATAACCTAGCATTGAAAGTAATGGCCAGTCTTAAAAATAAATAAATAAATAAATAAACAAAATTGGAATTGCTTTAACGACACTAACAACAAGAAGACGAGAGTTAAAAACCAAAATGAGAAATGGAGGAAGAAACAATACAACAGATAACAACAGAAATACATAGTATGATAACAGATTACTATAAATAATTATATACTAACAAATCAGATAACTTCAAAAAAAATCCAAGTAATTCCTAAAATTCTTTTTTTTTTTTAAAGATTTTATTTATTTATTTGACAGACAGAGATCACAAGCAGGCAGAGGGGCAGGCAGAGAGAGAGGGGGAAGCAGGCTCCCCGCTGAGCAGAGAGCCCAATGTGGGGCTCGATTCCAGGACCCTGGGAGCCGAAGGCAGAGGCTTAACCAACTGAGGCACCCAGGTGCCCCCAGATCGCTGTTTCTAAGGGTTATTGCTTGCCTTATCTTCAGGACAACAGAATGCCCTCCTGGCTCTATGCCAGCCAAAACCTGCTGATCTTTAAAACTTTAGGTTTTAGAGTTGGTGTGGGCTGAGGTTTGTGCTAGTCTTTGGGGTAGGGTCCTGCTATGCTGGGATTGAGGCAAGCTTGACTGAGAAGGGCAGTCCTGCCAAATCACAGATCACAGGGGTAGGGCAGCGGGGTATACCAGGGGTTGGTATAAGCAAGTCTAGCAGCCAGTGTTAATGTTGTACTGCCTCTCACTGGTGGCTTTGTTTTTGCCGAGGGGCAGGGGAGGGAAATGGTGCCAGTCACCACCCCTGTTCTGGGAGAGTCCTTTCTGTGAACCTTGCCTCCCAGGGATGCTGTCTGCTCCCTGGAGAGGAGTAAATAATCTCCACACCATCTGCCCCCTAGTTGTCTGCCTTTTTCCAGGAGCAGGGCAGTGCATTTTGGGTTCTATCCCAGCCAAGCCTGCTGACCTTTAAAACTCTAGTTTTTCTGCCTGGCTGGTTGTAAGAACTCACAAAATTCAGCTGCTCTTGTTTTCCAAGTGAATGGTTTTGGGAAAATGTTCCTATGCATTCCCTGTGTGCTCCTTTTTCTTACTCTTTTCTGTGACCATGGCTCCCTCCCCTCCACAGCACCTGTGATCCATTTCTCCCTTAAACCATGTCTCTGCACTTTCTGCCTTCTTTGATGTGGCCTCTTCTCTCCCTCTAGTTGCAAAGGTTGTTCTGTCAGGCCAATTTCTGGGGTAGTTAGGATGATTTGATATTTATCTAGTTGTGTTCATAGGATGAGATGAGCCTAGGGTCCTTCTATTTGCCACCATCTTTGATCTCCCTGTTTTTTGTTTTATATAGCAAGGATTTTAGTCTGACAAAAGGTTAAATTATTACTACATATTTTCTTTGTGGAAACATATGAAATGTGCAAGATTTGTTGGCATAAAGTTTATTTTAGGAAATCAGAGCATATCTATTTGTCTTAAATGTCCTGACTTTTTCACCTTACTAGTTGGGGTATCATACAGGTATAACAAATACAAGTCCTGTGACTTATCATAGACTCTTAGGAAACTGGAGAGTTTTAACATGATTTTTGTCTATCACAAAGACATAAAATTAATTATAGAATTTTTATGTCTTACAGGTTTGGAGTTAATTTGACAAAAATAATTGGCATATGTAAAATATCATGTTAAATATTCAGAAAACTAACTTTAAGAGAGAACATGGTGAAGTTTATCTTAGTAGATTATACTTTTATCACCTTGGCAATGCTATTCTACAATATCAACTACCTTACAAAAAAGTAAAGAGCAGCATTAGTTGAAATCCCAGACCAAAATTAATCTCAGATTTCAAACATGAAAACAGAAGAAAAAAATACGGTTTTTTTTATTAACCTACTGTTGGTACTTATCTAAAAAAAAACTAGAATTTTTTGCCTTCTTTTTCATAGAATTACTTCATTTTATGTGCTGCCTATTTTTTTGAAACTCAGCAATCTTTCCGTATCATAAAATATTTAATAAACTTTTAAGTAACTTTGAAGTTTAAAACTTCTCTATCCTGTATTATTGCTAAAATAATGACATCTCATGGTTATAAAATACATTTGCCTTCTTTTAAATTTTTTGACATATATTACTTCATTTTGCTGTACAACTGTCTATTTTTGTCAAAATGTTTTACCCAGATTTCAAATATAAGGAAAAAGAAACTGTAACAAGCACTTACTGTTACTTTTTAAGTCATCACAACAAATGTAAATTTTATCCTCTCCAGGAGAGCAAGACACTAATAGATGTAAGGATATGTCTATATACAAGAAAACTTACAAGAAATTGCTTTGTGTACATTTATACTGGTGGAAACTGCAGTCCTTGGAATTACATGAATCATTAGTTTTTCACATATAAGATATCTTGTTTCAATCTTGAGTGAGATGTTTTGGATTGACCCATTAAATGTGTAATTATATACAGAGACACTAAAACAGGTTATTGAGATTTGAGAAAATTTTTGCATGCTTTTAATCCTAGCATACATGCCTTCTAAGAAACAACTGGAGACAATTTTCAAAATGAATAGTCAATTTTAATCTGTGTTTTTCTGCAGGGTAAAATGATTTTTAAAGATTATAGTGAAAGCTTGTTAAAAGTCATAGCTCTTTTATTCTAAATTTTGTTTTGTTTTTAAAGTAAGTAGTAGGTTGACGGTGAGTACACTGTCTTGAAAAGGGGAGTTATCAGTGAGTTTTATGATGTTCTTTGCACACCTCTCACATATAAAAGGTATTCTATGTATCACTATAATGACAGATACAGGTTTACTGATTTTTGTGACAGTTATAAATTCACCTTCAAATGAATGTCTAATGGACTTCCAGGTCACTTCCTAAGTAATATTCCTTTTATTATTCAAATTTACTTATAATCCTGTGATTTTCAGTCTTAACTAATCTTATGTTCATCTGCTTTCCAAATAAAATAACTAAAATTAGGCCATTCCTGGATTTGTTCCTTGACTTCTACCAATTTTTACTTCTCTTTCTTTCTTCTGTTTACCCTCCTTATCTTATAGTATTTGGGGGTGGGGGTGAGGGGCATTTGTATATATGCTATAAAGTTAGAATATCACTTGTTTAAGTCCATTTATTGTTGACAAGAGACAAAATGACTTGCTAGATATCCTACTAATTAGGGACAGACTGTTATTACTCCTAATTGTAATAATTAATATTTATTGTCTACTTACTGAGGTCGCTCTTTGAAGCTGCTATCCTCTATCTCACTGTTAATATGCTCTAAAGAGGGTCTACCTATGTCCTTGATGACTATAGATGCAAAAATCCTCCATAAAATATTAGCCAGCCAAATTAAACAATACATTAAAAGCACCATATAGTATGATCAATTTATTCTGCAGATGCAAGGATGGTTTAACATCTGCAAATCAGTCAAGATGATATACCATATTAACAAACTGGAGAATAAAAAAATCATATTATCATTTCAATAGATGCATGAAAAGCATTTAACAAAATCAATATTCATTGATGACAAAAACTCTTTTTTTAATTAATTAATTAATTAATTATATTTAGTTATTTATTTGACAGACAGAGATCACAAGTGGGGAGAGAGGAAGGCAGAGAGAGAGAGGAGGAAGCAGGCTCCCTGCTGAGCAGGGAGCCCAACACGGATCTTAATCCCAGGACCCTGAGATCATGACCTGAGCCAAAGGCAGAGGCATTAACCCACTGAGCCACCCAGGCGCCCTGATGACAAAATCTCTTGACAAAGGGGGAAGGTACCAAAACAGTAAAGGACATACGGACAAACCCACAGCTAATATCTCACTAGGTGAAAATCTGAAGGCCTTTCCTCTTAAGGTCAGGAACAAAACAAGAATAACAACTCTTGCCAACTTTATTCAACATAGTATCAGAAGTCCTAGCCAGAGCAATTAGGCAAAAAAATAAAAAAGTAAAACTTCATCCAAACTTCCTGGGAAAGAAAAAGTAAAACTGTCCCTATTTGCAGATGATGTGATATTATATATAGACAAGTTATAGCTTACTTTAAGGAATAACATCTTAGTGATAGTCTTTATAATATCTGCTGTTGTTACATTATAATTAGACATGGAAATAAATAGCATTTAATACTGTAATGATTGACCTTTTATATTTGTGATTTATAAAGTTCTGGGATAATTGTATTCTCTTGAGAGTCTCATGAAAACTAGGGGCTTGCGTCCCCTAAAATGCAGATGATAGATAAACAGGTAGATAGGTAGATGGGTAGACAGAAAGACAGACACCTAATCTAGTTTATTATTCCAGGGGAGTCACAGATCATTGGAGTCTCTAAGTAGCCTTTGACCTCATATGACCCTTGCTTCAAACATTTGAATATACCAATAAGCTGCTTAGACCTTGGGTATAAAGAAGTCACCTGAAGATAGTTATATTATCTTGATACAAAAACCCCCTGATTTACTCAACCACTTAAATTTTTATGAATGAAATATACTTACTTAAATCTAAATTCTAATCAGTTATTATTACATTTTTATATAGAAGTTAAACCACTTAGGATTATAAAGAGGAACAATAATTTAGACGTCTTGATATATTTAGGCATATTCTATTTTACTAGGACAGTCTTTATAGATGTTATTATCAATCCTAGGGTTACCTAGTTTAAATTAATAATCTACTTTCATCCTTCCTTTCATTTCTGGGGCCTCAAGCATTGCTCCAGATTTTCTCTGCTGAGCTCACTGTTATTTTGGCTTTGAGGCTTAACATGTCAGAGGTAACCATGAGGTATGCCATGTGTTTAGGCTTTCAACTAATAAATGATGGTCCTCACACTGAGCTTGTAAGTGGTAGCTGTTTATATGAGGGCAGGGACAGAGATCAGACTTTCTGTCTGATTCAAATTATGATCACACACAAAGGTAAAGAAGATGGCAGCTGTTTTGCCCCTTGTTTCTTAACACCATGTTTATCCCATTAAAGAAGACACAGTATATGTCAGTCATCTTCCCTTCCCTGTAAGGAAATTCGATTCCCTCATTGTTTGCTGTAGGTGAAAGTGCTACTGAATAGATAAGTAGGGGGTCCTGGGTGGCTCAGTTGTTAAGCCTTTGGCTTCCGCTCAGGTCATGATCCCAGGTTTCTGGGATCGAGCCCCACATCAGGCTCCCTGCTCAGCCCTGCATCAGCCCCTGCTTATGTGCTCTCTCTCATAGTGTCACTCTCTGTCAAGTAAATAAATAAAATCTTTGAAAAGAAAAATAGATGGGTAGCATGAGACTAGAAGTTTTTCTCCAGCTTTCCACTTCTGTCAAAGTCATGGGGAAGATTTGCTTTAACCATTGCTTCTTAAAGGAGATATTCTAAAGGGGTCACCCATTTCTTTTCTTTTCTTTTTCTTTTTTTTTTTTTTTAATATTTTATTTATTTATTTGACAGAGAGAGAGCACACAAGCAGCGGGGAGTGGCAGGCAGAGGGAGAGGGAGAAGCAGGCTTCCTGCTGAGCAAGGAGCCCCATGCGGGGCTGTATCCCAGGACTCTAAGAACATGACCTGAGCCAAAGGCAGGTGGCTTAACTAACTGAGCCACCCAGGCACCCTCACCCATTTCTTTTAAGTATCTAGTATATTCCACATGCAATGGCTATGAAGAAGTAACGAGTTACATGCACAACACTGCTGCTTTCTCAACGATCACTGAAGACTGTTGGATTTACAACCAGAAGACAGTCCCATTATATTGAATGACACTTGCATACTTCATTTATTTCCCTCTCAAGCACTGCAGCTGGAATAGCTGCTAGGAAGCTATAAAAATCTGCAATAACATTTTAAAGCTCTAGGAATACTCAGACTTCAAGCTACTTCTTCTTCTTGTATAAATGTTTCAATAATTAATTATTTCTTTTGTTTCTTTTTCAGCCTTCTGGTTTGGGAAACATTAAGGTAACTGGAAATGGAAGGTAAAAAACATCACAGAGGAATTTTTATTTGTGAATTTTCAATTTCCATAAAATCAATAACTTTCCTTCTGAGACTGCTAAAGTGGATTCTAACCCAGGTCAATAGTACACTTGTGTGTCGTGAAAATTTGTTAGCACTCTCCTCTGGCAGCCGCAGGACAGCCTCTGAAGCCTATGTGAACGACAGTGCCAGGGTTCTCCAGGGTTCTCAGTTTCTAGTACCACTAGTGGGCTTTTTTTCAGGCGCATTTTTGAGAAATGGTCATAAGCTAACATCAAATGGTTCGGAACGAATCTGTTTTGTTGGAAGAAAGGGTTTAATTAACTTTTGAGCCGCACAAATTAATCTGGACCCGAGCAAGGGCCTGAAAATTGATTAAACTGTGAACACCTATTCAGAAAGTATTTGACCAGGATATAAGTTCATTTCTTCAAGGCCAATGACCCTACAAGTTGGTGGGTGGTTTAGATGAATGCACGCTGGGTTTCCAGTTTCAACTGTTGCTCGGCAGAGCTTCCTCACCCTCCCCTGCTGCTTGTCATCATCCACCTGATCTTGCTGTCACTTTTTTCTCTGGACCCACAGTTTCTCTCTGAAAGCCTTTTTATTGTCTTGTTTTATCTGGGGAGGAGGTGAGTAAGGCAATGCAATCAATGCTATATTTATTTTAATTGTCTTATTTTTATCCAAGAATGAATCATAACATGTTAAGATTTAAAAATAAGACAAAGGATGGCCTTACCCAGATTAATTTTTTCTTCTGAAAAATGTTAAATGACCATCAAATAGAATGTATTTATCAGTTTCATAAAATCCCACTTGGTAATAATTATCTATTTTCTAGCAAGATCTTTTTTTGTTTTTTTTTTTTTCTTGAGGCTAAACGTACATCACACACACAGTGAGCCTTTGGAGACTCTCTTCTGTACCACTAGAAGACTCCGCTTTTGGTAATGCAAGCTGGGAGGTCAGGTATCAACTGTAAGAAAATACTGAAATGACTAGTGCAATTTTGCTTAAGGATGAGTGAAAAGATTCACTGTTCATTCCAAGAGGAGAGGAAATGGAAAAAAAAAAAGTCACTTCATTGGCTTAAGAAGAGAATTTGAAACATGATTCAAACTTGCTACTCTCATTTATAATGTAATAAGTTGTGGTCTTAAGAGGTTCTCATCTACTACATTCTTTCATAGTTTATGTGAAGTGGCAATGGGATGATTTAAAGTGTCTCTGTTTCCCCTTGATTTCATGTCAAGCATAATTTAGTGGACAATTATGTGTAATCCCTCTAATCATTAATTTTTCATACCAAATTAGGTTTTAGCAGCCTTTATCTTATCCTTGTATAATTTTTCTTATAGAATAATCTACTCTTTCTTTTGTTTTCTTTTTTATATAAATTCTTAATTACTTTTGAAGAGTTACTACTCTGCATAATTTCTAAGTAAAATCTTCAGATTTTAATAATACATATGTTTTTTAATTGTAGAGTGAAGAATGTACTCAGTAAAAGCAAGTTCATGAATACCTAGAGAAGCATGCCAGAGTTTACTAGAAGAGCTGTTCTTTAATTTTCTAAATTTAAATGAATTAAAACAATTTTTCACATGCTTTAACAACTTCTGGCTCTTCTGGAAGAAGAGTTTTAATATGGCAAATCCGAAAATACATTTGAAAAAAAACACAAATAATGGCCTTATCGGATAGTGATTTTTCTGCCTTTTTAAACAACTCAAAAAATTTTTCCGAGTTAGTGAAAGAGACAAATTGTAACTTTGTTTTTCATAGGATAACTTTTCTTCTGTCAATAGTAGCTTGAATCTCTGGCTCAAAGTATAGATTAAATACTATTTTGAACCTCAATTTTTATTCCAAATGTACGATTTATGTCCCCAAATTGTGAGCTTAAATCAGAGATGGCATACTTCTTTGGATTTCCTGTTGCATTAACATAATGCTCAGCAGATAACAGATTCTCAAAAAGTAATTGTGAATTTAGTCGAGGAGGGTAGGACAGCACTGAGAGGCAGGGAGCAGCTGACCAGACGGGTATCTCTTGTAGCTTTGGCCTCCAGAATGGCTATGCCAAGTCAAGAAGACTGGAGAGATACCAGATAAGATGAAAGGTGTCAGATTCTAACAATGATTATTTTCATATAGCCTTTCCCCCCTAAGTATCAAATGGTCAATGTGGAAAATATGCATTACAGAGAAAAGTAGAAAGGGGGAAGATGGCATTCATAATCCTAAAACTCAAAGACAACCAAGAAAACCACTATTAACATTTGCTGCGTTTGCACCCTGGTTTTTCATATAACATTGCTCTGATATTACCCTATGTTATTTGTTTCATGTTATAAATTCTCTTTACAATCATAGTTTTTATTGGTTATATAGCAGTCCATTATATCTCTACCATGGCTTCTTTAAGCATTCTCATACTGTGAAAAATGTTAGATTATTTCTAATTTATAATATTAAAATATTATAAATAATGACTTCATGTTACCTTTATGTATAAATCTTTTCTAGACTTTTTATTTCCTTCAATGCCCAGAAATGAAATCAATGGATCAAAATACATGAACTTTTAAAGGCTTTGAATATATATTGCCAAGTCTTAGGTTATTCATTGAGATCAAAGTTAAATGGGAAGGCATATATTCTAGGAAACCCCACTTAAAGAACCATTGTATTCTTTATATGGATTGATTACTGTTGATTTTGATTAACCATTTATTTTCCTCCTTTGTCACCTGAAACAGTATCTGTTGAGTTGAACCTGAAAGTGTCTTGATTGATCTACAGAATGATTGTTGTTTTTCCTATGAAGGTTTGCAAAGCCAGTACATTAACTGGAAATGATGTTTGTACATTCATGTTTGGATTGTGTGTGACTTCTCAGACTTAGGATACTGATTGAGATGAGAGACACCCCTTTCACAAGCAGTGATGGTAGGCTTTCTTTGTCTTTTGATTCTATTTAAGTGGGAAGTTTTGGTTTTATTTGTCAAAAGCACGTGCAACCATGAGAATGGGTGGGATGAGGGATTAATAAGAAAATCTTGAAGCCAACCTATTTTTTTAAAGATTTTATTTATTTATTTCACAGACAGAGATCACAAGTAGACAGAGAGGCAGGCAGAGAGAGAGAGGAGGAAGGAAGCAGATTCCCCACTAAGCAGAGAACCCGATGTGGGGCTCGATCCCAGGACCTGGGATCATGACCTGATCTGAAGGCAGAGGCTTTAACCTACTGAGCCACCCAGGTGCCCCAAAGCCAACCTATTTTTATGAGTTTTCCAGTTTATTAGGTTATAATCTTATTTTCATTTTATTCCTATAACAGTTTTTTTTTTCCATCAGACAGATAAATTTTTGTTGTCTAGAAATAAAATTTCTATAATGCTTCAGTAATCATAAAACTTCAGGTTTAGGGGGAGGGTTTTTTGGTGATAAATTAGCCATTTTCTGTAGCCAAGAATTTGATCATGACTATTCAATCCCCTTGGCATATAGTGATCTGCCATTATAGTAATTAAGGAATACATATTTCACCAAGTTACATTTAAGTCTGCTCAATTCTATTATTTGTTTTTCTCTAAGTTCAACCAAAAATCAGATTAAAATAATACTCAAGGATATTATACAGGTTAACTAACACCCTCAGATCTGTTCCATCTTTCCCACCTTTTCTGTATGTCAGGACATTCCCCAGGATCCCATGCCCATAGGCATCTCAGTAGATCCAGTCGAAGGCAGTATTACATACTATGTGTTTGTGTCTCCTCAAAATTCATAATTGAAGCCCTGACCCCCCACTGTAGCTGTATTTGGAGACAGAGCCTCCAAGGAATCAAACAAGGTTAAATGAGGTCATAAGGGTGGGGTCCTAATCTGATAGGATTAGTGTCTTGCTAGCAGGGGCCACTGGAGAGCTCTTTCTCTCTTCTCCCTTTCTCCTTCTTTCCCTTTCTTTCTCTTACTCTTCATGCCTGGAGGAAAGGCCATGTAAGGACAGAGCAAGAAGGCAGTCATCTACAAGTCAGGAGGAGCTGTTTCATCAGAAACATTAATCTTGGACTTCTGGCCTCCAGAACTGTGAGAAAACAAATTTCTGTTTTGTAAGCCACCCAGTCTATGGTAATTTGTTACGGCAACCCAAGTGGACTTACACAGACAGACACTGGCCAAAATTAGAGAGCAGGAGAAAGAGGAGAGAAGTCTGCTGTTTCTGCCCTGTTCTTTCTGCCTCCTGTGTTGTCTCTAGCAGTGACAGCTTCTCTGTAACTCTAGTCCTCTTACTGTGAGGTACCAGATCTGACCAAGACATTTCTGCCATGGCTCTGGCTCCCAACAGACAGCATTACCTGCCTTTGTCCCTCCTGCCCTTGAGGTAGTAATGGTTTCCTTCCATTGCCTTACTCTCCTGTTTGTTCCTCAACAATGACATGATCTATGAAATAGTTTTTAATACTAAATCTTTCTGGATTAGAGACCTAGAGGGGATTCAACTTTCTTGGATAAATTTTGGCTACTATAGGGGCATTTTGCTTAATAAGGCTTACTCTTTCAGGCGTTAGAGTTAGTCTTTTAGTTAATAATTGTTCGAAAGTCCTTGCAATCATCTCTGACTTGACAAGCTGGCAACGTGAAATCTGTTTCTGGCTTTCTACTAAAGCCTCCCCCCTTTTTTTTTCCCTCATGACTCATATACATTAGAAGAGCAAAAACAGTAGGTTAAAAGCTTCCTCTAGCCTATTATACGTTACAGCATTCACTTTTTTCTTTCATGTTTTCCCTCCTTCTTACTTATTATTTTGTTATAAATATGTCAGTTTGAATTAAAAAAAAAATGATGGAAACAAAGTGATCCATGCTAAAACTGACTACTAAAAGCCTCCAAGAAATCATGAACTCAGACACTGATTTTGTCACTGTGATTGCTTCTCTAAGATCTTTGATGGTCCTTCAGATAACGTATTAGGTGATGAATTCTGATTCCCAGATAATTGAGTCCTGTATCCCTAGGCTTTAAAATTTCTTTGTCCACCCTTAAAATTGTACCCAGAAAATTCCCTGGATGGAATTTGATTGCAGATGTCTATCATATTTTGATGAACTCCTATCAGTTCAGTGTTCCAAAGCATTTTCTATTAAAGTGAAGATGACCTTGTAATATAGTAGCACATAGGCCATTGAAATGTCTCTCTTGTGTAATGCTAGCTGGTCACAATTGACTAGGAGAAGCTTTGATGGACAGCCACTGGAAACTTGTCTGAGTATGTGCTTCACTCTGACTTCTTTCCTCAGGACCTTGAGTTTTCTGTAGCATATTTCAAGTAAGGGCTGCAGGAAATGTGATAATAAGATTTTAATTAAGACCCAACAAGTATCCCACAGAGAAGATTTTATATAGATTTGGACCATAAGTATGAAGTGTTTATTGCGCACCATTCAATATCCTACTTCAATATTTGTCAAACACCTCTAAGAGATATGATGTAGTTTTTTCTCAGTTGCTATATACTTTCGGCCTCATTCAACTAAAACAAGTGTTGTGCAATTAAATACTACTGTGCCAATAATTTAATTGAAAATGTAAAAATAATCTAATTTATAACCTGAGAAAGTGTATTTTGATGTAAAATTATCAGCATTCATTAGCAAATTCAGTGTTCCTTCATTCCCCTTCCACATTCTCATCTAAACAAATAAGATTCTTTTCTCACCTTATCCTGGAATTAGCTTGGCCTCAGTAACCTCTCCCAACCCATATGTGACATTATCTATTGTCACAAAGACCAATGTAGTTCAAGTATCTGTTAGAATTTATGCGTTTAAAGAACCCTTTTCTTCTCAAGCTTTATTGTGCATTCATCACTCATCATTATTAAATAATAATTGCTTCTATCCTCAAATGCATGATGCTGGATGGGAGACTGTGAGGTTGTATCCAATGCCTTCTGTCCCTTTTTAGTAAGAGAAATTTGCCCAACTGTTAAGTCGTATAGAAAGAGGTGAGAGTTAAATGTCAGATCTAAATCATGGGTTTGGATGTGCTCTATCACAACCAGCATTTTACAGCAACTCAAGTGTACTGTATGTTTTTGTTCTGAGCTAAAAAACTGAGATGGGGAGAAAATTTCATTTTCTAAACTGTTAAGTCTGCTGCGCAAGAAATGGGAAAGAATGTCCCCAGGCAATGTTGGAATGGCTGCTGCTTTGTCTTCTCATTCCAGTTAGAGTTCTGGCCCCAGGTGACTGGGTAGGTAACAGACTCAAGTGACTTGCTTTTGATTGACAAGCCCATGAAGCCAGCTGGATGAGGGATTCCTGGGACTAAGTGGAGGATTCCTTTCCCTCAGGGCTGGTTTTGGAATAGGCTCTTGAATCCCGACTAAACAAGAACTTGAATTCTTCTTCATATCAGTCATAATCAGACTTAGAGTTAGAAAGCACCTGAGAGACAACTTCCCAAAAGGCCAGCATCTCTTGCGAAGCTTCTAAAACAGACACTGGCTCCATCTCTGGTTGACACATTTTCATGAGAATCTTGTGACTTTGAGTTTGCAACATCAACCCTTGCTGCTCTTTTCACCTGCCCAGAGAGTTCTCCTCCAACTGGTGCAGACCAAACAAACAAAATATATGGCACAAGAATATGTTCTTTTTCCCCTAATTGATATGTGGTTTTCTGACCAGATTGAAGAATTAAAGGTATGTACTTTCCATGATTTAAAAATAAAAGAATAGTAGTGTCCACAGATATGAATTTAGCCTTAATAAGTGAAATACATGACTCACACAGCAGTGAGTCAATTCAAAATGGAAGTAGTCTCCTTTTATCTTGTAAGTGTTGTCATTCAAGCCATAATAGAACTGTATTCTTTCTTTCTAACTCATCCAAAATCCTACTTTAATTCCTTGTTCAGCTAATTTCTGACACTGTCCTTTTTCACAGTCTGCTGCAGAACCAACTTGGCAGCCAAGACTTGTTTCTGGACTCTCGGGCAATTATATTAATTACTTACTCACAGGCTTGAGTTAAGTGCTCCATGGACAACTGAAACTTAACCTGTGAAATACTGAAGCCATCATTTCCCCCACTTTCCACTCTGTGGTATTCCTTAGTTCAATGAATGTCATCCTACATAACCATTTGTCCAAAAAAGAAATCTGGGAATTGCCCCAGACTTTATTTCCCCATATGTTCCATTTTCTATCCCTCCATTTTGCCATCTCAGCTGTCATTGATGCAGCTCAGGTCTTCTTCATGTCTTAAAAGAAAGGTATGCCAAGATACAGGAATGTGTGTAGATGTGTACACACTGTAACATTATTTGTAATGTCCAGCAATAGAGGATTTGTTACATAATTCATGTATGGATAGCTCATGCAATAGAATACTCTGCAGCCACTCAAATATTGATATGTTTATATTTACATGTAAATTTTTATAGAAAAACATGCTTAGTACGATTCCATTTGTAACTAAAAGTACACACAGATGTAGGGGCACTTGAGTGGTTCAGTTGGCTGAGCCTACAGCTCTTGGTTTCAGCTCAAATTATGATCTCAGGGTCATTAGATTGGTTCCTGATTTGGGCTCTGCACTGGGTGTGGAGCCTGCTTGGGATTCTTTCTCCCTCTCCTCCTCTCCCCACCATTTGGTTGTGCATGTGTGCTCACTCACTCTCTCTCTAAAATAAAATAAAATAAAATAAAAATAATATCTACACGTATATTCAAGTAAACCTATTTTTTTTTCTTTTTGTAAGCATATAACCTAAAGCTGACAATGGGGTTGTATTAGGGAAAGGAATGAAGGGTTGGATGAAGAAAAAATTTTCTCTTTTGTTTTATGCGATGCCTGAATTTTCATCTCACGTGTAGTTCTTCCTCAAACAATTTTTAAAATTTCAATGAAATTATTCATATTATGATAACTTACAAGGATTGACAAACAAAGGAGGAAGTTTTAGCTCAAGGAACATAAGTCTAGGAATAAAACACTTCAAATGAAATGAGAGAGATAGGAGGGTGCCTAATATCTTCTTGGAAATACTAAAATTGCATTAAAGTGCTCATCTCTTTTCTGGAGTCCTACAGGTGGCCCTATATAGGCTTTTTCAGAGCCTAGATTTGAGTAATCCTCTGGAAGAAAAACAGAAAACATGAGTTAGAAATGCTTAAGATTGGTGATGATAATATGTAGCTGAGTATTGATAAACCCTGATTAAGAGAATCATAAGAGAATGAGTGATAGTTACTTGGAGTAGCTTTCTGAGAATAGTGGGACCAGTGAAGACATTTATTTGTATGTACTAAACCCTTCAGAGGAACACCTAAGAAATGTATCTACCCACTTCCTCAGTATGTTGCCAGGAACAGTAATCTGTTGTTACATATTGTGCTATGGGCTTTATATATGTTATGTCTTTAATCTGCATGACAACTTTTAAATGAAATATTAATATTCCTATATTATAAATAATTTTTAAAAAGAAGTTTAGGGAGGTTAGGTTAACTCTCCATGGTCAGGTAATAAACATCAGAGTCAGGATTTGAACCCAGGTGGTCTCACTCCAGACATCTTGGTGACTGGTGTTAGTGAAAGAAATGTCTGGACCATGCACTTGGATTAATGCAGGGTCCAGGAAGCTAACATAAGTGAACACAAAAGACAAGGTCTAAGGTATCAAATAGGAAGTAGTAGGAACTGTGAATCAGAGAGCTGAGAGCAGATCCCATGTTGTCAGACTGAATGGAAATTCACCTGTGTTTTGTGTGGAGACAATTTGGACAACTTTCATAAAGCAGGTCAATAATTTTTAATCTCAGTCTCAAAATTTATGTTACTATAGAGTATCCAAGGAAAATACCTGCTTGCCTGTTGGACTTGTACTTAGAGAACAGACATAACTAATAAAAACCTCTGGAGACAAATCATCTCATTCCCTTCTTTTTATTCCCAAATATCTGAAATAGAGACTGGGATGAGCAGTGTATAAAGTTGCAGCTCAAACTGAAAGTGGGACCTTCTCTCTCCCTACTCTTAAAAAATAAAAAGTTATTAAGTGCTTATTGCACTAGACACTTTACCACATTATCCCATTTAACTCTCAGAAGAATCCTGTGAGTGGATACAATTTTACCCTGTTAAAATGAGAAACCCCAAACTCTGGGAAGTAATTATTTATTTTTTAAAGTCACCAGGTGGTCGTACAAAAACTAGTGGTGCATGACTCCAAATGTCACTGTCTGAATGTTAGTTACTCATTTTCCGCCCCCTCCTAACTTATGTACATTTCATTTTTTATTGCACCTCTTCCACAACTCATTTTCAGCTGCTTGCCACATGGGTCTCATTGTCATCACTTGCATGTGCCCTCCGTTCTCAATGACTGTGATCACATCCAGGAGAAGCCTTATGACTTCCCCCAGTTCCACACCCTGCTAAAGAGGCAGAAACCCTGGAAACATTCCTTGACACATCCATTTCTTTCCTCATTCCATATGTAATTCATCTTAAAGCCTTATTGATTCCGCCTCCTAAATATTGTTCAACTACAAACAGTTCTTTCCATTTTGGTGGCTACAATTCTAAACAAACCTATCAATTCTCACTTGCACTCCTGCAGTGGCCTCCTCGCCCATGACTTCCCCCAATGCCTCCAATCCATTCTTCACAAAGGGAGAGTCAGGGAGACTCCCTCCAGCTAGAGAGGCCTCCTAAAATGTAAATATTGATCAAGTCAATCCCCCACATGACCAACTGAAATCCTTACTCTATTTTTTTTTAAAGATTTTATTCATTTATTGACAGAGAGAGAGAGAAAGCATACAAGCAGAGGGAGCTGCAGGAAGAGAGAGAAGCAGGCTCCCCGAGGAGTAGAGAGTTCCTGCTGACACAACCCAGGACCCTGGGATGGTGACCTGAGCGAAAGGCAGCTGCTTAACAGACTGAGCCACCCCGGTGCCCCTCTACTTTATTTTTTTAAAGATTTTAATTACTTATTAGAGAGGGGGGGCCGCCTGGGGGGCTCAGTGGGTTAAGCCTCTGCCTTTGGCTCAGGTCACTCAGGGTCCTGGGATCAAGCCCTGGATGGGGCTCTCTGCTCAGCGAGGAGCCTTCTTCTCCCTCTCTTTCTCCGCCTGCATCTCTGCCTACTTGTGATTTCTGTAAAATCTTTAAAAAAATAAAAAAGAAAAAAAAGAAAGTGCGTGTGCACGAGAGAGAGAGACTGAGAGAACGAGTGGGGGGAGTGGCAGAGGGACAAGCAGGCTCCCCATTGAGCAGGGAGCCCAAGACAGGACTCCATCCCAGGACCCTGGGATCATGACCCCAGCCAAAGGCAGACACTTAACTGACTGAGCCACTCAGCTGCCCAAATCCTTACTCTATTTAAATATTTCTGTAGTGGTTTCCCATTAGTTAATTTTTTTTCACATTGTTTTGTTTTTAATCATTTTTGATGCTCTGAAGATCACATTTAAACATTTATATTATTTTATTTTATTTTTTTTAAAGATTTTATTTATTTATTTGACAGAGAGAGATCACAAGCAGGCAGAGAGGCAGGCAGAGAGAGAGGAGGAAGCAGGCTCCCTGCCGAGCAGAGAGCTCGATGCGGGGCTCGATCCCAGGACCCTGAGATCATGACCCGAGCCGAAGGCAGCGGCTTAACCCACCGAGCCGAAGGCAGTGGCTTAACCCACCGAGCCACCCAGGCGCCCCTAAACATTTCTTTTAAAGACATGAAATAATGTAGGGTTTTTTTGAGGGGGAGTTGGGGGGAGGTGGTTTTTTTTGTTCTGGTGGTGGTGGTAATGGTTTTTGTTTGTTCTTTTGTTTTTTAAGTTCAACCACAACTATAGAGGATCTTAAAAAGACTAAGGCCAAGTCGGCTTCATACACAGGATGGGACAGTCTAATACACAACACAACATGGATCTTTCCAAACACGTTTGCTAAGAAACAGCTCCCATGTTTAGTGTTAGAAATAAAAAATCATCTCATTTAGAAGAATTGAGACATCATTTGATTAATAAAGCCTATTCTTCCTCCATTTTTGTACTTGCTTGTCTTCATTTAGATGATGTAAATTCATGAGAAAGGAACAAGTTGTGTTATGGTATAAAAATCTCAGGCACAACAAATTACAAATATTCAATTTTTTAAGAAACAAAAATATTTTCCTTTCCTGAATGTAAATACCCAGTAAATAAAAGAAACATATTATCCCAAGTATAGAACCATTAGTAACTGGTTTATGAAAGAGGTGTATTTAGTAACATTTTTGGGAACTTCTCCCTTGCAGCCTTTAGAATAAAGCATACGATCTGGGCTCCTGGGAGGGTTTGCTTCCAGCTGGAACACCTACCAGCAGGGCATCCTTGCAGGCACTCTGTGTGCGGTAATGTCGAAGCTCTGCAGCTGCCTGCAAGACCTTGATCCTCTCTGTGCAAGCCTCCAGCTTGACGGGCTCCACCAGGCATACAGAGTGTTCACGCTGGCCCTATAAGACATAGCAGCAGCTCTGGGCTCCCAAGGCAGGCAGTTTCCTATCACTTTAAAGACAAGGAACAAAAATCCTTAATCTGACCTAAAAGGTGTACTTCAACCAGCTCTGGTGGACCTCACACTGCGTCTCATGTCATGTGACATAACTGACATTAGGCAATCTCTCTCTGCTTTTGTTCTAGTTTCAGAGAGGCAAAACAAGCCAAATTTCTCCTGCCACAGGACCTTTGCACACACTGTTCCTTCTGTCTAATAAACTCCTTCCCACCCTCTTGTATAGTTATAACCTACTCTTTCGTTTGACCTCAGTTTAATATTCTTACTTTGGAAAGTCTTTCCTAGACTTCCTTAACCCAATTTTCCCGCTGTCAGTGATCCAACATTTCATTTCTTGGTTATAGAAAGTAATTTTATACCTACTTAGGTGATAAAATGTCCTGATAGACTTGTAGCTTCATTTTATGAAGCCATTTTTGTACACTATTGTATTCCTAACACCCTTTTCAATTCCTGGAAGAAGTAGTTGTTTGTTGAATTGAATGGATAGTTGAATGAGTATTTTTTATTTATGCAATTCCCTAATAAAAAAACTAAAATGGTCTTCCTTTCATGTGCTAAAAAGACCCACCAAATTTCTCCGACTATTCTAATAAGCATTCTCTTCCTTCTTTGAATATCACACAAATGAGAAGTTCCGTATTACCGGCATTTACTTATTCTTTCTGCTTCCATAGGAGACATGCCCCTTCAGATCAAGTGTCATACTGTCCATTTGAGCTGATTTACCCACTCCACTGCCTCCCTCCATCTCATGCTGCATCTTGAGCCACAAATAAAATACTGCTAGTTTGGAGTAGGTATTAAATAAATACTAATTGATGTGAGATTTTATAAAACTCATCAGGAAATTTGTGGAAAAAGTATGAGAGAGGCAACATAACTAGATTAACATCACTTTCTTTTTGGAATTTTATACAGACCTGACTTTGGAAGTTTAGAAAAAGAGTATGGCAAAGCACGAAGATACGTTGAAAGGAGAAAAATGGAAAAAATGTAACAGACAAATGCCAACAGACAAATTAAGGATGGAAATATGAAAGTTGTATGGAATGGAACTGAAGGAAAAAATTATTTGTGAATAAAAAGAAATAGTTTATAATGATTAAGAGCCAGTCCACCAAGTACCTCTTGTAGCTGTAACCTCACATATACCAAAAAATATAAGATCAACATAATATAGTACAAACTGACAGAAATACAAGTAGAAATTGAAATAACAATAATTCTAGGAGGCTTTAAACTAAAAATCCTAGAGCTGGTAATGCACGTAGACACACTCACATACAACATTGAACCTAATAAGTAGAGACCTCTCATTATTTGCTAATGAATTTGCAAATTTGCTATTTGAATTTGATTTTTATAGAAGTTTTTCAAATGCTAGCGTCAACAGAAATTCTAATAACTTCCTAAAACTAGATATTAAAGCTGCATTGTATGGAAATAAAATAAAATAACTAGACAGCATAGTGAGAAGTTATCTAATCACTAAGAAAATGCAGAAATCAATTTCTCAAATCTTAAGTTATAGATGAAATCACAAAACTATATGGAATATATAAGCATATTTAATATATTATTGCATAAAATATAATATTGTTGCATAAAATAGTTGCAAAAACATGATATTCCAGAGAAAATTTATTATATAACAATTTTAAAATTAGGATAAATACACTTAAATATATAAGATAAAAAGGACATAGGAGTAAATAAACAAAACATAGCTATCCTCCATCTCCAAAGGCACTTGACGCCAATGGTTTTATGGTGAATTTTGTCTCTGCCTTCAAGGAGCAGGTAATTATTATTTATGCTGCTCTCAAGCACTGAAAAAAATGTAGACACTTCTAAAATTTGTTATATGACTTCAGTATTATTGTAAAAAAAAGGCTCTAAGAGAAAATACTCTGGAATTGCCAAGAATATTTGGAAAAAAGAAATGAATTCTGACTTGCCCTAACACATATCAGAGTATAAGAAGTAGTTATAGTAATTTAAACATTTTGTTTTTTTTTCTTAAATAGACCAATAGATTCTATTGGAAAAATAAATTCTAACTCTTATTTCAAACCCATTGTGAAAACAGCATGTGATTTGAAAAGCTATTGGGATAAAAGGAAACCATGTTAGGATTCTACTTTACATCATGTCCAAAGAAATTCTATGAAAATTAGAGATCTAAATGTAAGAACCAAATATTAAAATAATTTTTAAGTGGAAGGCCTTTGGGGCACCTGAGTGGCTCAGTGGGTGAAGTGTCTGACTCCTGATTTCAGCTCAGGTCATGATCTCAGGGTCATGAGATTGAGCCCCAGGTCAGGCTCTGGGCTCAGTGAAGACTGCTTGAGATTCTATCTCTCTCCATCTCCCTCTGTCCTCCCTCTGCTCTCTCTCTCTCTCTAAAATAAATATGTAAATCCTTTTAAAAAATAAATAAAATGGAAGGCTTTCTAGTGCAGGAAATGCAATAGTTAAAAAGGAAAAGATAAATGGGTATGACCTTCTAGAAATATGAAATTTGTATATGGGCCAAAACAGATAAGTAAGTGATAGGCCAGGAGAAAATATTCCCCATACATATAAAATACCAAAATTTAATATCACTAACACAAGCATCTATAAATCAATAACAAAATTAAACAGATAGGATAGAGAGGTAAATTTGAAAAAAAGTGTAAAAGTGTCCTAAAAACACAAGCTTTGTCATATGAGAAATACAAGGAATAAAAATTAAAAGAATATTGAGCTAATATCCTTTACGTGGAAATTTTAAAAATAGATAGCATTCAGTGCTAGCAAGGGTATGGATAAAAGGACATTCCCATATTTTTGGTAGGTGTATGACTGGTAAAAACTTCGGAAGATTTTAAATGTTCATACATTCCAGCTCAATTATTCCACTTTTACATATCTATGCAGTAGAAATACTGTGAAGATATATGTGGAAATACATACAAAGATGCTCGCTGCAATGTTGCTTAAATCACAAGAGATTAGAAACAACCTAAGTGTCTATATAGTTCATAAGTTAAGGTACATCCAAAGGTGACAGTAGGACGATTGAACACAAAGATAAACGACAGTACAACATGGGTGATGACCACTGTAGAATGAATTAATGGACCGTAAATAATGAGCACAAAGAGCCCTGCTATGTTCTGGCTTGATCTCCGCCATGGGTACATCATTTTAGGCAGCTGCTTTTAAATTTCAGACTGATTTCTATGAATTGCCCTTCAAGGATACCCATAACGTACTACTTAGGGGAAACAGAATAAGTGCAGAATTGTCTCCATGTACTTAACGTGATTTTATGTTTTACAAAAAATTAAAAGAAACAGAAAATCCACTGTTTATGTGTCAGAGTATACTGTCTATACTTTCTAAAATATTCTGAAATATTTAATATTTAATTTGTCACTTCTATTAACATTTTCATTTATCAGTTGTTTACCCGTCACCATATTTTCCTATATGCCCTCGCCCTTATGTCTATTCAGCTGCTCTCTTTTCCTTCCTGCCTCTCAAAAGGGATGATATAGCAAAAAGAAGAGGGAAAAAGAAGTAGTCAATTTTGAATTTCACAAAATTACTATGCGGGAAGAAATGGAAAGGAGCAGGACTGGAGAAGAGATTTGGAGGAAGACATGGTAAAGTCAGAGGGTGCCGCCTTCCACATTTCTCATCAAAGAGAAAGGAGGAGAACATTTGGGGGGTAAGCAATGAGATGATGATAGAAGGGGGTTTGTGAGGAAGAGACTCTCGAATCCCATTCTTCGGGCATCTTGGAGCAAAGCCAGACTAACACTGGGATAGGGTGGTGACAGCCTGCTGGAGGATTTGAGGAACTGAAAGGAGGACAGGGTCCCTCTGCAGAGAGGTGACTGTGCCATATGTCTGGGGAGATGGGTCTGTGTCAGCTTCACAAAGTCAGGACTTACCCAGTGGTGGAGAAACCGTGGCAGGAATCATGTACACCCAGGGGACGTTCCAGTGGTTCTTATTAGTCCAAGGACAGCATGAACTTGATATCAGAAGTCATCTGACTTCAGAGCCTCTGCAGAGAGGGACCTCAATGAATCTACCACCCAGGATCCTCCTAGATAAGAGTCATCTCCGTAGATGCCAAAATGGGAGGATAAGGATGAAAACAAGATGCCTTGGCACTGTGTTAGCTCATAACCATGAGGCCAGCTCTGAGGAAGGAGGTGGGGTTTCATCAAGGGGAAGAACTGATTCAGTAGCATGGGAGCTCCTTCTACACGCCAAGTAGATGCACGAAAAGAAAATTCTGCTTTCTGAATGCTTGAGTTTGTAGAGGGAAATTCATACCTGCCATTACCTGAATCCCTGTCTTCACTCTTATTTATTGTTTGTTTGTTTATAAATTCCAGTACAGTTAAAATACAGTGTTGTGTTAATTTCAGGTGTACCAAAAATGATTCAATAATTTCATACAACACCCAGTGCTCATCATAAGTGTACTCCTTAATCTCCATCACCTACTTCCCCCATCTCCCCACCTCCCTCCCATCTGGTGATCATCAGTTTGTCCTCTATGGTTAAAAGTCTGTTTCTTGTCTTCTCTCTCTCTCTCTCTCTTTCTCTCTCTCTCTTACCCTTGTTTGTTTGTTTTGTTTCTTAAATTCCACATATAAGTGAAATCATATGGTATTTGTCTTTGTCTTCTCTCACATTCTTTAAATCCCAAACACTTACTGTTAGACCACCCGCCCTGAGAATTTTTAGGGGGCAGGTGGAGATGTTCACTTTTTTCATTATAAACCTCTGTGTTATGGTGAATGTTTTACAATGGTGCACACTTCTTCTGTAATTAAAAATAACAAGGAAAATAATAATTAACACACAGTCCCATCCATCAAATAGGGTAAATAAAAGAAAAGTCGCAGTACTTGTTCAAGGTTGAATGTTTCCAAAGTAAACATCCCCTTAATTTTTGGCTGCAGTAATCATTCATATTTTCTGCATCTAAATTTAAATTGATTGACCAAATAAAGTAGATGAAGGCTTTTTGTTTAAAGAACACTGTGAAATGTGTTGGACCTGCTTCTTTTCATGCCCCACCATTGCTCAGTAATTGAAGCAACTATTAACTTGGCTGATGCCTATTAAGGGCTGGCTGCAGTCTTTCAGAATTTCCTTCCTAAGACAACAGGGCAGAATCAATGGCAGTTTCAGCTCTCCTGAAGATTGATGCAGGGTTGCAGTGCTTAGCAAAACCATGTGATCTTTTAATCAATCACTGAAATAAATCTATGCAACTGGTGTCAGGAATTGAAGTAATTTCACACTCACCTTCCCAATTTCCTAGAATCAAAGAAAATAGAATCCAAATTGACTTACTGAGCCACACTACTGAGCCTCCCCTCCCAAAGGGATTTAATATTTGTCACTGTTCAAAAGACTTGTCTTGCAATAAAAAAAAAAAAATGGAGGTTGGCATATTTATCTGTAAATATGAAAGTGATGGATCATTCCCTATGGTCTTGGCTCATAGATAGGCTAAGCCAGAATGTTGTCACATGAAACCATAATTCCAGATCACTGGCATGTAAATAGTAGCTGTATCTTTTCATGGGATACTAGAAAGGTTTTTGCAGAAGTCTTATGATTCACTCTCCTGACTCACATAAAATTTAATAAAATATTTCTACATAGAAGATTGTTTTTGCTCTTAAATATCATGAGGAAACAAGTTTCTCTACAAATACAACTGATAGCCTCATCTTCTTTACTTCCAGGAATTTCTTCCACATAAGATCAACTCTTGATTTAATCTACATAATAAGGAAGATGAGTGAACCAGTGGGTACAGAATAATGAATAATTTAAAAAGCAATTTAACCTTGCCCTCAGGTATCGTGAGAGCATTACATAGTGAAGAACAATGTAATGTTATCTTGGTAATGTTTTTAAGAGCTTAATAAAAACTGACACACACACCCCCAAAAAAACTGAATATGGCCGCTCCTTTGATACGCACTTGAATTTTGGGTGGGTCAGCACCCACCCAAAATTCAAGTGCGTATCAAAGGAGCGGCCATATTCAGTGCTTCTCAAATTCAGGACCAAAATAGCATCTTGAATCATCTTCCTGGACTCTGTGGCTGAACACATAGCCTCTCTGAATACTTTGTTAGTTGCCTACAATCTCACTGGATATGCAGATAGAGGAAGTAGCAGAAATGTACAGTCGACTCGAAGAGATGTAGTTCTCAGCAATTTAGCTATACTTAAAAAAAATCATATTAATCAGTATACCATAACATACAAAGCCTGGGATGAAAGCATTCCAGGGTCTTCGTAGCAGATCAGGGGAATGGGAAAGGAAGGGAGAACAAGTGACCAGAGTTGAGAAGCCAACTCCATTGCAATGTAACTCTGACATGAAGGGATCCAGCATGGATCCAAATAGGTTAGGAGTATGGCTAACTTGAGCTTGAGCCTGATTCTCTTGAGTACCCCCAAAACATGTGCTGTCATTGTTGAGACATGATAGTAGTTTCAGAGAAGCACTGTGCTCTGTGTGATGTGATGAGGTGGGTGGCATCACAATTCTAGATGGTCCCAGCAATAACTAGGAGTATATTCAAACAAAGTTCCAGTTCCCTGGGAGAGGAAAGTTTTGGCAGGGTAACAGGATCAGATGCCAACACATACAGACAGAAGCCAACCAAGTGGGCTTCAGAGGAAAAGTTGTGGTTCTCTGGACAAAAGATTGTCAAGGTGTTGAGCATGCTAGATATTGTAGGATCAGTCAGATCCCATCAGCTGGCCCCGTGGAAGCTACTGTTAAACTCTCTACTATTAAACTCTCAGAAACTGGGCAGAAATGAGCCTTTGGTGAAGTTCCAAAGATTTTGCAGAGCTGAGAAAATCGTGAGCTAGGTTAGTTAGACTTTGGGGATCTTCCCCTACCAACTAACATGTACCAGGTGCCCCACATAAACCACAAGATTCCTTCTAGGAAGTATTCCTCTCCCTGCTCAGATTTTAAGACCATGTAATTTGTTATTTTTAAGTCTAAATTTAAGGGCGATTTATTCTCATTTCAAAGCATATGCTACTTTGTGTCTCATAAATGAAAACCAGGTAAAATGTATCCTTTGAAAGACATTCTTTGGGGCTAGTTTAATCAAACTCTTAACACCCAGATGATGGTGTTCTTGGCAGAATTTCAAAACAAAGGCCACTCTGAGGACAGGACATGAAATTATATTAGAGCAAGGAATATTCAAGCAAGATCCTAAGATGACAATGGCTATTACAGTGACTTTGGAATGCAGGACTGTGAGGTCACATGATCCTATGGAATTAGGTTAGGACATTTTTGATAATAAGATAATAATTTTTGTTTAAGAGCAGTGTGACCTAGAAACTTAGACAATTCCTGTCTTAGGATTTCACAGATTTTCTCCTTTTATTATAAAACATAAAACCATTAAGAAAACATCTTACCAATGTTAAGTGTATAACATTTACCTTATTGAAATAAATGATTTTTTTAAAAGATTTTATTTATCTATTTGACGGAGATCACAAGCAGGCAGAGAGGCAGGCAGAGAGAGGGGAAGGGAAGCAGGCTACCTGCTGAGCAGAGATAGATGCAGGGCTCTATCCCAGGACCCTGGGATCATGACCTGAGCTGAAGTCAGAGGCTTTAACCCACTGAGCCAGCCAGGCACCCCCAAATAAATGACTTTTTAAAAAGCAGGTGATGTGTGGGGAGTATTGTAAACTTTCCCAAAAGTAGATCTTTACCTACTGTAAAACCCATATCTAGGGCTCTTCTGCCAGGGATCAGAGACAAGCAGCACAATGATACAGTTCCAATAGGACTGATTTTTATTCAGGACGAATGAGTGGTCTCCTGCTCAGTGAAACTTACTTCCTCATCTTTTTCCAATCTGCTTTCAGAAAGGTGGTCTTCATGTCTCCAGTGTCTGTGTGTACTAAATGCCTCTGCCATCTGGAGAGAAGTCTAGCCTAAAACATTACTGTTGTTGGGAAACTAATTAAATTTTTTTTTTCCTTAGGAACTAAACTATAGTATTGTGGAAAGATACTTTGAAATTCTGACAGCACACTGGCAAAAACTTCCTATCCTTCAGAGCAGGGACTGTGTTCTTTCCAGTGCTATGCAGATTCTGAAACACAGTGCCCTAATCACGGGCTTGGATTCTGTGTGTGTTCTCCAGCCTTTGAGACTTGAAGGTATTAAGTTTTCTTTCCCAGGAACAGTGAGTGTTTCTTATATCTGATTATTTAGTGTGGCAGAGAACACATCTCATGCTGCATTAGAAAGAATGATTTATCCATTAATGCCTTTTAGCCATATAGTAAGGAAACAAAATCCTGTTAAATCTGTGAGTCTGTACCTCAGGGATCCTTTTGTTTTGGATAAATAGGTGCCCCCAAGCTAGTTTAATTTTCCTTAGAGGCAGGGAGCTTAATGGAAGAACTAGCCTTTGAACTTGGAGAAAGCTGAGAGGCTATGTCTGCACCTGCCTCAGTAGAATAATTTCAAAGTCATTTTGAGTGTAACTTTTGGACAAACTATTAGGAGTGGTCCCTTTAGAAATGAGATCAGAGGGACACCTGGGTGGCTCAGTGGGTTAAGCCGCTGCCTTCAGCTCAGGTCATGATCTCAGGGTTCTGGGATCGAGCCCCACATGGGGCTCTCTGCTCAGTGGGGAGCCTGCTTCCCCCTCTCTCTCTGCCTGCCTCTGCCTACTTGTGATCTCTCTCTGTCAAATAAATAAATAAAATCTTAAAAAAAAAAAAGAAATGAGATCAGAAATTTACCATATTTATGGCCGTGATGTAATAGAAGATGATTTCAGTACAATGGAGGACTTGTAAGAAAAAGCAGGCATGTGAGTGAGAGAGGAGGACTCAGCCTTCTGTTTTGTACCCCAGTCTTGCTGCTTCTGCCAAAACCCTGCAACTCCAAAGTCCCCGGGTGGGCTGCTGCTTGTTCCGGCCAGACAGCAGAGCCACCTGCCAGGTGCCTGCGGTCTCCTATACAAAAGGGAAGAGTCAAGAATAATGAAAGCACAGGACAAGAGGCACCTCCAAGATTTAGTCTGTCTAATTCCTGAGCCTCCTCCGTGGCATCCCAGAAACGGGAAGTTTATTCTCTCCAAAGGCAGTTCACTTTATATTTGTATGGCCCCAGCTCTTAAATCTCGCTGGTTAAGAGTTGAATACTCAGCATTGCCGCTTCTCCTACTTGGGTGTATACGAGATAAGTGTAATCCCCCCTGTTTATGGCAGTTCCTCAGACATTGGAGCATGGCTATCCTATTAAACCGGATTTTTTTTCCCCTTTCCTCAATGCTACTCCTTTGACCATTTTTTGGTCAAAAAATTTCTTTTTTGGTATTTATGGTCTGTTGATATACCACATATTCCCCATTGGATACTTGCACAGCTGCTTTAGACCCAAGTGTAGGACATTGTATTTTCCCAGGTTAAACTTTATCTTGTTAAAATCAGATCATTACTCAAGTGTCTCAGAATCTTTTGGAATACAGATTTAGTCAGTCAATATATTCTCCCTCTGCTCTTCAATTTCCTCATAAATGAGAGTAAAAACTATAGTAGTAGTAGTAAAGACTGTGTGATCCAATACATGGAAAGTGCCTTGAAGGGGGAAAAATACGTAGTAAGATCTCCACAAAGTAAATTATTATCATTTTATAAGCAAATCCAGTCTACAAAAATGTCTTTTAACTTGAAAAGACATTTGTTGACATCATGCAAATAAGCCCCAGTGTTTTAGAATAAAATATTTTAGTCAAAACTCTATTATAAACAGAGTTTTAACCAAAAAAAAAAAAAATGTTTAAGCAACATAAGTGAACACTAGAGGCCTTTACAATTATAGAATTCAAGGAGAAAATAATTTTTTAAAATCCCTATTCATTTTCAAGTAAGAGGGCTATGTAATTAGACAAGTTGAGGCTCATTTTGAATTGCCTCCGAAAACCCACATTCCCACCTCCTAGAACCATCTGCTACTAGCAAAGTCTAAATCTACAAAAATGATAAATTGCTTTGCATCTCCTCTATGTGAAATCATTACTCAAAGCTGTAGGGGTGGATCCAAGTTTTTTTTTTTTTTTTTTTTTATTTTTTTTTTTTTTTTTATTTGTGAGAGAGAGAGAGAGAGAGAGAGAGAGAGAGCATGAGCACAGGCAGACAGAGTGGTAGGCAGAGGCAGAGGGAGAAGCAGGCTCCCCGCTGAGCAAGGAGCCCCATGTGGGACTCGATCCCAGGACACTGGGATCATGACCTGAGCCGAAGGCAGCTGCTTAACCAACTGAGCCACCCAGGCGTCCCCCAAGTTTTTAATGACACAGCACTGTGTGTGAAAAAGTTGAAACTTTCCCTACTGTCATTCTGACACCAGAAGAATTAGCGGGATGACATAGTGTAAATGTTCTTGGTTTGTGATGTCTCAGATCTGGGTTCATATCTTAGCACAAGAACATCTTAGCGATGTGACCTTGGATAAGTTACTAACCCTTAGTCCCTCCATTTTCTCATTTGTGGGAGTAGGATAATTGTAACTTCTCGGGTTGTGAGAAATTCTAAGTAATGTGTATAAAGTATCAGCTGTGATTAATACTATCAGTTATCAATCATTCATATGAATGGATGATGATGAGAGTAATCAACAAGAATTTGTTGATGCCTACCAAGTTTCTACGAACAGAATTTGAAAATTGGCCACATCAATAATATAATCCAACTAGAAGACAATAGTAAGAGGAGAATATCAAAAATAGGACTATATTATATTCTGATTAAGTGCTTGGGAACTGGTGTGGAAGCAAAATCTATCTTAAAATAATAACTTTCCATTTGTTAATTGAAAACATAGGATAGAAGAAAGTGAGATGGGCTTAGAGAATGACCTAATATTCTGGCATATCATTTCACTGAAACATGGCGATATTAAAAATTTATAACTTCATTCAACCTTTCTTAAGTGACTGATACATAACAGGTAACCCACACTCTAAGAAGACAACACCCTTGGTGGTCATAAAACTTTTCTTATAGCACTTCTTCAGTGTCTGAGCATTCTTTCTGAATCCACAGAATTATAAATTGAAAATATTTTTATCTCAAAAATCATTGAATCATGGAACACTGTTAATATTTTCTTTTTTTCTTTATACAGCACATTAAGCATGAAATGAAACTCCATATCAAAGAGTGAAGTTTCATCCTTTGAATAGCTTTTCTTTATTTCAATAGTCAGTGAAGTCTTTGCTTTATAGAATGGAAGTATGTTGTGGGGAATAAAAATACATTTAACAAATGCATAGAATTCAGTATAATTTAATCTCTGTAATATAATATTTGAGGTGTACGATCTCATACAAAAGGTAGATATGGGTTTACCTTAATTTTGAAGTAGGTGTTTATCCCAAAGCTGAAGGAATCCTTTGGTAAATTCTCCTTGAAAATGGAGAATACATTTCAATTGTAAATTTTTAAATTTTCAATATTACTATTTGGTTCTTTATATATTACTATATTAAAGTGATATGGTGGCTCAGTCAGTTGGGCATCTGCATTTGGTTCAGGTCATGGTCCCAGGGTCCTGGGATCTAGTCACACATTGGGCTCCCTTGTTCAGCGGGGAGCCTGCTGCTTCTTCTCCCTCTGCCTGCTACTCCCCCTGCCTGTGCTTTCTCTCTTTCTCTCTGTAAAATAAATAAATAAAATCATAATAAATAAATAAAGTGATATATCTTGTATTTGCCACGGTTAATTGCTTTTGCATCTAAAACTTGCTACTTATAAATGTTCTAAATGTTAGAAAATTTTAATAAAAGAACATTTTAAAATATATTATTCATTGAGAAAACATTAAAAAAAACTTAGATTTTTTTTAAATAAAATCCAAATAGATCAGGGTAGTACACAATTCTCAAATAGACCAGGGTAGTACCCAATTTAGTATGTCATAGTGAGAACTAGATTTTGCAGACCACCATGTAATGAAGTGTGCCACAATGGTGCATGTTAGGGTGTAATATTACCACACCATAGCAACTACCAATGCAGGAAAATTATAAATCAACCAGAAGTGCCATAGAAAAACTATTACTGAGCAAAAACTGGGTAATCAGACTGTTGGGTATAAAGCCGTCAGTCAAGAATTAACCATAAAATAAATTAAATGTCTAGAGCACAGTGGTTTAGATTATTAACTATTAAGAATTGTTAGCATTTTTTTTTAAGTTATCATTTCCTGGAAAAGACATAATCAAAGTATAGGAGGGCCACGGAGCTAAGAAAAAGAGGACCCATGACAAACAAAACAAAACAAAACCAAAAAAAAGAAAGAAAGAAAAAAGGGGAGTGGTCTTATATTTGTACAACTGTGCCTTAGAGGCCATTATGAAGGTGGCTAATGCAGGAACCCTCTACTGAGAACATTGTGCTTCCCATTCTCATTCAGGCTTTCACAGTTGGAAGCCTGAAGATGAGAAAGCTTACCTATTGTGATGAGCTGTGTGAGAAACCATCTGCTAAACACCAGTCTTTATGGCTGACCGATTTCCTCTCTCAAACACACCACCAGCTCCCCTCCCCACTTGTGAATATGAATGAGGAGGCCCCACTAGTACAGGTCTCATAGTGGGGTGAGGACGCTTACAGAGCAGCTAGTCTGCTTGGTAATTTCCCCAAGTCAGAAGGGTGAATTAGGCGAAGCCGCTGGAAATCCAAAGAAATGAACGATGATGGTTCAGTGTCTATACGGATAAGGAAGCTAAGCCAACCCTCTGGGTTAGGATGAATTCAGACAAGGGACTATTTGGAAACATAATAAGGATTCAAAGAAAAGTAAATATATATATATATATATATATATATATATATATACACATATATATGTGTGTGTATATATATATAAAATCTCCCATGTACTTACAGAGCAGCAGTCTGTCCAAGGAAGATGGGTCATGAGAGAGAGTTCATCAAAGTGCATTTTTCAGATCAGCTTGGAAATGCTAAATATTTTATCTATCCCATGGAGAGTCAGAAAGCTTAGAAGAGAAGTCCTGCAGCAAATAAATCTGCTTCATTTTGTTTAATAATTGATCATATTAAAGATTTTCTTATCATAAAATTTACCATCTCAAGGACATTTTTATGCCTAACCAGGTCTAGGAAGGGCAAATGATTGTATTTTCATAAACAAATGGAGATGTCAGATGACTGGTCGAAATTCATATCGCTCGGTGCCCCAGAAATCCAGGCTATTATCTGGGGCATGTGGTGCTACATCAACATAGGGAGAGAGTCAAGAAAGAAATGTGAAAAGGCTTCGGAGCCTTGCTGAAAGACAGTTGATAGAATAAATAGTTTTGGAGATATGGACCTAATTAGTTGGCTCCATCACTGGCTGGCTGTGTTGGTTCCTTTGAACTGGGTGAGAATCAGTTTAGGACAACCAGCAGCCTCTTGCTTTTTCTGATAACAGATAGAATCTCTTCTGTGAGGACTCTCGGGCTTGTGGTTCAACAGAACTGACTCCACTTCCCTTTGTTCTCCCCTTCTCGCTGAAGGATGGCGGTGACCGAGGATGCCCTTCTTCCTGCATCCAACCCAGTCACTGAGATTCGCTCAGGGATAAACACGTGGCCCAAACTGGGCCAGAGTTCACCCACAAAGACAGTTTCTTTCTGCTACAGTCGTTAAGCTGGTAAGATGTGAGTGTGGGTCTAGACGGGGGATCCTTTTTTGTTCCCCCTTTTCTCACCACGTGGAAGGAGATTTACTGAAAGATGGAGATGATGGAAGAATGTAGATGGCATCATACATCAGCTTCTCAATGCAGCTGAAGTAGCTGTATCCTTGGTCTTGTGAATTACACAAGTCAGTAAATTCAGCATCCTGCTTAAAGTTAGCTTGAGTTGGGTTTATGTTGACAGCAACTCAAAGAGTCTCAATTAATATATCCCATTATAGGTTGGATGTTTTGTGAATTTAGAAAGTATTTATGTTACTCAAAACAAGGATACATTATTTTCTTAGAAAGCTCATCTGTGGAATGAATGTGAGGGAGGGAAATTCACATTTGATCCTTTTTGTTAATTATTCAGTCCTTGAAAATTCATGGTGGGGGAAATGAATAAAACATGTATTCCCAAGCTGAATTTGTAGAAAAATATAGGTAGCCACAAGAAATTCAGTTGGAGCACTTTCTTTAGGCCTTCCATATTCATGCTTATCTGGAGTTTGAATATATAATGTACCGTGAGCCTTGTGTATGCTACCTGAAGGCATGGGGAAAAGTCAAATTAAGTTGTTTGAGGAGTTCAGGCCTCCACATTAATTAGAGAGAACAGAGAGTACTTCATCCATAAGGGGAAAAGTCACAAGCATGCAGAGCTCGTATGTGGCTAAACCTCCAAAGACACGTGGACACAAGTCAAGCAGAAGACAGGCTGGGATCACTGAAGGTCCCTTTAAATTCCATGATCTTTTGCACTCGACTTCCAACATCTCAAATGGTAGCTAGTGCAGAATCAGGCCTATACCGGATACTAAATAATAAATATTTATTGATGGTAAAGATAAGAAGATCTAGCAAGTCCTCTTTGACCTTTGGATATAAGAAAATTGAGCCAGCTAACAGGATGCTTGGATTTAGTGCAAGACTCTGCAGAGAGAGAATTGGAGAAGGAATTAACAATTTTCCCCATTCTTCTCACATTACTTAGCACTTACACCCAGTAGTCTTTGATCCTTTTCTTCATGTATGACTTCCTAGTCTCCATTTTGAGAGTTTATAATCTGCCTGTAAATTTCTAGAGACTTAATGGGTTATTTTTGTTTTCACTGATCTTCAAATTTAGGGTCCCTTCTCATTTCTCTTAACTTAGTGTTTAAAGATTTTTAAGCTTGTGCAATATGTAATCTTTGACTTTTCTGTCCCTTGGGGTTTTCGCTTTTTTTTTTCTTTCCAGTTCTTGGGTGAAGATTGAAACATATATGTCAAGATCTAGATGTATTGTAAGACTCCAGGCACCTCCCAAAAATCTTATTCACTGAACATTTTGGAACTCTTGCAACTTTTTCTATGTGTTATTTTATTGCAAACAAATAGTATAAAACAACTGGGGAATATGTGATGCTTACGTACAGCCCGCAGTAGGATGGATATGTTTCATCAGTATATAATATGGGAAACACAGTATGTGAGTCTGTGCATGTGTACCTGCCTTAATACTATTTAGAATAGGGACTACATGATCCTGCTCAGTTTATCGGAAAATAAATAAAGCAAGAGAGACACTCTAGATCCCAGAGGAATTCTTTTCCCAAAGTAATCAGACATTTGGAGTCTCGGTCTGATAAAAATCAATGACTCTTTCAGGGCAGTGTATCTTTAGATGTGGATGAGGGAAGGCGCACACAATGAGAGAGGAGATGGCGAGGGTGGAAAGCAAATATGAAAAAAATTTGACGAGAAAAACTAACATTTGCTCCTTGTAATAAACTGTGCCAACATGTAGACTATAGCATAATTATGTGTGTATATTTATATCACCATGAATTCCGGAAATAGTAAATAGGAGCAATTTCTTTATTATTTGACTCTTTTGGGGTAGATCATATGCCTTCCCTAATGTGTGTTTATCGGTGCCTGTGTTTTATGGCTCAAATGAATAGGAATCATCTCATTTTCTTGGTAATCGCTTGTAATGTACCATGTATGCAAGAGGGCTTGACAAACACTCTCTGTTTGACTTCCAAGTTCAGAAAATATTCTACCTAATGGAAACCAGCTTTGAAATGGGGACAGGGCAGAGTTTTGTTCCAGCATTATCCCAGATGGCTTGACCTTTTATGTATTGATCACTTTGTGCCTGCATTTACCCACTCAAAAATGTTCCAGCAACAAACTCTTACATATATTTAGGGAAGGAAGCTACCCAACATCTTTTCAAAAAATAATAATTAGACAAATGAATATACACTTTGCTTATTCTCACTGAGTTATAGTATTTAGGTTAGAAGCAAACCACTGTTTGCAAGCTTACTGAGGAGTATTTAAAAATGCACCTAGTTATTTTTACAACAGTCCTCGTAGAATCCCCCTCTGAAATATTTTGAATTTCCCAAATATAAGTAGTAAATTTAGACTATTCTGTTATGATCACCACAAATGATCTGTGACTTGCGGATAACATGACATACTTCACTTTTCCTAAACTATATTTTCTAAGACTTTTAAAATCTGAGCTCATGCTATCAAATTAATCCTAGACTTTCAAACAATACAAAAAGGAAGATAGTGAGATTGGCGATGGAAGCAATTAACCATTGAGCATTTAAATTCAGAGATTAAGAAACAATTACTATTGTTGGAGCTGACTTTAAAACACATCCCATCTGAGCTATTGTGCACACACCTAAATGGGATTTGGCAGGTGGATAAAAGATTTGCTGATTCCTGTTTGGGGGATTGCTTTAGACTTGCTGCTTCAATAGGCTTTCAAAGCAGGTTTGAGTCTTAGAGAACAAACTGAACCCTGGAATCCTTTCCTGGCACTGCAACTCCCCAAATGACAATTACAATAAGCCAAGGCTAACGCAGGTTCTAACTGCGCGAGGAACAGCTGCTGTGTGGTGTTGTAGAAGCTTAAAGGGGAAAATGCTTTAGGGGAGAAAAATTGGCTGTTGATGTGTCTTCAAACACCCGAGAAGTTTCTGTAAATAACAGCACATATTAGCTTGACTGCGCGTGATCTAGATGAATCACTTGCCAATTATTTGCTCCTTCATTCAGTGAAGGGCTTTGCTTTCATTGTGCCATCCAGTGAGAATATAGATATCTGGAATAGGTAGGCACCGTTAGATGATGTGTGATTTGTCAGTTTAGAAACTGTTGTCTACCCGGGACTAGCTGGGTGTCTGAAATTTTGCTTTGGTTATTGTAAATAGCATATCCTGAGTCAAGGAGCACTTGGCTCTTGGGGATAAACGTTTCTACCCAAAGGACCAAGATTGGAAAGATAAAATGTATTTCTAAGGTCACCTCATGAAGAGATGTATGAAACATCTTAAGAGACAAGGATATGGGGCGCCTAGGTGGGTCAGTTGGTTAAGCAACAGCCTTCGGCTCAGGTCATGATCCTGGAGTCCCGGGCTGGAGTCCCGCATTGGGCTCCCTGCTTGGCAGGGAGTCTGCTTCTCCCTCTGACCCTCCCTCTTCTCTTATTCTCTCTCTCATTCTCTCTCTCAAATAAACAAATAAAAACCTAAAAAAATATATATGTTTAAAACAAAAAAAAAGAGACAAGGAAATGTTACACAGGTTAATTGAATAGAATTGTAGAATGTCCTTTTAGAGTCCATCTTTTTCATTTCAGGGATGAGGCCACTCAGCTACCCAGAGACGAGAACAAAGCTTTCTTCCATCATAGTCCAGTATGCCTTTCCCTTCCCCCACCTGCCAATTAGCGTAAGCAGACAGTCACAGGACTGGTTCTGGACCCAAGGAGAGGTCAGGGTGGCTTGGAAATCAATAATCAGGCACAGGGACTGTCCCCCAGGAGCAAGTCTGATCTTAGACCTAACACAGTGGCATGACCTTTATATTTTGTCTTCCCTCAAGCACCCTCAAGGTGTTCAGCATCCAAGTTCTTAATAGAGTTTCAGAGACAGTGAGAAGGTCTGTATCAGAGCCTTAAGAAAAATAACATGTATTCATTCACTATTGGCTCAGACCCTCACGCGGAGGCCACTCCATTCAGCTCAAAGGCATCAGTGGCTAGCTGCACAGCCTAAGAGGGGTCACGGCCTGTCTCATCCGCTTACTGAGTCTCACACAAACCTCTCCCGGCTTCTGCTGTATTTCCTGAAGGGTTTCAGGAGCATCAAATACTTCCCCATGGACTAGGTCAGAGCCAGCAAGCTTTTACAGAAAGCCATCTCTCTCTCTCTCGGGGCTTCCCACTCATTACTGACCAAACAGTGGACTTCAGTGTGGGATGAGATAATCTGCCTGTTTGCATCTCTCCCTCCCAAATCCCAGTCTCTTAAGGCTGAAATTGTTTTCTTAGGTCGGACACAGAGAGTGACTTTTAAAGCTCACGTTCCTTTACAGCATGACTGTGGGAAAGGATAGATGCTCCATACACTCTGGACAGGATTAAGAAGTTTCATTTAATGTATTTGTTGGAATCAGAGAAAGCGCCAAAGGCAGTACGAGACAGGGAGTGGCGTGGGGCACGAGAAAGTGGTTGCCGTGTGGCCATCAGGGAATAGGGAGTGTAAAAAGCTTCTTGTACACATCACCTCATCTATAAAAACCAGAACCACTTGGCATCTCTCTAAGTAACAAATGGATCTAAGGGCTGTAGAGAAGAGTTGTTGGCAGGATATGGTCCCCAGGGCTACGATATTTTCAGACTGTGTGCCTTTCCCTATAATGCATAGATCATGGATAACAGAGCTCTGCTCACATATCTTGTTTTACCTGAAGACTAAATTTTGCAGGTTCTGGTTTGTCTGACAATCACCATTTCTGGGAATAAGAGAATAAATTTGGATGGTTGAGGCAAGAAGAAGCTAAATTTTCTTTTGAGCTACATGGAGGAGTAAAGAGGTGTAAAGAAGTATTAAGACAAACAAGCATGGAGGAGAGCATCATGATAGAGGAGACGCCCAGGCAACTCAGAGTTGCTTGGGCAGGCCCCTCTTTCAATTTTTAGGACTTTGGCTTTCAGTGGAAACGTCTGTTGTATACAAACAAGTGAAAATGGACCTGCAGGTCTGAAACAGTTCTGTGTCTGAAACTCACTGTAAACATGCACCTTATACCGCAGAGCACATAGCAAGATTCCTACAAACTCTAGCTGATTGGTTTTTGATCCCAAATCAATTTCCACCAGAACACTGAATTCACTGATGGGCTAATAAATCTGCAGGAAGAAGGAACCTTCAGCTGTGGTTGCAGCCACCAAAAAACGAACAAACAAACAAAAAACGGAGTTTATTTTTAACTGGTTTGTCCCAGGGTGAACTGGTTTTTCTGTCTTGTTTCTCTCTTTGAAATATGGAGGCAGCAGCTTCACTTGGTGCCACAGACACTGTCTACAAAATAAAAAGTCTCCATTTCCAGTCCACTCCATTAGCCAAAGTAAACTGTCTTCCGTGATTCACCCTTGAGTGCATGAGGACTCTGCGTCCCTCCCCAGATAGAGAAAACAAAAAACAAATAAGCAAACCCTTACCAGCTGAGAAGACAGGAACAACAGGCAAAACTTCAAAATCCTTTTTTTTTTTTCAGTCCTGAAACCTATCAGCATTCAAAAAACCATGTGACGTCATAATTCCTGATGAGATTTACACTGAGAGTTAAATAGACACTTAACAGTAGAGAGGATGTCAAAGGACACTCAAACCTTTTGATCCCAATCTTTGAGTCAAACGACCGTGTTTGCACCAGTTGTGTTTCTTCCTGAGTACATGAGACATCTTATTGTTAATTAATTGTTCTCAGTCTTCTGTCTGCTATTGTGAAGTCTTCCGTTGCTATGGCATGGTAGAGGATCCTTTATATTTTTGAAAATATTTAGGATCCCACCCCAAGTGTCAGTATGAACTGCTCCACACTTCTTATCAAGTTGAAGCCTGGAGTTGTTGTATTCTTTGGGTTATTTTCACAGTCACGGTTTTCTAGGCTCTTCTTGCTATCAGTGTTCAACTTCTAAAGTCCAAAATGCTCTTAGCACGAGCTGTAGCTCTACCCCAGCCCAGCCTTCCCTGAGTGGGTTTAACATACTCACCCCCGGCATTCAGGACCTTGGCTAACTCCTCTGAGCCTTTTTGCCTGGCCTGGGATTGGTAACTCCGGATTAAAAAGCAGGCCAAATCTTGCTTTTAATTTCACCATTGCTCTGGAAAATGTAATACGGCAAAGATAACGTATGTCATGTTTTAGCAACAGTGTTTTTAATTCTCCCAGGGAGAATTAGCATCCTTACATACTTTAGCAGCTACTTTTTCTCACATTTATTCATTAATTATCTATTTTGGAGCAGCACCCCGACGCCTTCTTGCTGACGTTGGTCAGGGGAAAGATGCCCTCCCTGAAGGCTGGCCAAGCCATCTCTTCCTCTCATTAGCGGTGTAACCCTGTGTTCCCGCTGGAGCCCAGCACGGAAGTGTCATCTTCCCGTGGGGGGCCTCCTGTTGTCCCGCCTGGCTCAGAGAGCTGAGCCTAAATGAAATATAAAATATTAACTGTTAGAGAAAACAAAGGATGCCGCCTCCAGCATGGCTCCTGTGCCTGAGGCCTGGCCACGTCTCACTAGTCCCTAGGCCTCTCCTTCTCACCCGCACCCTCACTCGTCTATGAGATCCACGAGTTGAACTGCAGCTCTCCAAAATGAATTCCCCCCCGCCCGTAACCCGACTCTTCAGGACCACGCGTTCCCTTCTGCCCGGAGCTCAGAATGACTACCAGGAAGCCAGGAGCAAAACACTTAAATGTTGCATTTATTAAGGAAATGTTAAATAAGAAAAAAAAAAAAAAAGTCAAACCGGTGTCATGAACGTCAAGAGCACTTCTGTGGCGTAAACCGTGCAGTCGTGAGCTACAAGTTCTATTCCAAGTCTTTGCCCCGGGGCTAATTAGGGCGTCAGCCTCCTCCCCCCCACCCCCCGCCCTACCACCCCCTAGTTGGAAATGCAATAAAAGAAACAAATCACCCGTTCAGCATTCGCAGGCTTTCCCCTCCCCCCACCCCTTCTCCCTGGATAACAAAACTCTAACCCCAGGCAGGCAAATAGGCCACTAGGGCAGCAAAGGACTTATCAAATATGTGTATTCAAGCAAACAAACACAAAATCCCTTAAAACAGCACAGTTACAATCAATCAAAGGTATTTATAGTCTCTCGCGCCAGGGCTGGGAGGAGCGGGAGATAATGGGCGCGAATCCGGACACTGATTTCTGTGTCCGCCTTAGTTCTGTTGCGTGGCGTGTACACCGGTCACTTTTCGGGCCACCAGGCAATCGGTGCCGCTGGGTCTCTCCCCTGCCCGCCCGCTCCACCTGCCCCGAGAGCGTGGCCCACCTGCGGGTGGAGAAGGGCCGTCGCCGGATCGGTCTCCCCGCATCCACGCCGGCGGCAGCTTCCAAAGTTCTGCGCCCTAATTGCCCTCTTCTTGCCACTTGCTGCTGAGTCCAGTCGGGGCCCTCTCCTCCTACTGCCAGGAATGGGGGCTTTCTGAGGGCGAGCGAGAAACGGGTCGCTTCATCCCGAAAGGCAAAAGTCGAGAGAAATGATTGACTCCGACAGGTTTGCTTCGCCCGGTCTCGGATGATGAGGGGGCGCGGCCCGGCCGGCTAAGTAGGGAGGCGTTGGGGCGGCTGCCGCGGCGGCGGGAGGGCCGGTCAGTAGGGCCCCACGACCACCGCTTCCACCTCTTTAGACGGTCTCCGGTCTTTCACCAGGAAGTTGATCATGCCCTCGGACTTGATGAGGAGGTTGCAGCCGAGGAAAAAGATGCCGAAGACCACGGTCAGGGAGAGCACGCACATGACCGCGATCTGCACCACGCGCATGATGTACAGGCTGCGCTCGTCCGGGCCGCCCTCGGCGAAGCCGTCGTCGGTCACCACCGACGCCTGGGTGCAGCAGCGCACGGCGCGCTCCAGCGCCTCGCTGCTGTTGGCCAGGAGCAGGCCGGCCACATCGGTCTGGTTGTCCAGCGCCGGGTTCATCGCGGGAGGCGGCGGGCGCCCGGGGAGGCGCGGGTCCGAGGGGTGGGAAGGCGGCGGACGCGGATCCGGAGCTGAGCGCTCACTTGGAGACTTGGCGCGCGCGGGGGCTGCTCGCTCTCTCCTTTCCCAAGTCCCCGGGTCGTGGGACTTCCCCAGGAGCCTTTCCGACACGCGCCGCAGCCTGGCTGGTCTGCGCCGTCTGCTCCTGCCAGGGCGGTGCTGGTTCCCGGCGCTCGCTCGACTGGGGGCTGTTGGAACTTGGCGGGGCTGGGCCAGCGGGGCCGTGGGAGGGGAGGCGCAGCGGCGGCGGCGGCCGGGCGGCTGCTCTGAGCGAACAGCGGCCCCTTCCGGCCGCGCCACCGCTCCGCGCCCGCGGCGGTTTGGAGGTGGGGGAAGCAAAGGAGCGAACCTCTTCCTTCCTCCTGCCTTTCTTGCTTCGCCTCTTTTTCACCTCCAAATACTAGGCAGAAGTCTGTACCTTTCTGTACCTTTCTGGCTAGATGGATGATTAAAGAGCTTCAGATGGAGGAGAGGTTGCGATCAGCTGAAAGTTTCCAAAGAACTGGGTCACACCAGCTCTGCGTGTCTCTTGCCTCCCGCCCCTCTCACCTCTGGGTGGATGAAAGTGGCGATGAATCGCAGGTGCCAGATGGTGCTGGGCGAATGCACGGGCCCGCCACATGTGTCTGATTCCGTCTTCCCTGCGACGGATTTCTGGTGGAGTAGGGATGATCTGGGAGTTAGTTTGTTTAAGTATGGATTTTAGAAAGAAAGAAAGCAGGGAAGGAGGGAAAGAAGGAAGTAGAAATAGGAGGGAGGAAGGAAAGAGGAAAAGGAGGAAGGAAGCCATTGGAAAATAGAATAAGGCAGGTTTTAGAGTGATTTTTGAGGCGAAGGAAGGGAGGGGGTAGTAAGGGGAAAGATATGCTCTTCTGAGGACTTTGTGTGGGAATGGTTGCCAGAGGCAAGATCACCTCTCCCATAAGGGTGGGAGGAGGGACAGAGTGGGCACTCTTATAATCTTGGTTGCAGATGAGTTTTTGGAGGTGCTTCCAGTGTTTTTCTCGGTTGGCAGTATATCAGTCGTTTTATGGCTCATCAATATCCATCACCTAGAACACCGGCCAACTGCGGCAAGCTCTCCCCACTATCCATAAACTGATGTATCGCATCGTAGTCATTTCGAACAAAGCTACAGATGTTTCAGGGGCCTGAGACTTCAGCCCATTATGATTTTGCTACAGGCTTCAGGAAAATGTTATAAACTTGTCAGATTGTTTCTTAAGCTCCAGAAGAACTCTTCTGTTGTTGTGTTTTGTTTTGTATTTCCCTTTTCTAATTCCTTTTTCCGCTCACCTTCCTCCTTCCCCTCTCCCTTACTCACTTCCTTTCTTCTTTCAACTGTATAAGGCGGAAACCAGTAACCTGACGCTCAGTCCAAACTTTTGGTAGAATACATTTACATTTCTGTTAAAGCATAATAGCTGTCTTGACATTTTCCCTTCTTTTCTCAATTCCATTCTTTTTGCTTGTTAAACGCTCTTGTTTCTCTCCCCAAACATCATTTATTCCATGTTGACAGATTTCCTTATTTTTTCTTACTACTTCATGACCACCATAACATAGAATGAACTATCTCCCGCAGTTAAGAGTTTTCAGTTTTTGGATGTTGATTATATATGAGCTTCAATAAGCCTAGATCCTTCTAAATAGCTATTTTTATTTCAGGTGTAGTTTCATAGCTGAAAATCTATATTTCTATCTATCTATAATAGATAGAAATATATCTATCTATAGATATATAGATAATCTATAATTCACCTGGTTTATGGCTCTAGTTTCTCATGATTTCATTAGCCTTGAGAAATGCTCCACTCCCAACAATTTCTTCTTTGGAAGAATGTATTATTAGGTGATTGGAAAAAACCTATTTAAATCTCACTATACAGTCAGTCTATCTTAGTTAAGATGAGTGATACTTAACAATAAAACAATGTATATGTGAAAAAATTACAGAAGAATTTAAGACATTATAAAGCAATACTATAATGAATTGTAAAGGCAAGTAGTAGAAATTTAGAAGAGCAAAAGGTAGAGAACAGAGGTCAACTTCCAGGGATGTTAACTTGCATAGGGTTGTATGTTTAGTAGAAGTTGAGTGAAATGGGTAGAGCTAGATAGTTCCTTCTTTACGTGACAAAACCAAATAGAATCATACAGCATATTTGTGAGGTCCAACATGGTAGGAGTTATAAAAAATGCCTTAAAATATCAATTGAATCATTATGAGGATTTGAGTGTGCTTATTGATATTAACTGTATTACCGTTTTAGTTAAAAACCAGTGTAAAAATGATCAAATCTCACAGTTCGGTGGGGGTTTGATATCATCAAACCTTTAGATTTGGGGATCACATTCTTACAAGAAATAACTTTCTTTTCTTTGGGCATTATCTACTAACCAGCTGCAAAATTGTGAGTAAGAGGAAAATAGTTGTTCCCACCAGTTAGTTCATCTTTGGGAATGTGGTTCTGTTTCCTTCATCTCCCTACTATCCTGCACACTCTGATTTTGTTGAATAAAATTATTTGCAGTATTTAGATGAAAACTACCTAAAACCTACTGGAAATATATATATATAAAATTATTAGGGAATCTAAGGGAATCCAGCTAGGCTGCTAGATACCGTTTTTTCTGCAGAAACTTATTTATCTTTCCATTTTGTGTTTTGAGTGAATATTTTTCTCTCAGCTTTACTCCTGTTATTCAGTTTCCTAGGAAAATCTTACAAATGTGGGGAGAAAAATCTTTCAAAAAGTGTGGATATAGAAAAACTTAATTTCTAGAAAAATAGATGGTGATATGAAATATTCACTTCAAATAAAAAGTTTTGGTACATAGAAAGACTCACTGTTATATTTATTTAACTAGTGCCCTCTTCTACTTCACCGGAAAAAGATTTGATTTTCAAAAAGTTAAATGTTCAGCACTTCACAATATACATGTTATACAAGGAAAGAAACGTGTTTATTCTCTCTAGAAAACATACCTATGACATATAGTAAGTTCTACAAAAATATTCTAGACTTATATTGATGGGCAGCTATCATCAGTAGTCACTAGATCTATAGACTGAATTGTCTCAATGTAGGACCAGACATTTTCAATGTCAAAAGCCTTTTCCTAGGTGCCTGCCTGGGTGGCTCAGTGGGTTAAAGCCTCTGCCTTCAGCTCAGGTCATGATCCCAGGGTCCTGGGATCGAGCCCCAAATTGGGCTCTCTACTCAGCAGGGAGCCTGCTTCCTCCTCTCTCTCTGCCTGCTTCTCTGCCTACTTGTGATCTCTGTCTATCAATTAAATAAATAAAGTCTTTAAAAAAGAAAAAAGCCTTTTCCTTTTTGTTTTCTATCTGCGTATATTATGAAAATAATAAGCAGACATTTTTCAGAAGAGCATATCAGACATAGAAAGGATTTTTGCTATTTGGGGACAAGGTTTTATACAAAATAAATTACATTATATGAGGAGTAAGAGCAAGCACTCATGTTCATTCATAACAGTAGACTTGGCACCTCGAACATAAGAAGCAAGCCAGATATAAGCAAAATATGTCCTCAAACCACAAGAATAGATATCATGAGAGCCAAATACCTAGAATCATATATTTTTACCCTTAGGATGACTCTCCAAATTCTCTCTCAAACCTTCTCAAACTTTTCACACAGTTTTAAACCACCCTTCCTTCCTTCCTTTCTTTCTTTTGTTCTTAAAGGATTTTATTTATTTATTTGACAGAGAGAGAGAGAGAGCACAAGCAGGGGGAATGAGGAGGGAGAAGCTGGTTCCCAGCTGAGTGGTGGGGGAGAGGGGTTGCTACACAAGGCTCTATGCAGGACTCTACCCCAGGATCCCGGGATCATGACCTGAGCCAGAGGCAGATGCTTAACTGATTAAACTACCCAAGTGCCCCTTAACTCTTTCTTTTTCTGTTTTTCTTAATAACAGGATGTCAGTATCAGCACATGGATAGAGAAGAGAAAATGACTAGAGGTAGGTACTCTGACGACACAAGGAGTAACACCAGAAAGAAAAGCAAAATAAAACATTGAACAACACCAACAATTTTTCTAAGAGTCTACAGTATTAGTTTGGGGACATTTAATATAGAGACAAACATTCTCAGTGGCTAGGAGTCTCACTAAATGTCTAAAGGAAAGGACTTTGAATCCGGCCATCTTCACTAACTAGCCGTGTGATCTTGGAGAAGTGTCTTTACCTCTGTGTACCTCATTTATTTTTCGGTGAAATGGAGATGATACTTTTCAGGATTCTGAAAGAATTGTTTCTCATCTGTGGAAAAAACTGAGGATAGCGTCTAGCTCAGTGCAATATCTCAAAGATATATTGTAATAGCTTCTGAGGAGGCATCAATGTGTATAAGTCACTATAAGAAAAACTTCAAAGTTTGTTTAATATTTCCCTTTCGAAGGCTGGAAATGAGTGATAGATTTTAGAAAGATTTCCACATGAAGTAATTGGTCTTGTTAAGTAAAGAAATTGTAAGGATGTGGAGGAATTAGAACTCTTGTAAATTGCTGGTGGGAATGTAAAATTGTACAACCTCCATGGAAAACAGTATGGCATTTCCTCAAAAACTTAAACACAGAATTGCTGTGTGATTCAGCAATTTCATTTCTAGGTATATGCCCCCAAAACTGAAGGCAGGGACTTGAACAAGTATTTGTATACGAATGTTCATAGCAGTATTATTCTCAGTATTCAAAAGGTAGAAACAACCCAGATGTCCATCAATGGATGAAGGGATTAAAAACAAAAAAGTGATATATGTACATGCAAAAAAACAATGAAATTCTGGTATGAGCTACAACACAGATGAACTTTGAAGAAATTATGCCAGATGAAATAAGCCAGACACAAAGGACAAATATTGTATGATTCCATTTATATTAGATACCTAGAATAGTCAACTTTATAGAGACAGAAAGTAGAACAGTGGCTACCAGCAACTGAGGGAGGAAGTAATGGGGAGTTATTGTTTAAGGAGTACAAAATTTCAGTTGGGGAAGAAGTTCTGGAGATGGATGGTGGTGTTGGTTGTACAACAGTGGGGATAGACTTACTAAGGCTGAGATGTATACTTGAAAATTGTTAAAATGATTAATTTTATATGATGTATATTTTACCAGAATAAAAATTCTAAATAGTTTAAATTATAGCTCATAGAAATATTATATAAATTTCTAAAATTCTGAAAAGTTAGACTATAACCCCTAAAAGTCATTCATCTCCCCATAGCTCAAAGATAGTGACCCTTAGTAATTTAGAACATGTTCTTCCTGTCTTTTTACTATGCTTATTTAACCTTAATCTTGACCATGCACAAATTATAATTTATACCTTACTCTTTCCCCTTAACTCTGTATTTTTCCATGACATTAAAAACTTGTCATTTGCACATTTTTAATGAGTGTATAGCACTTCATACCATTATTTATTATACCACTACCCTGTAACTGGGCAGTTACATTACTCTCAAATAGTTATTGAATCATTACAGATGAAGAACATTTTTGTTCACAAATGTCTTCTCTATTTAGATAACAAGAATTGGAAATTTACAAAATTGCAATTTTACTGAACATGTTATTATTTTTTAAAAAACAACACACAGCCAAATTGTTTGTAAAAAGGGTTGTACCAATCTTCACTCCCATTTGAAAAGCATATGAATACCAATTTATCATGTCTTCTAGAGTAGGCCTCCTCAACTTTAGCCACCTTTTAGAATTACCTAGAGAATTAAAAAAATTTTTTAATATCCAAATAGAAACCATAAGGGTTAAATCATAATCTCTTAGGTTAGGACCCAAGTATCTATATTTCTTAAATTCTCCCAGATGATTCAGTAGTCCAGCCATGGTTGAAAACCACTGCTTGGAATAATATTTTCAAGTTTGCCTTAAGATCACATAGAGTGGGGATGGGAAATTTCTGACTCCCAGGTCCTGCTGCAAGCCAGCTGAATCAGAGTTTCTGTAACATGGGGTACCTGGGTGGCTCAGTGGGTTAAGCCTCTGCCTTCGGCTCAGGTCATGATCCCAGGTCCTGGCATCAAGCCCCACATCGGGCTCTCTGCTCAGCAGGGAGCTTGCTTTCCCCTCTCTCCCGGCCTGCCACTCTGCCTACTTGTGATCTCCTTGTGATCTCTCTCTCTGTCCAAAAAATAAGTAAAAAAAAAAAAACTTAAAAAAAAAAAAAAGCATTTCTGTAACTTGTTTCCTGGTTCCAACCACTGGGACTCTGCTCTGGTGGGTCTTGAATGGGTTCTATGAATTTATATTTTTAGCAAGTACCCCAGGAAATGCTTTTCTTGAGCAGCGTGATTTTAAAAATAATCATTGCAAGTTTAATAAGGAAGAAAATGGTACTTTGAAATTGTATGGTCTCATTGTGGGGGATAATATTTTCACATATGTGTTGTAAAACTGCATATCTTACTCTCTAGTCTTTAGGTTCAGACTCAGGTCCTTTGTGTATTTCTCATTTGACATTTTATCATTTGTACTGATTTATTGACTTATAGTAAGCCTTCTTTATCAAATACATTAACCCTATATATGAAATATTTGTAAATATCTTTCCAGTTGATTGGCCTTTTAAGTTGGGTTATAATCTTCTTGGGTATATGGAATTTTCAGGCATCAACATTTTTACCTATGATTTCTTTCATTGCTTTATTTAATTTTTTTATTTTTTATTTTTATTTTTTTTTAAAGATTTTATTTATTTATTTGACAGAGATCACAAGTAGGCAGAGAGGCAGGCAGGGAGAGAGGAAGAAGCAGACTCCCCGCCTAGCAGAGAGCCCGATGCGGTGCTCGATCCCAGGACCCTGGGACCACGACTGGAGCCCAAGGCGGAGGCTTTAACCCACTGAGCCACCCAGGTGCCCCACTTTATTTAATTTTTTAAAAGGGGAAAGCTCATACTTATCATATCAGAGAAAGTTCTTTACCATAACCCCCTTCTTAGGGACAGGTCTCTAAAACAGCTGCTTTTGGCAGGTGGTTCATTGGGGAATGCACATTTCAACCTTGTTCTGCTTTAATCTTGTAGAAGCTCCTATAACATTTGCCAAGGCATCACACTGGGACGTGAAATCATTATAAACTCTTGTGTAAGTTTTTCATCTTATAAACAGTCTAGATATGCCATCATAAAATTAACAGTTCTCCTAATAAAATACAACATTTACATTTTATATCCAATATCAGCCAGGATTGCTCTCTCCTCCTCAATAAATGCCAGCTATAGGAAAGCTATTCTGAGTCTCAGATTATATAGATTATACATCCATGTACCGGAAGACATTTAGAAACAATTCACCCCCGGAGACCTTTCACATTCATTTTGTAAATTGCCTGGTTGATCTCACAAAAGAATGGGTGAACAGCGGATGGTGAAGGCTGATGGTACATTCACACTGGTGAACACATCTAAATTCTCATTTTCCTGGTCAGCCATAAAACCTCAGCATAGAGAAGGAAGTAAAATGAGATAAAATAAACTCGTACAAAATACAAAGTTAGGCCAACCCTATTAACACATGAAACCCACCTTGACTAAGTGAAATAAGCCAATCACGGGAGGACAAGAACTGTATGTATACGAGGTATCTAGAAGAGTCGAATTTACAGAAGTTATAAATACCATAGTAGTTGCCTGGGGTCAAGGCATGGGGAAACCAAGTTGTTCAATGGGTATAAAGTTTCAGTTAGGCTAGATGAGTAAGTCTGAGATATCCACCGTACAACACAGTGCCTACAGTTAGTGATATGGTAATGTGCACTTCAGAATTTGCTAAGTGGGTAGTTTTCATGTTAAGTGTTCTTACCACAAACCACAAACCAAAAAAATACAAAACGAAGGGATACAAGAAAACCCTGGGAGGTGTCTCTTACTGTGATTGTGGTGATGGTATCATGGGTGTTTTTTATATGCCCAAACTCATCAAACTGTATACACTAAATATGCCAGTTTTTTGTGATAGCAACTATACCTCAACAAAGTTTTGTTTTTCTTTTTTTAAAGAATGAATTAGTTGTCTGAAAGACAGAAAGAAGAATGTCTTCTAGAATTCACTGCAGAAGGAAAAGGACCTTGAAATGTTTTGCATTTTGGCCTCTGACTCTATTACAAAAAAATTATCTGGGATATCGTTCCCATTAGCAAAGCTAGTGTGTTCAGGAAGCTGTGGACTAAAAGGGGGCATTTTTTTTTTCTTTGCTTCTAAACTTAGGAAGTTTATCCTCATTCAGAATTTTATTTCTATGTTATTCTTTTTTATTTTTAAAGCATTTAAAAATATTTGCATTGTTTTATGTTTAACACAATGGTCTATCAGGAAAGTATTTTGGCATAAGATAAGTTTGCCCCTACCTTAAAGAGTTCATTAACAGGTAAATAATAATACTGACAAATTTTTAAAGTTTAAGAACCTAAATAGAGGATTTTAGGTATTGATTTCTTTACAATGGAAAATATGTAAACTGCCATTTTTAATGAAATATTCAGACCTTAGACTTCTAAGTATAGAGTATAAAGACTGCATCTGTCGAATTTATCCTTTGATTTTTGCATTGATTTTGTTAAAGGTAGTTCAGAAGAAAAGCAGCCAGCAATAAACAATAAAAATTAAACCAAGGGCCTGCCTCTTCCTCTTTTATTTAAATATACTCCCTGGATTCCTGTCCTGATGCCATCTGGTGACTGTCCACTTCTTTCTGTGGGAGGAGAGGGAAGATTGTCCTTGTGTTACACAGCTGACCTCTCTGAGTCAGAGCTCTCTTTCAACGCACAGGCACACAGAAGAATACAGGGAGTAGAGCCACTATGTTCTCCTCTGTTAATACCCTTTCACTGCTGTTGAAATAAAGGTCCAGGAAGAGCATGTAATAACTCAACCTCAAGTTTGATTAAAAAGCCCTGGTCACTGAACGTGCTGAGAAGTTTCCAGTATGATACATCATAGACCTAGACCATCTTATTTTTAGATGTGCAACATAGATGATTTTTGCCTCCATGAAGTGTTGGTCATTATTTCATCCTGATTCTCCGCCCACCCTTTAAAGTCTGCATGATTTAGATCATAAAGTGAAAAAGGCACCGAGCTGCATCAAGTTTTTAGAGCCACCGGGGCATTCCTTCCCACATTAAAGAAACAGAACTTGCACCAGCCTCAAAATGGGGTGAAGCAGGTGGCTGCAAGGGCACATGAGAGATGCAATTTCTCCAATTTCTCAGCTTCAGCTCAGTGAATCTGAGGCAGGAGTATATCTTCTGTTTCCATAGGACAAGCGTGCTGATGCCCTCAAATATTTATATTTAAAAATATGAAGGAGAAATTATCCTGGAAGTGAGGGAGGAAAAGAAGTCTTGCCCATAGCATGCTGAATTTAAAGTTGTCTGTTTGAACTCATGAAGATATGTGTCTTTGGCAAATTCATAGCACTATGTAGGGAAACGATTAAGGTCACCTGTTTTCAGATAAGAAGCAGAAGGGGTAGAGTTTTTGTATTTACTGATACTAGTGGCAACAAATAGTCCAACATTTACTATGTGCATATCTGTGATTCTGTGGTTGATAAATCTGTCTTTAAAGAGATAGATTTAAAGATAGATAGATAGGTAGATATCTAAAGATAGATATATAGAGAGATATCTTTAAAGAGATAAATCTATCTTTAAAGAGTTTTCAAAAGTCAATGTGATTAAAAAATTGGGCACAGGGACGCCTGGGTGGCTCAGTTGGTTAAGCAGCTGCCTTCGGCTCAGGTCATGATCCCAGCGTCCTGGGATCGAGTCCCACATCGGGCTCCTTGCTCATCAGGGAGCCTGCTTCTCCCTCTGCCTCTGCCTGCCATTCTGTCTGCCTGTGCTTGCTCTCTCTCCCTCTCTCTCTCTGACAAATAAATAAATAAAATCTTTAAAAAAAAATTGGGCACATCATCTATTAACATTACTGCTCAATTTCATTATCCATCAACCATTTCTCCTTGCCCTCCAAGATTTTTAGGACAAGTAATTAGCAAATTTTTTCAGGAACCGTTTATGGATCAATTTAGTGTACATAACACCATTTAGTGGTATAGAGCTTCTGTTAACTGAATGTTTGCGTCCCCCCAAAATCCATGTGCGAAATCCTAACCCCTCAAGTGATGGTATTAGGACGTGGGACCATCAGTGATTAAGTCATGAGAAGCCCATTCTCATGAATGAAATTAATACCCTTATAAAAGAGATCCCAAAGAGCTCTCTTGCCCCTTCCGTTCTGTGAGATTATATCAAGAATACGGCCATCTACGAACTGGGGACAGACTGTCACCAGGCACGGAATGTATTGGCAGCTTGATCTTGGACTTCCCAGCCTTCGGAACCATGAGAAATAAATGTTGTCTAAGCCACACAGTCTATGGTATTTTTGTTAGAGCAACCTGAAAGGAGTAAGACAAGAACCAAGAGAGGCAGTCTCTGTTCTCCAGTTACTGGGAAGGCAGACTGACAAGGAGATGACCATTGAAGGCCATGATGAATTCCACGGAAGATACAGGAAGAACAACTAATCCAGACTGGGGCATTGGGAGAGTGGTGGTGAGGACATGATACTGAACTGAGTCTGAAGGGTCCATCGAAGGGGACTGAACCAGAGGAAGCGCGCTGAATGGAGCAAGGTGTGAGGGAAGGTGTGTTTTACTTTCTTCATCTGCAAGTAGTTCTGTATTTTTGGAGTACTGATTACCACAAGATAGAGAACAATGAAGGGGTTTGTAGAGGCCAGACCATGAAAGGTTGTTCTTATTATCTTACGGAATTCGGATTTCCACTTGAAAGCTGTGAGGAGAAATGGAAGAGTTTGAAGCAACAAAAAGCCAGATTTGTACTTTGGAAAGAATCTCTGCATAAAGATAATTAAATTAAATTAAATTAAACCTCCTCAAAGAGTATAAAGTCCTGTGCCTTAGCTAGGAAATAAAGCTCATCAAAGATGCCTGGTGGCCCCATGACTCAGGGTGCTCCTCATTTCCAGAACTTCATTTTGTAATTCACTGGAGACAGTATCCAGAACATAAACATCCACATTCTGGTTCCTGTTTCTTCAGTCGTGCTGGACAGTTTTGTGAAAGAGGACATTGTCCCCACAGTGAATCTGACTGAAATGACCAGAGAAGGCATTTCCGCCCAGCGAACTTCAGTGCTTCCTCTGGGATGACCACGCTTCCTCTTACTGTGTGTCCCTGCATTCACCATGTCACATTCCAGCATAACTGAGCAGTGACTCTGAGTCCTTCTTGCTAGGATGCTCTTTTAGGCACTCCTTATCTCACAGCAAATATTCTACTTCAAGTGGAGTTTTTGTGATGCTTTGTTTTTTTTGTTGTTGTTGTTGTTGTTTTTGTTTTTTAAGGCTGCTGGGTACCTACTTTGACATCGATAGTCACCAACCAGCTCCATGTCCTATTCACTAATGGTGTCTGTCATGATGTGCCTAATGCCACAATCAACATAAGAATTCAGATATCTTTGGAGGACCTTGGTGGCTCAGTAGGTTAAGCATCCGACTCTTGATTTCAGCTTGGATCATGATATGGGTCACGAAATTGATCCCCATGTCAGGCTCCCCTCTCACTGGGGAGTCTGCTTCTCTTTCTTTCTCTCTCCCTCTGCCCCTCCCCCTGCTCATGCTCTCTGTCTCTAAAATAAATAAATGGATCTTTTTTTAAAAAGAATGCAGATATCTTTTCCAGATAGTGACTTTATTTCCTTTGGATTTATATATATCCTGAGGTAAGATTGCTGGATCATATGGTAGTTCTATTTTTAATTTTTTGAGGAACCTCCACACTGTTTTCCATAATGGCTATACCAATTTATATTCCTACTAACAGTGTACAAGGGTTCCTTTGTCTCCATATCCTTTCAACACATTTTTTCTTTGGACATTTTTTAAAGACTTATTTCTTTATTTTTAGAAAGAGGGAGTGTGTGTGCAGGCACAGCAGGAGGGATAAAGGAAGAGAGAGAGAGAATCTTAGACAGGGCTCAGTCTCAAGGACCCTGAGACCATGACCTGAGCCAAAACCAAGAGTCAGATGCTTGAACGACTGTGTGACCCAGGTGCCCCTGACTTGGATAATAACCATTCTAACATGTAAGAGATGACATCTCACTGTGGTTGTGATTTGCATTTCCCTGGTGATTAGTGATGTTGAGTACATTTTCACATGCTTCTGCCATTTGTATTGTCTATTCAGGTCCTTTGCCCATTTCTTAATGGGTTATTTATTTGCTATTGAGTTATATGAGTTCCTTGTATATTTTAGATATTAAACCTTAATCACATAAGTTGTTTACAAATATCTCTCCCATTCCAAAGTTGTCTTTTCATTTATTATTTCTTTCGTTGTGCAGAAGCTTTTTAATCTGTTGTGGTCCCATTGTTTTTGGCTTTGTTGCCTTTGCTTTTGGTATCAAATGCAAAAAATCATTGCTCCAACGAATGTCAGGGAGCGTACTGCCTCTGTTTTCTTCTAAAAATTTAGCCATTTCAAGGCCTTACATTTAAGTCCTTAATCTATTTTGAGATGATTTTTGTGTATGGTGTAAGATAGAGGCCAATTTTCATTCAAAATAGAACACATGACCTAGAAAATACTCTGGCATGCTTAAGAACTTGAGAAGGCAGAAGAACTATTACAAATCAATAGGAAGAAGGATGAGTTATAGACTAAATGGTGCTGGGAAAATTGTTTGGATTAAATGAAATCCATTAAGATTCCTATTCTATGTCATATATCAAAATAAATTCTATTCCATAAATAAGTCAATATCTAGGCTAAAATATAAATTGATTTCCCATAATAAAAGTAACAAAAACTGAATAAATAGCATTTGACTACAGTAACACTAAAAGAGTTTTTTTACTGCAATGCAATATAATTATTATAGAAGTTAATTTAAAAGAATAATTTTATAAGCAGTGGGGAAAACAGAATAATTTCCCTCAAAATATATTTGTGTCCTGATCCTTGGAAACTGTGACTATATTCTGTTTCATGGCAAAGGGGCAGGTTACAGGTAAAACTAAATTTGCTAACCAGTTGAATTTAGGAGGGGAGGATTATCTGGGTAGGAAATGTAATTGCCATGGCTGTAAGTGGGGAAGAGGGAGGCAGAAGAAGTCACAGTGATACAATCAGAGAAGAACCCTAATCATTGTTGCTGGCTTTGAAGACAGGGTAAGAGGGCCATGTGCCAAGGAATGTGCGTGGCCACTAGAAGCTAAAAAGGCAAGAAAATGCATTCTTCCTTAGAGCTTCTAGAAAAGAAAACAATCTTGCCAATACCATGATTTTAGCCCACTGAGACCTATTTTGTAGTTCAAAACTGTAAGTTAATAAATCTGTGTTGTTTTAAGCTGCTAATTGTGTTACAAGTTATTATAACATCCATAGAAAACTATGATCTAGAGAGAGTTTTCAAAATTATAAGAGAATATCACATACACATCTATGCAGATACATTTTAAAGGGTAGCTGATTTGTTAGGGAAACATAAATTATCAAAATTCACTTAAGAATAAAAAAACCCAGCAGGTTAGAAATCAGGTACTATATTAGAAAAATAATTTAAAATTTTACTCAAGAAAGATATTGGTCCCCTATCATGTTACTTATGAGCTAAGTCAGACTTTGAAGTAGCAAATGATCTCATGTTCTATAAATTGTGCGAGATCATAGATAAAGGTTGAGCTCCTCCTTAAACATTTGTATTTTGGAAATATGTTCTCACCCTGACACTCCAGCCTTAGAAGGACAATACCAACGATAAACCACAGACTAATCTCATTTATGAAAAAATGCAAAATTACAAAGAAAATATCTGTTAACTCAATCCACTAGTATCTTAATACTATACAGTACTCATGAAAGAAAAAGCCAGACAGGCATTTTAGAAAACTCAGAAACAGATCCAGATCATACTATGCTTATTTCTATATAAATTGAAAATTTCAATTCCAAATATGAATTTTATAATATATGGAGCTAGGAAAATGGGTTGTTTGGAGGAAAAATAAAATTCTAATTCCAGTTTAAAAATTAATTGTAAAAAGTGACTAAAATGGTAAACTACACATAAAGGAGGAAACATAAGTAAAATTTTAAGAGTTCAAAGGATTCTGGGAGGGTGATGCTGGTGGTTAAATAGTTTATGTATCTTATCAAATTCCCCCATTAAAACAGAAGCAATTAAAATATGAACATCTAACCCAAAGGCAGCATCTACAACAAAAAAAGGTGACAAAATATCCCCATTAACCCTAAATTCTAGGACAAACCACTAACAGCTATAAGACCAAGGTAGCATTAGCATCTGTGCAGGAAGTAGCAGAGGAAAGCAACAGGGCATCTGAAGGTCATGAGAATACCAAATCACCTAACAGGTACTCTTCCACAAGTTCAGTGTAGCAATTGGAGAAGATAAGCTAAGACTTTATGAATTGGTTTGCACAATCCAATAATGGGTGAGTACAAGTGGTCCACAGAAAAAACCAAAGGAGCTGGCAGGAAAGCCAGAGACCATGGGCTTAGATGCATCAACTAAATCTCTTTTCCCAAGAGGGAATAGAAAATGAATTGAGCAGAACAACAAAGAAACAAAGGAAACAATGTTTGTGCCAAAGTGGAGGAAGTAGCAGAGCTAGGATACTCAAAAATTAAGCTGCAACTATATTGCCCCAATTGATATTTATAGAATACTACCCATAATAAGTATAGAATACACTTTTTTAGTGCATGTGATACATTCATTAAGATAGACCATATGCTGGGCTCTGAAACTGGTTTCATTAAATATAAAACTATTCAAATATTATAGAACATATTTTCTGGTCATAGGATAATTCAGTTATAATGAAATATCTAGAGAAACCCCAAATACTTGGAACTTGAACAAGCAGCTTTTAAATAATCATTTGTAAATGGAAAAACACTAAGAAAATGAAATTTTCAAACTAAATGATAATGAGAAAACAATGTATCAAAATATGTGGGATACAGCAAAAGTACTGTCGAGGGGGGACACTTTAATGCTATTAAAATGCTATTAGAGGGGCGTCTGGGTGGCTCAGTGGGTTAAAGCCTCTGCCTTCAGCTCAGGTCATGATCCCAGGGTCCTGGGATCGAGCCCTGCATCGGGCTCTCTGCTTGTCGGGAGCCTGCTTCCCCTCCCCTCTCTCTGCCTGCCTCTCTGCCTGCTTGTGATCTCTGTCTGTCAAATAAATACAAATAAAAATATATATATATTAAGATGCTATTAGAAAAGATGGGTCCAAAACAAATGACCTACAGTTCTATCAGAAGAAGTTAGAAGAATAAGAGCAAAATAAGCCCCAAATAAGTAGAAGTCAGGAGAGAATAACGCTAAGAGCAGAAATCAATGAAATAGAAAGCAGAAGGAAAATTTAACACAGAAATCTGGTTCTTTGAAGATATCAACAAAATTGACAAATCCCAAGCAAAAATAATCACTGTTTTGGTAAGAGATGGGGGAGAAATTTAGCAATGTTAGAAATGAAAAAATCTGGGGTGCCTGGGTGGCTCTGCCCATTAAACGGCCGCCTTCAGCTCAGTTCATGATCCCAGGGTGCTGGGATGGAGCCCCACATTGGGCTCCCTGCTCGGCGGGGAGTTTACTTCTCTCTCTCTCCCTCTGCCTGCCACTCCCCCTGCTTGTGCTCTCTCTCTGTGTAAAATAAATAAATAAAATCTTAAAAAAATAAATGAAAAAATCCTACAAATATTAAAAGAAAAATAATAAAATATTAACAGGTTTTATTCCAAAAAAATTTTTTTAAGATTTTATTTGTTTGTTTGTTTTAGAGATAGTGCATGCAAGTGAAAGAGCACAAGCAGGAGGAGCAACAGAAGGAGAGGGAGAAGCAGGCTCCCTACTGAGCCGGGATCCTGACATGGGGCTCAACCTCAGGACCCTGAGATCATGACCTGAGCCAAAGTCAGATGCTTAACTGACTGAACCACCAGGTGCCCCTTATTCCAAAATTTTTACAACTTAAATGAAATGTACAAAATCTTTGACAAATACAACTTGTCAAAAATTGACACAATATGAAACAGAAAATCTTCCTAGGTCTATATCTACCAAAAGTGAATTTATTATTGTTATTTTTTGAGATAGAGAGAGTGCGTTGGGTGGGGAGAGGAAGAGGGAGAGGGACAGAGAGAATCTTGAGCAGCTCCATGTCCAATGCAGAGCCCCACTCTGGGCTCCATCTCAGCACCCCGAGATCATGACCTGAGCCAAAATCAAGATTTGAACCCACCGAGCCACTCTGGCATCCCTAGAAGTCAATTTTTTAAATCAAAAGAACTTCTCACCCACAAAATGTCAGATGATTTCACTGGTGAATTCTATCACAATTTAAAGAGGAACTAAAACCTATCTTATACAAAATCTTTCAGCAAATAGAAGGAAATAAAGAGGGAACATTTCCCAATTCATTTTATAAGGCCAACATAATCCAATGCTGAAACCTGACAAGACATTACAAAAATTAAATTACAGACTAATATTCCTTATAAACATAGATGAAAAAATCATTAATAAAATATCAGTAAATCCAAGTCAAGAATATACACAATGGAAAATATATTGGGTCAAGTAGAGTTATCATCCCAGGAATGAAAGCTTGGTTTTAAAATTTAAAATGTCATTGTAGTTCACCAGGATAATAGAATAAGAGAGACCAACATATTATTTTGAGAGTTGCATTAAAAGTACTTAATAAAATATGTGTGGAATTGCCAGTTTCTAATAAAAACTCTCAGAAACTAGACATAAAAGGGTACTTTGTCAAATTGATACATGACATTTACAAAAAGCTTATAGTCAACCCTCTTGTGAACATTGTTCCCTATAACTGGAAACAAGACCTGCATGTACTCTCATGACTTCTATTCAATATTGTAATGCAAAATTGTAATAGCAATTTTAGCTATTGTAGTAAAGCAAGAAAAATAATAAAAGTTATAAAGTTCACAAAGAAAGAAGTAAAACTATTTCTTTTAGCAGATGAATTGTTTAGTTTTATAAGAGCAGAGAATTTTAAAAACAAGTACTAGAAACAATAAGTGAATTTTATAAGATCAGAGGATCAAGGGTTAATATACAAAAAACAAACTTTTGTGTACTAGCAACAAACAATACTTAAGGATAATTTTAACAAAGATGAACAAGATCTCTTTACTTAAAAGCACTGAGCATCATTGAGAGAATTTTAAAAGGCCTAATAAATGAACAGATATACCACATTCGTGCATTTGAATTCTCAGTATTATTAAAATGGCACTTTCTCTAAATTTATAAATATATATTCAATACAATTCCAACAAGAATTTCCCAGACACTTGTAAAATACAAACTGATGATTCTAAACAACCAAGAATACTCAAAACAATTTAAAAAGAGAACAAATTTAGTGGACATACACGATCTTAGGTATGGTATTGGCAGAAGGGTAGACATAAAGAACAACAGAACAAAATAGAGAGTCTAGAAATAGATCCATATGAATTGATTTTCAACAAATGCTCCAGATGAACATGGTAGAAAAAGAAAAGTTTTCAAGAAGTTGTTGCTGGGCAGCTGGATAAATTTTATCCAATTTATAAATTATATGAGGAAAGGCAAATATTGAACCTTACTTTGTAATATACAAAAAAACTAACAAGAAATAGTTTATTGATCTAAATGTAAAAAATAAAATCACAACATTTACAAAAGAAAATATAGGAGAGAAATCTTTGTGACCTTGATGTAAGCAAAGAATTCTTTGGAAACACACTAAAAACATAAGCCACAAATGAGAGAAAAATGTTACATTGGACTTTATCCAAATTTAAAATTTTTACTCTCTGAAAAACACCTTGAACAAAACAAAAATGTAACATAATGGGAGAAAATACACATATCTAAAATATATAAATACTCTTACAAGTTGATTATAAGAAGTCTAGAAGAAAGCTAATAAAAATAGAGAAAAATTTTAATAGACACTCCTCAAGAAAAATAGACAAATGACCAACAAATTCAATGGAAGAAGATTCTTAAGATCTCAGTTGGGACGATTCAAATTAAAATCACAATAAGATATCACTAGACAGCCTAATCAGTCATGTCACAAAACAGATACAATTTTACTTCTTTTCCTGATTATTTGGCTTTCATTTTCTTTCTTTTCCTTCATTGGAATGGCTAAAATTTAAAAGATGGAAAATAGTCTTGATGAAGAAGAAGACAACTAGAACTCTGAACGTGCACCACCAGTAGGACTGTACCATGTTGCAACTACTTTAGAAATAGTTTGGCACTTTGTGAAAGTGTTGGACACTCTCCTACGATAGGACTAATCTCTTCTGATCCTTGGCATTTACCCAAGCCAATGAAACGCTTATTCACAAAAAGAGACTAATCCAAGAGTACTAAGTTGCTTAAGTCATTGTAGCCCAAACCTAAAAACAATCCTAATTTCCACCAAGATATGAATGCATAAATAATTTTTTCTATGCCTACAACAGAACACTTTTCAGAAAACAAAACAAAAAACACCATGAAACCTGTTGTTGCTAACAACAAATTGGGCAAATCTCAAAATGCTAAGTGAAAAAAAACCCAAAGAGTACATAATAATTAATTTTATTTATACACAATTCTAGAGAATGAATAATACCAAAAAAAAAAAAAAAAAAAACCAAACCAAACCAAACCAAAACAACAACAACAACAACAAAAAACGGAACAATGATTTCCTGAGGCCAGGAGGGACTGATGGAATGCAAAGGGGACATCCAGAATCTTTCGTTTCTGTCAGCAATGGTGTGTTTCTGTGTATATACATTTGTCAAAACTCACCAAAGGCTGATTTGAGAGGAGCAATGGACTTCCACTGAGGAAAAAGTTAGTGTCAAGTTAACGTTGGAGGGAGGGAGCCAGGAAAATAAATATCCTGACCTCACTTTTCTTCCTCTCTTGGTCTTTTGCCAGGTAAAGCTCCCATTGACTCAACTGACGGGAAACCAGAGGTTCTGGCAGCCCTGTTCCTGTTGTCCATATAAATCAGTCTGCAGCAGAAGAAAGCAAAGTGGAGAAGGGCTTGGAGTGGAACTTTATGGGGCAAATGGAAGATGCCTAGCACTGATCAACCACCGATGTTCAGACAATATTTTAGAGTTTGACTCACCTCAAGCTTCACTAACAGCCTCTATTGCAAGACATAGCACCATCCTATTTTCTTTAGCTCACCAAGCTCACATAAACTATGGTTTCTCCTAGGAGAATGCTTCTCTGAGCCTTTTTGACAGACCCCTTAGGGGTAGAGGGGAATCAATATTTAACCATCAGGAAATCTGGGAGCATAGCTTAAAATTTACACTGCATATGAAATTTCTTCCAGGTTTCTTTTGGTTTGTTTCAGCTAAATAATTGATATGAGTTTTGAACTATACTGCATAAAATGTTTGTTTTTTCTTAAATTGAAATTAATTGCAAGAAGGAAAAACAAACTTTAAAAAAAAGATCTTAGCTCTTTAGAGTTTTTTCAGATCTGTCAATTTCCAGTAATTAAGTAAAAATAAGATCACTTTTTTTCCCCCCTGGAATCTATATGATATTAAAAGCCATAAATCTTAAATCTTCACATTTCTCTCATCCCTTGCCATGTCTTCTACTGCTTTGCAGTAGAACTCTGTTCAGTGAGATGCTGGTATTCCCTAAGATGGTATCACTAGTTAAATAAGACATGATAGGTACTCCATTTCCCTTTTAGAAACTTATAATCCACATTCAAATATTAGAAGCTGAGGAATTCTGCATTGAAAACAAGCCTGTTGATTTTTTTTTTTTTTTAAGATTTATTTATTTATTTGACAGACAGAGATCACAAGTAGTCAGAGAGAGGAGGAAGCAGGCTCCCGGCTGAGCAGAGAGCCGAATGCGGGGCTCGATCCCAAGGACCCTGGGATCATGACCTGAGCTGAAAGCAGAGGCTTTAACTCACTGAGCCACCCAGGTGCCCCCAGCCTGTTGATTTTTTTAAATAGCCAAATATTTCTCAAACTTGCTTGACCATGGAATTCTTTTCTGCTGAACACCTATTTACATCTCTAAATATTTACATCATTAAATTCAATAGATAAATGTCACTCTAGGCTAAGGAAGAACAAGAAATAAACAGCTGCAAATGTTTATATTCATATATGAGTTTTTCAAATGAAGATTTGCTCTATTTCTTTTGGGGCTGATGTTCATTGCCTGAATCCTTCATGAGTCTCTTTATGTTCCCACAATTTTTGTTTATAACTTCATGTTTAGACCTCCTGGTGCCTGCTTATGTTTGACACATAGAGAATATTTTGTAACTATGCTGAATTTGAAACACGTTAAATTCATTCCCTCATTTTTATTTTCTTCCAATCTCTCCCAGTATCATTTAACAGAGAGACCATTATTTACTCATCAAATGCAAACATTTCTGTTTGATATTAGAATTTGAGTTGATGATGGAAAGAAAACCTACAGTATTTTCTAGTTTAATGTGTCAAGAATTTGTTTTTATGGATACGATTGACCAAATACAAGCAAAGGTGCCTACTTTTTGGGAAACATACCTCGAGATTATTTTGTACCTTTGCTATCTTGCTTATAAGGATTGTAAAGAAATAGATGAAATTATAGCCCGTATTTCAGGTCACGCAGTGACATCTAGTGTGTGTAGAGACAGCTTGCTGTGTTCATACATCTCTGTGACTCTCGAAAGAATTTTTCTCCTTTGTTTTAATCTTTAAGGATTTTTGTCCTAAAATTGTAAAATAAAGGAGTAATAACCTTTGCTTATATTTAAGAGCTTGCAACTGTTGTGAATAATTAGATTAATGCACAGGCAGTACAGAAAAGCCTGGATAAACTATTTACAGATATTTTGCAAGTAAATTGAGTACATGGAGCTTGTCAAAAGTATTGTTCTAGAATATCATTTAGTTGTTAACATGTAAATAAGAGGTATCAAATTTCAGCAGCATGCAACATTTAACTCTGTGTATGTGTATGTATGTGTGTGTGAGAGAGAGAGAGAGATCTTAGTTTAGCCAAGGGATGGGCTAACTATGAGTAACTAATTACTACTATTTTTTTTTAAGATTTTATTTATTTATTAGAGAGAGAGCAGCAGAAGCAGAAGGAGAAGGACACTCCCCCCTGAGCAGAGAGCCCAAGGAGGAACTGGATCCGAGGACCCTGGGATCATGACCTGAGCGAACCAAAGGTAGATGCTTAGCAGACTAAGCCCCCCAGGCTCTCTAATTGCTATTATTGTCTTCCTCTCTCTAGTTATAACGTGCAAAGCTTTAGCCCCTAAGAGAGTCTCAGAATTGGCCTTTTTTGGCTCTGTGGATTTTAAAGTTTTTCAAGAAGTCCAGCTTCATGTCAGCAATGGGGGAATGGGGGAGGAGGGGTGGGGTTCTGCTTGTAATTTAAAATATTTAGTTCAGGTACAGAACTGAATTTGGCCTTTAGTGAGACTTAGTTTTTTTACGCTCAAAATACATTTTGATGTCATTTTCCCCTTGCACTATGTTGTTTGATTTTACTTACCTGATGAATGTTTTGGTGCCCATACTAGGATTTATCTCTCTGGAGCCGTGGCCCCTTAGGGTCTCAGAGAATTTAGAAAAGAGACAGAGTATTTCAATGCAAGCAGAAAATGTTCCAGCCTCAGGGTGACTCAGAGAATGCAGATCTCACAATGATTTATTTTAAGCCACAGTATTGCAATATTTTTAGTCTTGTCCCAATTTCACTTTCCCACCCAAATCGAAGGGATAATTCTAATGAAAGGGGCAAGGGGAAAGGTTTCCGAGGTATATATTGTTTCCAAAAGCCTTATCTTGTCCTTTGATGTTCCATTATTTACAATAGCACCACAGAAATTATGGCCAGAAGCCTTAGCTCCCCAGCTTGACTCAAATATTCAGCAAGTGATTACTGAGTATCTTTAACATGCCAAGAACCAATCTGTGCTTAAAGATCCTGTCCTCAAGGAGCTTGTGTTTGGTTCGGGGAGATAAAAAACAAACACATATAAAGCAAAGAAAGGTAATACTGAGTATAGGTAGGGAGGTGTTATTTTACATCAGTTGGCCTAGGAAGGACCATGGTGATGAGACAACATGAGTCAGGGGAGTTACTTGGAAGAATGTTCCAGGCAGATGGAATGCCAAGTACAAAAGCAAGAGTGTATCTGGCACGCTTCAGAACAGTACAATACCTGATTTGCTAGAGTGGAAACAGTAAGAGAGAGAATGGAAGGAGCAGGGAGTCATATCATGAAGAAAGTTCAGGGAACTGGTGCCATTGGGCAGTTCTTAGCAGTGGGGTAACATGATCTAAATAACGCTGTGAAAGGATCACTCTGCTGTCCTGGTGAAGAGTAGCAGCGAGAAGACCAGATATGAACCATAGTAATAATGCAGAGAAAAAAGATAAGAGCTCAAGTCGGAGCTTAACATTGAAAGTGGTGAGATAAGCAATCAGATTCTGGATTTATTTTGAAGCAGAGCTGGTTGACGATTTGGAGACGAGACATAAAGGAAAGAGAGTCATAATGATGACTCCAAGATAACAACATTTACTCTGTGGGGGTCCATGTAGCCGTAGAGATAGACTCGCTACTTTCTGAGATGGGGATGAAAGCAGAAGGACATGTGAACTTGGGAAAAGGAGATTAGACATCCCAAAGCAGGCGACAACACGGAGTTACAAATGGAATTCCAGAGTTTAGGAGAAAGGTGTGGGCTGAAGATAACATTTAGAAGACACCAGGTATTGAAGGATCTGAAGCTGAGATTGGATGGGATCACCTAGGGAAGTGCAGATGGAAAAGGTTCAAGGTCAGAGACAAGCCCTGAGGCACTCCTGTGTTTACTGAGGTACTTCTCACCCGGGCTGCACATTGGAATCACCCCTGGACATTTAACAAAATTGCCTAAACCTCTCACCTTGCCCCCAGAGATTCTGATTTAATTAGTCTAGTTGAGACCTGGGCATTAATGCATTTTAAAAGTTCACTGGATGATTCTTTCTTTTTTTTTTTCTTTTTGGAGTATCATTGGAATATCATTGACATACAGTGTTACATTAGTCTCAGATGTACAACGTAGTGATTGAACAAGTTTATGCATTATGCTGTGCTCAGCACAAGTGTAGCTCCCATCCATCCCCACACAGTGGTACTACAATACCCTTGGCTGTGTTCTCCAGGCTGCATTTTCTGTAACTGGAAGCCTGTATCTCCCCCTCCCCTTCGCCAGTTTTGCCCAGACCTTCATGCCCCTCCCTCTGGCAACAAACAGTTTGTTCTCTGTATTTATGGGTCTGTTTCTGCTTGGCTTGTTTTATTTATTTATTTATTTTTAGAGCCCACTTCTAAGCGAAATCAATGGTATTTGATAAGGTCTATCGTATGGTCTTTCCCTGACTTATTTCACTTAGCATAATACCCTCTAAGTTCATCCACGTTGTTGTAAGTGGCAACAGGTGATTCTTACGTGCATCCTGAATTGAAAATCACTGGTCTAGAAGCTGGAGGGAGTGGAGTGTTTCAGCAAAGGAAAGGGAAACAGTGTGGTTAGTGAGACAAGAGGCAGATAAGAGATCTGTGTTACAGATTTCAACTGAAGAATATGGTTCAAGCTGGAGAGGCTGACCAATCAAATACTGGGGAGTGGGGAGACTTGACCACTGTGGTTTGTAGCAATGAGGAGGGCCAGAGCAGACTCACTGGAGAGGTAAAGATAAAAGCTTTCCCTCTTTCCCTCCCTCTCTCTTCCCCATACCTGCCTCCCCCTCTCCATTTCTTCCTCTTTCCCTTCCTCCCCTCCCTCCCTTCTCTTTTGATATGTTTGCATGCTCATGGGAATGATTTGGCTGAAAGGAAGAAATCTGTGAGGCAGGACAAAAGGAGAAATTTCTGAAAGAATGTCCTTGAGTGTAGACAAGGAACTTTTGGTATTTCTTTTGTCTCAATGAAATAGACAGCCAAAAGGGAGAATGTGTTAGATATCTGAGGCAAGAGAGTATCATCATTCTAGGAGAGAGGGAAAATGAATGGACCAGGACCACATGAGATCAGTGGTCATGAAATCAAGCCAGTTATCACGGTTGTATAGTTTTCACTAGCCACTGGTCACCTGTGTGAGTAGAAGTGCAGAGTAAATGAAGTGATTAAGAGCATTGATTTTTATCAGGGTTGGGTTCTTACCAAAACCATACAACAAAATGGAGTAGGAGCATGAGTTTTCTGAGTGAATACAAGCAAGTGTTTATAATTTTGAACTATGTAGTGTCACATGGGAAACAGAGAAGCTAAGACAGGAAGGAGATGGAGGGGCAGGAGTAGGTGGTCAGATAAAATAAATCAGGTCCCACTGGGGTTGAGGAGTAATTGAAGTCTGGGTAATAAAATTAGTGTGCTGGAAAGAAAGGCTGCGTTCTTTCTTCACTATGAAATTAGGAAGGAGATGCAAAATCAATTGCTTGTTATAATAGGTTTTTTTTCAAATTTTAAATTTAAAAACTAGTAAATAAAGTAGCATTCATTCATGGGAACAAAAGGAGGTGTATGATCTACTGTATGAGAGGGTGAGAGGGGCTGAGATATGGCAGCAACAGGGTTGTTGGAGGAGTCCACGGGATCATCAGGCTTATCTCTAAGGATCCTGAAACCACTTAAATCACTTAAACCCACAGCAGGAGTGTGGGAGAGAATGCCCGTGATCCAGGTCTCACTCCTTAAGGAAAGGAGGAGGACCCTACAGCCTGTAGTTGACTGCCTTACAAAGCAAAGCAGCACATGGTGAAGACTGATGGTTCGAGCGTCAAAACTGGGTTTTTAGGGAAGAAAATGGTTCTCTAGTTTGGAAGAAGCAATGTAGTGGTGTAAAGAACCCCTACACAACTTTTAGGCATAGTGAACAAAATCTGTGGAAGAAAAAAACTGCTCTGCTTGAGAGGGCTATGCAGTTTTTACAGCAGATGCGAATGAAAGCAGTATTTGTAAATTTATCGACAGCAGCAGTATGTAGTGACGGTAAAGACCAGAAGCTCTGGAGCCTGATTGTTTATATTCCAGTCACAACTCCTCTACTTACTAACTCTGTGCTATTAATGCCTTAGTGTTTTGACTTCCTCATCTATAAAATTGGGAGAATTAACAGCATCTGTCCCATAGGGTTACGTGCCGAGGAAATGAGTCACTACCTGGTGAAAGATTTAGGACGACACCTGGCATGTATTAAGAACACGCGGTCAGATGTTAGTGGTGATGATGATGATAATTACTCATTTTTAACTTGCCTGTGAGGAACAAAAAGATTATTACGGTGATGACGACATTACTCATTTTTAATCTGCCTTTGGGAAAGAAAAACAGATGCCTGGTAAAGAAGGAGTGAAACTGTTTTCTGCCCAGCTGAGTTTACTCCAGTGTTGTTTGAACATTTGGTCTCGGTATGAAATATATTAGGTTTCCGCAGCAGCAGGCCTCTGTAATATTAATTAATAATTTTCAACATATGTTATTTGCTGATTTAAAAAATTTTCTACGATCTGAGAAAATCTCAAAGAAAAGAATCATCCGTGGGATGCCAGAGTCCCAGTCGGAGGACTGAATTGTAATCCATAGGATAAAATGAATCTCCATTGAATTCATAATGATAGCGCTACATAATTGGATAAGTACATTTCCGTTTGTTTTGTTTTTAGTCTAGCTGTATCCTTTGGGGTTAAATATATTTCTCAAAGACAACGTCTTCCTGGTCCTTTTCTTCTTCCAATTTGAGAGTTTCTGAATCTTATTTACTATTACAGATTGATATTTATTGAAATTGCTTCCCTCCTAGAACTTAATTTTGTCCTCCTATTCAGGGAATTTTATTTTCCATAATTCTCTTTTTTTCTTTTCTATTTTTTTTTCCTTCCTCATTCCCTTGAACAAATCAAATTCTTCTGCTTCTTTGGAAGCTACACTTTCCAATGTATTGTCTGCGGTCATCCCTACATTATGCAGACCAAAACTTTGCTTGTTTTTCTTTTTTAGTGTCTAAGCTCATCGATATCTGTATCTAGTGAATAAGAAGATAATCTGAGCCAATTTCACTTCCCTCAGGTCACTTGCTCCTACCCTCTTCTTTTTCTGAAAACCACTTTATTGAGGTATGACTGACATATCTCATGAAGGGCTCTACATAGTTAATGTATACAATTCAGTGAGTTTGGTGATGAGTATACACCCATGGCACCATCACCACAATCAAGGCCATGAATGGATCTAATATTTCCCCGTTTCCTCCCACCCCCCCTTATTTCCTACCCTCTTCCTTTGTCGTGCCTGAGTTTTGGATTTATTTATATTTTCATTGGTCATGATTGACTTAGGCAACAAAACACTTTATTCAGTTACTCTTTTACTATCTATATCTGTTTCTTCCTCCTGGACAATCTTTTCTTATTGCTAGAGTACAGTCTCTATATATTTTGTTTTCAAAGACAACTCACTTTGTAAATTACCCAAAAACTTAGGCTCCAGAGAATATCTTCACTTACCTTTTTTTTTTTTAAAGATTTTATTTATTTATTTATTTGTCAGAGAGAGAGAGAAAGCGAGAGAGAGCGTGCGAGCGCACAGGCAAGCAGAGGGGCAGCAGAGGCAGAGGGAGAAGCAGGCTCCCTGCTGAGCAAGAAGCCCAATGCGGGACTCGATCCCAGGACGCTGGGATCATGACCTGAGCCGAAGGCAGCTGCTTAACCAACTGAGCCACCCAGGCGTCCCATCTTCATTAACTTTTAAGGGAAATTTTAACTCTGCGTGACTATCTAAGTTCAAAGTTCTTTTCCTTCAAAGCTATGAAGAAAATACTCCATTAGCCTCTTGTATCCAGTGTTGGTATCAATAAATTTGGTCACGTTCCTTTATAAGTGATCTTCTTCATCTTGGGAAGCTTTCAGATGTGTGTGTGTATGTGTGTGTGTGTGTGTGTGTGTGTGTGTGTGTGTGTGTCGCGCATGCTTGTGTACTTGCGTGTGTTTCAATAGATCTTAGAGAAACCGTAGGTTCACAGCAGCATGTACTGGAAGGGACAGAATTCCCATACACCCCCTACCCCCACTATTATCATCCTCCAGCAGAGTGATACATTGGTTTTAACTCATGACCTTCACTGACACATCATTATCATCCAAAGTCCAGAGCTTACATTATGGATTACTTTTGGTGTTGTACCTTTTGAGGGTTTGAACAAATGTACAATGACATGTACTCACCATTATGGTATCCTACAGAGTCGTCTTGCTGCCCTAAAAATCCTTTGTGCTTTCACTGTTCATCACTCCTCCTCTCCTAGTTTCTGGCAACCACTGAAACTTTTACTGTCTCCATAGCTTTGCCTTTTCAGAGTGGCTTCTTTCACTTAGTAATATGCATTTAAGTTTCCTGCATATCTTTTCATGGCTTGGTAGATCTTCTCTTTTTAGTACTAAATAATATTACATTGTCTGGATGGACAAGTTTATTCATTTTGCTTGATCCCAACGTCGGGCAATTATTACGCATAAAGTTGCTATATATTCCACATGAAGGTTTTTATGTGGACATAAGCTTTCAATTCCTTTGGTTGTTTTGAAAAAGGGTATGTTTTATTTGACGAGGGTCTGGGGTGGGTCATGGAGAGGATGTCTTTTATTCGGTTTTGCATTTGCAGTTAATCAAATTAGTGGACTTCCCCACATTTGCTTAGTCTTTCCTGTCCCTGGTCTTTGGCCACTTGCTTATTAGAGAGTCTGGACTCCACTAAAACTGATGGCTGTCTCACAGCCCCCTGATTAAGGCCACAGCTTCAGCATAGCCTTGAAGATGCCAACTGCTTTGACTTCAATGTTCAGGGTAGGCCTGACCAGACGCAGGGAAGCTCTGAGTTTTCCCATTACTGTCTTGCTCAGAGGAAGCCCAGAAGTGTGGGGGGTGGCTTCTAGCTGTTGGAGAGGCAGCCAGTTGGAAGGTGGGAGAGGTACATAAACAAATCAGAGTTTTAGGGAAGTTAACATCCTAGGAGGACAACTTTGACTAATGAAGGACAGAAGATGGGAAGAGGTGGCAGATAAATCCTATTCCCTGAGACCCCGGGTCTCTGGGATAGGATGCATGTAACTGAGCACCCAGCTGTGATTTACTTTGTAAAGCAGTGGTGAACCTGGAAACACACCACCTAGTATTTGCTTCCCTCTTTCTTTGTTTCACTTCCCTTTTTTCACTTACTCTCGCAGTTTCCAAAAAATCTTTAGCCTGGAAGCTTTGCTTCAGGTTCTGTTTTCTTTTTCTTTTTAAGATTTTATTTATTTATTTATTTGACAGACAGAGATCACAAGTAAGCAGAGAGGCAGGCAGAGAGAGAGAGAGGAGGAAGCAGGCTCCCCACTGAGCAGAGAGCCCAATGTGGGGCTCGATCCCAGGACCCTGAGATCATGACCTGAGCCAAAGGCAGAGGCTTAACCCACTGAGCCACCCAGGCACCCCCAGGTACTGTTTTCTAAGGGATACTTATAACATGGCATTACTTCTAATTTGAGATATCTTATTTTTCTCTAATTCTGGTGAATTCTTTTTCATTATTTCTCCAAATACTCCTGTATGTTCTTTGTTCTCACTCTGGAATTCTTAGGTTGACATTTTTATTAAATTCTCGTCTATCTGCTTTCCATTATTTCCTCCCTTTTATCTTTTGTTGATTCTTTCTTGAAGACTTCCTGGCCCTAATCTTCCAGTTTATGAAAACATTTTTTAGGTCTATTAAATCTTTTTTTTTTTTTTTTAAACACATCCACTTTGTTCCTTATTGCAGTGAAGCTATTTTTCAAGCCCACCATCACCAATTGGCTGTTTTCAGACTTCATGCTCCTCTTTTATTTTGTTTGCATCTTCCCCATCTCTGAAAGTGAATGGTGATTTTGATCTCCCTTCTCTGTTACACAGCTCTGCTACTTCTGTTCCAGTTCTTAATGTTCTGACTTTTGCAGTGGCTGGCCATACCTATCAGCCACTTCTTGCTAATAACATGCTAACTTTGAGGGTGGGCTGAAAGCCTGGGCCCTGGCTTCTGCTCCTCCAGGAGAGTTGGGAGATTGGGGATGAAGTTCATGCATGAGCATTTCTACAGTTAGAGGCTAGTTCAGACCATCCCTTCTCATCTTTCACCCCTCATTCCCAGAGAACTTACTAGGATTTCTCCTCCAGGGCCCACCACTCATGTTGCTATTGCCCAGAGATTTGTAAAGGACTCAGGATGAGGATCACGCAGATGCCTGTTTCTTTATGCTATCGGTTACTGACACCATGCTATTGGATGCCTGCCAGGATCCTGCTACCTCTAGCAGAATGCTGCCTTCCTGTCCCCAAATCCTGGTCAGTAATCAGGCCAGGACAATGTGGGAAGAGAAAAACGCACAGATGGAATTCTTTTCCCTTCCCCCAACTCCCTGAAGATTTGAGAGTTTCTAAGTGTTATGGTTAGATGGTAATTATCACCCTAAGATCCATCATCCTTCCCATCTTTTGGTCCATTTACAGGTTGAATATTGGGGAAGGAATACTGTAGCCCAAGCTGGTTTACTATCTTTTCCTTAATAGCATAATTAAAGGGCTTTAAACACTTCAGTAACTTCCTATAAGGTATGCTTGCTTCATATATCATAGACACCATCTTATTCTGGTCCATTTTCTTCCCAGCCAGATGTCCCCACTTTTCTGACCTCGCCCACTCTGCTCCCACAGCAGGGAGTCCCTGGTGGTCCCCTGAACTTGTGCTGCTACTTCAAGCTTCTGAGCTTTGCACTTGCTAGTCCTTTTGCTATCAAGTCTTCCTGTATCTATGAAACTCCTAGAAATATTTACCCATCTTTTCACCATGAGCAAGCAATGAACTGTTCTGATTGTTCACTGAGTGAACAAACATTTGCTGAGCAACAGCTATGTATCAAACACTGGGATATACACTAAGATAACAACAGTAAGCAAGATAATCTATGCCTTCTTAGAACCTCATTTGGTGAAAAAGCCAGGTTGGTAATGAATGGAAGTCATAAAACATGATAGGTGTTATGACAAAGTACATGATCCTATGGGGCCACCTAATGCAGGTGCTCCGTGTACTTTATCTAGGAGAATTGAGGGAAACTTGCAGCTTGAATTAACTTACATACTGATGAGGAATTAGCTGGACAAATGGATGAAGAAGATATTTTCTGCGAAGAGGATAGTAATTTACATTCAGAGATTCTGAGGTGAGAGAGAAAAGGAGTGTCTGAGAAATTAAAAGGGCTCATTTTGGTGGGAAGCAAGAGGCTAGATGGGTTGGCAAGTGCCAACCCACTGTGACCCCTGGTAGGTTAGTTAAGGAGTCTTGCCTATATTCTGTCAACAGGCCATGTGTGACAGCAATTACATGATTAAATTCTTTTTTTTTTTTTTTTTTTTTTTGAGGAATCACTCTGGCTACTGATTGCAGAAAGAACTGTGGGGTTGGGGTGACCATAGAGAAAGACTAATGATGACCCTGTTTTATTTTAGTCCAAGGAAATGATATGACTTGAAATGGAGTAGCTGAGGGCAAAATTCTCATTCCTCTATGCTACTTCTGGCTGGATATGTGCCAATATTATATTATAGAATGGTAGTGCAACTGTGTCTTTATTTAGACTGGAACTGTTAAATGTAGCTGTTTGCTTATTTTTTTGGAAAACAGATTTTCAGTGCCTGATGTATGATAAATCCTCAGCAAATCCTGATAGAATGAAAAAATCATTTATTTTACTGGATGATTAATTTGGCTAAATGGATTAAGGAGGCAAAGGGTCTAAAGGCAGAGACCTAGTCATTTAGGAGCTGGGGAGTTTGCAGCAGGTTGGGGGATGGAGAAGGATGAGTGTTGGCCTTTAATGGGAATAGAGACATTTTATTCATAGTAACAGGATAGAAAGAGAAGTGTGAATACAACTTTGGTAGCTTGCAAGTAAGGCGCTGGGCAGAGAAGGGATTCCTCATTTTATTGTTTCTATTTTCTCAGTGAGATATGAAGAGAGGGCATCACTTGGAGGATGGGTGTATATAGGATATTTGAAGTGAAAGGAGATGTGAAATAACCATTTGAGAGACAGAGAAAGGGAACATACTAGAAAACTATAGTAAGGGTGCAAGCGTTGAGTTTCTTTTATGTTTGAGAAATGGTTAATAACTTAAACAAACATGAATTTTATTCTTTTTTAGAAGATTTATTTATTTATTTCTAGATAGCACATGACCAGGAAGGGCAGAGGGAGGGGGAGAAAGATTCTCAAGCAGGCTCTGCATTGAGCTTGGAGCCCCCACATAGGGCTCGATATCAGGACCCCGAGATCATGCCCTGAGCTGAAACCAAGAATCCGAGACCCAACTGACTGTGTCACCCAGGTGCCCCAGCATGAATTTTATTCTTTACTCAGATCTATGGAAGAACATAACAAAGGATCAAATTCAGGACCCACCAAATACTTCAAGATTCTCCTTGCGCTTTCCAAATTTTCTTTCATACTCAGTACTCAGTGGGAGCTCTTTTGTTTTCTTCTTACAATTAACAGCTTTCTCTCCTATGGGGTTTAGTTTTACCTTACCTTTCACCCCCTTCTCAGTTCTTTATTTTTTAAGTTAGTAACTGTTCTTTTATCTTAGGTTCTTAGCGTCTTTCTCTGCCAAGGCTTTGATTCTAGATCAGAAGAGACTAGTAGTTGATCTGGATAAGAGGCTGGGAGAATGTAAAAAAGGAGTTATGCTGGGTTTATTATTACAGGAGTCTTTGCCAGAGGGCTATTTGTAGTGGATGGGTAAATCTGGACATTTTCGACTTCATTCTTTATCACGTCATAAAAATAGCAGACGCTCTCCTTGCTTTTTAGAACACTGACTCTCAACCATGAAAATGTATATGCCTAAAAATGTAGATGCTTATGTGTATGGCTTTTTAAAAATTCAGGTATCTGGGCAGCATCTTCAGAAATTCAGATTCAATAGGTCTTGAGTGGTTTCAAAAGCCCACAGGTGAATCTCTTATGCACTCTTGAGTTAAGAATTACTTACCCAATAAAAGAAAACCAGAGCTTTTAGGAGAATTGGTTGGTTTCAGGGCTAGGAGAAGGAAAAAATATAGTATGATCCTGGAACCCTTTGTGGTTCCAGAAAACAAAGAAATGTTCAGCAATTTAAAAACAAAAAAGAGTTTTGTTGAAACAACACAGGGGACAAAACTGAAGGGAGTAATGGCCAAAGCTGGAACAATTTGACCAGCACGATAATGAATGACAATTTTATGAATTTTAACCCTAAAAACAAATTCATGAATCCTTACCCATATAAATAAAGAATAAATAAGTGGAAGGTAAGAGACAGCTCTATCTCACAGTAGAATTTCAATCCATACACGTAAAAGGAAAAAGGAAATAGAGAAGAACCATTAGACAAATACTACAGTGACTATTACAGGCAATGTAATAATCCACCAATGGAGGCAAATCAGTGAGCAAAGGTAGAAGAGAAACAGGATGTATGTAATCCCCAAGATACTCACCAACTACAGAAAGAAAATATTAGGGACGCCTGGGTGGCTCAGTTGGTTGGACGACTGCCTTCGGCTCAGGTCATGATCCCGGAGTCCCGGGATCGAGTCCCGCATCGGGCTCCCAGCTCCATGGGGAGTCTGCTTCTCCCTCTGACCTTCTCGCTCATGCTCTCTCTCACTGTCTCTCTCTCAAATAAATAAATAAAATCTTTAAAAAAAAAAAAAATAAAAATAAAAAAGAAAGAAAATATTAAATTTACACTAAAGTAACCCAGCACACAGCAACTTAATGAAGTGATCACAGTAACCATCACTGGTAATAAGATATACTTGATTTGATGCACTGAGGACACCCCATTAAAACAAATTATTCTTGACAGAAATGAATACATTCATTACAGTCATGAGAAAGCAGGATGGTACCTTAGGGAAGTCACACATGGGTGCTCTTTCTGGAATGTACTGCTTCTATTTCCAGATCTCTGCCCAACACATAGACCTTGTACTCTTAATATATGAGTAGTTCTTTTCATCTTTTCCAGCTTCGTTCCTTTGTTCCTCCTTAATTTGAACATGTTCTCTCACTAACCTATCTCAGTATTTATTTTTTTTTATCATAGTTCTTTCCTTGTGGCCCTTAATATATATATATACATATATATCATAGTTAACATATATTATAATATATATATTTTTTATCATAGTTCTTTCCTTGTGGCCCTTATCATAATTAGAATCTTAGTGTCTGCACTAAGTGTATGCTCCTTGATGGGAAGGACTACATTTATTTCCCTCATCAAACTACACTTAATGCCTGGCATGGTTCCTGAAATGTATATAGAAGACATAATAGTTGTTGAGCACGAGATTGAGTGACCAAACAGAAAAAGTTCTATTTCTGAAATTGAAATAAAAATATATTGAGAGGGGCACCTGGGTGGCTCAATGGGTTAAAGCTTCTGCCTTCGGCTCAGGTCATGATCCCAGGGTCCTGGGATCGAGCCCCACATCGGGCTCTCTGCTCAGTGGGGATCCTGCTTCCTCCTCTCTCTTTGCCTGCTTCTCTGCCTACTTGTGATCTCTGTCAAATAAATAAATAAAATCTTTAAAAATATATATATATAGAGAGAGAGAGAGAGAAAATGGAGTGTCACAATTCATGGATTTGAATTGGATCTGCTACTTACTTGCTTTATAACCCCTGACGAGTTTTTACTTCTTTGTGTTCTAGTTAACTGAAACTATAAAATTAAAGTTTATATGAGTTCCTAGTGTTGGGGAAAGATTATTATTTTAAATTATAAAATTGTTATTCTAGTTTTAGCTCCGTAAGCATTTAATGGTTTCTAAAACAACATTAAGACGTGTGGGCCTCATTTTGTGCCCCCCGCCCACAGCTTTATTGAGGTATAATGGATGTACAACATTGTATACATTGAAGGGGCACATGTATGGCTTTGATGCACTTATGCATTGCAAAATGATTACTCCCTTAGTGCTAGCGAACACCTCACCATAGTACATTTCCTTTTTGTGGTGAGAGCAATTAAGATCTACTTTTTAAACAACATACAAAATACAATATTTTAACTTAAACTATGGCTATATAAACTGTACATAATATAACAATATTAGCTATAAACACTATGCTGCATATTAGATCTCCAGAACTTGTTCTTCCTGTAACTGGAAATTTGTATCCTTCGACCAATAGCTCTCCATTTCCCCCATTCCCCCCGCTCCTGGTAACCACCATTCTTGTCTTTTTGTTTGTTTGTTTCCCCCTAGCAGTTTGGCTCTTTTAGATTTCATATGTAAGGGAGATCCTAGCTTATTTGTCTTTCTATGTCTGATTTGTTTCACTTAGCATAATGCCCTCAAAGTCCATCCACGTTGTTGCAAATGTTAGAATTTCCTTCTTTCTCATGGTTGAATAATCCTGCATTCTACGCAGGACCCTGTGCAATCACATGGAAGCTTGCTCCCCCAAGGGGGCAGTGGCTGGGGAGTGGGAGCAAGTGGTGCTGGTGCTCTGATCTGCCCCTGTGAGTGCCTTGTGGCAAGAGGATGGGGTGTAGGAACGCAGTTGTAGTGTGGGATTCATGGAGTTCTCAGCTGGGAGCACCCACCTGTTCTAGCAGGTAGATGAGATAGTTCCAAACTGTACTGCAGGCATGAACCTTAGCAAGGTAGAAAGTCATAAATATGGCACCTGCCCATAACTCCATCCCTGGGGCAAGTCCTAATGGTTTCCTACCTCTCTGACAGGTACTTAATTGGGTCTCCTTTCCATATGGTTAGGCACTTTTCAAAATTTTTTTTGTTTTATTTATTTTTGTTTTTTTTGTTTGTTTGTTTGTTTTTGCTGGGTCCCAGGTCAAGTGAATCTGCACATGAGTCCTTTAGAGCAGGTTCTCTTTTCCCTATAGTTATATAGTTTTCCTGAATGTAATTCCTGTCAGATTTCAAAGCCTGCTATTTACAGGGCTCAACTCTCTCGTGCAGGATCTAAGGGTTGGGGTGCCTGATACAGAGCAAAACCCTTTTACTCCTTCGGGAAAAATTCTGAATTTTTGAGATCCTCCTGATTGTGGATTGCTGCACCTCAGGTGGGGAACTTCTGGGAAGATGGTGTCTCTGCCTTTCCTACCTCAATGCTGTCCTTTTTTGGGTAAAGGCTCTGTTTTCCCAGTTTTCTGGTCTTTTTTTTTTTTCCCTCCAAGGAAATTATTCCGTATCTAATTGTGAATTTATTGTATCTATGGGAGGGAGTAAGTTTAGGATCTTCTCACCCACTGCCATCTTGAACCCAACTATGTTTCTTAATGTAGATATTTATCCTTAGGAACTCCCCCTTTTCAAACAGTTTTTGCTGCATCCCATAAATTTTGGCATATTGTGCTTCCATTTTCTCTTGATTCAAGATAGTTTTAAAATTTCTCTTTTGATTTCTTCTTTGATCCATTAGTTGTTGAGGAGTATGTTGTTTAATACATATTTGTGAATTTTCCAACTTTCCTCCATTATGATTTCTGGTTTCCTCCCATTATGGCTGATAAAGATATTTGCTATGATTTTCGTCTTAAATGTGCCAAGGTCTGTTTTGTGGCCTCACATACGATCGATCCTGGAGAATGTTCTGTGTCCACTTGGGAAGAAAGTATATTCTGCTTCTGTTGGATGGAATGTTCTGTGTACGTCTGTTAGGTCCTTTTGACCTACAGTGTGGTTCGGTTCCAACGTTTCCTTCTTGATGTTCTAGCTGTGGGATCTAATCATTCTTAAACGTGGGGGTATTGATGGGGCACCTGGGTGACTCAGTGGGTTAAAGCCTCTGCCTTTGGCCTGGGTTGTGGTCCCGGGGTCTTGGGATCGAGCCCTGCATCGGGCTCTCTGCTGGGTGGGGAGCCTTCTTCCCCCCTCTCTTTGCCTGCTTCTCTGCCTACTTGTGATCTCTGTCTGTCAAATAAATAAATAAAATCTTAAAAATAAAAAAAATGGGGGTATTGAAGGCCTCTGCTATTATTATATCATTCATTTCTCCTTTCATATCTGTTAGTATTTGCTTAATATGTTTAGGTGCTCTGATACTGGATATATATATCTTCTTGATGAACTGACCAATTTATCATTATGTAATGACTTTGTCTCTTATTATTTTTATCTGAAAGTCTATTTGTCTGATATATTTTGGTTTCTACTTGCATGAAATGTCTTTCCCCATCCTTTCACTTTGAGCCTATATGTGTCCTTAAAGCTGAAGTGAGTCTCTTGTAGGCTGCCTAGAGTTGGGGACCGTTTTTTGGTTTATGTTTGTTTTTCTTAAAACCTCAATCCAGTCTATTTATTTTATTGGTATATATTATAGACGTAACAGTCTCTTTTACATTAACAATTTAACTTTAATAGCATACGAATCTCTACCCTTCCACCCTCTGCTTATATGTTTTTGTGATCACAGTTTACATCTTTTCTGTAGGGTATTCATGAATAAAATTATTGTAGTTTTAGCTATTTTTAATATTTCCATCCTTTAACCTTTCAAGTAGATTTCAGTGGCCAGGACACCGTCCCATGACAGTATTAAAGTATTCTGAATCTGACTCTATGACCTTTACCACTGAGTTTTATATTCTCATGTGTTTACATGTTACTGATTCGTGCCCCTTCGTTTCAGCTTGCAGAACGCCTTTCAGCGTTTCCTGTAAGGCAGGAGTAGTGGTGATAAAATCCCTCAGCTTTTGTTTGGGAAAGTCATTACGTTGTCTTCATTTGTGAAGGACAGCTTTGCTGGGTGAAGTATTCTTGGCTGCCGGTTTCTTTCTTTCAGCAATTTGACTCCATTATCCCGTTGTCTCCAGGCCTGCCAAGTTCTGTGCTGAGAAATCTGCTTGTAACCTTAGGGGAGTTCCCTTGTATGAGAGAGATTGTTTTTCTCTTGCTGCATTTGATGTTCTCTCCTCATCTTTGATTTTAGGCAGTCTTATAATAATGGGTCTTAGAGAACATCCTTTTGTGTTGAAATCTTGGGCGACCTATTGGATTCTTGGAAGTCCAAATCTTTCCCTAGGTTTAGGAAGCTGTTAGCCATTATTTCTTTAGATATTCTTTCTACCCTCTTTACGTCTTTTCTCCTGAGACTGGCGGCTAGAGCTGGTGGGGTGCACACACCCAGCTGCAGGTGCCTGTATAGTGGTGCCCATTGTAGACACTTGTATGGTGGTGGGGGCAGGTAGCAAAGTCAGTTACGGACTCACTAGCAGCTGCTGGAGCCCTGCCTGTTGGCGTGCACTCCTGTGGTTTGCTGCATCTCACCGAGAATGCAGGGCAGTGGAGGCTGGGGCTGGACGTGAGCATGTGTACTGCTGGCAGAACTAGCGGCAGGTGAGCCCAATGGCACAGGCCGCTCACCCAGACAGGGACTGAACTGGACCCATAGGCAGCTTCACAGGCCCCGGCTGTTGGCATGATCTCCTGTGGGTGTACAGCCTCTTCCAGACATGCCCACTGTCGTGTAGGCCAGTTTTGGATATCCGGCAAGCGGCATCCAAGCGCATAGCTAGAGGGGGTGGCCCTAAGCATGTGCATGATGGTGTGAGTCAGCCAGGGTGTCTAGGCTGGTGTCTTACTCTGCCAGAGCTACAGTGGTCTGCGCTGGCTGTAGTTTCAGTTCCTAGGCTTTAGTGAGGGGGGTCTGGGGAGGTAGTGGGGACTCAGGAGGCTGGTGTTAGTGAGTGCGAAGGCCTGTGGGGTGAAAGCTGATGAAATTTGCAAGGGATCCATGAGCCTAGTTGGCCGTTGGATTTGCCCACAGAGCAGGTCATAGTGAACCATGATCACTTTTGCTGCATGGCTACTGCTGGTATCCCCTGCCTTTCTTTCTTCTTCCTGGTTGTCTCTGTATGCCTCAGGTTTGCCAGTCTGGGTCAGATGAAATTGAAGCAGTACCTTTGTGTGGTGCCCCAGAAGGCTAGGCAAGCTGGTTACTCATCTTGCTCTTTCTTTCCCATCAAGGGGAACTCTTTCTAGCTGAGAAGTTCACTGATGGTCCCAAGCAATTCCAGCCTGGGAGCCGGGATGATATAGGCAAAATTACTCTGTCTTAACTCTGTTCTTGTGTGGCTATTCTTGGTGTGTGTGTGTGGTTTTTTATGTTTGTTTGTTTGTTTGTTTTGTTTTGTTTTACTGTGGTGCTCAAGTTTCTTAAGTGGATTCTAGAGCACTTGCAAAACTTTTTTTTTTTTTTTTTTTTTTTTTGAGAGCAAGTGAGCTGGGTGGGGGTTGGAAGGGGCAGAGGTAGAGAGAATCTTAAGCAGACTCCCTCCTAAATGCAGACCCAGATGGGGCTCCATCTCAGGATCCTGAGATCATGACCTTAGCTGAAATCAGGAGTTGGCTGCTTAACCGACTGAGCCACCCAGGCATCCCTCTGTTTTTGTTTTGTGATAGCTATCTAAATTTTGATATTTGTAGGAAAATGGAGGCTGGGGTCTCCTATGTGGCCATTTGGTGATATCACTCTGAGCCTTATTTTTCTTATTCCTAGAGATGGCAAACTGGTATCATCTGAAGTGACAGCTCATTGAAAAAAGAGGCTTATATTGGCTCAGTGAAATACAGTTCTGTAATTGGTAGTGATTTCTGCCTAGGATATATAAGGTTATATAAGACTCGTATGTTAGGGGATTTTCATCCTTGCAATAAATAATGTTTCTTCAGTTTCTGTTAATTATGTCCTCTATACATAATGAATTGCTTATGTCTATAAATGTTCCTAAGACATATACTCAGGAGGTAAAGAATGAGCCTGTTGGGTCCAGGGTTCCTAAGACCCTTAGAGACCTGTTTAGCCTAACTTTACAAGAAAGTGTGGCTATTTCACACATTTTCACATTTAAATAAGATTCTTTTTATGAATTCTAAAACAGATATTTTCCAAAGTAAAACGGCTTTTTAAAATAACCCACAGGGTTGATAACATGTTTATTATGAAATATTGACTGTTGATATTGTTAGCAGAGTTAATCAGTAAGTCCTGTGGGTCTAACAATTTCCTTTGAGTTCTTTGCTGATTGAAAACAATTGGGCACAGCATGACATAATGCTCCAAAAGATAGGAAAATCTCAGATAGGAAATTAGAGGTAACTAAACGGATAGTTCAAGTAGTTCTAAAGTCGCCAATTGGCTAACAATGATGGATTGCAGCGCCACCTGCTGGCCAGAAGCGTTGTTTTATTGCTATTTTGTGAGTTTGTTGCCCCCTCCTGGGCTTTTTGCGTGTATCTTATCTGTGTGTGTAGGGTTTATTTACATAAAATTTCTTCCTCAATTGATTGAACTGACAATAGAACGGTTTGATTTGTCATTCTTGCTATAAAACGTACCGCAATAGTCTTCAGTGGGAAACATTTCATATGACAAAAATTCTAAATCCTGTTTTTTCTCCTATCTTGTATTACAAATAGAAAACCACTGTCCGAATCTAAAGTTAAGGAATTCAGAAAAAGGAATGACAAGGCATTGTTAGACTCTATTACCTTTGATTGCTGTAGGTTTGCTTTAGCACTTCAAGATTAGTATTATTTCTTAGATGGATCTAGAGTAATTAAAGTGTTCTGGATCTATCACAAATGATGGCTAGCGTTCCAGCATCACATAATGTGGCCTAAAGATCTTTGCTTTTTAGAGCATGACTGCCTTTTTCGGCTATTACTATCCACATATGTGTCCCATCTTTAATCTCTTTCCCTACAGGGTTGGCCACAAAAGCAACAGATGCTAAATTAAACGATTAAACATGATTGTGTTAACATGAGCTGGACACCCACCTGTCTTGCTAGAAGAAAAAATATTCACTCATTTAAAAATGACATATAACACATATTTGAGCTATTATATGTTTTAGTTACCTTGATAGGGATAATGACTTTTATTTCAGGCAGTAAGTCACCTAAAGGAATGCTAATTGTTGCTTTTTTTTTCCCTGAGGTCATAAAAATAAGTTGGACACTAAGCAATTCAGGCTGGTTGAAATGCTGATTTGTTAAGAGGATTAGCAGATATATTTATCTACCCCAGGAGAGTCATTTGAAGTTTATAATTCTCCAGAATTTTCTGGTGATTAAAGACCAGAGATATTGGGCACCTGGGTGGCTCAGTGGGTTTAGCGACTGCCTTCAGCTCAGGTTATGATCCTGGAGTCTGGGGACCCCGTCCCACATTGGGGATGGGGTCCCCAGCTCCGTGGGGACTCTGCATCTCCCTCTGACCTTATCCCCTCTCATGCTTTCTCTCACACTCTCTCAAGTAAATAAATAAAATCTTAAAAAAAAAAAAAAAAAGAACAGAGACATTTTCTCAAGTTTAGGTCAGGCCCTCAAAACTATAGATTGTCAGTGTCTTTGAGAATCTAAAGATGTATTCAGGGGCACCTGAGTGGCTCAGTGGGTTAAGCCTCTGCCTTTGGCTCAGGTCATGATCCCAGGGTCCTGGGATCAAGCCCCGCATGGGGCTCTCTACTCAGCGGGGAGCCTGCTTCCCCCTCTCCCTCTGCCTGCCTCTCTGCCTACTTGTGATCTCTCTCTCTGTCAAATAAATAAATAAAATCTTAAAAAAAATAAAGATGTATTCAAAAACATAATCTTAAGGAATCTGAGCTTGGTCTGTCCTCAAGGATGCTACATTTCTTTTCTTTTTTCTTTCTTTCTTTTTTTTTTTTTTTTTTTGTTGAGAGGAGAACTCACTAGTGGTTTCAGGCATGCGTTTCATCTCAGTGTTGGAGAAATAAATGTAAATGCTGAAGCATTGGCACAGAGGTACCTCCCATTTTCCTGGTATTGCTACCTTGCTGCTTTTCATTTCTCTTATTTTTTTTTTAGTTTTTTTTAGATTTATTTATTTATTTATTTATTCAACAGACAGAGATCACAAGTAAGCAGAGAGGCAGGCAGAGAGAGAGAGAGGAGGAAGCAGGCTCCTTGCCAAGCAGAGAGCCTGATGTGGGGCTCCATCCCAGGACCCTGAGATCACGACCCGAGCCAAAGTCAGAGGCTCAACCCACCGAGTCACCCAGGTGCCCCTCATTTCTCTTATTAAAGACTCCTGTTCAAGACCATTTCTCTTCTATTTTGGTAATTTCTAAAGTAGTTTAAGAACACATTTATTGACATGTTATTATCCGGATAGGGAATTATTGGAATAGAATCATCCAATCTGAATAATCCCCTGGTCACAGACAAAAGTAGTTGGACAGAAGAGACCATGAGATATGAAAATCACAAATAAGTTATTTTGTTCATAAATATGAACTCAGTGAGATGATTGAATAGAAATTGCTTTTAAGCTGTACGTTTTATTAAGGGATCTTTATGACTTCCATTACAGCTTCAAAAATGTTCTTTTGTTGTTCAAGAGATTCGGTTATAATCCTGTTTCATAGTTTTAGATATGCTTATTTTCTTTCAAAGGAGTACAGTGACATTTAGGAAATAAACCTAAAGCTGCCACGGGAAGGCTGCTTCCACGTTAGATTTGGTTTATGCTGCAGGTGACTCTGTGCCCAGTACTTCTTATGAAGGAGCTCAAGCTTTCTAATGCAGGCTGATTAATATACATAGAGGCACTTTGCAAAGTGGGTGATAAATACTTGAGATTAACTTCCAAATGGAGAAGTTATAGTAAGAAATTCAAGCACCTTGCCTCATTTATAAAGTTCAAGGGCACAAATTATATCAATTTTTAAAACTGAACAAAACAGATATTTGTTACTTCTGTTTTTGACTGTGATCATACTTTCCACTCTAGTTTGCCACTCATTCATTTATTTATTCCGTTAATAGACACAGAGCATCTAATAGTATAGAACTTCACCTTATCAAATAAGTGATGGTTCTATTCTCAGGTACTTACATTTTGGGACAACATAGAGACATGTAAGTCAAATTTTTAAATAGCATGATAAAGGTTTTTAGGCCAAAGATGTATATAATCATAAAATTAGGGATATAAGACACAATTATCAATGTATATAAAATAAAATTAATTATAAAAGGCATTACGTATAATAGCATGAATACAGATACACTTATGGAACAGTATGATCAAGGATTTGACAGTATTTTGCATTCAGTTATGTGCATTTGGTTGAAAGCTAACTATATCTGACTGGGTAATGACTACACAACCTTTTTCTGCCAGTTTTATTGATCTATAATTGACATACAACGTTGGCAGTGAATATTGTGCTGCTTTTCAAAGGACAAGTAGGACTTAGTAGGCAAAATAGGGAAAAGGACAATTCAGTAAGAAACCAGTCACTGTGAATGTCTAAAGTTATGTGTTGCCTGCTGTGTTCAAGGAACCATAGGTAGTTCTCTCTGGGCATATGAGAGAGAGATAAGAGGCTACAGGGATGGGCGGGACATGAAATGGACACGAACTTGGACTTAAACTTTGGGAAATCATTAAAGGGTTTTTCAAACAGTAGCTGATTGGGCATTCCCCGGAACACCGGCGGAGATGAGCCTGTTTAATGCTTTCCCAACTACCAGGCAGGAGCCTACGCAAAGGCTGTGGCTGTCTGAATGAGCAGAAGGGATCTGTTCATAAGATAAAAGCATCAAGGTCTGTTTGTAGAGTAGATTCTTTGGTAAGTGGGTGATTGTGGAGGTGGGACACATCTTCCATCTTGAGTGGCTGGTGGACCGTGGTGCTATTTACGAAGTTGGGGAATGCATCAGGAGGCACAGATCTGGCAAGGGAGATTGTGACTTTCACCCCACTACCTGGAAGGAAACAGGTAATTTTTAATTTTACGTTTTACCCCTTCTCAGTAAACATAAAAATCTAATAAAATTCTGAACTTGCAACTGATTTTATCAATGTTTATAAGGACTTACATGCTTATACAATTATAAATAGAAACCTTAAACGGTGGAGATGAAAAAATATCCACATAAGTACTTTCTTTCTACATAACATTGACTGTTTTGTAAACTGCAGTTCAAAAGTCCCTGCTTTAAAATGGTTCTAAAGATGAGGATACCCTCCTCTACAGGAGGAACAATTGTCGAGTAAAATGATGGGAAGCGTGAAGGTAGATGCTTGGCAGTACCCACATTTAAGAATACAGTGATGAAATAAACAGAGGAAGGGCGTCTGGGTGGCTCAGTCGGTTAAGTCTCTGACTCTCAAGTTCAGCTTAGGTCCTGATCTCAGTTGCGGGATGGAGCCTCCATGAAGCCCCGGGCTGGGCTCTGCATCTGGCTCTCTGCTCATCTGGGAGTCTGTGTCTCTCCCTCTCCTGCTGCCCCTCCCTTTGCTCACGTGCATGACTGCACCCCCCCCCCCAAATAACTAAATAAATCTTTGAAAAAAAAGAAGAAGAAGAAGAAGAAGAATTAAACAGGGAAAGGAGAGTGACCTGGGGTGGGGCCAGGAGGGTTAAGAACAGTCCCTGGGAAGCTAAAGAAGCCCAGGGTTCTCGTGCTTACTATGCTGATCCACACCTTATGACGGAGGGCATGCAGGGGCCTGGAGACTCAGTGTGAAATAAGACCGTGTCCTGCCTGAGAGAGGCAAAAAGTAAATGATAACATCACAGACGGATAAGCATTTTTAACAAAAAAACGTACGCACTGCGTCTCAAAGCGCATGTTTATGTGTTAGGGAGGTGGGATGTTTCATGTTTCTCAGAAGACGTAGCGGCTGAGCTGACTTTCCTCCGTGTGGTGGTTGAGCCAGGAGTTAAGTACAGAAAGCTTAAAATGTCTGTGACTTTGATTCTCTAGGAGACCAAAATTTTCAGTAAGGGACACAGAACCATCTTCTCGGTGTCTATCATCATCCGGAACACATGCAAGTACTAGCTCATTTATATTCCTGCAGGGTATTACATTTTCGCAAACTGTTACAGATAACAGTGCTCACATTTAAATGAGAACTTTTAAATACCTTTCTCTATTTATAGCAGGAAAGGAAAGAAGTTCCCCAGTTCTGCTCCCCGGAGGCGTTCATTAGGGGAAGTTTAATGAAGCAGGCAAACAGGTGCTTTTTATGCTTCTTATAAAGGGTTGCAACAGCTCTCTCCCATCGCTTCAGCTTCCAACTGGGAGCACACGTCATCTGCTAAGCTAATAGCTCACAGCAGAGTCCTTTAGTGTGCTCCACATAAATATCCCATTTTATCTTCCTCTGCCTGGTGGTCGATCAGAAGCACAATAGACAAAGATGGAAAAAATAAATACAGAAATGTATGACTTCTGGGTCATAAATCTAAAGTTAGCTTTGTTGTAGTAAGATCTAAGAAATAGACACTGAATATTAAGGTTGGTGCGTGAGTTAATTAAAAACTCTGTGGATTATTATTAAAGATTCTCCTAAATCCTCAATACTTAGGGAAAAATAATTCTAGCTAGTGGCCATGTCTCTCTTCCGTTGCTTTTGATCTCTTTCCCTTGCTAACAATTTGTATGTCTGTGGGCATGTACAACATTTACAATCATTCTTAAGAGGTTGGGCATAATGCAAATATTGTAGGAAATCTTTGTTGGTTTCACTTACGTCGGGACATCAACTTTAATCACTTGGGTGTTTGAAATCATGTCAATTTGGTAGTACTGTTTCCTTCTAGTATCCACAGAGTGGAAACTCTTTAATTTATTTCTTAAAAACTCAACTAAAAAAATAACCTGAATGAGAAAAATTAACAAAAATTATTGTCCAGTGGAGATAGTAATTCAGGATTCAAGTAAGGCTCCTCATTATTTAGGATTTATTTGGAAAACTTTTCTGAACAATGTTTACTAGGATATAAAAATGAAGTGTTTATAGCTGAGAGTTCAGTCTCTTTGTTATGGTAGAGACTGGGCCAAACTGAAGTATGTGGTCATTCTTTTTTTTTTTTAATTTATTTGTCAGAGAGAGAGGGAGAGAGAGCAAGCACAGGCAGACAGAATGGCAGGCAGAGGCAGAGGGAGAAGCAGGCTCCTCGCCAAGCAAGGAGCCCGATGTGGGACTTGATCCCAGGACGCTGGGATCATGACCTGAGCCGAAGGCAGCTGCTTAACCAACTGAGCCACCCAGGTGTCCCAGTATGTGGTCATTCTTAAGGGGTAAGCAATTGTTACCACTTACCAGGAATCTTAATAAGATAATTTACAATCATTTTGAGTTACAGAAAGTAAAATAAAGCTATAGCAAAATGTAAACATTGAGGAATATCCTTCTCCAATAGTTTAAAGGGCAAACATTGGTAAGGCAGAGACAGAAAAGAAGACTAAAGGTTGAATAAGTTATTGTCCCAACAAGGAACAGTGGTCTAAGTGCCATAGCATAAAACTCCAATCATACTTTATATGCTGTGTTTAGGATTACAATTTGGCTTTGAGAAGGAGACTCGGAAAAGGAAGGCTTTGAACAAGTTAGATGCATGTATATCTGTCCTGTAAGATTGGTGGGAAGAAGTCCACAGCTGGTGAGGTGGCTCTGTGCCAGGAAATCCAGAGGAACTCAATTCCTTTGAGCTCCCTGCTCACTCATCCCTGATACGGTCTTTGTTCTTGAGGTTTCATGATGACATCTGGAGCTCCAGATATGCTATCCGTGTTCTACATAGCAGAAGGAAAGACAGGCAAAGGACGGGCACAGATGTTGGTTCCTTTTATACATCATTAGCCATGACTTAGTCATACTGCATAGTTAACTGCAAGGCAGACCGGAAAATGCCTGCTCTTCTCAGGTATCCTTGTGCTCAGCTAAAAGTTGAGGGCTCCATTACTACAGAAGAAGGGGAGAATGGATATTGGAGGGCAACCAGAAGTCCCAGCCCTCGCTGCCTCTATGGTAAGTGATGTATTAGCAAACAACACGATCCCATGAGCATGGGACCAGTGCAATGCAGAAGGCCCCAGGGATGGGTTCTAGGTTGCCCATTTCTGTACCTCCTGAAATCCTGGACCCTACCTGGCCTTTCCTTCATCCCCACCAGTCACAACTGCCACCCTGCCTTCCAAAGAGGGCCTGGGTGTAGGAATGGCAAGATTTGGGGCCATGCTCCTGCATCTGGGGAGAGGCAGTCTGGTGGCATCCATCACAACCCAGGCCTGGCAGCTCCCTAGCAGCCTGTCACCTACCCCTGCCTGGGGATGCAGGCACTCACTCCATGCTGAGCCTGCAAGGGCCTTGGATACAGTGGGTTGGAGCGGTAGCCCTTGGGGAGAAGATATGCCTGGTTCAGCTTCCTTGGCTGGCTGGAGGCGGAACTCTGCTGTGGTCAGGTATCAGCACCTGTTAGCTCTGGGATGTGAGCCAAGTCCCTGGCAGCTGTGTGCGTCTGCACTTGTTCCATGAATATACAAGCTGACCTTGGGGGCCACTCTCTTTCTGAATCTAGCTTGAGGTCATCTCTCCTGGTCCTCTCTGTGCACTCTCAAGGGATAAGCCACAGAATTAGTCTTAATCTCAGTGGTTCATAATAGAAGTTAAATGCTCTGTTAATTGCATTTAAAACTGGCATTTCATCATATAAAGATAAATGGCAAAATTCATGCTAGTAATTTAAAATCTTAACATTCTTAGAATGAAATTAAGTAGTAAATATAGCATCATCATGACAAATTAGAGGAGAGACTGCAGAAGAAAGGAGAAAAGCTTTATATTTTAATGCCTTTAATGGCATTTCTTCCCCTCTCCCCCTCCTCCCCCCATGATTTGGAACAGGAAACCTTGCATTTTCATTTTGCACTAGGTCCTACAAATTATGTAGCTGGTTCTGGGGGTTAGTGTCTCTAGTTCAATAAGAATATCTTGCTTTTGAAGTTTTGGAGGCAAGTTTGTAAAATTTCATGAAAGGATTAATTAGAACAGCTACCCTTTGGCTGTGCAGGTGTGCGCCCTTCTTGTCAGGTGTCAAATAAGATTACATGTGCCCTCATCTCATTACCTAGTTTAGCCATTTGCCATCCACAGTCAAATAAGATATTCTCATTAATGCCAATAAGACTTGTGTACGGGGGCGCCTGGGTGGCTCAGTGGGTTAAAGCCTCTGCCTTCGGCTCAGGTCATGATCCCAGCATCCTGGGATCGAGCCCCACGTCGGGCTCTCCGCTCAGCGGGGAGCCTGCTTCTCCCCTCTGTCTCTCTGCCTGCCTCTCTGCCTACTTGTGATCTCTGTCTAATAAATAAATAAAATCTTAAAAAAAAAAAACAAACTTGTGAACGGATCAAGATGGGTATTAGCATGAGATGCAGAATAGCTTTGTCAATAAATCAGGGTGGATATTGCCTCAATAACCACAATGCAATTTTCGGCATGTCTGATAGGGATTTATATCTTCTTATTCTATAAAAGAAATGCTGGAGGTCTTCTGTGTTTTCCTCAGCATTTTTTAATAATTGTACCCTTTCCTACCTCTCTCTGACGAATTCTGACAGTTTCTGTTCATATAAATGGAAAAGACAGTTTCTACTCTAAAAGATGAGATTATATAAATGAATTTATTCTCTTGTTTTCCTTCGGCTATGGCCCACCTACTCAGGGTTCTATTTATAAAGCTAGCTTGGCATGTAATTGGGTTGCCTAATGGAATGGACATGAATAACAAGTGGTCCCACTGTAAGATAATCATGTACAAGATGGATGAAGTAGAATGTTTGGTTTCAGGAATTTCCTGCACTATTAGTCCCTCGGGGAACACATCGAAACTTCTCCCAATGCATATCTCATCACTGTGACTTTGCGCATTTTCAGTTTTTGAAAAATGCACCAGGGTGCCCGGCCCAGACTGCCATCTCCACCTTGATGTTTCCTAATAAAACAACGACTGACAAGATGCATTTTTAGCTGCAAATACAGCTCCTTCAAGGTTGTACTGTGTCAAAATGCCCTGTGATAAGATTACATCGTGAGGAGTTAGTGCTGATGTAGAACATCATATTATTTCTGTTTTCATTGAAGATAAATGTGTCAGTGCCACAACGAACCAGCCATTAGCATTCCTATTACAAGTCAAGTCCAAGGCTGAGAAATTGAAAGAGAAATGACTAAAGATGACATTTCACTCATTTCCCTAAGCCATGTGTAGGGTTTTGGTGCATAAATTAGTTTGGTCCTTTAACAAACTTAGTGAGGCTTAACATCTAGTAGGTACTATTCCAGATACTGGAGACAGAGCAAAGACAAGGTCCAAAATTCCTGCTTTCATGTCCTGGAGCTTTTGCTCTCATAGATAGAGAAGAACATATGTAAATCGTTAAGGAAGTTTATACAGAGTAGATTTTTTTTTTTTTAATGAGTTAGATTGTGGGGCTATTATTTGCAGAAAAATGCTGAGTGCAAGAGAACAGTGGGGAGGAGCTTGAGCTGTAGAATCAGAAAAACTGGAATTTGACTCGTGGTTGGTTTAGAAGCTGTGGCCATTGGTAAGGAGCTTGTGGCCATTGGTAAGGAGCTTGAGCTCTCTGAGCCCTGTGTGTGCTATCTGTAAAACAGGACAAAAGTGGTCGATTTGCATAAGAATAGAATGAGAAAATGCTTGGAAAGCACTTGGTGTCCTGTCCTGCCCAAAGCGTAGTTGACAGGGGGAATCATTCTCCTTGTTGTGGGTAATATAACTTAATGTCTGCATTCTCACAGGAAGACTTTGGTTAGAAGACGGATCCTCCAGCTTTAAGTTCTAGGAGCTCGGTGGATTAAGATGGTTCTATAGCACCGCCTTGCAAACCTTAATGTGCGTGCGGAGTCTCGTTCAAATGCACGTTCTTAATTAAGTAGATCTAGAATGGGCCACGTACCCTGCATTTCTAAGAAGCTCCTAGGTGATACCTGTGCTGTGGCTAGTGCTCTGTGGATACTTCTGCAGTGAGGTGTATAAAACACCTTGATTTGACGTGGGTGTGAGGTCAATGAGAAGCAAAGGATGTGCGTCCAAATAATAGGACTTATCGATGACCTCAACTCATGAGGCATATTAATAACACTAAAGACAGAAAGGAAAATACCTCGTTTATTGTAAAATATGCAAACAGGGGTGGTGGGTTAGGGGTCATTTTCTCTGGCTACTGCCTCTGGAGAATTGTTCCTACCCTGATCATCTTGGACAATAGTAATGAATTTGAACTTGCTGGGGAGAGAACCCCAAGCCTTTCCATTTGGTCTACCTTACCAGAAACGGGTATCAAAGTTGACTTTCATTTCTACCTCTGTATCTTTAAGAATGCATAAAACACATTGGTGTGCCTCAATCAAGCAGCCATACAATGAAAAATACTGCATATAACATTACATCAATATCCAACAATCCCACTTCTGAGATACACCCAAGAGAATTACATATTTTTTAATTTGTAAAAATTTATGCATAGATGGGCGCCTGGGTTGCTCAGTGGGTTAAAGCCTCTGCCTTCGGCTCAGGTCATGATCCCAGGGTCCTGGGATTGAGCCCCAAATCGGGCTCTCTGCTCAGCAGGGAGCCTGCTTCCTCCTCTCTCTGCCTGCCTCTCTGCCTGCTTGTGATCTCTGTCAAATAAATAAATAAAATCTTTAAAAAAAATTTATACATAGATATCCTATAACAGCATATTCATAAGAGCCTCAAAGTAGAAACAACCCAAATGTCCACCAATCAATGAATGGATAAATAAAATGTGGTTTATTCATACAGTAGAATACTATATTCAGCCATAGAAAGGAATAAAACACTGATATATCCTACAATATGGTGAACTTTGAAAGCATTGGGGAAAGCCAGACACAAAAGTCCACATGTTACATGATTTAATTTATGTAAAATATCTAGAAAAGGCATATCCATAGAGATGGAAAATAGATTAGTGGTTGCCAAGGGCTGTGGGAAGGAGAGAATGTGGAGTGACTGTTAATGGGTATGGGGTTTCTCTTTGGGGTGATAAAAATTAGATAGCAGTGAATGATTGCACAACTTTGTGAATATACTAATAATCACTGAATTGCACACCTTAAAATGGTGAATTTTATGGTACATGAATTATACTTTTATTTTTTACATTTTTATTGATATATATATCAAATGCCAGATGCTTTAGCAGCTGGAGACCTATAAACAAAATACTTGAAGACTTTACCCATATTCTTTAATTGTAGTTCTGAGGGCTCAGTTTCATTATATGTCAGTGGGAGATTGAAAATAGGTACAAATTCTTTGTGATTCCTCAACTCATGAGGTGGAGCCCATCTCACCAGTCCTTAAAACCAGGATGGTCTCTTGGCTTGTTTTGCCCAGTAAAATATGGCAGAAATTATGTGTAAGAGCTCCAGGCCTGGGCCGCAAGGACAACTGCAACTTCCACTCTTGCTTTCTTGCAACACTGTAGGCATGTGGCAAAGAGTGAGAGAAGCCATGAGGAGAACATTCTCAGCTATCCTCACCATCCCAGCTGTCTCAGCGGCAGGCCCAAACTCTAGAATGGGCTCAGCATAGATAAACGTGGCCTGCTGAGCCCAGTCCAAATTGTCTACCCATGGAATCTGGAACAAAGACGTGATTGTTTTAAATCACTAAGTTCTGGAGTTGATAGTTACATAGCAAGTTCTCTGTGGTGAAATAGTTTCATAACCGGTCCTTGCTGATGACCACCTTAAAATAAGAAGAACTGACACAGGTGGCGGCGTCTAACCCGAGTTTTCTTTGTATCCTATTTTCTCTCCAACCTTTTTTTTTTTTTTTTTCAAGACTTTTTAGTTTTGTCTTCTCCTGAATTAATAAAGGCTTGACCTCTGAGAGATCATGGCAATATTTAAGAGATTTCATGGGATAGGTCCAAATGGACATCTGGTCTTGTGCCAAAAGAATCTTGACCAAAATGTCATTCCTTTCCTGTTTCGTTTCTGAGAATACCATTTAAGACCCTGTCTCTAGAAGATGCCAGCTAACTAGTAGCAAAGTGATTTATCATTTTACTTTCTGGGTTATTTCTGTGCATATTTGCATATTGACAATGTATAAAATGTCTTGGTGACTAATCTCCTAATTTTTTATTAAGTTGTTACAATGTGCAGAGCACTGTTCATTGGTCTTTTGGGCATTCAGCAAACATCACTATAATGCCCGTCACTATTATCATCACTAATAACAGGTACTTCTTGAGTTCCTAATACATGTAATGAACCTTATCTACACCCAAGTCAGTTTCCAAATATTTCTATAGTTGGTAATGCTTATCTTTACACAATTTATATAATTCTTTATCTTTAATGACACCATTGTCATTGCATATATTGAACAGTGATGGTATATAAATGAGTCAGTTATCTAATTAGACCATTTAACAAATTTTTTTTGTGTGACTACCAGGTCTTGGCAATTTTCTAGGCACCGGGGATACTGCAGTGAACAAAAAGATCCTGCTCTCATGGAGAATATATTCCATTTGGGGTGGGGATAAAAGTTAAGTCTGTAGATTTTAAAATGTGGCAGATAGCAATAAATACTATGAAGAAGAATTAAGCTGAGAGGGTCTAGAGAGGGCTATTGGCTGGGATATTGTAATTTTAATTGGAGAAGTCAAATTGTGATGAGGGTCAACAAAACTTTGAACAACTCAGTGGTCTGAAGCAGATATGGCTCATCAGAGTTGTCCCACACCAGGTCAAAATGACGGGGCCTTTCCACACTTTGCTTAGTCACTGGATGCAGGTAAGGTGATTTTAGCACCTGAGCAGATTCCAATGGGGTAACAGCAGCCATCAGCTGACTGTACTCTACATTTGGGTAGCAGTTTCCTCATTGAAAGGGCATCTGGTGGTGCATCTTCATGTTTGCCACAGAAGCCAACAGAGATTTTGAGCAGAGAAGTCATGAGATATGAGTGGTATAAAAAAATTGACACTGGCTATAAAATTGTGAATAGAGTGTAAAAGACATAGGGAAGCCTTAAGGGGAGACAAAGTCTAAGTGAAGGAGACTGGGTAGAAGACTATTGTAATACAGATGAGATGTGATTAGGGCTTGGACCAAAATTGTAGCCATGGTGGTAGTGAGGAGTAAAATTCTGAATAGATTTTGAAGTTTGTGCTGACAGTGTTCACTGATGAATATCAGATATGAGAAAGCAAGCAAAGACACATTTTTTTTTTTTGACATGGTGAGCAACTGAAAAAACAGTTTTCATTACTGAGATAAGGAAGTTTGTGAGAAAGATACCAGGAATTATGTTTGGGACACGTTAAGTTTGTGATGTCCATTCAGTGTCAGAGTATAGATCTTTGGTTGGTAGCTGGACATACAAATCTATAGGTCAGGACATAATTGTATACTGTAGATGTACAATATAGACTTACACAGTATGATATGTCGGTTATATCTTGATGAAGCTAGAAAAAAAGGTAAACAAAAAGATTAAAAATTTAACACTAAATTTAACAACATGGATGTTATTTATGGACACTGAAGGGAGGTTTCAGTGGAGTTGTAGGGCAAATGGCTGTTCAGATGAATTCAAAAAAGAATGAGAGCAGAAGGCTTTAAGAGAGTAACAGAACTCTGGGGAAGTTGACTACAACAGATAGAAGAGAAACAGGGCAATAAGGGAAATGGGGGTCAAAAATATTTTTTAAATGAGAGACATTTCAACACATCTATATGTTGATCCAGTAGATCCTCCAGTAGTATGTTATATACTGGGAAGGATCCAGTAGACAGGAACAAATTGTAGAAGAAAGAAAGGACAGTTGTGAGAGTGGTGTTCTTGAGCAGGAGAGAAGAGGCAGGACTGAATGCACAGAGGTAATAAAGCTGACAGAGAGAGTGAAGCATGACCAGTTCCTCCTTAATCTCCAGGGAGTAGTCAGGGTTTATGAATATAGATGCTGATAGCCGTGGTCATGGAGGAAGGTCTTCGGATTCATTTATTTTTCCTCTATGAATTTGGAATCAATATCATCAGTGAGAATGAGGATGATGAGAATGAGATGTTGGAGGTAGAAGAGAAAGCAATGGTATAAAATGATTTTCTAGGAAGCAGGCAAACCCTAGTTTAATAATTATTGGATTGGGTTAAAAAGAAAGTTAGGAAAAGAAGGAAATAATGCTGGAAACTAAGATACAGAGGTTATGTTTATTGGTAATAACAAAGTTTAGATTGTGATCATGTGCATAAAATTAGATGTAAAACTCATTGGACAAGATCATATCAGTGAACAGCTGGACTGTTTTCAGGATATTAAAAATTATTAAGAAACATGAGAAGAATATTCCTGGAAGGTATGAAAATGAAAGTAGACCTTGTCGAGGAATTAGGACAAGTCAAACAACCTCAAAAATCAAAGTTTTGTGATACACTCAAGTTAAAAGGAAACAAATTTTGGTCAGTTCTCCTCAGTTGTGGTAACTGGTACCACACAGGCGAGAATGCCCAGTGGTGACAGATGCTATTTCTATATGCTCTGTCATGCAGTTTCCTCTCTCCTTAACTGAGAACTTTCTGGATGGATTTTTCCAAAGCATATTTCACAGAAATGCATTTGGAGTTTAAACCAGTTCTTAACGTTACAAGTCAGTCTCTATGTTGAATCAAATATTACTAACATCTAAGAAGGGGCTTTTACCAAAACCAGAAGCCTGGGATGCTGTGTGCATGTGCACAGGTGCATGTGTGGGTAGACACATGCGCGCGCACACACACACACACCATATCAGCTAAGCATACTGGCTGTATTTCTTGTACCTTACTGGAGGATTGAAGTGACATTTTCACTGTACGTTAATTCTTAGCTTTAATCAAGTCTTCCTGCCATATGATATCCTATTCTTTCATTTTATGATCCTTTTTCAAAATGTAAAACTGTTTGTGTGTGAATGTGAGAGAAAAAGACGCTCCTCTGTATGTGCGTGTGAATGACAGAGACAGTGTTTATTTAATGCCTGTCTCTTTATTAGAATGTAAACTGTGTTAGGGCGGGTAGAGACTGACATGTATCCCCAGGAATAATATATCACCTAACACATAGTAGATACTCACTAATATTTGGTTGAGTGAGTGAAAAATATGATTAAATTCTGTGGTGTCTTTCAAAAAATTCATTTGATTGTGTGTTTCTACAGTGTATATGGTTGGAATGGATTGTATTATTCTCCTGTCTTGATCTTTTTGGGCTATTAGAACAAAATATCACAAACTACAGGTAGCTTATAAACAATAGACATTTATTTTTCACAGATCTGGAGGCCAGGAAGTCCAAGATCAGGGTTCAGGGAGATTCATTGTCTGGTGAAGACCTGCTTTCTGATACATTTTTGCTGTGTTCTCCCTTGGTGGACGGGGAGAGGCCGTTCTCTTCCTCCCCTTTACTCAAAGCATCAATGCCACTTATGAGGGCTCCACTCTGGTGACCTAATCATCTCCCGAGGCCCCAAGTCAAAGTACCATCTCTTTGGAGTTTAGGTTTTCAACATAGGAAGTTTGAGCGGACATAAACATTCAGTCTGTAGCATATCCCAAATATATTTTGGTATCCTTTGATTATAATTTTTTAATGGGAAGCAGAAGCTTCAATTTTATGTAATAATAACAAAAGTAATAACAAACACTGTTAAATGCTAGGAATTATTCTAAGCACTTGTAGCAATTAATTTGATCCTCATGACAGCCCCATGAGGTAGTTAGTGTTATTACCCCCTTTTCCATATGGAGAAACTGAGACATAAAATATTAAGAGTGAAAGAGTTGGAAAGCAGCAGTGTTTGACATCTGAACCCAGGGAATCTGGACCTTAACTGTGCACACTCCTAGTTGCTTTGTTACGGTGCTTCTCAATGATTGGTCTTAACAGATTTAATTTTCTTTCAATTTAAAGTTCAACCAATTACAGTATTAAAAAAAGAAAGATGACAATTGCATAAGATTGTAAGAAAATTATTATTAGCATATAACTTATTTGAATATTCATTAATTCAGTGCATTAAATACAGCATAATGTCTTTGCCTAAAGCTGGGAAAATAAATTTATTGTGAAAAGACAAATGTCACTATAAATTTTTATTATAAAGGCTGCAAAGGAATGATGATTCTTTGTCATGCTAGTATTTCTTTCTGCAGTTATAGTGAAATAACTTTTTTTTCAGTTAGGTGCTTCCACACATTTTCAATATTTTTCATTCCTTATTCTCTCTTCATAGATGGTGATGCTTGAAATTATATAATGACTTCCCAGGTTTTCAGAATTGGACCATGTAGGAATGAAGAATTACATATGATAGCCTAATAAAACAATTTCTATTATATTTAAAAAGCTATTATAATTAGAAAAAAATGACAGTAAGATGCAGTGTAAGTTTAAAGAAATTTATACATCATTTAAATGTGTGCTTCCCCATTAGATGATAAACTTTACATCCTTTACACATCAGAAAAAAAATCATAGGAAATTTAAAATGAATATACTATAGGGTATAATGATCATGGTTCAGATAATGTAAAATACATCTTTAGCAAATAATGTTATTTTCATAATTTTATAAATTTTTTCATAAAGGCATAATACCTTTTTAAAAAGATTTCCGTCCTAACCCTTAGCACTTCAGCTATTTTCCAGTCTCTTTTGCAGGCTTCATGGGTCTCTACCCAAATGTTCAATATGTAATGAAATTGCTCAAGACTATCCTATTTCTAATGAAATTGCTCAAGACTATCCTATATCCGCTCTTTCTCCAGCCATATTGCTACAACTAAAATGCCTTTAAAGCCTGCAGGTATTGCAAATATATTAAGAGGCCTGGTAGGAAAAACAGAAAATTGTTAAAATGGAAAATACATGTAATATCTAAGTATTCTTTTTTTTCCCCTAAATATTCTTAAGTTCAGAAAAATTTAAAGCATTTGGCTGGTAAAAATCAAACAATCAACCTTCCCTGTTGGCTTGATTCAGCTCATTGAGGGTACTTTAGGAGACCTCATTTTTGCCTCTGGCCTCATTTACCATCTGGCTAATGACTCTCATAGCTCTAAACCTTTCTTTGAGCTGCATGGTTTTGCCTGATTTGTCCATTTGGCATCTCCAATAAAGTATCCTGCAGTCAACATATCTCAGACCAACCATCTCCGAACCTAGTTTTCTTTGAATGTTTCCCATCTCCACAAATGTGGCCTTCACCCATCCAGTTGCACAAATAAGATACAAATAAGATGCACAAATAAGATGGAGGTTTCTTGGACAAATCCCTCTGCTATACATTGCTTGCCGCCTTCCCCATGCTCCCTTTTCCTCTTTAATCCCCTCCAAAGACCTATCAGACCTTTTCAACATGTCTCGAGCTCTCTCTTTATCTCTACTGCCACCAACTCCATTTTATTTACTATAATTTCTTGCTTGGACATTTGCAATACCCATTTGCAATCTTTCTTTCTTTTTTTTTTTTTTAAGATTTTATTTATTTATTTATTTGTCAGAGAGAGAGAGAGAGACAGAGAGATCACAAGCAGGCAGAATGGCAGGCAGGGGCAGAGAGAGAAGCAGGCTCCCTGCCGAGCAAGGAGCCAGATGTGGGACTCCACTCCATCCCAGGTCCCTGGGATCATGACTTGAGCTGAAGGCAGCAGAGGCTTTAACCCACTGAGCCACCCAGGCATCCCTGCAATCTTTCTTTCTATTCAATTTCTCTACAATGCATTCTCCGCACTAAAATTAGTGTGATCTTCTTAAAATAGAGAGATGATCTCGTTACTCTTTGCCTAATATTTTTCGGCAGCTTCCAATTGCTCTTAAAATAAAATCCAAACTCCTTAACATGGCTACAGAGTTTTTAAGTTAGGCTTACCTCATTCTCATCTAGCCTCATTCTCCTCTTCCTTCTTGTGTGGCGGCCCATCTGGCCTCCTGGAGCTGCGTGTTGACTCGTTCAGTCCCTCTGCCTGGAAAAGTTCCTGCCATACCAACTTTGCCCAGGGCACACCTTTTCTTCCATCAAGCCTCAGATAAGTGTCATTCCCTAGGAAAACCTTTCTTGAATCCCTAGCCTAGAAAAGAATCTCATTGATATATACTCCTAAAGAAACTTATTTTTTTTTCCTTATCACAGTCTGTGATTTTTGTGTTTGTCATGCTCATTAATGTGATTATTTGGTAAAAGCGAGTTCCCTCATTTGCCTAGAAGCTCTACCGGAGCCGAGCTTTTCCTGCTTTTGCTTAGAGTTTACATGTGTAATAAATCTGTTTAAGTGAACAGATGTTTAAATAAATAGAAGTATAACTCAATCCTCAGTGCAACCGGTACGTAGGAACACCTAACAAGCATCTGAGTCCCTGGTACATTTCCTGTTTGGGGATGCCGTTATTTTCCACGGCTCCACTTGAACCTGAGGCAACTCTATATATCCTTAGTGGGCAGAATTTGCAGATAGGCCTAACGGGGGTTCGCTGAGAACAGAGCCAGCAGCAACTCATGAAGAGTCATTCTGTCATTTGTAATGGCTCCTCCAGCTGCAGCCCACATATTTTAGAGATGGCATCATAAACATCCGCTGCTGACCTCCTCACTGTGGTTTCTAACAGTGGTTTGTGCTTTAAGTAGCAAATTGAGCTCTGCTGTCTTTTCCTTCCCAAGGTCCCTTGTAGGTTGACATTTTAAGTGCGCCTCTAGCGCTATTGTTTTTAACCATAATCTTGAGACAGCTGCGGGAGCCATGAACTGACCTCGTGTAATGACCCTCCCAAAATGGAAAAATGACTCTCCAGGATTCCTGCATGTGGGTACCTTCTGTTAAAATACACTGCCTGTATGTTCTTTAAAGTATGTGTTATAGCTCCACTGAAAAATCCTGAACTCCTGAGGGTCAGGTGATCACCAGTTTTTTCTTTGCTTCTTTCCCAACAGACAAATGCACTGTTCTGAAACCGCGGACATTTTATAAAGACCAGTATCTGAAAACTTAGGAAGAATGGCCAGCAACACCAATAAGATATAGTAGCGTATCTGGGAGGTTGGATATTTTGGCATAGAGAGATCTCATTATATTTTTGTGGTGATAAAAATGAATATTGGCAACTCTGAAAACCTTACATGTATTACTTTGTTTCCAGGAATATATTAAGGCAAATTCCAAGTATTATGTTATTTTTTTCACCCAGAAATACATGAGCATGCATCTCTAATGAATAAAGACATTTATTTTTGTAATATAATCACCATTATTACAGCTAACAAAATTAACAATCATACCCTAATTCTATTTAATATCCAATTTATTTTGAAATTTTCCTAATTGTCTTAGAGATGTCTTTTTTATAGTTAGAGTATCAGCCCAGCAGGATACCACATTGCTTTTGATTTTTATGTCTCTTATGCATTTTTTTCTTAAAGATTTTATTTTTAAGTAATGTCTTCACCCAGTGTGGGGCTCAAACTTACAACCCCAAGATTAAGAATTGCGTGCTGTACTGACTAAGCCATTCAGGCTTAACCCGTCTCTTAAATGATCTTTATGCTCTAACAGTGTCTCTCATCCTTGTGTTATCCGTGCCACAGTTGAGTTGGAGAAATTGAATTCAATACACTTTGTCTGAGGGTTTCCCTGTGGTGTCATTTACCCTATCTCTCCATCCCCTTATTTCCTGTAAAATTATAATAATATGTAGAGAGGTAATTAGATTCAGATTCAATTATTTGACAAGACATCCTCATAAGTTGTGTTCTGTACTTCCTGGTGCATCACATTAAGAAGAACAAAAATATCTGTTCATTTCACTTTTTACTAATGCTTACATTTAAGCATTAACAGCCTGATCCCTCCATTAAAAATTCCCATCAACTTTTTACTCAGTAATTTTAGAATCCATTGATTATTATCTGTATTCATTATTTAATTAACATTTGCAAAATGGTGATTTTCTAATTTAACCACTTTATCTATGTTGATTAGCTGGAACTATCTCTAAGGAACAGATTCTTTTTGGCTAACTTTTTCAATAAGAAAAAAGGATGCCTTTTTTGTTTTTTTTTTCCTTAAAAAGATCAATTTTCAAAGTCATAAGTTGTTTTCTGGCAAATTTTATAGTATCAATCAGTTTTAAAAATATTATTTCTTACAGACTTTACTATATCAAGTGTTTCATCTGTTGCAATGTTTAAACTTTTTAATGCTCAATCTCATGTAATTTAGGACAGTGGGAGTCCTATCATGTTAGTGCCTATAATCTTTACACATGGTGCCCTAGGGTTATCTTGTATACTTTTCACCCCAGATCTGGTATCAGCCATTTCTCCAAAGAGTACTAGTTCTTTTTAGTGGAAAATAATAGAGACCACAATCTAGGTCCTGTACATATTCTCCAGTAGTGGGCTGGCATTGCCTTTGGACTTTCCAATAGACAAAGCTAGAAAATAGATACGTACTCTAAAGGGAAGGTTTCCAGTATATATAGATGTTACTATTCAAGTATACAGTTAAAAGTATATACTTTGATTTTTTTCTTGTATCTAAGTCCTTTACATGGATGCATGGGTGGGTAGATGGATATATAGAAAAGAGAGGAGAGAGTTTTTCTCTCCCAGGTTACAAAACAAATTCACCAATGTTTTCCAATAGTTTTATAATTTCATTTCTTTATTAAGAGATTTCGGATTCATTTGGAATTTATCCTCGTACGCAGTGGGAAGAATGGATTAAATTTTAATTCCATATACTTATCCAGTTGTTCCAATACCATTTACTAAAAATTTGTCTCTCCTTGACTTTAGATGACACATTTATCATTACTAAATTCTAGTCATACTTGATGTTTTGGATGTTCTATTCTCATTAGTTTTTCAGTTTATTAGTGAAATATCACCATACTGTTTCAGTTATGGAGACCTTAAAGTGTTTTAATATTAGGTATGATAATTATCCCTACCAAATACTATTTCAACCTTTACTTTGCTGGTTGTGCTTGTTTGTTTGTTTGTTTCTTTCTTTCTTTCTTTTTTTAACCTTTTCATTTATATTTTTTAATTAACATATAATGTATTATTAGCCCCAGGGGTATAGGTCTGTGAATTGCCAGGTTTACCCTTCACAGTACTCACCATAGCACATAACCTTCCCTAATGTCCATAACCCAACCACCTTCTCCCTTCCCCCCTCCCCCCAGCAACCCTCGGTTTGTTTTGTGAGATTAAGAGACTCTTATGGTTTGTCTCCCTCCCGATCCCATCTTGTTTCATTTATCTTTTCCCACCCCCAAACACCCCATGTTGCCTCTCAGTTTCCTCATATCAGGGAGATCATATGATAATTGTCTTTCTCTGATTGACTTATTTCACTCAGCATAATACCCTCTAGTTCCATCCACGTCATTGCAAATGGCAAGATTTCTTTTGATGGTTGCATAGTATTCCATTGTATATATATACCACCTCTTCTCTATCCATTCATCTGTTGATGAACATCTAGGTTCTTTCCATAGTTTGGCTATTGTGGACATTGCTGCTATAAACATTTGGGTGCACGTGCCCCTTCGGATAACTATGTTTGTATCTTTAGGGTAAATACCCAGTAGTGTGATTGCAGGTTATAGGGTAGTTCTATTTTCAACTTTTTGAGGAACCTCCATGCTGTTTTCCAGAGTGGTTGCACTAGTTTGCCTTTCCACAAACAGTGTAGGAGGGTTCCCCTTTCTCTGCATTCTCATCAGCATCTGTCATTTCCTGACTTGTTAATTTTAGCCATTCTGACTGGTGTGAGGTGGTATCTCATTGTGTTTTTGATTTGTATTTCCCTGATGCTGAGTGATGTGGAACATTCTTTCATGTGTCTGTTGGTCATCTGGATGTCTTCTTTGCAGAAATGTCTGTTCATATTCTCTGCCCATTTCTTGATTGGATTCTTTGTCTTTGGATGTTGAGTTTGATAAGTTCTTTATAGATTTTGGATACTAGCCCTTTATCAGATACGACGTTTGCAAATATCTTCTCCCGTTCTGTCAGCTGTCTTTTTGGTTTCGTTAACTGTTTTCTTTGCTGTGCAGAAGCTTTTGATCTTGATGAAGTCCCAATAGTTCATTTTTGCCCTTGCTTCCCTTGCTTTTGGTGATGTTCCTAGGAAGAAGTTGCTGTGGCTGAGGTCAAAGAGGTTGTTGCCTATGTTCTCCTCAAGAATTTTGATGGATTCCTTTCTCACATTGAGGTCCTTCATCCATTTTGAGTCTATTTTTGTGTGTGGTATAAGGAAATGGTCCAGTTTCATTTTTCTGCATGTGGCTGTCCAATCTTCCCAACACCATTTGTTGAAGAGGCTGTCTTTTTTCCATTGGACATTCTTTCCTGTATTATCAAAGATGAGTTGACTATAGAGTTGAGCGTCTATATCTGGGCTTTCTATTCTGTTTCATTGATCTATGTGTCTGTTTTTGTGCCAGTATCATACTGTCTTGATGATAGCTTTGTAATAGAGATTGAAGTATGGAATTGTGATGCCACCAGCTTTGGCTTTCCTTTTCAACATTCCTCTGGCTATTTGAGGTCTTTTCTGGTTCCATATAAATTTTAGGATTATTTGTTCCATTTCTTTGAAAAAAATGGATGTCATTTTGATAGGGATTGCATTAAATGTGTAGATGGCTTTAGGTAGCATAGACATTTTCACAATATTTGTTCTTCCAATCCAGGAGCATGGAACATTTTTCCATTTCTTTGTGTCTTCCTCAATTTCTTTCATGAGTACTTTTTAGTTTTCTGAGTACAGGTTCTTTGCCTCTTTGGTTAGGTTTATTCCTAGGTATCTTATGGTTTTGGGTGCGATTGTAAATAGGATGGACTCCTTAATTTCTCTCTCTTCTGTCTTGTTGTTGGTGTATAGAAATGCAACTGATTTCTGTGCATTGATTTTATATCCTGACACTTTACTGAATTCCTATACAAATTCTAGCAGATTTGGAGTGGAGTCTTTTGGTTTTCCACAAAAAGTATCATATCATCTGCAAAGAGCATTAGTTTGACTTCTTTGCTGATTTCGATGCCTTTAATTTCTTTTTGTTGTCTGATTGCTGAGGCTAGGATTTCTAGTACTATATTGAATAGCAGTGGTGATAATGGACATCCCTGCTGTGCTCCTGACCTTAGCAGAAAAGTTCTCAGTTTTTCTCCATTGAGAATAGATATTTGCTGTGGGTTTTTCATAGATGGCTTTGATGATATTGAGGTATGTGCCCTCTATCCCTATACTTTGAAGAGTTTTGGTCAAGAAAGGATGCTGTACTTTGTCAAATACTTTTTCAGCATTTATTGAGAGTATCCTGTGGTTCTTGTTCTTTCTTTTATTAGTGTATTGTATCACATTAATTGATTTGTGGATGTTGAACCAAACTTGCAGCCCTGGAATAATTCCCACTTGGTTGTGGTGAATAATCCTTTTAATGTACTTTTGGGTCCTAATGGCTAGAAATTTGGTGAGAATTGTTGCACTGGTATTCATCAAGGATATTGGTCTATAATTCTCTTTTTTGATGGGATCATTGTCTGGTTTTGGGATCAAGGTAATGCTGGCCTCATAAAATGAGTTTGAAAGTTTTCCTTCCATTTCTATTTTTTGGAACAGTTTCAGGAGAATAGGAATTAATTCTTCTTGAAATGTTTGGTAGAATTCCCCTGGGAAGCCGTCTGGCCCTGGGCTATTGTTTATTGGGAGATTTTTGATGACTGTTTCAATCTCCTTACTGGTTATGGGTCTGTTCAGGTTTTCTATTTCTTCCTGGTTCCATTGTGGTAGTTTATATGCCTCTAGGAATGCATCCATTTCTTCCAGATTGTCAAATTTGCTGGTGTAGAGTTGCTTATACTATGTTCTTTAATTGTATTTCTTTGGTGTTGGTTGTGATCTCTCCTCTTTCATTCATGATTTTCTTAATTTGGGTCCTTTCTCTTTTCTTTTGGATAAGTCTGGCCAGGGGTTTATCAATCTTATTAATTCTTTCAAAGAACCAGCTCCTAGTTTCATTGGTTTGTTCTACTGCATTTTTGGTTCCTATTTCATTGATTTCTGCTCTGATCTTTATTATTTCTCTTCTCCTGCAGGGTTTAGACTTTCTTTGTTGTTCTTTTCTCCAGCTCCTTTATGTATAGGGTTAGGTTGTGTATTTGAGACCTTTCTTGTTTCTTAAGAAAGGCTTGTATTGCTATATATTTTCCTGTCAGGACTGCCTTTGCTGTGTCCCACAGATTTTGAACAGTTGTGTTTTCATTGTCATTTGTCTCCATGAAATTTTTCAATTCTTTAATATCATTCATTCTTTAGAAGGATGTTCTTTAGCCTCCACGTATTTGGATTCTTTCCAAATTTCCTCTTGAGATTGAGTTCTAGCTTCAGAGCATTTTGGCCTAAAAATATGCAGGCAATGATCCCAATCTTTTGGTAACAGTTGAGACCTGTTTTGTGACCCAGGATGTGATCTATTCTGGAGAATGTTCCATATGCACTAGAGAAGAATGTGTATTCTTTTGCTTTGGGATGAAATGTTCTGAAATATCTGTGATGTTCATCTGGTCCAGTGTGTCATTTAAGGCCTTTATTTCCTCATTGATCTTTTGCTTGGATGATCTGTCCATGTCAGGGGGGTGTTAAAGTCCCCTGCTATTATTGTATTATTGTCAATGTGTTTCTTTGATTGCGTTATTAATTGGTTTACATAGTTGGCTGCTCCCATGTTAGGGGCATAGATATTTAAAATTGTTAGATCTTTTTGTTGGACAGACTCTTTGAGTATGATATAGTATCCTTCCTCATCTCTTATTATAGTCTTTGGCTTAAAATCTAATTTATCTGATATAAAGATTGCCACCCCAGCTTTCTTTTGATATCCATTAGCATGGTAAATTGTTTTCTACTCCCTCACTTTAAATATGGAGGTGTCTTTGGGTCTAACATGAGTTTCTTGTAGACAGCATATTGATGGGTTTTGTTTTTTTATCCATTCTGATACTCTGTGTCTTTTGATTGGGGCATTGAGCCCATTTTCATTCAGGGTAACTATTGAGATATGAATTTAGTGCCATTGTATTGTCTGTAAGGTGGCTGTTACTGTATATTGTCTCTGTTCCTTTCTGATCTACTACTTTTAGGCTCTCTCTTTGCTTAGAGGACCCCTTTCAATATTTCCTGTAGAGCTGGTTTGGTGTTTACAAATTCCTTTAGTTTTTGTTGGTCCTGGAAGCTTTTTATCTCTCCTTCTATTTTCAGTGATAGCCTAGCTGGATATAGTATTCTTGGCTGCATGTTTTTCTCGTTTAGTGCTCTGAATATATCATGCCAGTTCTTTCTGGTCTGCCAGGTCTCTATGGATAAGTCTGCTGCCAATCTAATATTTTTACCATTGTATGTTATAGACTTCTTTTCCCAGGCTTCTTTCAGGATTTTCTCTTTGTCACTAAGACTTGTAAGTTTTACTATTAGATGATAGGGTGTGGACCTATTCTTATTAACTTTGAGGTGTGTTCTCTGCACCTCCTGGATTTTGATGCTTGTTCCCTTTGCCATATTAGGGAAATTCTCTACAATAGTTTGCTCCAATATACCTTCTGTTTCTCTCTCTCTCTTCCTTCTTCTTCTTCTGGAATCCCAATTATTCTAATATTGTTTCATCTTATGGTATCACTTATCTCTCAAATTCTCCCCTCATGGTCCAGTAGTTGTTTGTATCTCTTTTGCTCAGCTTCTTTATTACCTGTTATTTGGTCTTCTATATCACTAATTCCTTCTTCTGCCTCATTTATCCTAGCAGTAAGAGCCTCCATTTTTTATTGCACCTCATTAGTAGCTTTTTTGATTTCAGCTTGGTTAGATTTTAGTTCTTTTATTTCTCCAGAAAGGGTTTTTATTTCTCCAGACATGGTTTCTCCAATATCTTCCATGCCTTCTTTGAGCCCAGCTAGCACCTGGAGAATCGTCATTCTGAACTCTAGATCTGACGTATTACCAATGTCCATATTGATTAGGTCCCTAACCATCAGTACTGCCTCTTGCTCTTTTTTTTTTTGTGGTGAGTTTTTCTGTCTTGTCATTTTATCCAGATAAGAATATATGAAAGAGAGAATAAAATACCAAATGAGTGGCAAAGACCCCAGAAAAATGTGAGTTAACCAAATTAAAAGAGACCCCAAATTGTTGAGGGGAAAAAAGGGGGTAAAAAGAAGTTAAAAAAATTTTTAAAAAATGAAAATATAGATATTAGACTGGTGACTAGAACAGAGCCACCCACTTAATTTTGGGAGTACTTTGGTCTCTTAGAAGAAACTACCTCCCAAAATTTAAAGAAAGAAAAAAAAATATGTATATATACACACAAAATAAGGGTAAACATGATGAAGGGATGGAATATGACTGTAAAAATGAAAAATTTTTAAAAATTCTAAAAAAGGAGTTGATAAGATAAGTTGGTTGGGAAAAGAAAGAAAAAGAAAGTGGAGAGAATTTGCTCAGGCTGGAGACTAGAACAAAGCCGTGTGTTAGATTTAGGGTATATTTTGATCTATTAGAAGAAGTTGTATCCCAAAATTTTTTAGAAGAAAAAACCCTAAGTGTATACAAAAAATAAATTTAGATACAATGAGGGATAAAATATGACTATAATAATATATATAATATTATATTATACATATATAATATAATAATGAAGTTTCAAAAAGATTTTTTAATTTTTTAAAAAAAATTTTAAGGATGTAAAAAAATAAAATTAAATTTTTTAAAAATTAAAAAAAAATTAATTAACTTTCCAAAACTAAATAATCATGGAGAGAAAGCCATAAATTCCATGCTTTGCTTTCTCCTCCTCTGGAATTCTGCTGTTCTCCTTGATAAGTGAGCTTGGTCTGGATGGGATTTCTTGCTGATCTTCTGGGGGATGAGCCTGTTGTAGTGATTCTCAAGTGTCTTTGCCCGAGGCAGAATTGCACCGCCCTTGCCAGGGGCTGGGCTAAGTAATCTGCTCCAGTTCTCTCGGGAGCTTTTGTTCCCTGAACGCTTACTGTAGAGCTCTGGAGGACTGGAATGAAAGTGGCGGCCTCCCAATCTCTGGCTCAGAGGAGCCCAGAGCTCGGGCCCCACTCCTCAGTTCGCCCTTGGAGAATAGTGCTCAATCACTCCCGTCTCCCTGGCCTCCGGCTGTGCTTTGAACTCACCCAGACTGTGACGGAGCATCTCTGTCTCTGGCACACAACCCCGCCATTGAGTCTCCAAACCGAACAGATCACTGCTGCTCTTCCAGGGAGGTCTCCTCAGATCTGCCACTTGTGGGGTCCCTGCTCAATGAGCAGTGGTCTGACTGTGCCATGGATCACAGTTTAAGGTAACCCTGAGCTGAAAGTTCACTCCTTGGATCCATCTCTGTAGCCAGCTTCCCTGCTCTAATACGTGTGAGCTCTGTGATACTCTGATACCCCTGATCCTTCGGTGACTGCACAGGACCTGAGAGCACACTGTCCCTGCGAGGGCTCCAGCCCTGCTTAGCCTCTGGAGCAATGTACCTCAGTGGAGCAGACTTTTAAAAGTTCTTATTTTGTGCTCCATTGCTCTGCCACTTGCCAGCAGCTGGCCCCTCCCCCCACGGTCTATCTTCCCATTGGTTTGGATTCACTTCTCTGCAGGTCCTACCTTTCAGAAAGTGGTTGATTTTCTGTTTCTAGAATTGCTGCTCTTCTTCTCTTTGATATCCTGTTAGATTTGTAGGTGTTCAGAACGGTTTGATAAGCTATCTAGCTGATCTCCTGCTACCTGATGTCATCTCAGCCTGCTACTCCTCCACCATCTTGACCTGTCCTTTCTCCCTTTGCTGCAAAAAATAACTCATCATCTGAGACTTGTTTATTCTTTAATGAACTTTCTAATCAGCTTGTCTTGTTCCAAGAAAAACATCATAGTATTTTTATTGGGATGGATTACATTTCAAAATTAACTTAAATTGACACCTTTATGAAGTGGACTTTTCATATTCAAGAATAAGGTATATATTTCTGTTTGGTCATGTATCTTTCACATCTTTTCATGAGTATCTATATTTTTCCTTATGTGTTTTATTGCACTTTTAAAAGTTTATACCTAAATATATTATTATTATTATTATTACTTATTATTTCATTGTAAAGAAAGCCTTCCTTTCCATTGTATCTGTAAAAGGGTTATTGCTATTGCTTGTAAATGCTAAGGCTATTGATTTGGGGATGTTAATTTTATATCCTGCTGCTTCACTAAACTCTTATTGTTTGTAGTACATTCTCATTGATTCTTCTGGAGTTTGTATTGTTGTATTACAGTTCTGCATATGAAGAAAATCTTCTAAATTTTTATGCCACTTCCTTCTTCTTATCTATCATCTACCTACCTACCTATCATCATCTATCTATCATCTATGTAAAACCAGTTGAATTAAATAATAACTCCAGTTTACTAGGAAATACAATTGAAGTTACACTTGTTCTAGACTTCAGTGGTAATGTCTCTAGAGTATTTCCATCAATTGTTGACTTTTGAATTGAAGTAGTACAAATTTTATTATATTAAGGAAATGTCCATTAATTAATAATGAATTGTTTTTCTTCTTAAATCTATTAATGTGTATCATATTAAAAGATTTCCAATTTTTAAAAATATTTTCTTTCTTTTTTTCTTTATTAGAGGAAAAGAGCATGAGCACTGGAGAGTGGGGAGAGGCAGAGGAAGAGGGAGAAGCAAACTTCCCACTGAGCAGGGAGCCCCATGTAGGGCTCAATCCTGGGACCCCAAGATCATGATCTAGATGCTTAACCAACTGAACCACTCAGGCACCCAAGATTTCCAAATTTTGAGTCAAACATACAAAATAATATTTTAAGTAATTTTATAAGAAACTGCTGTTTTCCTTTTACCAGTATTCACTATCTTTTACTTTTCCTTTTATCAATCTCCCTCTCCATCTATGTGTGTGTGTGTGTGTGTGTGTGTGTGTGTGTGCACATGTGTGCACAAACACATGTATGCATGTGCCTAGGGCACATGTATATATTTTTTTCTGAACCACTTGTAATTAAGTTGGAGATATTATGCCTATTTACTGTATGTTTGTGTTTTTTCTAATGGTTATCTTAATATATACATTTAGTTCATTGTTTTACTGATGCTATTTACCACTTTTATAACAATGATGCAATTAGCAAGTCCTCTATTGTTCTCTCCCTTTCTCCTAGAATTTAATGGATATGGTAGCCTCTTGCACCAATTGAAAACCTATGAGGTAGTGAATGTATTTATTCCACACACTCTGCCTTTCTTACTATTCATTAGCTGTAAAGTATTTCTTGTGTCAGAGAACATATTTATACTCTATTTGGTTATGTTATACCATTGATTGGTGTTAGCTTTACAATTAAATTTATTTTAGTCATTGTTTTGTAGTTAAAATGCTGAAACTTCCTCTGAATTCATGGTGGGCTTCTCTGTTAAATTCTCAAAAATAGATCTTGGAATCAGTGTTCTCTGTGCTCTTACAAATTTATAATGGTATGATTGAAAAATCAGTTTGGCCTAATTTAAAAACCCTGAGCTCATACTTCTTTGTTAAGTATTTATATCTCTATTATCTTATGTTATGAAGTATTTCTGTTGACGTTTGTTTCTAATTCAGTTATCTTTCTCTTATACCTGATTTGGTCTTTTTTCTTAGACGCTTAAGAATTCTTTCTTTAAACCCAATAGTTTTACTGGCAATTGTTGGACTTTGACCCTTCTTCAGTAATTTTCCCAACTGCATGAGCACACTTGCAAATATGTAGACTGAAGCCTTTTCTTTTCCAGGATTATATGAATTATAATATTTTTTGTGATAATCATATGTTTTTCTCCTTAGGATCACCTATTATTTCTATGCTTTACCTTCTTTCTTGTTTTCTACATCTACCTAATCATCCTTCCATAATGCACATTATTTTTGGTTGTAATTTTTATTCCTTTTTATCCTTGTTTTTCTGACTTTACCTTTCATGGACATTTCTTCATTCAAGTTTATTCTACGTGAGCTTTACTGTCCTGAAAAACAGTACTTTTTTTTTCTTATTTCTAAATTGGTACATAGTTTTAAAAGCTCTATTTGCAAAATCTCCTTGTTTTGTAAACTTATTTTTAAGAATTTTCTGTTTTTGATTTATATTTTTCATGAAGCACTTTAGAATTTTCTTAACTTACATTTGTATTTTTCCTCTGTTTAATGATGTTCTCCTGTGTACTTCTGATTTGTGGTCAGGCTTTTTCGTGAACTTTCATGTTTTTCTATTTGTGTTAAGTTCATTTTCTTCTTTTTTTCGTTTAATGGGGTTTTCTTGTTTTTTTTTTAAGGGAATGTTTTTGTGATGAGGAATGGGTCAGGGTAACTTCACATCTTGATTGCTATCTTCCATTGTAACTATAAAGTATTAAAAATATGACTTCCTTGTGGAACCACATCCACAATTCTAAGCAGTGCCTCCTTAGGACTTCCCTCCATCTATTACCTAGAATCTGACATTTCTTTCCCTTTTATTCCTAGAGTTTTTGCCGTACTCAATTTTCCTTCTATTCACAGAACTTTATTATTATTATTATTATTATCATTATCATTGTTACTATTATTTTAATCCTTTTGGGTCTCCATCCTTCATCAATAATTCCAAAATCCTTCATGGATGGAATTGACTAGTGCTCTTAACTAGTTCTTTATTTTGGAACTCACCCTCAAATGTGAGACAGTATATTCTTACTCAGCTTTCATAGACTATTCTTAGATCTGCTTGGCTGAGGATTCCAAATATTCTCCTTTTGCATGTGAGTTTTTGGTGGAAGTTACTCATTGTTTCTGAGCTCTTAGTACCACTAGAGCTACCCTTTCTCTTCTCTACACTTCTTTTTTTTTTTCCTGTATAGATCATGCTGCCAATGGTGGTTTGACACCACCAACCTATATTCTAGGAAATTGATAGAGATATTTTGTCACTAGATTTTTTTTCCAGATGTCCATGTTTGTTTGTTTGTTTTTTCTTTCACTATCCTGGTTATTTGGCTTTATGAAAAGATTGGGGGAGACTTGAAAAGTGCACTTATAAACCTCTTTATTCCATATGATCTACACTCTCAATTCTCTATACTCTCCACTTTCATAATTTGCTGTGAATACTAACACAGTGCAAAATAGTATTCACTTTGGTTTTAAAAGAGGTGGAGAAGTAGACATATATTTTCATTGTCATTATAAAGAAAAACAAATTTGGGGCGATAAATTTAAACAGAAAAAGTAATATTCTCATGAGAACCATGCTGTTTTTTGACAGCATGACTTTTATAAAGTGCATGTCAATCAAACATGTCATAACAGTAGATGTAAATATTTAAATGACCCTGTGGATATAAAGTTTAAATGGGGTCAACATATTAACATTAATTTCTTTTTTGGAGTTAAAATATAGTTTCTGAGTTAAAAAAAATCTTAACAGAATCTGTTCTAAGACTCAAGGTCAGCAGTATGGGTAAATTTGATGAGTGATCTTTGAAAAAGAATTATTACCAAATTATCATTGTCAGAGTGTGGTACACACACACCCTGAATTGACTCCCACTATGTTACATCCTCATCACCTCCCTTGAGTAGGTTATATTGCAAGGGTGATGGAATGTTGCTCCTATGATTATGTTAATGTTGTATGTGACCTTGTAGTAGCAGAATGGAGTCGGAGATTCTTCTGTTGACCTTGAAGAAGCAAACATCCTGCCTATGGAGAAGACCACATGGCAGGAAGCTGTGGGCAGCCTTTAGCACGTGGGTGTCTTCCACCAGCCACAGGGAATTGCATTCTGTTGACAACCTGCTGCGTGAATGCAGATTTTTACCTAGTTGAGCCCTCAGATGAGAACCTGTGAAAAAACCTGAGCAGAGGACACATCTGAGCTGTTATGCCTTGATTTCTGACCTGCAGAAACTGTGCGATAATAGATGTGTGTTGTTTTAAAGTGCTAAGTTTTTGGTAAGTTGTTGTACATCTGTAGACACCAAATACATAGGACATTACAAATACAAAAAATGAAGGGTGAGGTGAAGGGAAAGGATAGAGGAAGAAGGGACACATTGAGGTAAATGCTTTGACTATATGATCTTGGTAAGTGCTGGAACATCTCAAATCCAGCGGCTTTTCTCCAAATACATTAGAAAATGATAAAAAAAAAAACTTTATAAATTAACACTAATTTCTAGGTGGATTTTTTTTCTTAGTTGTTGGCAAATCTTGTGTGTAATGTCATTTCCTTCCAGATTAGTTTTCAACAAGGCTTGTGTGTGTGTGTGTGTGTGTGTGTGTGTGTGTATAGATAAGAGCATGCATTTCTCTCTGTCTTCTTTCCATTATTTTGCAGTGCTTCTACATTGGTAAATATTTACTGAGTGCCTTTTTTGGTCCATGTATTGAGTCATTAAAACACTATGGAGCTAACCCTATTATTATCCACATTTTATGACAAGGAGACTGAGGCTACTTGAATTTAGGTAATTGTCCAATGCCACATCATGCATAAATGGGGGAGTGAGGTTCCAAAATAGTTTGTTTGACTCTGGAATCTTGAGTATTCACCATGGTCCGAGCCGTCAGCCCTCTGTTCTTCACTTCATTCCAACTAAGTCAAGGACACATCCTCTTTATTCTTATAAACCTTATGACTTGAGCAAATAAGAGGAATTTTACTCCCCCAAATATAATTTAATCCAAACAAGCCATTTTTCAATGAGAAAACTGAAAAGATTAGTGATATTTTTTAACACATGTGGTTAGAGTAAAGGTAAGTCAAGGTCTAGGATGGCCAGATTTTGTTCATTATAGTTTTAAAAAATAATAAAGAAAAGATGATTGGATACACATTAACTGATTAAATAGAGCAAGGTCAGAATAAACAAATAGTGGAGAAAGTGGTTATAGTGGTAATGCGGTCTACAAAGAAGATTTAACAGTAACCGTGGATGAGAAACAGTAGTATACAACTGCGCTAATAAGTTCTTCATTTTATCTCATACTCTTCTGTTTCTTGCCTCTTCTTTTGCTTTTCTCAGTTTTTCTTATCTTTTAGTTCCATCTCAGTGTCCTAATGCATGCCCAAATGGAACAGAATTTGGTAAACATTGTCAGGAATGGGGAATCCTAGGCCATTTCTTGTCTTATTACATGCTGAGCCTGACTGAGTCAAAAATAATTGCATTTTGCTCTCAATTTCTGTTGCCTTCTCAGCCAGAGGAACCAGATCGAACTGCTTGGGGCTCAGAAGTGAGAAGAAACCACGGGTCTGGACTGCACCTCAGAAATCAGAATTGTGAGATTCCAGAGAGGCAGATGTATAATGCATGTCAGACTGTAGCTCCTTAGGGTGTCCTCCCAGGTGAGGTGAGTCGGGTGAAAAAAGAAGCCTGAAAACTGGCCTTGGTGGTAGTCCAAGCAGGGACGCGGTGGTCTGGTGAGAAGTGAGTGGCAGGTCAATGTATTGGCTTACAGGCAGAACATGACTTCAGAAAAGCAGTCACTATCCAGGGACAGAAATGCTGGCTATCAGCACCAAGAAAATCCAATGAGAATCTCATGGACTGCAGGCCATGAGAAAGATGAGAAGCAGCACAGGGAGATTTCTGTTCAGAAAGTGCTTAGGTGTGAGGCAAGACACCATCAGGATATTCCTGTACCCATCGCTCAAAACAGAAACCAAGTAACGGGAACTGGTTTGCCAGGCAAAATTGCTTAACAAAGAGACCAGAGGTGGTTATAAAAATAGGTTATATATAAGAAAGCTAGTTATAAAAACAATGCTAGCCTAGGGAAATACCAAGAATGATAGGACTTAACATTATCAAATTACTGAATTACTGGATAAGATTTTTTAAAAATCCTGGGTATTTGATTCCAGGATCTGTGACAGGGCTGAGCATGAAAGATCATGGAGCTTAATTAGCATTTGGTTTGGGCATCTGAAGAATGCAGGATAGAGAAATGCTTTAGCTTCCTTAATGCTTCCATTAAATTGTTTCCTCTTATTTTAACCAGGTGATATCTGTTATTTATGCTATTTGCATTTCTAACTCCACAGAAGGAAACTCTCAAATGATAGACTGAGGCTGAAACTCTAATTTTGGATTTAGCCTCAAAGAGAGAAAGTTTGTTTAACTTTAAACTTCAAATGTTAAGCATAGGTTAATTTATATCATGAGGCCAAAGTGTCATTATTTCTTTGAGTCTATTATTCTGTATATTAAAATTTAAGTATTTTGTCGAGGTTTCTATTAACAACAGAATCTGAAACTGTTACTTGGATACATGATCATTGAGTGTACTAGATTCCTCAATAATAAAAGAAAGGATGGTTTTAAAAAAAAATTCATATATCTCTTCCACAACAGTGAATTTTTATGTTTTGTTGAATAAAAGTACAATTTTAAAAATAATACTCACTTTTAAGAGGACATTATTCTACTAATTGCATTGTGATCTATGTGCCTGAAAGTGTACGTATCACAAATATACAGCTCAATAAATTTCCAAAAAGCTGAGCATACCCATGTAACCAGAGCTCAAATGGGGAGCAGGGGAATAATACCAAACAATATTAGCCCCTAGACAGTACACCATTCCTCCAAAGTGAACACTAATCTATCTAACTTGTAGTATCATGGATTAATTAGATTATGGATGAGTTTTTTTGTTGTTGTTGTTGCAGTTGTGAGACAAATCTCACAATTTCATAATCTAATACAATAATATATAATATAATCAAGAATGAATATTAAGAATGAATATGTTGTTAGTAATCATAAAGAAAATACTCATTCTTTATTATATATTTATTATATTGTATATTAATAGAATAAATATTCCTATTAATAAGGATATTCCTGGAGTCTAAATTTTTCTATCAACATACTTTGGAATTCATCTATAATATTGAAAGGGGTCTATAGTTCATTTAATTCTCATTATTGTATTTCATTTGGTGAATATGCCTCGATTCATTTATCCTGATGAACATTTGGGTAACTTCTGACTTAGGGCTATTTTGAATAGTGCCACTCAAACATTTTAGTGTATGTCTTTTGGAAAATAAATATGTTATTCTTATTGGGTGGAGGGGAATTCTAGTCCATAGGTTATGCTTATGTTCGATTTTAGTGGAAGCTGCCAACTTAGTACTACTTGAGGGTTTGAGTTTTTCTATATCTTTATCAATGTTTATTTCTGGTTTTTCTCATTTTAGCCACTCTGGAGTCTGTGTACTGATGTTTCCTTGGGTTTTAACCTTCATTTCTCTGATTATGGAAGAGCTGCACAACTTTGTTTATTGAATAGTGGATATACTCTTTTTAAAACTGCTCAAGGTTTTGTGCATCTTTTCATTTGGTTGCCTTTTTAAAATTGATTTTGATGGGGCACCTGGGTGGCTCAGTGGGTTAAAGCCTCTGCCTTTGGCTCAGGTCATGATCCCAGGGTCCTGGGATCGAACCCCACATCGGGCTCTCTGCTCAGCAGGGAGCCTGCTTCCTCCTCTCTCTCTCTGCCTGCCTCTCTGCCTACTTGTGATCTCTGTCAAATAAGTAAATAAAATCTTTAAAAAAATAAATAAATAAAATAAAATTGATTTTGAGGTTTTTTGTAATGTTTGAAAAGATTTTATTTATTTATTTGAGATCAAGAAGCACTACTACTTACCCTCCTTTTGTTTCAGCTTAAAGAAGTCCCTTTTGTATTTCTTGTAAGGCTAGTCCAGTGGTGGTAAACTCCTTCAGCATTTACTTCTCCTGACGACTTTTTATTCCTCTTCTCTTTCAAAGATGTAGGACAGTTTTGCTGGGTAGAGTCTTCTTGTTTGCTAGATTTCTTTTTTTTTTTTCCTGTTCTTTGAATGTGTTGTGCCATTCCCTTCTGGCCTGCAAAATTTATGCTTAAAAATGTGCTGATTATCTTTTTTGGTTGGTTGTTTTTGTATGTAACAAGTTGCTTTTCTCTTGCTGCTTTTAAGATTCTCTCCTTGTCTTTAACTCTTAACAGTCATAGTGTGTTTTGGTGTGGTTCCTTTTGGATTCTTTTTGTTTGGAATTCTTGGATTCCTCAATATGGATGTCTGTTTCCCCCCCTAGGTTAGGGAAGTTTTCAGTTGTTATTTCTTTGGATAAGCTGTCTGCCCCTTTGTTTTCTACCATGACCCTTATGACATAAATACTGGTCCATTTGTACTATATATTTTGTAAGCTATCTTCTCACCTTTTTTTTTTTTTTCTTTTTGCTCCTCTGGATAAATTCCACTGCCCTGTTTGCTTTCACTAATCCTTTTATCTACTTGAGCTAGTCAATTATTGAACTCCTTTATTGAATTTTTCAAATCAGTTATTATTTTCTTCAGCTCTGTTGTTTTGTTTGGTACATCCTTATATTTTCTATCTGTTGAAATACTCATTTTCTCACATGCATTGTTTTCCTGACTTCAGTGAGCATCTTTTATGATCATTATTTGTAACTCTTTTTCAAGTAAATTACTTATTTCCATTTAATTAAGGTTAATTTCTAGAGTTTTATCTTGTTCTTTTGTTTAGAACATATTCCTCTATTTCTTCATATTATTTGATTCTCTGTGATGGTTTCTGCACATTAGATAAAATAGTCACCTCTCCCTGTCTTGACAAAGTGGTTTTGTGTATGACATGAAACTTTTAGCCCAGTTTAAGCTCTTAGTGATCTCTTAAACTTTTGGGATTGTCCAAGCTACCTTTGTTTTTAGTGGCTTTCAGTAATTGGGGGTGTGCCAAGACCTATCAGTATCCCAGTGGGCAATATCTCAGTGAGCACCTAGGTGCAGGATGACTGGAAGCTGGACCCTCAGATAGCAACTTCTAAAGTATGCAAATAGGACTGTTTCAGGGAAAGCCTGGAAGATGGGCCTTCCTGTCTGCTCCCTATGTACTAAGCCTGGGGAGATAGCTGGTTAAGAACTCATTCATTTGCGGGGCACCGGGTGGCTCAGTGGGTTAAGCCTCTGCCTTTGGCTCAGGTCATGATCCCAGGGTGCTGGGATTGAGCCCCACATCTGGCTCTCTGCTCAGCGGGGAGCCTGCTTCTCCCTCTCTGTCTGCCTACCTCTCTGCCTACTTGTGATCTCTTTCTCTCTCTCTCTCTCTCTCTCTGTCAAGGAAATAAATAAATAAAATCTTAAAAAAAAAAAAAAGAACTCATTCATTTGCTACAGTTGTGTGGGACCTGTAAATGCAAGTCTTGCTGGTTATCAGAGCCAGGCAAGCAACGGTATGTCTCCTGGTGGCTGTTGCAAAAACTGGGGTACCAGATGTGCGTGCAAGCTCCCTCTAGGGAGAAACTGGTGTCCTGTTGTGGGCCAGAGAGAGAACATGGAGATGGCACCCCCTGGGCTCCCCGGTTTCTTGGGGGGGGTATCACAGCCTCTACATGTATTAAATTAGAAGCCTGACCTTCAGGCAGCAGCTTTTGAAGTTTGCATATAGGCCTCTTTCAGGGAAATACTGGGAGATGGATGTTTCTATCTGTTCTCTCTGTGCTGTGTCTTGGGGGATAGACTGAGTGAAGTCTTGCAAACTCATCAAGAACTGTTACTTTGTTTGTTAAAAGTTGGGGCACCAGATGTTGCGTCCAAACCCTTACTTTCTCAGGGAAGAGCTGAAGAGTTGGGAATTTCCTCCTGGTGGCATGTTTCTGTGCAGTATGGATGGGTTTGATGATGAGCGTTTCAGCCTCTTTTGTCCTTTTCCATGTGGATATTGTTCATCCAATATGTATAAATCTCTTAGCTAGTTTCTGGATTTCTTTCAGGGGGAATTGTTTCATGTGTAGATTTGGTGTGTCCATGGTTGGAGGTAAGTTCAGGAGCGTCCTATGACAACATCAGGTACTAGAACTCTGAAAAGTTATGAAAATCAGAGAAAACAATTTTGCATCTATAAGAGAAATAAAAATGGAAATATAATTTTTCAGGAAAAATCCTTTTAAAATTAAATCCAATGTATACACTTTTTGTGACAAATGGTTAAAAAGGAACAACTATGGGCACAGAATTACTATACATAGAAAGACTAACAGTAAAATGTAGTAGTACATTGTAGTAGTAATAGAAGTTACAGCAGTAGGATATACTCTACTCATCCCTGCTTAGGTATATAGTTGTTTATAAAGGAATTACTTTAGGGGCACCTAGGTTGGCTCAGTGTGTTAAAGCCTCTGCCTTCGGCTTGGGTCATGATCCCAGGGTCCTGGGATCGAGCCCCACATCAGGCTCTCTGCTCAGCAGGGAGCCTGCTTCCCTTCCTCTCTCTGCCTTCCTCTCTGCCTACTTATGATCTCTGTCTGTCAAATAAATAAATTAAAAAATCTTAAAAAAAAAGGAATTACTTTAGTTATCATTTTTTTTTCGTGAAGTATTAGATATTGATGTTCAGGTGTAAAATTCCTATTCATCCTCCAAAGCTAATTCCAAAGGAAACCTCTAGGTTTCCTCTTTTGCCTCCATTTATTTAATCCAGATCTTCCTCTCTTAAAGTACCTTATGTATTCTTTATTACAGTATTTGACTTCTTGTGTTAAAGATAATTGATCATAGGTCTTTGTCTTCATATCTTATGTTTATTACATGAGATGTCCTCATGCTTTGTATCTTCATTTAGTATTTGGACATTGTACAGGATATTGGTTTGCCCAATAAATGTTTATTATATTACTAAAAATTTTGGAAAAGGATTCTTCTCTAGAGTGGCACTAACTTTTTTTAAAGATTTATTGATTTATTCATTTATTTGAGTGAGACACAGATTGGGGGAGGGGCAGAGGGAGAGAATCTTCAAGCAGACTCCCCACTGAGCTCAGGGCCTGACAGGGGGGCCCAGTCCTATGACCTATGAGATCAGGACCTGAGCTAAAATCAGGAGTCAAATGCTTAACCGACTGAGTCACCCAGGCACCTCGAGTGGCACTTGATTTTTCTTTAGGGTGTGTGTGTGTGTGTGTGTGTGTATTGTTGTTGTTGTTTGTTTGTTTGTTTGTTTTGAGTCAGCCATTTAATCAATGAATAAATATAAAATACCAAGAATTTTAAGGCACTCTGCTACTATAATGTGTTCACCATCAGTATCTTTTTTTTTAAAGACTTTATTTATTAATTTGAAAGAGAGAGAGAGATAGCACATGCACACATGAGGAGAGGGGCAGAGGGAGAACCAGACTCCTTGCTAAGTGGGGTGCCTCATCCAGGGTTCAGTCCCAAGACCCTGAGATCATGACCTGAGCTGAAGGCAGCTGCTTAACTAACTGAGCCACCCAGGTGCCCCTCATCATCAGTATCTCTGATTTTTTTCTTATCTCTTTCATTTGTTTTTTTTTTTTCTGCCATGGTTCTTTTATTGGCAAACACTGAACTGCTGATTCTTACTTTACCTTTTTTCATATTCTCTCTACAAGTTTATATAAAATAGGTATCTCCAAAAGGAAAATAAAAGTTAATACTTCTTTTCAAAAATAAGTATTAGTACCTAAAAATTTCTGTTATCCTGTGTGTGTGTGTGTGTGTGTGTGTGTGTGTGTGTGTGTATGTATGTGTTTGGCTCTTTCATCCCGTAATATTCATTCATATTCTATTCACTCTATCTGCAATAATTAGATGTCAGATTCTGGTTCTTCTTTGGATAAGAGAGGAGTTTGGTGTGTAAGAAAAAAAAAAGGTACATAGCCATTAATTCATTTATTCACTCGTTCATTTAACAAAGATGTGTTGATGCCTTGCTGTTGTGGGAAACAGAGGCAGAAGAAAAGTTATTAAATTTCCTTACTATCTCGAGCCCACTGACAAGTCCTTGAAACAGGCAGAGTGACATTCCTCTAGGGACTCAATGGCCTCCACCTTAATACTTTGCTGAGGGCAAAAGGCAATCCTGCCTGACCGTCCTCCAACCCCAACCAGGTCGTGTGGGTCTACTTTAACATATAAAAATTCCTTTGGAAACTTCCATTATCTCTAAACCCTCCAAGATACATGCTGGCAATCATCCTGAAGCATATGGCCCACCGATATATATCTGAAGGGTCTCATGTCTAAGGTTTTATTAGACAGTAATAAATGACCTTTTCCCAACAATAGCTAGCCCCTCAAAGTCCTGGAAACCTTGCTCCCAAAATTCCTTAGAGACTTACACCATCCCTACCCCCTCCCAACTTGCAAGTATATAATGGACCACTCCTCACAGCCCTGGGGCAGCAGCTCTTTCTGCCCACGGGTCCTGTCCCCGTGCTTTAATAAACCACCATTTTGCACCAAAGATATCTCAAGAATTCTTTCTGCGTCATCGGCTCTGGAATTAACCCCTGCCAAATCTCACTTATATTCTAAACTTCATCATTGCTGTTTGAAAGAGACTATAAGCCTGCAAAAGGCTTGCATTGTGCCCTCAGGGATCACTTTGATTCCCTGCCTCTCCTGTTTGTTTGTTTGTTTGTTTGTTTTTGCAATAGTGGAATATACAATAATTCTGGTTACTTGTATTTCTCTTTTCATTCCTTTGGTCTTCACCAATCTCTTCCTAAATAGAAGATATTTAGATTTTATTGTTTCTAAAAATGTGTTCTGGAAGGAACATTTGGTCTTCTTTTCAGCTGTCACTTAAAAGACAAAGCCTCCAATTCCTGTAAGAAGAAGGAAGTTTATATCCCATGTATCTTTTAGTATCTGTAGTCTATTTAGAATGAACCCCTAGAAGAGCTGGGAAAATAGTCAAAGTTTCCTAGATATTTGCCAAAATATTTCCAATTTCACTGTATGCTTATCATGCAATACAAAATCAGCCATTTTTCACTTTAGTCAAAAGGATATTTGTAGTTCCTAAGCCATTAATTGCATTCAATTTTCACTTGGCTTGATTAATGTTCTATATTGATGACCATCTCGGGAGTAAATACTGACTTGCTTAGTCTGGCACATAGTGATTTCTAAGGGACTTTATTTATCCATGTAAATAATTATGCTGTTATATATGTTATTGGATCGTGAATTATTTGAGTACCTGTGCAGAATGTTTTTAAATTAGTCTATTAGAATTGATTATAACTTAGTAATAGTAAAACTCTGGTTATACAGACATTCAGTAACTTTAGGTACCAAAACCGTTTAAAGTTTTTGGTCAAAAAGAAATATATTTATCCCATTTAAAGAAATCAAAATCTTACTTTAAGAATTGAAATTCTATTAAAATATTCTTAGCAGTCACTTTTTACCATTTTAATTACTTTAAAATTTATAAGCATATTGTTGTATCTTTAAAAATTACATCGGTAGAATTGCTATCTCTGATACAGGATCTATAATTCACTCACTGTTCTTTAAGTGAGTCAGATTAGTGCTACATATTCTTGAAATAAAGAATAATGGACTGGAAAAGTAAACTTCCATTTCCTAAGTACTAAGATATTTGAGAGTATATGGTGCTTTTAGCTTTAAATGCTACATTGTAACTTTATTGGTTATAAATTTTAAGTGCAGAATACCTTTACTGAATATGAAAAGAAATATATTTTTAAGATTATTCATTTCTTCTACCTCACAATTATTTGACATATACTGTATGCCAGGCATAGTACTAAGTACTGGAGATAACATGGTAAAAACAGACATGGTTTCTGTGTTCATGTTACTTAAAGTCTGATGAGCAAAACAGATATTGATCAAATAATCACAAATATAATTGTACCATTAGAGCTGTGACACATGTTATAAAGGAAATGTGCATGAGTGTCTACGGTAGAGAGATTTAACTTAGTATGGAGGTTGCTATGGTCTGAACATTTGTGTTCCCTCAAAATTCATATGCTGAAAACGAATCCCCAGTAGGGTGATAATTTTGAGATGGGGCCTTTAGGAGGTGATTAGGTCAAGAGGTTGGAGCCCTTATATGTGGGATTAGTGTTCTTACAAAAGAGACCCCAAAGAGCTCCCCTGCCCTTTTGCTTTGTGAGGACATAGTGAGAAGGTGGGTGTTAATGAGGAGGCAGGATCTCACAGGTGGTGAATGTGTCAGTGCCATGAAGTTGGACTTGCCAGCTTCCAGAACTGTGAGAAAAAATTGTTCATTGTTTATAAGCCACCCAGTTTTTGGTATTTTTGTTATAGCAGCCTGAATGAATTAAGAGGTCAAGGAACACTTCTAAAAAGAAGCATCGCTTACACTGAGATCCCAAGAAGTACTGGGCTTTATGTGATGAAGAAGGTAGAAGGTGAGCTGCAGAATAAGGGATGGATGCTGTTAAGTGTGTGATGAGAATCATGGGAACAAAATTATTATTGTTTAATCATGAAGCACATGAAATTACTGAGATCTGACCATATTTGACATATGAAATGGCAATTTCATATTTGAAATAGCCATTTCACATTTGACCCAATGTTAATGTAACAAGCATGGAACAATTAAAAATATAAAACATCATGTATCACATATCAATATCCATATTTAGGTTACTGTAAATTATACTGCAATAAAAACACAAGTGCATATATCTTTTCAAATTAGTGTATACCTGGAAATAGAATTGCTGAACCAAATGACATTCCTATTTTTAAAGATTTTATCTATTTATTAGTGGGGTGGGGGGAGAGCAGTGGGACAGGAAGAGGGAATCTCAAGCAGACTCCCTGTTGAGTGTGGAGCCAGACGTGGAGCTCAGTCCCACCACCCTGAGATCATGACCTGAGTCTGAAACCAAGAGTCAGACAGACGTCCAAACAACTGAGCCACCCAGGCACCCCTATATTTTCTTTTTAAATTATAGAACCAACCAACCAAAAATTGCCTCAGCTACTTGAGGTGAGCATAGTTAAAATATAAGCAGAAGTGCCTTTAAGAACCTTGTTAAGTTGTAGCTACAAAATTCATAGAAGTTGGAAAAAATAGAAAGATAAATGTTGCAGTTAGATTAAAAGTCGTTCAGGAGCCTGGGGGATGGACTGTATAATCATGTGATTGGCTAATCCTTTCTGCCTATTGTTTCAACAGTGTCATTTCTCTTCTCAAAAATTTTTATGGCCCTGTTGTTTCTGTTTAGGTTCTTTGCCAAATGTTTCCTGTCTCAACAAAAGGTTATTTGCCATCCTTGTAAACAATTTCTACTTGGTGGAGTGAAATAGGGAGTGAATGTGAGGGTAGGGGAGTTGGTGGCAGGGTGGTGGGGAAGACACAAAAGGGCTTATACCCTTTCTTCCTCGCACTGAACATTCCTAGAAAAATTATGCATCCATAATTTAATGTGCAATGTTCCACACTAAATGTTACACTAGAATGTAACATAAAATATTGTCACTGGATTTGATAACTCACTGATGCATTCTCTTGTGCAATAAAAACTCTCCTGGGAGGTAGTGGCCATTCCATCTCTTTACAATCACATACAGAGTAATGTTCCACAAGTTCATGAACACTGAAGCTTCATGAAATGGGTTTAGTTTTAGCTAAATAACTTTCCACAAAATACTCTGGCCTGTATTGATAATATGTATCATAGATACTCTGTACTTGGCAATCATCTGTCAATGATAGGCAATTCACATTAATCAGGGTAACTAACATTCAGTACAGCCAAACCAAACCTTTAGTTTACCTTTTTTTTTTTGCCAATTATTTGGAATTTAAAAGTCAATTGAATAAAAGTCAATTGAATGTGGAAAAAATTTTCCCTGATGTTTGTATAGTTCAATTCTCTTGCATTTTCCCTTGGTCTCTCCTACATAGTTTACTAGATATTAATTATAATTACAGTAGCCATTACAATCAGATTTTTGCCCATAGCCTCTACTAAATCTGTTGTAGTGAAGGTTTAATTTTTATTAAAAATTCTAGAACTTACTATCAGACTTATCTTAGAAGTATAATATTCGCCCTGGTTGATCAGACCTTGCTTTTGGAAACAGTTTCTTCTACTTGACTTCTATGACTGATTTCTGCTGGATATCTTCCTACCTGTGACTGTTTTCTGATCTTCTCATTTAAATTCTTTCTTTTCTACTTCCTTTTTAAGTGATCATATTACACAGAAACTTATCAATTATTTATATGTTTATCTTTGATAATCTTACCTTTTCCAATAAATTTGACTACTCCTTATATGGTAACAACTCTAATACCTTTACCTTCTAAGTCTGATCTTTCTACAGAACTATAGATCTATATTTCCTATTGAAAATATCAACTGTATGCACTAGGTGAAAATATTTGATCAAAAATTATTTTTTCCTCAAACTTTCCTCCTGACTATTTTTTCTAATATTTTATTTTCTTTGGGCAGATACCCAGTAGTGGAATTACTGGATCATGTAGTTTCTACTTTCAGTTTTTTGAAGAACCTCCATACCATTTTCCACTTTGGCTGTACCAGTTTTCTTTCCTACCAACAGTAAACAAAGACTCCCTTTTCTCTACATCCTCACCAACAGTTATTTCTTGTCTTATTGATTATAGCCATTCTGACAGGTACAAGGTGATATCTCACTGTGGTTTTGACTGGCATTTCCTGATGATTAGTGATATTGAGCATCTTTTCATGCAAACACAATAGTTTCATAAGCTAGAAGGAATAGGGAATCCTTGATAACCCCTTTTGCTAATTACCTCTCTTACTCTCATCCAGCTAAGAACAAATATATTCTCAAGCACTCAAAACCTCAGGTTTATAGCACCCATGAATACTTGAAAAATAAAACTACTTGATTACAAACTCAGCCAATCAAGAGGCAAATTGAGATCAAGGTCTCTGGAATGATGGCGCTATAAGAAAGCATACTAAAATTCTAAGACTGAATAATAATATAAATAAATTTTAGATCTGTAAGAAATATAAATGACATAAGTGTAGACAAAATATCAAATGCTGATATAACATACTGGAGGATGAAGAGAGGATGAGAGAATCAAGAAAATTTAAATGCATATTTTCTATTTTTATAATTTCATGTTTAAGGATTTTTTTTTAGAATTAATAAATTAAGAAATGTTTAATTATATAATTTGAAGAGTTAATAGTATTTATCAGAAAATTAAGAGCAGACTGTAAATCTTTTATATAATTTGATAGGAAAAAATTACACTCAAAAGAGATAATATAGGGGTGTCTGGGTGGCTCACTGGGTTAAGTGTCTGCCTTCAGCTCAGGTCATGACCCCAGAGTCTGAGAATGGAGCCCTGCCCTCCCTTGCTCTTGCTCTGGCTCCCTGCTCAGTGGGGAGCCTGCTTCTTTCTCTCCTTCTGCCACTCCTCCTGCTTGTGCTCTCTTGCATTCTCCATCAAATAAATAAATAAAATCTTTAAAAGAGAGAGATATATAATATAGACCATGTAACAAATATTAGGGAAAAACATGATTAAGAATGTAAAACACAAAATGATTAAATTCAACCATTTTTATAACATTATACATAAATAAGAGAAATAATCTATTTAAAAAGGGCTCTCAGATTGTGTAATAAAACAAACCTAATTATATGTTATAGAAAATAATTCATCAAGAATTATTATTCCAGAATGACTAAGCAAGATGCTTCGAAAAATTTAATAAACCTGAAGAGCTATTCCTGATATTTTAAAAAGCCATTTAAAAACTCTAAGTAAAAATAGAGGGAAATTTTTCTACAGCGATTATATTTAAATCCAGATAAGACACCTAGAAGTATTTTCATTTAAATCAGCAGTAAAATATGAACCCAGTTTTGCCACTGTATTTTCACCTTGTTCTAGATGTACTGACCAATACAACTAGACATGCAAATAAAATAAGCAGCATAAAAATACTCTGCAGATGATATGAATTTACATATGAGAAACCTAAAAAGTAACTTTAAGTCAGTTAAGAATAATATGACAATTCAACACAATGGATACTTAAAATTTTAGTGTATAAAATAAATGTTAATATGTAAATAAATAATATATAAAAATAGCCTCATGATACAGAAAAGTGAGGAAATAACATGGAAGAGATAAAATGGAAAATATTCTGTTTACACTAGCAATGAAAAGACGAATGCTTAGTGTTCCCAGTTATCCATTGCTACCTAATAGAACACCTCGAAACTTAGTGGTCTAAAACAACATATTTTTTATCTTTCATGATTTGATGTCTGACCTGGACTTAGCTGGGTAGTTCTCATTTGCTTCTAAATAATGGCTTCTTAGTAGCACTCTCAGTGGCCCTTAGGAAGTTTCGTCGTTTGTGCTCTGAGTACTTAACATTGAGGCAGGAGTCAATACAACTGTAATGGTTTTAACAAATAGCAATTTTAACAAATAGCAATTGACATTATAAATGTGCCAGGCACTGTGTGAAGCCTCTAACATTTAAAATTTTTTTGAGTCACTTTGTATAGGGGAAGTGCTACTTTCTCCATTGTCCTACCTGACCCAAGGGTACGCGTTTAGTTAATGGTGGAGCTGGGATTTGAACCTAAAACCAGACCTCTTAACTACTGCTCTCTGAGGCCCCATGACAGTTTCACCATATTCATTACCCCATCTTGAGAAGAAGTAAGGATCAAGATTGTGAAACGCCTCAGGAGATATAATTAGGGGAGGATTTGAAGATATCTGGAGGACGGGCTGTGATGGGTTGGATTTACATGATTGTGACTTTTTTCTTTCTAGTTCCTAAACTGGTACAGCCAAGAAAGGGTAATTTATACAGATTTCCTGATTTTATTCTCATTTCACAAAATCAGTTGTAAACAGGTTCTTGAATAGATCATTTTTCCCTCTTCTCCGAGCTGTTGCTAAAGCACCAAGGCTGTGTCAACTTTGCATTATGTAAGTGGCTACATGGATCATCCATCCACATCTTGATGAGGTAGCACAACTGGACCTCCTCACCCACGCCTGCCTCCACGTCACCACCATCCCAATCCTTTTAGGCAGAGAGGACTAGATGAATTCTTCCCCAGTCTTTAAAAAATATGCTTCTCTTTCTCTGGTGAATCAAAAAGAGGAGGCAATGTAGAGATGTTTTATGCATTTGCTTCATGGATGCGGTAAACACCCAGCCTCTGTGTTTCCCTTTCCCAATTTCTTGTCTATTTCTATAGACTGTGGAGTAGAGCATTTTTCTATTTCACACTATCTAAAAGTAGCACTTTGTAACTGAAATATAAAATACAATTTCATTTTCTTCCAAAGCCCAACTGGAATGCTTAAAAGGTATCAGTCAGAACCTCTGCTGCAAGTATCAGAAAGTCTATCTCAAATGGGTCTAAACTAACTAAAAGGCAGTTTGGTTTGTGTAACTGAAGGTCATAGGTGGGGTGCAAGATGCAGATATGACTTGATCTACGTTCGAGCAACTGTTCTTTTTCCAGCTCCTGACTCTGCTCCTGCTGCATGTGTGCTTCCTTTTCAAGCTCTCTGGGCGCCTAGTAGCTACCATTTTACCTTCTTCCAATCTTACACTCCCCAGTGAGGGGGATGTTCTTGACTGGAATTTAAAATATGAGAGATTTAAAGCCTGGTGCCTTAATACTGTCACTGTTTCAAGACAATGGATGCATCACACACACACAAAAAACCTGACTTTTTTCCTGGACATCGTGGATGGTAATAACAGAATATTATCTTCGGAATAATCAAGAATGTAGTCATTGAAACCATTTTCTGTGTTGTGATTCAGGTGCAGAATCCCAGCTGAGGAAGGCTGGGAGAATTCTAAAAATACTAGATTTAACTTTTAATGGTTTGAGTTATGCCACATAATCACCCATGATTCAGTTAGTATGGCTAGAGTGATGACTTATATAGAGATTGGCTAGCCCTAACTCATAAATACACAAGAAGATCTGTGTAGACTTGGTGACTTAAAGTAGAGAAATTGATTCCTCTGAGTTCTGGAGGTGTAGAGTCTGAACTCAGGGTACTAGCATGGTTGCATTCTAGTGAGAGCTCTCTTCCTGGCCAGTAGCAGCCACATTTTTGTGTGTGTGTTATTACATGATAGATCTTTTTCTCCTTCCTCTTGTAAGGACAAAGTCCCATATGGAAGACCCACCCTTATGACCGTATCAGAACTTATTTATGTCCTAAAGGATCTACTTCCAAATACCATATAATAGAGTTTTGGTCTTCAACATGTGAATTTTGGGACCACAAACATTCAGTCTATAAGAATCAGGGAAGGAGTCAAATTTAGCCATCATGTACAGATTGTGGATGGAGAAATGATAGTACTGGGGAAGTAATACAAGGCATTGTTAACCAGAGAAGGGGTGTTAGAGGCTAAATAGAAAAATAAGTCTTTACTACACCATGTTTAGACACACTGTCTTGAAATTTACTTCTTTTGTAAGGCTTTTTGTTCTGCCAATTTATAGTGCAGTATTGGTTAGAAATTTATTTCTAAATCAAGAGCTATTTTAAGTGCCTTGCCTACTGATGAGTTTTCCTGTCATGCTTTTAATATTACATGTTCCTGAAGCAGTTTGTAGTAGTAATGATGGCAAAATATTGTCTTTAGTGCAGAGACTATGCAACATAGCAAACTCTATTAAGTAAACTATAATAATAAATAACTTGCAAATGATGCTGACACTTTTAATTGTTAGAAAAACATGATATATATTTTTAAATTGAGGAGCAGAACAAAGAATGACTTTTCTTCCCATTACAAATTTCACCGTTTTTCTTTTCTTTTTTTGGTTTCAACATTCCCACATATTTCCTTTCACTTTGTGTCAAATGCAATTTCTCAAGCTGAACGGGAGTGAACTCTTTTCATTTCCACATTGTCACTCCTGTTCAGTTTGGTTATAGATGAAATGAAAGCATACTGTACAATAGGCCTATATGTGTTGTAATGCTAGAAAATGATTTCAATGCACAGAAGCAAATGTTATGTGTATTTAGGCCTTCCATGATGTTTTAATCTCACATGGGCACACACAAGATGCACCTCACTTCAAGGAAAAATGCAAAAAAGGACTCCACCAGATAGAAGATGAAATATAAATGGAATGAAACTATACACCAGATAATCTTAAATATCCAGGCGAGGAAGAGTGCTAGAAAGTTGCATTATTCCTATATAATCAAAAGGAACTTAATCATAGTGAAGGCCTTGATTCATTCAGCCACATGTAACAGGTCAATTAAAACGCGTGCATTGGCAGATTCTCAAAAGAGCAAATGTTTAGTCTGATGCGGATCTTCATCCAGCTGATCTTGCTATTACATGAATAAAACAAAATTAAGGGAAGGAAGAGAGCTAACAAAATGAGGATTTATAGATCAGCAAATTTCCATTAACTATTGATCTGGCTTAGCAAGCAGTAGATATGAGAAATTCAGACAAGTCATGTTTTATGATTTTTAAGCAAAGATACATCATGTTATTAATTTCTTTGTGACATAATTATTTTTTTTTATATTTTATTTATTTATTTGACAGAGAGAGAGAGAGAGATCACAACTAGGCAGAGAGGCAGGCAGAGAGAGAGCAGGGAAGCAGGCTCCCTGCCGAGCAGAGAGCCCCATGCGGGGCTCAATCCCAGGACCCTGAGATCATGACCTGAGCCGAAGGCAGAGGCTTAACCCACTGAGCCACCCAGGCGCCCCTGTGACATAATTATTGTGCATCTTCAGTATTATAAACACTATGGTAGATACTAAAGATGTAGTGAGCAGAAGCCCCAAATCCCTCCTCTCATGGTACTTAATTCTGGTTAGGGGAGGCCAAAAATAAACCAAATATGTCAATAGAAGTTGGTGAAAAGAGCTTAGGAGAAACGTCAGGAAAGGCAGATTTAGATCTTTGGGTGGGTAAAGGGTTAATTTTAAATAAGGGATCATATAATACCCTACTTAGAAGGTGACATTGGAGAGAGCCATGAAGGAATTGAGGGAGTTAGCCATGTGGCCATATGAGGTGAGAAGTTTTGAAAAACAGATAAGTACAAAAGTCCTTGACTTAAGACCATTCTTGATATGAATAAGGAGTAGCAAGTAAACAGTTGTGGCTGGCGTGAGGGAACAAAGAGTACTAAGAATTGAAAAGAAGTTATAATGGGCAACCTGATTATATAAGGCATTGGAGATCATAGTAGAGACTCATTCTCAGGAAAAAAAAAAAAAAAAAAAAAAAGGAGACATCTCCAATATGGGACTGACATGATCTGATTTGTTTCAGTAAGACTGCTCTGACTGCCATATGGAGATAGACTATGGGGCAATGGCAGAGAAATAGGGAAGGGAAAAGAGCAAGCTGTGGCATTTAAAGATCAGCAAGAATCACTTAACTTTACAATAAACTGGGCTAGAGATGATAGTAACTTGGAAGAGGGTGATTATGATGGAGCCAGTGAGAAGTGGTCAGCCTCTAGATGGTTAGGGTGAGGAACCCAATTAATTTGTTATTGGATTGGATATAGGAGTGGAAAAAAGAGGAGTCAAGGATGACCCTAAGGTTTTTTGGTCTGACAAAGCTGGACTTGCCATTCCTACAAACTGAAAAGACCACAGAGAAATAGTCTGGGATGAGGAGAACCAGAAGTGTGCATTTCGGTATGTAAGTATGAGATGCTCATTTGATAGTCAATAGAGCTGTTGAGAAGGCAATTGGATATTTAATTCTGGAATTTAGGGGAGAGTTAGGCTGCAGATAAATATTTTGGAGTCACTAATAAGTTGTTTTTAAAATCACGAAACTAGATGGTATCACCATGGGAATGAGTGTGTGTGTGTGTGTGTATACACACACATTTATATAAAGGTAAGCAAAGACCCAAGAACTGCATTCTGGGCCACTCCAGTGTCTTGTGGTCAGGGAGACAAAGTAAAACCAGCAAAGGAAAGAAAGAATGTGAGACCAGTGAGCAAAAACAATGACCAGGAGAGTATGGAGTTACAGAAAACAAGTGAGGAGTGTTCCTAGAAGGAACGAATAATCAAGTGTGCTAAATACTGCTGATATGTCGTGCCGTGATAGAACTTGACACATACTGCCTTTTTGAATATAATGGACTTACTGGTTCTTTGTTAGAAGAATATTAATTTTTAAATGGTTGGCTTCATTGTTGTGCAAAATTTGAAATTCTGACCTGGTTAATAGAATGCATTTATAAAATAAATTTTGGGGAATGTTTTCTTTTGAAAATAGAACCAAAGACACTGACCCTTAAAAGGCATGATGCCTTGGTATTAGTATCATTAACACCTCCCTCCATTCAAGGAACTTAAGAATGGGTTGAAATGTTAATGAGTAAAAGATGGGTCTGTATTCAACACAACTTGGTTGCCATATGAGGTTATTATGTCTTGGGTAGCTTTAATAACAGGATATGTTGACAACCAAAAGTGTCTTACTATTCTAGACTTCTCCCTTATTCTACATATTTACAAGGATATATGGCTGTTTACATAAGACAGCATTTTCTAGCTATTTGCCATCAGATATAATCATACAGTTAAGTTTTGGCCAAAGTTTTGGCCAATGCAACATAAGACACATTTCTAAGTACTGGGAAGTATCTTCTAGGAAGGGTCATGTCCTTCCCTTTTCATTCCAAACAGATGAAATGACTAGAGCAAAAGAAGCCATTTTGGAATATTGGGTAAACTTAGGAGTGGCAGCCTCTCATGACCTAGAAGCAAGAAGAAAAAGCTGGGATCTTGAGGAGTTTATGAATTAGAGCAGCCTTATATAGACAGCCCACATCAGGAATAATTCTAATTGAATTAGATCTATTCTGGAATGGATACCCAGATGTCACCATATGTTTGTAAACACATATAATGTGTTTAGAAAATAAACAGTGATTTGACTTAAGGTGATAATAACCCTATTCTTTTTATGTTGTATTCATGACTATGGACTAAAAATGTTCAGTATTTCTTTCATTTTCAGCCTCTTTTGGTAAAAGCTACTGTAGGTTTTACTGTAAAAATATTTACTCCTCAACTTTTCTTATGAGGAAAGAGAAAACTATGTCTCCTGTTATATTTTATTGAGTCTTACAAACCAAATTCCCCCTTAGGCTGTTTAAAAATTTTAAAAACAGGGGCACCTGGGTGGCTCAGTGGGTTAAGTCCCTGCCTTCGGCTCAGGTCATGATCTCAGGGTCCTGGGATCAAGCCCCGCATCTGTCTCTCTGCTCAGCAGGGATCCCACTCCCCCCCACCACCGCCTGCCTTTCTGCCTACTTGTGATTTCTCTGTCAAATAAATAAAATCTTTTAAAAAAATAAATAAAATTTTAAAAACAAAAGCTTGAAGTGAGATTATATCTGATGTAGAGAAGGTAAAACTGCATGTAGTCTCAGGCTTAGGTCTCAAGAAAGTCCCCCTGTTGTTTATAGAATTTTGCTTCAACTTGTAAACCCATATTTAAAACTCTGGGTATAGGAAAATTTAAAGGAAATCATCTGTGTATGCATCATTATCTGTTACGTCTTTGTTAGGAGATTTTCTCCTTCCTCACAGATACCTTTGATGTTTATCTTTAATAATCTCTTTTATTGGTAAATAAATGGTTGATCACCTTACGCATCAAAGGAGTTATTTACAATGTAAGGATGGACAGAAGTCAAGATACTATTAACCAGAGAAAGCAGTTGGAGAAGCTGTAGTATTTCCAAGGGTTTTCCCTTTCCTTCTGTCATTGTCTCTCCCTGCCAACTTGTGTTCTGACTGCCTCCAGGGCCATCACCCTATCTCCAGAGCCCTTTGGTTTTATGAAGTATGACTTAGCACAACATACCCTATCTCTTTGAAAAGGGAGTCAGTGTAATCTGAAAGTTTGTGAGACATAAATGGCATGGTTATAATAGGCATGTAGAAATTTTATGCAAATATTGTTTTTACCAATCCCTGCCTTTCTTTCGTATTCTGATGGGACTTTCAGAAGAAAAGAATTGCGATTAGATTTCACTGCCACCAGATGATTTGGTTTCATCTTTCAGTTATGTGGCTTTGCACATTTTTATCATTAAAATCTCAGCAGAAAGAAATATCACCTCCTGAACAAGATAACTACTTGAACTGATATCCAGACAAGTCTAAGAAAATATTGGTCATACTTATTAGTTGGAGTCTATGTCAAAGTGCTATCTAGCTCTATTAAGCTTAATATTTCAAATTATGTTTGTTTCCCTCAGTTATATAACTTATCATTTTAATCAAGGTATTTCTTTTATGAATTATTTTAACTGCTAAGGGTATACATGTATAAATATGATGTTTTTCTATTAAGAAAAATTTAATAAATAGTTTTTCTATTCATACGAGGAACATTTATTAGATGTCTACTGTATACCAGGCTCATTACTGAGGTAAAGTAGAAACATCTAGTTTTTATTTTCTTGAAGTTCATGGACTAGAACTCAGAGACTATCTAGTTCAATTATTCATTTTTATGGGTGATGAATATAGGGCCCAGGTAAGTTAAGTGACTTTCTTAGGATCATGCAATTAGAATCCAAGTCAAGACCAGAAGTCGGGTCTCCTGATATTCTGTCCAGTGTGATTTCTACTACAACTTTCTGACTCTTTCTTTCCAACCTGGGTGTTTTAAGGCACAGGAAAAGAAAAACTTGATGTGTTCAGTCCATTTTACTCCATTCCTGAAATTCCAAATAGCTTTCTGGCCACCTTCTATTCTGCTCAGTCGAAATCGCATTCCTTTCACTCTTAGGTAGCAGTAAGAGATAGGCTCTTTTACACAGAGCTGGTAATCACTTCTTGATTGACTCCAGGCCAAAATTAAAGTCTTGCTAAGCAAGCTCATCTGGCTTTATGGATAGGGGCTTTTCAATTATCTAAGCCCATCATACCTGCTCCTAAAATTATCTTGTTTACTTTATTAGCACAAACTGCTTCAACATACTGCAGTGAGCTATTAGCACTCAGGAAAAAAAAAATGATTTTTTTTAACTTCTTAAATATAAGGATGTTCTTTGAGAGACCATGGCATATCTGATGGAAGTTTTTTAGTAGAACTTTTTCCCTTGACTGATCCAGATTTAAATAGTCTAAAATCAATTCCCCTGGAACCACTTGTCATTTCTTGTCTTCATTTTAGCAATGTGGGTGAATGCGTGTCAGACTTAACTTTTACCCAGAGTTAAAAAAAAAAAAAATGGGTTTTCATTTCTTGGCCTTGCTTCTACTGCTATATAAAAATAAACTGGCTTTTTTCCACATATTTAAGCAAACCTATCTCAAAGAGAGGTTGGTCAGAGTTTCGAAGATAAGGTAAGCAAAGATTATTGCTACGTTTGAAGAATTAAATCAAACCACTTTGAAAGATTAAGCTGAGAGGAGAAGAGGGAGCCAAATTTGCACTAATGCTGAGATTTCATGCAGTGCCCTTATATACATGGACTTCATGAATTCTGGCCTGAGAGAGTTTTGGGATAAAGTGAGGGTACTCATAATTACAGCAGTAGTGAGGAAGAGACCAGAAGGCCAAGTTCTAAACAAGGCAATATTCAGCCCCATCCCCACCCCCATATTTATTCTCAAATATCCATCTGGAGAAGGTAATAATAGTGAGGGAGCTTCATGCAAGAACAGTGAGCACCCATTAGATCCAAAGCAGGGCTGGGTAAACAGAATATATATCAAGTATATATACTGCTCTGCATACAGCTGAAGCCTTGGGAGTCTGTTGATGGTATTGTTTCTAGAAGTTGTTTCTGACTATTAGAAGCACAAGCTTTAAGAGGACTCTGTAACATCAGCCAATACACTCTAATGTAACTCAATATTTTGGAGATCAAGAAGACCTAACCTTCAACTCTCAGGACAAGCTGAATGTACTGAGTGAGTTTCCCATTGTGAAACCTGGTTTAGTGATCCATAAAATGGCATGACTTGGCCACATGCCCCAGAGTCAAGTCGTCTGTTTCTTCCTGAAGTTGGGAATGTGCCCCAGCTTTCCTCTGCTGTCTCTCTTCTCACTTCTGTCCTCCTCAATTTCTGTTCTTCAGACTTACTGAACTTCTTACAGTTCTCAAAAAATTCTGTGTGGTGTCTTTCTCTGGATTTTTTTCACACACTGTTTCTTTTGCCTGATTCTTTTGTCTGTGTTCTATCTCCATGCCCTCCATCAACAATTTCTATCCTCTATCTCTCTTTGCCTGAGTAATACCTACTTATGCTTCAAATTTCAGTATATATCCATTTTCTCTTACCAGCGTGTGTGAGGTACCTCTCCGGAGGCCCTTGTAGCACTCAGTACTATCTCTGTATGAGCTGTTATTGGGGTTGCCTGTCACATTTTCATCCACTAAGATCCTATGTTCCAAAAAGTCACTGTAACTTCTTTGCCATTAGATTCTCAGAATTAACATATAGGAGGTGTCCTGTACTTACTTGGTGTGTGACATCAACAGTTAGGCAAGCTCTTTAGAGTAAATGTAAGGGTGACTCCATTCCTTCATTCCTTCATCATTGAGTAATATTTATTGGTGCCTTCTGCACACACACAAAAATTCTAGGACCTGGGGAAACAATGATGAATAAAAAATAATGTCGGACAGACAGTAAGGCAGACTGCCTTCATGGTATGCAGAGTCTTGTTTTCTATATATGTTATCAGAGAAAATTCATATTAAGTGAATTACTCTGAGGTTTAAGCCAATAATAAGAAAAAATATACTACAAATGTTCAAGTATGACTAAAGGCAAGAAAGTATCCAATTAAGTACCTTTTATAATTGTCACTCTTAGCACACCAAAGGAAGACTTATAAAATTATCATTATCTTTCATTTCAACTGAAATAATATATGATAAATGTTACATAAATTTTTAAAAGCACATATTTTCCTAGGAAGTACAAAGCTAGACCCAGAGCCTAAGTTGAATGAAAGTATATATTTGCTTTGAAATATGCAAGGCTCTGTTTTCTCTTTGTTCCTTTTAATTTAACAAACTGAGCTATAAGGCATTTTTAGTAGGAAAAGGTGGTGCTATTTGCTATTAATAAAACTGTCAAATAGTTATTTGTAACTTTTGTAGCTATGGTCTCCATAGTTCTTAGACATATCCCTAAATTTTCTTGGAAATTTTCTTAGAAATTTTCATTATAATTTAGAAAATGATTTTTCAGAGTGAGAAAACATGCATATGAAACAAATGTACATACAAAGGTCTTCCAGAAAAAGTCATGAACACTCACCTGAAAGGGGATGATGCTATTAACTAATTTTAATCAGGCGAAAACAGATTTTTTTTTCAACTCATATACATATATGTTCATGTTTAAAAGTAAGGTACTAAGAACTTCACTAGAGCAAACAACAAAATTGGTACTTTAAAGCATATCTGTTATTTAAAGGATTAGCCACATATATTTACCTAGATTCCCTAAAATTTTCTTTTCTTTGTATCCAACATTTTTTTTTTCTCCTTTAAAAATATTTTCCTTCAGTAGCCCACCGTCAACTTTCTGTTCTTGAAGCGGAGAGGCGGCCACTGGGAGAATTGAGGACTTTTTTCAACAAGCATCAGGGACTTTAATCTGAAATGTTTACAGCAGAAGTGTCAGATTCTGAAAGCCTTCTAGATTGTTCCCTGTTTGGTGACAACATGCTGCAGACGAGGTTAAGAGATTAATAGCAGATGAATCACATTTTAAGTATCTTCTAACAAACTGTATTTAAGCTTATATCTGGTGTGTAACCTATTTAAAGATGTTTCATTTCTCTGAGGGCTTAATAAAAGTTCTTAGGACAAGTGTTATTTTTTACATCCCACAGCTTTTCTCTCCTATATCTCACCCATGGTGGCAGGCTATATTGAAAGCAGATTGAGAAAGAAAGAACATTAGGTGGTGATTTCAAAACAGGTAAAAGATTAAAGGAAAATATTTTCTTAATTTTCCTTTTAAAAACACATTTACACACATCCTTGGTTTAATTGCTTCTGAAATTCTAAAATGGTACCTGCGTATCCTTCACAATGACAGTGCTTTATGCTTTATAACAATAATTGTGTGATAAGAATGAAGGGATTTAAAGATGGTTAATTTAGTGCTTAAAATATGAAGATATATAATATGTAGGCGTATATATGATACATATGTATGTATATAAAATCTGAGATTCCCAGAGGTAATCACACACACATATACATGTATAAAAACATATATATATACACATACACACATATATACACTTTATAGTACACACACACACACACATATACTTTTTTTTTCACAAGAACTTGTGTTTATTGCCAACCAAAAAAGAAAACAAACAAAAAAGAGAGATAGGGAAGGAGAGAAAATGGTCAGAAGCACAACACATAAGGTTAAGAATTTATATATATAAATTCTCTAATTTATATATATAAATCTGAGAATCCCAGAGGTAGTTACAAATGAAATAAAATGTTCTTTAAACCATACTAATTATGCTGATTTCTGGGTCTTAGGTCACTTTTCCTCAGTAGGGAGAAGTGCTAGTGTGAAGGAGGTGATGATTTAACTAAAAATCAGACATACTGCCTGCACTTTGAAAGCTGTTCTGTGTGAGTTTGGGAACACAGCCAAACTTCTGGTCTGCTGTCTGCTGTTGACTGCTGGGACTGGGGTGAAAGTCCCAGAGAATATGTTCATATCTCATTATCTGTAGTGAAAGTTGTTAGTATTACCAAAGTTGGTAAATAAATAAACAATATTTTAAGCATATTATATAAACTTCGCAAAATGGCTAGTTGAGGGGTGCCTGGGTGGCTCAGTGGGTTGAGCCTCTGCCTTCGGCTCAGGTCATGGTCCCAGGGTCTTAGGATCGAGCCCCAATGTCGGGTTCCCTCCTCGACGGGAAAGCCTGCTTCTCCCTTTCCCACTCTCCCTGCTTGTCTTCCCTCTCTCACTGTGTCTCTCTCTGTCAGAAAATAAACAAAATCTTTAAAAAAAAAAATGGCTAGTTGAACTGAAACCAGATGGGAAACCATCCAAAGTATCATACTAAACATACACATGCGAATACACTCAGAGAAAAAAAAAAAAGCTTTAGTTATTAAGGGAAAGAAAATAAAAGATAAGAAGCACAAAACATGACATAAAAGAAAATGTTTTAGTATTTGCAAATAGATTGGGTCAAAAACTAAACCCCAGTACCAGTCTGTGTATAATAAATGTAGCTAAATAAAGTGTTTCAGACATATGAAAAGTAAACTAAAGTGAAAACAAGGACAAACTAGAGAGATGCCAACAAGAAAATATGAATTGTATTATCAAAATTAAAAAACGATGCCAGGACAAACCTTTCCAATGAGAAAAAGAGGAAAAGGAAATTTATATGAGATTATAGTTCACACTGAGACTCAAGAATTTTTAGGTACCAAGAAGCATGGTATTAAAATAAAAAAATACAGGAAAAACGAGGGAATGTGACAAAATAACCCAGAAATACATACATCAGATAAAGAATATAGTTATGATAAAGGTCGAATTTCAAATCAGAAAAAGAATTATTTTAATTAAGTGGTTTTTCAGGCAACTGGTTAACCATTAAAAATATAAAATTAACTCACTAAGTTGTACTATGTACCAAATTAAATCCCAAACAATTGAAACTTCACCTATAAAATATTTAATAAGAATACCAGAAGAATAGCCAAATATTGTGGGTTTTAAGTGATTAACTTCTTTTTGACTTAATACATGACTGGATTGCACAAAGTATCATACCTAAAATGTAGCTGACCGAGATTTGAACCTGGGCAAACCAGCTCCAGGGGCAGAGCATTTAATGTATGCCTTGAGTAAAAAGCATAGGCAAAGAAACTGTATATAAATTTAGGATGTAGAGTGCATTTTAAGAGTAACATAGAAGACTGGATCTACACAAAGAACTTGATGGATTTGACTACCTGAAAATTACAATCCTTTCTATCTGAAAAAATACAAACATAACAAAAATCAAAAGTCAACTGAGAAAATAGTTGTAATATATAAGAATTAATATTCATAGTACATTAGAAGTCTTACATCAATAAGAAAACAAATAGTACAGCATAGGGAATATAGTCAATGTAGTACATTTATCATGGTAAACATTTCATAATATATATAATTATTGAATCACTGTTGCCCACCTGAAACTAATTTACTATATATCAATTATAGTTCAATTAAAAATTTTAAAAATATTAAAAATGAAATGCAATACAAATAAGAACATTGAGGAAAAAATAAATGAAAATAGGCAAAGAACACACAAAAATATACAAATGGTTAATAATTATGGTAGTCACAAAATTAATTGCCATTCAGTCATTAAGTCAATAAAAATGATTATGAAAGCATCAATTCATTTCCATGATAAGATGAACAATTTTTGATAAAAGAAAAAATGGCAGAAACAACCCAATCTTTTTACATTAATATTTTCAATGATGCATATGGCATCGTATACCTATGTGGCATAGAATACTTAAAGTATAGCTATTTGTAATTTTATCTCTCCTTGTCTTTTTATAGATGATTATGTTTGCTTACTGGGTCTTTTGTAGGGCCAAATGGGAATAATGGTATAAATACTGCAAGAGAAAGAAGATAAATAGAAAGGGCAGGTAATAGCTACTGTTGGTTTCCTACTCAAAATTATGCCTCTTCGTTCTAAACAAATCAACATTTTGTCAGATACTTCCCGGGCTCTTCTTCAACCTCATGATTTGAGTCTTGATTAGATCAGCTAATCATAGTTCTTCTTGCCTGAGATTGATCTATGGCACAGGCACATGACAAAATGCTAAGTAATGAGACATTAGAATATTGGTTGGTGATTCTGAGAAAATGTTCTTCATTCTTGAAAAGGACCATGAGTAAGGGTCTTTCTTTTCCTGATTTGGGTGCCTTATGATTAGAATGTGATATTTTGGGACACTGGGTGGCTCAGTGGGTTAAAGCCTCTGCCTTAGGCTCAGGTCATGATCTCAGGGTCCTGGGATCGAGCCCAGCATAGGGCTCTCTGCTCAGTAGGGAGCCTGCTTCTCTCCCCCTCTCTGCCTCTCTGCCTAGTTGTGATCTCTGTCTGTCAAATAAATAAACTAAAAAAAAGAAATTTTTTTTAGGATGTGATATTTTGAGTTGTTGCAATCATCTTATTGCCAGAAAAAGAAACAAAAATGGCAGACCAACCAAACTAAAGGCTTCACGTTGAACTGCTAAGTAACCGCCCCGAATTCACCTTGTCTCTGTTTTTCTTGTGGAGGAAGATACGTTTCTTATTATCTGTGTGACTTTTCTTTGACTCTGTATTTGTTTACCTGCAGTTAAAAGTATTCTGGTACAGAGAGGGAAATACTTATGGAAAGAATTAACTTGGAAGCTGACAGGAAGGAGAAACAGAAGAAGAAGGAAATATAATCAGTGCAGATTTGAAATTTTTCTACAGCATTTTAAAAGCAAGAAAGCCATAGATTTTGAGTAGAGAGTGTAAGGATTTGGCAGAGTATACAAATAGGGTGTGGAGGGTTTACAGAAGCTGTGCTGTATGTAAATTCAATGCAATTATCCCTGTGCTATCTATTTTGGAGATTTCCATAAAGATGTGCATTACTTTCTGAATATTAAGTTTAGATTTGTCTTTCTGTTGGATGTAATGTCATGTATTGGGTGGCACCGGCTTTACTAGGCTTTAGATTAGATGGGAAAGTCTTTCCCTTTTTGAATACTAAGCCTAAAATATTCTGAGGGAAACAGATTTCATGATCAAATTAATTCAGAAAAATATACATACTATTATCTTCTTAGAACTTTAACCCCCCCATATTTTATTAAAAAAATATGAAATCTTGAGATAAGCAAAGTCTTTAACCAAGCATTTTCCAAACTGAAAAATGGTTAAGTCATTGAAGGAATTCCAGGAATTATCTGAGTAGCTTCTACGTGGGGGTGAAGGATGGATGAAGGGACGATTATTCTTTGACAGTGAATTATAAATGTAAATACTCATTGTCTGGGTTCACTCAACAGATGACCAATGCCAAATTAAAACAGCATTTGAGTGAGGTCCCATCTCATCTTTGAAGGCATTATATTTAATATGGAACTCATACAATATCTACTTTTTAGGATTGTTTTGAGAATCAAATTAGATTATTATGAAGTTAATTAAAGGAAATATTCCCCTTAGAAAGTATCTGGCTTATTAAAAATGTGCATTGTAATTATTATTAAAATGATTACCTCCATTGTAATTATCATTTCATGAAAAGAATAGGAGAATGTGGGTTTCTCCAGAGTATTGGGGAAAGTAGTTTTGAGTCCTCTAGCAGAATGGAGTTTGATGACTTGAGTCAGGGGTCGTCTTCCTACCTAGAGCAGAAGCACAGGCACCAGGACTTGAATGGTGACTAATGTGCCAAGGATGTCTTGGAACTTTATTTATTTATTTCTTACTTTCATACTAATTATATTGCTATGTTCTCAGAATATTTTTTGAATTTCCATTTTGGAATCACTGTCAATCCTTGAACACTTTGATTTTAGATGGCAATAGAGTGAAATGTACAAGGTAATTTTAATTTTTGGAAATAGCTGAACATCAATTAGAAGTTAGTCTGGCAAAATGTGAATGACATTGGATTGCAATATTTTTTATTAAAATTAAGGTAAAACTACAAAGGAAGCCCAACACTGGTGAATATTTATACTGATATTTGTGGTATTTTGAAATAGGTAACATCATTGGAATTCACTTAAAGTGTTCAAGAGGACAACTGTGAAGAACAACATTTCATGAATATGTAAGTCCTAGTATGTTAATTACAAATAAATACTATTTTATAGTTCTGTTCTCGACCTCCATGAACACACTGTAGATTTAAATTCATATTAAGTGTAAAATACATTATTTAAATTTCATAAAAATCAAAAGAAATTATTTACAAAGATTTTAAGTGATTTTGACAGGGAAGTGAGTCATATAAATTTATACCCAAGAGGTAAGAATAAGGTCATATTTTAAGACATTCCTGAGATCTGCTAAAGTAGTTGCTTGAATCCTGAAATACTAAAATAGTCACAAAAGCACATTTTATGGCATTTCTTCAGAAAGTGAGTGTGCATGCCATCTCAAGGTTGAGGTGAAACAAACATGATTTGTGCATTTAATTTATGGTCTAGCCAGAGGGTCAAGGTACTATGATTACTGGTGCCAAAGGTACACATAATAGACATGGAAATGGACATTCTAAAATTTTCCTAGAAAAGGAGTTCAGATATCTCAGGAAAATGCAAGCACAGTGTCCTGTATCACCCTGCTGATAATCATATTCATTATTTATTATGTGTGCCCAGAATTTTTCACAAAATAAAAAAGTTCCTATGAATGAAAGTTCTGTCTTTAATAGGTAATTCCTGGAGGCCTCATCCTTCATAATTTTCCACTATTACCTTGTGGCAAACTACATTCTGCTTTTATCTTTATCCCCAATATCAAAATTACATTAAAAGATAGAAAAATAACAATAAAAATGTTAAAAATATACACACACACACACACACACACACACACACATATAGCTAATACTATATGTATATAACTAATACATATGTAGTCTGGTCTAAGAATGACTTCTTGGTGAATGAAGGAATGATGTGGCCACCCCTGTTGAGAACAGAAGAGTTTGGGAAGTCCTGTAAGTTCTGTGATAATATAAAGTTTCTAGTTTTTATGTTTAATATATGCATTGAAATGATGTGGGTAATGTGATTATTCTTTATTAATTTTAATGCTCAGCTACTTAAAATTGCTTTCCCCATTGAAAAAGGTTCCTACGACAAAGGCTATTCTTGCAGTAGAAATGCTGCTATATGAGGGAGTGGTTTGTAATTTCTATAATTCTCTTCCTCACTGTAACCTAGTAGGGGCCCATTCCAAGATCTGCTTCTGACTCCTTTGACATTGGACAAATTACTTTATACTCTTCCTCAACCTTTCTTTCCCTCATCTGTAGAATAAGAATACTTAGCTCTACTTATCTCAACAGGAAATGTGTTTTATTAAAGACCCATTAGCTTCTTGTAGTATAAAATTGTAGTTTTGGTGGAGTTTGCTTTACTACAGCAGTTGGCATCAAATCTTTTCAAGTCTTTATAAATGCTTCAGTGTATAAATGTGCTTTCCAAGGACAAATGAAAAGTAGTTCATTCTGCTATAAAAGAGGACACTGCCTTTATTCTAACAATAACTGAGCCTGAGCAGGTTCCTTCCAAAAAATGGCAAATATTTTCTAGGTTTTTAAAATAAAATAAAAATGGCATAATTATATAAGAAGAATAGGACTAAGTAGAATGTAATTATCATGGAAATATATGACTGAGATAAAGAATAATATGCTTCAGTTTATTTAAAATGTTCTTTAACAGGGCGCCTGGGTGGCTCAGTGGGTTAAAGCCTTTGCCTTCGGCTTAGGTCATGATCCCGGGGTCCTGGGATCAAGCCCCATGTCCTCGTCTCTATCCCCGCCTGCCTCTCTGACTACTTGTGATCTCTGTCTGTCAAATAAATAAAATATTTTTTTAAAAAATGTTCTTTAACTTGGATAAAACCTATAAATGAGAAACATTTGAATTTCTAAGACAAGGTAAATATAAGGAATGATTTAAAGACTGGAGATAAAATTTTATATATCAGTAAAAATTAATTTCCTGCTTGCTTTTAAAAATATTTTTATGATATAATTCTTATTTAGGAACCAGTAAGCCAGATATTTGTTTTAGAAGTAAGAAATTATAGGAAGTTTTTAGGTACACTTCAAGGAGCCAATAAACAGATTGGCTTAAATATAACAGCTGCCAAAATTATGTAGAAGTCATTTAGAAATGCTCTTTCCTATCATAGGTCCAAAATTTCTGATTTAATCATGAAAGTGCTTCTACCTCCTTTAAAGAAGATAGGATAGAAAAGTCGGGTGAGGAAGTTGGTTAGGAGAGTGGAAGAAGGAATTGAGATACCTAACTTATTTCAGACTCTTTGTTGATTATTTGAACGCATTATCCCCAAGGATTCCAAAGTTAAATGAAAAAGGTAAGGACTTAACTATGATTCTTTCTTTCTTATTTAAGGGCTATTATTGTGATCCAAGGAATAACTCATTCATGAAATGTAATCTCAGAAGGAGCTTCCTGTTATACAGCATGTGTCTTAAACTGTATTACTGGTATACTCCCTCCCTCCCTTTCCTCTCCACCCATTCCCTGTGACCTGGTGCCTCCCACTGGTGGGAGATACTTCCCTATCTTTTTATTTTTATCGATGGATATGAGCAAATGTGATACACACTTTAAAAGAGATTTCATAATTCATCACAGGTTCCTGCTTTTGCTCTCTGCCATAAAAACAGCATGTCCCAGAGATGGCACCTCCACACTGAGTCCAAGAATGAGAAACAAGAGTCACAGCAGAGCCAAGTACTGTTGAACACTGACACAGCAGTCATAGCCACACCACAGTTTGCATGTAATGGGAGAGAAATAAAATGCTTTCTGAGGTAATCTACTGAGCTATGGGGTTATTTGTTACGGCAGCAAAAATGTCCAGTTGAGAAATTGCTATTAAATCTTGTGGGCTCCTGTAACAAAAATGCCAAATATATGTGACAAAGATTTTTTTGGACACCAGGAGGAAGAGAAATGGTTATTGGAAACTGGAAAAATGTTGTATGGTGGCAAAATATTTTGTAACATTTTTGTTTAAGACCGTTTGAAAGGCAGTTGATATATAATAAAGGGTCATGGCCTTGGGCAAAAGGTTTCAAAGCAGTCCATTACTCGGATGAGCTGGTTGTTATTAGGTGCATTTGGGAAGGCTGAGATCAGAAAAGAATTGGCACTGTCTGAAAGTAGAGATGAAAGGACATAGAGATCGCAGCAATTCTGTAACTTGCAAAATTGGAAAAAGGAGCAATTTCTCAATTCCAATCATCAGAACATAAAATTAGGAAATCTTTTGTCTGCAGTCTCAGGGTAAGTACTAAACATGACAGTACTGCATTCCACATTAAGATTTCTGAGTGGATTCAGATGTTCTTTCCATTGGACAAAATGTGGTAAAGAAAAGGGCATAATCCCACAAAAATCTGATAGTTTCAAAGAACTGAAATTAAGTCAGGAGAAAGAGCTACTTTCACAAGGCATTATGGGGCTAGTGATTGCTTATGGCACTGATGGTAATAAAACTGATTTTTAAATAATACTGTTTTTGAGAAATTTGTATTGGCAAAAGTAAGACAAGCCTAGAACAAAGACAGTGTGACTCTTCAAGGTATTAAGAAACCCTTGATCCTCCAACTTTTATTTCCACCTGAGGAAGAAGGCTGAGAAACTTCTTCACCCTGGAGAATCTGAAGCCCAGAGAAGTCACACGGTCCCAGCAGTTCTGAAATTTGGAAAAAACACTGTGAAAGACCCTTCCACTGGAGTGGAGCAATGATCTTTCACTGGGTTTCTGCTCTGCAACCCTATTCACTGTTCTCCATGGATTTTGGCTCTATGGTCTGGGAAATTCTTCTTTTTCTAACATCCTTCTTGGCTAAAAAGAGTAATAGAAAGTATTTAAATATGATTGCTTGATTCATTTTATCCTTTTCTCATGCCTCTGCCATGAAAACAAAATGTCCCCAGAATGGGTTCCAGAATGGGTTCCAGAATGGGATGGTTTTGGAGAGCTGATCAGTTCAAGTGCAGCCACAGCCTCCCTGCAGAGTACATGCTACATGAGGGAAACTAAGTGAAAGTTAACGGAAGCCACCCACTGAAATTTTGGAATTGTTTGTTGTCCGAAATCAATTAGTACATCATTAATCCTTCCTTTTTACTCATAAACTTCTTACTTGTTTATATGTACTCTTTCCATTTTGCAAATTGAAAAGCATGTTCCAAAGGGAAAACATTTTGCAAGAGTGTGAGACATATATCCTCCTAAGAAGTATGTACCATAGAGATACTATCCCAGCTGCCCCAGTATAATCACCAGTTTCCAAATTCATAAGGAATTGGTCCCCAGTGCAGATGTGGGAATTCTGCCAACTCACTCAAAAGAGAGAAATATAAACTTATTCATGGGACACACAGAAGCTGAAAAGTGAAAAGAGGAAGATGCTAGCATAAAGATAAATGCTTTGTAATAGGAGCACACAATTCCTTGTCTTGTACATGAAGATAACCAAGGACCACATAGTAATTGAAATTCCTTTCAATTCAATAGAGAAATGTAAGATACATTTTTCTGAATATGGGCTTTAAAAATAAGACTCCTGGATGTTCTATTCTTTTCAGAAGTGATCCTCTGGAATCTAAGCATTCATTATATTCAGTGATTTCCTCTGATTCTGTAATTTTTTTCTCTGTTCAAATCCTATAGTGTGAATATGAACCTGCCTCACTTTACATGGTTGCATTTTCCATGTCTGGCAGAAAAGAAGTGCCCAATAAATATTTATTGAATTGAACTGTATTCATGATTTAAAACATGAAATATTGTATAGCTTGGCATCATTATTATTGAAAGCCAGTTTTTGCACAGCCCTCCAGCTAAGACAGTTTTTTACAATTTTAAAGAGTTGTGAACAAGATCAAAACACATGGTTATGCAATAGAGAGTCCACATGGCCTGCAAAACTAAACTATTTATCATTTGGCTATCTACAGAAAATGTTTGTTGACTCCTGGTCTGAATTCAAAGAGTATTTCCTGGACTTAGAGCCAGACATAGGGAACTTAGGCAGTGACACATATAATGATAAATCAGATTAAGGAACAATATTACAAACAGAGGAAAATGCATATGGGAAAAAGAAGTTGCTGGAAAGTTATTCTGTCTTAAAAAGTAACAAGGGAAGAAGTGCAGTCTTGTTTTAAAGTCTCTGAGTGTCATGTGGGGATATAATATTGAAGGTGCACACAGTCATCTTGTGATTACAAGGGGATAAGCCAAATGATAGAAACCAACATACTTGATAAACCTCTAGCCAGACTTACCAAAAAGAGAAAGGACCCAAATAAGTAAAGCTACAAATGAGAGACATAACAACCAATGCCCACCACAAAAACATAAATAATTTTAAGAGACTATTAGGAAAAATTATGTACCAACACATTGGACAACCTAGATGAAATGGATAAATTCCTAGAAACATATAAATCACCAAAACTGAAACAGGAAGAAATAGAAAAATTGAACAGGCCAGTCGAACAATAACCAGGAATGAAATTGAGTCAGGAATCAAAAAAATCCCAACATACAGAGAAGTCCAGGACCAGATGGCTTCACAGACAAATTCTACCAAACATTTAAAGAAGAGTTAATACCTATTCTTCTCAAACTATTCCAAAAAATAGAAAAGAAGGAAAACTTCCAAATTCATTCTATTAGGTCAGCATTACCCTGATACCAAGAGAACTAGAAGCCAATATCTCTGATGAACAGAGATGCAAAAATCCTTAACAAAATATTAGCAACCAAATCCAATAAGACATTAAAAAAAAAATCATTCACCACAATCAAGTGGGATTTGTTCCAGGGCTGCAAGGTGGTTCAATATTCACAAATCAAGGAATGCATATGCAACACTAAAAAAATAAAGGATACAAACCATCATTTCAATAGATACAGAAAAAGCATTTCACAAAGTACAGCATCATTGTTGATAAAAACCCTCAACAAAATAAGTTTAGAGGGAATATACTTCAACATAATAAAGGTCATATATGAAAAACACACAGGTAATATCATCCTCAATGGGGAAAAACACAGTTTTTCCTCTACAGGAACAAAACAGGGATGTCCACTCTCACCACTGTTACTTAACATAGTGTTGCAAGTCCTAGACACAGCAATCAGAGAAGAAAAGGAAATAAAAGACTTCCAAATTGGCAAGAAAGTAGTAAAAGGTTCATTATTTGCAGGTGACATAATACTTTCACTATCTGCAGCTGGCACAAAAACCTAGAAAACCTGAAAGAATCCTCCTAAAAACTTCTAGAAATGATAAATTCAGCAAAGTCACAGGGTGAAAAATCAATGTACAGAAATCTATTGCATTTCTATACACTAGTAATGAAGCAACAGAAAGAGAAATAAGGAATCAATTCTATTAATAATTGTACCAAAAGCAATAAGATACATAGGAATAAACTTAACCAAAGAGGTGAAAGACCTGTACTCTGAAAATTATAAACACTGATTAAAGATAGATCCTGGGTATCAGGCTTTTGGCTGATACCCAGGATCTATAAAGAACTTCTCAAACTCAACACACACAAAACAGATAATCATGTCAAAAAATGGGCATAAGACATGAACAGACACTTCTCCAGTGAAGACATATAAATGGCTATCAGACACATGAAAAAAGGTCATCATCACTAGCCATCAGGGAGATTCAAATTAAAACCACATTGAGATACCACCTTACACCAGTTAGAATGGCCAAAATTAGCAAGACAGGAAACAACATGTGTTGGAGAGGATGTGGAGAAAAGGGAACCCTCTTACATTGTTGGTGGGAATGCAAGTTGGTGCAACCACTTTGGAAAACAGTGTGGAGATTCCTTAAGATATTAAAAATAGAGCTTCCCTATGACCCTGCAATTGCACTACTGGGTATTTACCCCAAAGATACAGATGTAGTGAAAAGAAGGGCCATATATACCCCAATGTTTAAAGCAGCAATGGCCACGGTCGCCAAACTGTGGAAAGAACCAAGATGGCCTTCAACAAACGAATGGATAAAGAAGATATGGTCCATATATACAATGGAGTATTACACCTCCATCAGAAACGATGAATACCCAACTTTTGTATCAATATGGATGGGACTGGAGGAGATTATGCTGAGTGAAGTAAGTCAAGCAGAGAAAGTCAATTATATGGTTTCACTTACTTGTGGAGCATAAGGAATAACACGGAGGACATTGGGAGATGGAGAGGAGAAGGGAGTTGAGGGAAATTGGAAGGGGAGATGAACCATGAGAGACTATGGACTCTGAAAAACAATCTGAGTGTTTTAAAGGGGCAGGGGGTGGGAGCTTGGGGGAACCGGGTGGTGGGTATTATGGAGGGCTCATATGGCATGGAGCACTGGGTGTGGTGCATAAACAATGAATTCTGTTACACTGAAAAGAAATTAATTTAAAAAAAAAGAAATTAAAGATAAATAAACTGGCACAAAGAAATGGAAAGATATTCCATGTTCATGGATTGGAAGAAAAAATATTGTTAAAATATCTATACCACCCAAAGCAATCTACACATTTATTTTAATCCCTATGAAAATACCAACAGCATTTTTCACAGAGCCACAACAAATAATCCTAAAGTTTGCATGGAACCACAAAAGACTCCAAATACCCAAAGCAACCTTAAAAAGGAAAAGCAAAGGGGTGCCTGGGTGGCTCAGTGGGATGGGCCTCTGCCTTCAGCTCAGGTCATGATCCCAGGATCCTGGGATAGAGCCCTGCATCGGGCTCTCTGCTCAGCAGGGAGCTTGCTTCCCTTCCTCTTTCTCTGTCTGCCTCTCTGCCTACTTGTGATCTCTGTCTGTCAAATAAATGAAACCTTAAAAAAAAAAAAAGAAAAAAGAAAAGCAAAGTTGGAGGCATCACAGTTGCAGACTTTAAGTTATGTTACACAGCTCTAATAACCAAACGGCTGGCACAAAAACAGACATATAGATCAGTAGACTAGAATAGAAAACCCAGAAGTGAACCCACATCAGTCTTTGACAAAACAAGAAATAATATTCAATGGGAAAAAGACTGTATCTCCAACAAATGGTATTGGGAGAACTGGAAAGCAACATGCAGCAGAATGAAACTGGATCACTTTATTATACCACACACAATAATAAATTCAAAGTGGACTAAAGACCTGAATGTGAGACTTAGAACCATAAAAATCCTAGAGAACACAAACTATAACTTCTTTGACATTGGCTGTAGCCACATCTTTCTAGATATGTCTCTGGAGGCAAAGGAAGCAAGAGCAAAAATAAACTATTAGGACATCAAAATAAAAAGCTTTTGCACAGTGAAGGAAACAACAAAACTAAAAGTCAACATAGGGAATGGGAGGACATATTTGTAAATAACATCTGACAAAGGGTTATCCAAAATATATAAAGAATTTATAAAATTCAATACCCCCAAAATGAATAATCCAATTAAGAAATGGGCCAAAGACATGAATAGACTTTTCTCCAAAGACATGCAAATGGCTAACAGACACCATGAAAAGTTGTTCAATATCCCTTATCATCAGGGAAATTCAAATCAAAGCTGTAATGACATATCATTTTATACCTGTCAGAATGGCTAAAATCAACAACACAAGAAATAACAGGTGTTGGTGAGGCTGTGGAGAAAGGAGAACCCTCTAGCACTGTTGGTAGGAATGTAAACTGTGCAGCCACTTTGAAACCAGAATGGAGATTCATCAAGAAGTTAAAAATAGAACTATGTTATAATCCAGCAATTGCACTATGAGGCGTTTACCCAAAGGAAAAAAATACCAATTCAAAGGGATACGTGCACCCCAACTTTTATAACAGCATTACAACAATAACCAAATTATGGAAACATCCAAGTATCCACTGATTGATAAATGGATAAAGAAGATGTTGTGTACACACACACACACACACACACACACACACACACACACACTGGGATATTACTCAGCCATATAAAAGAATGAAATTTTACCATTTGCAGTGACATGGACGGAATTGAGTATATTATGTCAAATGAAATAAGAGTAAGACAAATACCATATGATTTCACTCATGTGGAATTTAAGAAATAAAACAAATGAGCAAAGGGGGGAAAAAAGAGAAGAATAAATCAAGAAACAGACCCTTGACTTTGAGAATGAACCAATGGTTCCCAGGGGGAGGTAGGTGGAGGGATGGGTGAAATAGGTGTGGGGATTAAGGAGTGTACTTAAGATGAGCACCGGGTAATGTACAGAAGTGTTCAATCACTATATTATACACCTGAAACTAATACACTGAATTTTAACTGCAATTTGAATAAAAACTTAAGAACTAAATTAGGAAATGGGGGAAAAAAACCCAACACACTGAGTACTACAGAATGAAAAGATGAGAATCTGGGACCTATATCATGTTGTTGAGCCTCAGCATTACCAAACCTAGAAGTTTCATAATTATGTATCTTGCTTTGAGTGATAGTATCTCCCTACTATTTAAGTCTCTTAATGCAAATTTTATATTCCTTGCATCTGAAAGTATTTTTTTTAAAGATTTTATTTATTAATTTGACAGACAGAGATCACAAGTAGGCAGAGAGGCAGGCAGAGAGAGAGGAGGAAGCAGGCCCCCCACTGAGCAGAGAGCCTGATGTGGGGCTCGATCCCAGGACCCTGGGATCATGACCTGAGCCGAAGGCAGAGGCTTAACCCACTGAGCCACCCAGGCGCCCCTGAAAGTATTTTGAATGATAAACAGAATCTGGTTGGGAAGACAAATGAAACGTCTTTTCATAACCACAAAAATGACCCCTTTTCTGACTAATATAAATGACTACTATTTCTTTACCAGTGATATCTGTAGGTAAACTATAATCCCCTGCTATTTGGAATAAAAATTATTAAGATACCCATTGTTCGTTTAAAAAAAATACCAGGGTCCCTGGTGGCTCAGTCAATTAAGTGTCTTACTTCAACTCAGGTCATGATCCTGGGGTCTTGGATCAAGTCCCACCTTGGGCTCTCTGATCAGTGGAGAGCCTGCTTCTCCCTCTTCTTCTGCTGCTCCCCCGCTTGTGGTCTCTGGCTCTATCAAAATAAATAACATCTTAAAAATTTTTTTTTTGTTTCTGCCTCTGATAACATTCAAGCCAGTACTGACCCAAGTCCTCCATAGACCCACTTTAAAATTATCAAGCTCAAATCAAATCCTATTAGAAGCCCCTTTTAAGTCCTTGTAACTTGAAGATCTCCCAGAGTTCCTCTGGTTTTCTATTTCCTGTTTTTCTTGCTGTAAAAAGCACAATAATTTTAATACTTTTTACTGTGAGTATTTTCCTGGTGGTCTTTTAACTTTTTAAATTAATAGACTTTATCTTTTAGAGCAGTTTTCAGTTTATAAAAAAAACTGGGCAGAAAGTATAGAGTTCCCATATACTCCCTCTGCTCAGTTTTCGTATTACTAGCATCTTGCACTGATGTGGGATATTTATTGTAATTGATGAACCAATATAGATGGACATTATTATTAACTAAAGTCCATAATTACACTAGGATTCACTATTTTCTTTGCACACTTCTCTGGATTTTGCCAAATGCATAATGTCTTGTATGCACCATTCATTATCATACAGAATAGTTTCACTGCCCTAAAAATCACCCAGACGCCACCTATTTTTCCTCTCTACTTCATACCCTAGAAAGAATTGATCTTTTTAGTCTCTAGTTTTCCTTTTTGAAAGTTCATGCAGTTGTCCATACACCATATAGCCTTTCCAACTTATTTCTTTCACTTAAAATATACATGTAGAGTCATGTTTTTTTCATGCCTTAATAACTTATTTCTTTGTATCAGTGAATAATATTCCATTGTCTGGGATGTCCCACAGTTTATATATCCATTCACCTACTAAAGGATATTTTTGTTGTTTTGAAAAACAGTAGTTTTGCAAACTATTAATAAAGTTGCTGTAAATATTCTTGTGAAAGTTTTTGTGTGGACATAAACTTTCAACTTATTTGGGTAAATACCCTAGAATGTGTCCATTAGCATGATAAATGGTTCTCTACCTCTTCACATTCGATCTGGAGGTGACTTTAGGTCTAAAATGAGCCTCTTGTAAGCAGCATGTTGGTGGGTCTTGTTTTTCCATCCATTCTAATACCTTGTATTTCTTGATTGGAGCATTTAGTCCATTTACATTCAGAGTAATTATTGACAGATATGAATTTAGTGCCATTATATTACCTGTAAAGTTGCTGTTCCTATAAATTGTCTCTGTTCCTTTCTAGTCTTTGTTGTTTTTGGTCCCTCTTTCCTGCTCAGAGTCCCCTTTAATATTTCCCGCAGAGCTGATTTAGTGTTCATGAACTCCTTTAGTTTTCATTTGTCTTTGAAACTCTTTATCTCTCCTCTAGTCCGAATGAAAGTCTTGCTGGATAAAGTATTCTTGGCTGCATATTTTTCCTGTTTAGCCTCTGAATACATCATGCCAGCCCTTTCTGGCCTCTTGGGTCTCTGTTATTAGCCTTATGTGTCTACTCTTGTAGGTTAAGGACTTTTCCCCCTAGTTCCTTTCAGAATTCTCTCTTTATGTTTGTATTTTGCAAGTTTCACTATGGTATGTCATGTTGTTCACCTGTTTTTATCGATTTTGAGGGGAGTTCTTTGTGCCTCTTGTGTTCGAATGCCTGTTTCCTTTCCCTGATTAGAGAAATTCTCATCTATAATCTGTTCACATAAACTTTCTGCACCTTTCCCCTGAACTCTTCTTCTTTTGGGACTCCTATGATACAGATATCATTTTGCTTTATGGAATCACTAAATCTATATTTGTGGTCTAATAGTTTTCTTTCCCTCTTCTTTTCCATAATTTATCTTCTTTTTTTCCCTAATTTTTAAAAAAGATTTTATTTATTTTAGAGATAGAGAACATGAGTAAGCAGGGAGAGGAGCAGAAGGGGAAGGAGAGGAAGAGTGAATCCAAAGCAGACTCTGCACGCAGGGTGAGCCTGACACGAGACTTGAATTCACAACTTTGAGATCACCACCTCATCCAAAACCAAGAAACCTACATTTAACTGACTATGCCACTTAGACACCCCCATAATTTTATCTTCTCTATCACCAATTCTCTCCTCTGCTTCCTCAATCCCCATTGTGACTATATCCAGTCTGTTTTGTATCTCAGTTTATTGCATTTTTTATTTCAGTCTGACTAGTTTCTAGGTCTTTTATCTTTGCAGCAGGGTTTTCTCTGTTGTCTTCTATGCTGTTTTCAAGTCCAGCTAGTAGTCTTATGACTGTTGATCTAAATTCTTGTTCAGATATATTGCTTATATTTGCTTGGAGCAGGTCCCTAGCTGTTAGAGCTTCCTGACCTTTCTTTTGGGGAGAATTCCTCCATCTTGTCATTTTGGCTAAGTTTCTATCTTTTGGATGTTTTGAAAGCTTGTTATGTTTCCTTCATCTCAGAGTAATGCTATATTAAAAAGAAGTCATTCAGTGTCCAGGGCCTGGCACTTTGGGAAGTGTTTCTGGTGTATACCGTGTGCACTCTGCTGTTGGGTTTTGAGTGCTCTTTCCCACTGGTCTGTCCTCTGCAGAGTTCCCTCTTGTACAGTGGGGAGTGTTTATCTAGGTGTGCTTTGATTTGTTTGTTGGGAAAAAGCCTAGAAAAAAAGGGGGAAAAAGCCTGAGAAAAAGGGAAAAAAAGTTAAATTAAATTTAAAGACAATTTTTAAAAAGACAACTCAAAAAGGAATAAAAAATAAAAAGAAAAAGAAAAAAGAAAAAGGAATTTAAAAATTAAATTAAAGACAATTTAAAAAGACAATAAAAAAAGCAAACAAACAAACAAAAAACTGTAAGCCTGATTCCAATGGGAGAAAAAAGAAAAGAAAAGAAATACAGGCTGGTCCATTTCCACCAGCACTGAAGGAGACGCTGAGGCACTGTACAATCAGTACTCTTGGTGCATGTGGTGTACTGCCCCTGCTGCCCTTCTAGCAGTAGGCCCGCTGTAGTGGCTTGGAGTCAGTCCTGCCCCAGTTAAAAAAAAAAAAAAAAAAAAAAAAAAAGCACTTGCCAAGTACCTGAGGAGGGTGCTTGGTGAAAGCGACTCCCACATCCAAGGGGCTGCTGTGTTGCTCTCTGAACTCCAGCCGAGTTGGTAGTGAGGGTAAAATGGCACTACTCTACACTCTCCTGCTTGGACGGGGTCTCACACCCCTGCCATCAGCGCACCCAGAGCCCAGCTCTCCTGCATTTTATCTTTGGCGCATGTCTGGGATTCAAAACTCCTAACCTTAGAGGAGCCAGCGCTGCTTGAGTACGCTCGGTCCTCAGGATTAGAGTCTCACCGCACTCTGACTAGCGCCCTTTGTTGCACAAAAGAGTATGTTCCACGTATGCTAGGTGCACAGATTCTACCTGTGGCACCACAAGAAGCAGCCACCGGGGTATCCTCCCTCTGCGTGCTCCTTCATCCCCTGCTGATGGAAGGCGTTTGCTGGCGCTTTTGTCCTTGGAGAGGAAATACGCCGCCTTCAAATTGTACTGCAGGAAGGGAACCGATCCCTCTGAGCATAACCCAGGAGACCCCTGAGCCACTTGGAGCACCTTCTGGGAACGAGAGCCCCCCTTCTCTCCGGGAGTGCACGTCCCGGCCACGCCGTCTCCCTCCAGCCCTGGAGATCCCACTTCCAGTCCTCGGACGGATTTTCCGGGTGTTGCAAGTGATCTGAGCTCGGTACAGCTGTGTTCTAGAGACGAGATAAGCCCCGGGTCCCCCCACTTCTCCACCATCTTAACTCCTCTCCCTCAAAGCTTCTTGGATAAGTCAAATACCATAGAATGTGATTGCTGAACAGTGTGGTAGAGTATGTTTAGCTTGCTAAAAAACAAATAAACAAAATAAATTGTCAAACTGCCTTCCAAAATGGCTGTGCTATTTATTTTGCAGCCCCACCGGCGATGCATGCAAGTTACTCTTGCTCTACATCCTGTTAGCACGTAGTATTGTCAGAGTTCTGGAATTTAGCCATTTTAGTAGATGTGGAGTGGTATATTGTTTTAATTCACAGTTCCCTACTAGTATGTGATCTGGAGCACCTTTTCATATGCTTACTTGTCATCTGTACATCTTTTTAAAAGTGAGGTGTTTGTTCAGATCTTTTCCTCAGTTTTTAATTGGGTTGTTTGTCTTCTCCTTGTTGAGTTTTAAGAGTTCTTTGCATATATTAAATGCAAGTCCTCAATGAGATATGTGCTTTGCACCTGGTGGTCTTTTGTTGTTGTCCTTTTTAACAACAGAGAGGAGACTTACTTTCTGAACAAGACCGGTATCTCAGATGCAACAGAAATTGAGAAATTAGGAAAGAGGAATTAGAATTGGTAGTGAAGGAGGAAAGATGTTTTTGAACATTAAGTTGTAACAAATCTTAATAAACAAATGTAAAAATAGATCATTTCATTATTTCCACATTTCTAATGGGGATCAGCTAAAGTTCTTTCCAGGTGTTAGTTTCATGCTTAATGAAACTTCTTACCAGGCTTTTGATTCTATCATCAATAGTACTCTCCAGACCTATTTATTACAGAATTGCAAGGAAATCATTAGGGTATAGAGTAGCTATGTAGATTTGAGAGTGGTCATGCTTTTTGCGTCTCATCAAGCCATCCAGCCAAATTTCAAGGAAATTGCTAAATATACTTTTAATTTCTAACATAGATAAAAAAAGAAAATATTAGCTATGTCCTCCCCCAGAAGGTTGAAAGTGTGTGTAGTTCAGTCCATATTTGTAAGTTGCACAGCTGAGAATATAAAATTTTCTTCTTAGGAGAAATGTGCTTAAACTAGGAGGAAATGAGGCATTGTCTCAACAAGTGGTCTTTAAAAAACTAAATTCATTTCTTTTCATCATTGCAGGTAATAATAAACTTGAGTAAATATTAGGTCTTTTTCCCTTCCAGATTTTGAGAATGTTCCAATTATAGAGAGACTAGAAATATATTTGGAGACTCTCTGTTATTTGTAGACGGTTTTAAACCATAGTCGCTTCCAAGAAATGTCTTCTCTTTGTTTGCCTACTACAATATCCCCCTCCTACACCCACCTTTCAGGAAACATTCATCATTTGGTGGTGAGTTACCTGCTGCAATTTCTTAAGATGTTGGTCCTTTTTGCCATGTTTTATTTATTTATTTTTTAATTAATTTATTTTTTTAAAAAAGATTTTATTTATTTATTTGACAGAGATCACAAGTAGGCAGAGAGGCAGACAGAGAGAGAGGAAGGGAAACAGGCTCCCCACTGAGCAGAGAGCCGGATGCGGGGCTCTATCCCAGGACCCTGGGATCATGACCTGAGCCGAAGGCAGAGGCTTTAACCCACTGAGCCACCCAGGTGCCCCCTTTTTACCATGTTTTAAAGGAGCAGTTAATGAATGGGTCCTGTGGGTAATCTATTTGTAAGTATGGTGTTTGTAGTGTATTTTCAGAACACTCTTATCTTTGGAATTCTGATGCTGTAGTTCCATGAAAGCCTTTAATATTTCTTTGGCATCCTTTATAACCCCTCCTGGATTTTCCGTAGCAAAATATTTATAGTACTTTTTTTTCTCTAATGTTGTGGTTTTATAAATATCATATTGTAATCAATAAAGCCTGTGGACAGAACTGTCAATCTCTTTCCTTTTAATAATTCCTGACATCTGACTTTTAAATCTTATATGCCCTAAAGATTTAAAAATCTAATTAGCTACCTTTTGAGTGCTGTTGACTTAAAGATCATGATTTTACATCATCTCATTGAAAGATGTCAGATGCAATGTGGAAGAATTTCCATAACTTGGTGTGGTATATTGACAAATTGTCAGGAAAATAAACAGAAGTTATACAGGGACTCAGTAGCCCAGAACCGTTGGGAAAATTCTTCAATAAAAGAGTCACACATAATTTTGAGTTTTATGATTTTACTCAGAAGAAACACATGTTGAGCATAAATAAGTAAATAACTATAAATAATCAAACTAGAATTGTTACCTTGTATACTATCTATAGTTATATATTCAGAAGAGCATTTTTGTTGAAAGTAGTATAAATGTGTTGAAAGTAATAGAATGCAGTAGCTATCCATTCAGCTCATACTTTCCTCTGATAATACATTGTTGGAATATTTTTATAATTGTTTTTTACCATATTTACTCCAAGAGGTAGCTATATGAAACCACTACTAGAGACTGTCTTCTTCATCTGTACATCTTTGGGAGAAGCAACACATTATGTCACTAACTTATCAGTATGATTTAATGACTGAAAAACAAAAATGAAGATCTTTATTGAGCATAAATTACACATTAAGCATGATGATAGCCCCCCCCGCCGCCATGTATTGTCTCATCTTGGTTTTCTTTCTTACCTCCGGAAGGCAGGCATCTTTAGCTCCAGTTTAGAAATGTGAAAATTGAAGTTGGGAGTATTAGGTGCTAAAAAAAGAATGATTTTTAAAAAGAGTGCTGAGGAAGCATGAGACAGTTAATTTAGAAGCAAGTGGATCTTGAAGGAGAGGAAAAAGAATGTTCCGAGAAAAGGAATGGAGGTGAGACTTTTTGAGTAAAATAGGTGCTTTATTATTTTTCTTTGCCTAGTTCTTTTAGTGGACCCAATTCCGGGTATCTGCCCAGATAAAACTTATTTTTTTCTAAGAACTTTTACCACTCCTCAAGTGGTGGTCATAAGAGATAACTCAATATCTATCACAGTACACTTCTGTTGCTTCAGGTAGTTTGAAGGGAGTTCTTGTGTTTGCAACCAAACAACAGTATACTGAGGAATTTTTTTCTATAACTGTCTACCAACAGCATAGTAGAATTTTGTTTTGTTTTGTTTTCAGTTTACTTTTCCAGTCATCGAGGTTAAAGGAAACTTATTTGATTGATTGTAAGAAATTCCATGAATAAAAGTCTTACTAAAAGTAAGCTAGGGCAGGAAGTTGGAAATGTACATCTTTAAAAATATATACCAAAGTATTTATCCAAAGGATGAATTTTGCAGAGTTGAAGGGGTGCTTCTCCCTTAGGAGACATTCATATCTTCCTGTGGAAAGGTGTGGTGTTTCTGTGTCCATGCCAGTTCTATCCCAGATTCTACTAATTTTATGTACTGACTAGAGATCTCTGAAGACTGCTTTTGTAGTTTCTGTGTCGTAGAAGTCAGTAAACTTCAAAGGCCTCACAAATCAATTTGGGGCTTTGTTTCTAGTATCGTATTTTTGTACATGTTTTAGAAAATGGGTTTTTAAATTTCAGATGCTTTCATTCAGGGAGAAAAAAGAAACATAAGAGAAAATGCTTCATTGAATAACACTGAACAGAAACCAGGTGTAAACTCAGGAGGGCTGTCTGTGTGTGTTGAGATGTGTTGATATGTGTTGGGGGAGACTGTGAAGAGGAAATCCAAGCATTTCTGTATCACATTTGGTGATTACATATGTAGGATACTGGAAGGAAATCAGGCTCCAAACATCCATTATGTGAGAGTATTTTTTTTCTGTCCAGTATCCCCTGCTCTCTACTGAATCATATCCATTTATGTTTAATTCCACACAATCAAAACATAGTAATATTTTGAAGGGGAAGAGTTTAAACCAAGACAAGCAGTTACCTAGTTACTTTCTTATATCTTCCTCTGCTCCCTATTGCTTTATTTAATAAAGACATGAATAACACAGTATACATTTTAAAAAATGTGCCCTGGTAAATAGGTTCAAAAGATCATATTTAATATTTTCAACTCTCCTAAAAAACAGAAACTGGGTATTCTCCAATGACATTAGTGTGTAAAAAGTAATCCTGTAGCTTTTTTTTTTAATGGTGAAAATTTCCTTTTAGACTGGTTGATAGGAAATATATAGTTACAAAATGATTTATATTTCATGATGCATTCTCCTATTGCAAAGAGCCCATTAGATAAAATGGGATATTTCTCTGGTATTTAAAATTTGGAGAAATTAAGGCTCAGGGTGGTAAGTCCTTTCATCAAGGCAACTCTAATGAATAATTAAAATAGCACTAGAATCCAGGCTTTTCATTTCTTAGACCAGGGCTCTTATTGCTTCTCTATAATATAGTGTACCATTTAAGGTCTCTGAAATGATGTGTCCAGTTATTGGTTCCTAAATTTCTAGGCATTTAAGAAAGAATGAAATAATAGGACTTACAGAAATTATGACAGTAAGAAATCAAAATCTGTGAAGGGAAGACAGAGCAGTTGACATAGTTTAGCCTGGAGAAGAGAAGGTTGAAAGGTGACTTGATATGTGTGTTTGAGTAAAATATTCCTGTGAAGAGGTATTCTATATCTCTCTCAAGAAGATGGTGTAAGTTACAGTGATGAACTACTGGGTCAGATCTAAAGTAACATTTATGGTCAAGGGGTACATTAAATTCGAGAAAAGACAACAAAATGGGTGAAGCTTCCTTTTACATTGAAGAAAATAAAATAAACCTAGAATCCTTTTTGCCTGTTTATATAGTAACATTGTTTGTGGATATTCAAGTTTGTAATCTTTCTCTGGTCATATACCAAATGGCAGAATTTCTAAAATGCTCAAATCTTATGTATAATCTATATGATATGTTAATTCCCTTTGAAGTCCACATTGCCTCATCCCAGTTGAATTAAATATTCTACCTAGAAGGAAGCTCAAGATATTGCTATCTACTACATGATGTTTAATTAAACAACAGTACCTCAGGGTAAACCCAAAAGATCTGCTCATGCAGTAGGAATTCCAATTCTGGCTTCCCCTCTTCTGCCTTTTTTTCTCCTTTCAGTTCACTTACTCTTTTTTTGCATAGAACATAGTACAACTGAGAAATCAAGATTTCCTAATGTGATTACTTCTTAGCTAACTTTGTTAAAAAAAATAGCAGAAGAAGTGGGAAATATCAGCAAATTTGTTACATTTTTGGGAGTGTTTAGATCCATGTTATCAATGAGTATTTTAATCTATATGCCATTTTTTTATGAGCACCTGCCAGTAATTGAGAAATTATTAAAGTACTGTGGCAAATGTAAAAGAAATTTAAAATATGGTTTCTGCATTGCACATGAATTTACACTGGTAACTATCGACAAAAAACTTTATAACTAGCAGCTAACTGACATGATACAGACTTTAAGTATTATAAAATCTTAGAACAGGATTAATTGCATCATTTGATAATAATTGGGCATATACTATGTTTATTCCTTTATTCATGAATTCCGTAATCTTTCATAGAGTGCCTACCAAGTGTCATACATAGAGGACAGAGCCATGAATTCTCACTCTCATGGAGCTATAGTTTTAATGAAGGTTGAAGTGAGAAGACGTATAATAAATAAACATGAAATAAGCAGATATTGGTGAGTGTCATGAAGGACACTAAAGCAAATTAAGGGAGCTAAGGAATGTGAGACAGGGAGGAAAGGTGACATTTTATGTAGGTGCTCATGGAGGCCACTGTGATTCCTTGAAGAAGTTAAAGGAATAACCCTTCTAGGTACTTAGGCAGGGTCATTCCAGGAAGAATGGCCAAAGTCCAAGTCATAGAGATGTTTGAGTAACTGAAATGGACTGAATTTGGGTCAGAGTCAAAGGAGAGATGAGTTGAGAGATGAGCTGAGGGGTAGAATGATAGGCAAACCATCTGGGGCCTTGTAGGTGAGTGTAAAGATATTGGCTTGCTCTCAGAGGTGGGATATCATTGGAGGGATTTGAAGAGAGAAGTGAAATGATTTGAGTTATTTGTAAAATAATCATCCTGGGTGCTGCATTGAGAATGAGGGCAAGAGAGGAGGCAAGTAGGGAGACACATAAAATAATTACCATAATAACCAGGCTAGATAAAATGGTTGCCAGGGCATCAGGGGTAGTAGTAGCAATCATGAAGAGCGGTAGATTGTGGATGATTTTAAAGTTAGATTATGTAGCTGTGCTGTTGGTTGGCTGTGAATTGGGAGAGAAGCAAAGAAATAAAGAATAAACTTCAAAACTTTTCATATGGTTAAATAGAAAAATGAAATTTTAATTTGAAGTGATTGCAATAATGCTACAAGGATCAGATTTGTAATGGGTGAAAAAATCAGAAATTTGATTTTCGACCATATGCAGTTTAAGATGCCTACTGACCACTTAAGGAAGAATATTGAATAAACATATGTACATACAAGTTTTGAGTACAAAGAGATTCAGGCTGGAAATGTAACCCTGAAAGCCGTTAGCTTAAAAATAGCTTGTATCACATAGGACTACATGACACTATCAAGGGCTTGAGTGTTGAAGGGGAAGAGGCTCATAGATTGATATACAGGGGAATCTGCAAGCAATGGACACTGAGAAGAAGAACCCAATAAGTAGGATGAAAACCAAAAGAGAATGTTACCCAAGTGGAAAAAGTATTGGGGGAATAATAGAGTAATTGATTATTTCAAATGTTGCTGTTAAGTAAATAAGATAAAGGCTGATCATTAGATTTAGCAATATTAAGTTCATTGATTATTATATTATTATTTTTAAAAGGTTTATTAATTTTAGAGGGAGAGGGAGAGTCAGAGAGAAATATGCATGCACGCTTGAGTGTGTGGAGGGATAGAGGGAGAGAATTTTCAGGTGGACTCTCCACTAAACGTGGAGCCCTACCTGGGGCTGGGATCTCATGATGCATGAGATCATGACCTTAGCCTAAATCAAGAGTGGGAGGCTTAACCACGGAGCAACCCAAGCACCGCTCATTGGTTATTTTATTTTATTAATTTTTTAATGTTTTATTTATTCATGAGAGAGAGAAAGAGAGAGGGAGCACAAGGAGGGGGAGGAGCAGAAGGAGAGGGAGAAGCAGACTCCCTGCCAAGCAAGGAGCCTGATGCAGGGCTCATTCCAGGACCCTGGGATCAAAACTTGAGCTGAAGGCAGATGCTAAACCAGCTGAGCCACCCATATGACCCCTCATTGGTTATTCTAAAAATAAGTATTTCAGTGAATTGGTAAAAGCACTGAAATAGAGAGAATTTGAGTTTGAGAAAGAATAAGGAGAGAAATGTTTGACATAATTATGAGTAATGTTTGAAGTTTTGGTAAATGGGGAACAGCTATGAGATGGTAGCTGGAGGAGGATCAAGGTTATACTTTTTGTTTGTTGATGGGAATAATCATGTAGAGAATGAGCAACTGATGAAGTAGGGAAAGGGAGACAAATTGCTGGAATAATAGATATTTGGAGAGGATGAAATCTAGTACACAAATGGAGGGTTGGTTGCTTGTGGACAGGGAAATGAGCAGTTTTTCTGTACTAAAAGCAAAGGCAGAATCCATGGAATAACCCTAATCCTAACCTTAAACCTAGTTTATATGGCCACAGTAATAGGTAGAAAAATAGGGATGGAAAACTATGGAGATTGTCTTTTGATGTCTCTGTTTTCTCAGTGGGAAAAGAAAAAATATCATTGGCTAAAAGTAAATATGGGCAAGAGATTCTGGTGATTTGAAGAAAATAAAAAAGTGTGAATTTTCCCTTAAAGAGTGCGAGACTGAAACAACTGGTCCATTGGATCAGGATTGCTGAGCGATATTAATAGTCCACTTGAGGTTATTGGTCATGAATTTAATGTAAACTATAGAACAATTTGTGTGTTTTTTCCCAGTCATGCTTAATTACATGGACCTTGATAAATAGTATTTGGATAATTAGTCAGAATTGTGTTTTTGTCAGGCACTGTTGTGAAGAGAGGAATGGTGAAGGCAAGAATAAACATGAGAGGGCAATTATAATGATGGTACATGGTTTTTAATAGGTGAAAAAGAAGTATATGATGGATGTTAGAGCCAATGAAAAGGAGTTAGGATAGGGATTCCTGGCTGGCTCAGTGAGAAGCTCCTGTGACTCTTGATCTTGGGGTTGTAAGTTCTCTACACGTTGGGTGTAGAGATTACTTAAATAAATAAATCTTTAAAAAAAGGTGTTAGGATTAATAGATCTATATCTTGTCTTAATTAAACTCTTATTGGAGTTGAACAACACAGTTGAGAGAGATAAAAGGCAAGGAGTTTGTAGGCAGAAGAAACATCCAAGAGAGTGTGGTTCTGCCCTGTTTTTAGAAAGAGTTAATTATAGAGTTACTTTCTACTGAGCTTAAATGTTGACTACATTTGAGTATAAAAAGTCATTATAACTTATATGGTATTTATATTTTCAATTTTGTGAGGAACATCCATATTTCCAGCAACGTACATTCCCAGGTGTTTACCCATAGAAAACAAAATCTACTTTGAAAAGATAATGTGCTCCTATGTTTATTGCAGCATTATTTACAGTAGCCAAGGTATGGACCTAAGTGTTCATTGATAAATGAATGGATGAAGTTGTGGTATATATATACCCACACACACATACACACAATGGAATATCCCTCAGCCATAAAAACAATGAGATCTTGACATTTGTGATAACATGAATGGATATTATACTAAGTGAAATAAGTCAGAATGAAAAATACCATATGATTTCACTCATAGGCAAAATTTTAAAAACAGAGCAACAACAAAAAACAAAGCAGAAATAGACCCATAAACACAGAGAACAAACTGGTGGTTGTCAGAGGGGGCGGAGAGTGAGGGATTGACAAATCTGGGGACGGGGAGTGGGAGATACAGGCTTCTAGCTATGGAACGAATAGGTAACAGAGATGAAACGTACAGGATAGAGAATATTGTCAATGGTATTGTAATACTCTATGGTGACAGTTGGTAGCTACATTTGTGATGAGCACAGCATGACACATAGACTTGTGGCTTCACTATGTTGTACATCTAAAACTAACGTAACATTGTGTGTCAACTATACTTCAATAAAGAGGTCTGTATAGCTCAATGAGGAAACAAGGATCAAAGGCATTGTGGGAGTATGATCAGCTTGTCAGATATAAGGTGGTCTTTGCAGTGAAGGACACATGTTGGGAAGTAGTGGAAAATAATGGTAGCTTAAAATGTGGTTAACTTTCTTATTAATTTTGAAACATTGTAATATGTAGAGAGAATAAAATAGCCTTATTTCTCTCTAGTTCTTCATCGTTATGGCAGAAGACCAAAGACTATAAGAAATCTCTTTGGTGGAGTCTGAACGGTATCCCTTTGTGCATTCCTAGCATAAGAGGAAAAGGGAAATGTGTGGGCTGGCAATGCTTCAGGCATTCTTTGCTGAAATAATCTTTTCTTCTATCTAAGCTTATATTCAAGGAACTATTCCTTAAAAACTTGAGGAGCATTCCAAATATTATCTATTTTAACTCTTGTTTTAGTACTAGGAGTTATTATGCAGGTTGGGAACCTAAGGATCCACTCTAATGTAAGTGTCATAAAAGTTGGAACTCTCTTATTATATTACATCTTGTGTCTGACAGCATCTTACAATTGGTAGATTCTTTATAAATATTTTTCTTTATAAATATTAATATTTAAATAAATAAAATTTAGTAACTCATCTAAATTCATACACAGATAGGAAATAAAGGAATATACAGTTTTCCATGGATAATCATTGATATTTCCATTGATTTATTAAAAAACTTATTATTATGTTAGCTTTGACAATATTATTCATATGTGTATTGCTTCTTGATTCGCACCCATTCTCTCTGTGCTATTTGGAATTGCCCAAATCAGGAAGGAAGAGTTATAGTTCTTTATAACTATAACTATAGAACTATATTTGTAACTATAACTATAGAACTATAGTTCTTTATAACTATAACTATAGAACTATAGTTCATTGTTAATGCTTGTATACTTGTGATAGGAGCCACAGTATGTTAAATGAATATATTATGGGTATATCTCTCAGAGCAACCCAGATAATACACGAGTTTCCTTTCTGATTGTCCGTGTCCATTGTTATGCTTAGAAAATACATTTTCTTCTACTTACATTATTTTCTTAATTATTACTTTTGGCACTCTAATAAATCTAAAATCTCTTTGGGAATATAACATGAGAAAAATTACAGATCAAATTGTGTGTTTCTTACCCAATTATTCAACCAATTACTTCTATTAGTTTATTCTAGCTATTGTTTATAATATCCTAATTATACAATTTATATCATAAAATTCTATTTAGTAGCATTTTCAAAGGGCTTAACATTTCACTTAAATCATATACCAAATTTTTATACTTGTTTAGATTTTTAGGATATACTTTCTTGGATTTCTCTGGTTTCTTCAGTTAATTATGTTGTTTATTCTGGTGGGGATGCTGTTTTATCTTCATGCTATGCTTTAAAGTCTGGATTTTCCAACACTTGCTCTTATTCCCTCCTCATCTGCAGTCTTGCTTTCTGTGGTTTCAGTTACTGGCAATCAACCAAAGAAGCAAATGACCCTTACCCTGACATATTGTCAAATGATCTGTAGTAGCCTAATGCTACGTCACAGTGCCCATGTCATTCACCTCACTTCAGTTCATCATGTAGGCATTTTATCACATCATATCATCACAAGAAGGGTCATTATACTACAATAAGATATTTTGAGCAAGGCCACAACACATAACTTTTATTATAGTATAGTGTTATAATCGTTCTATTATATTATTACTTATTATTAATGTCTTACTCTACCTAATTTATAAATTAAACTTTATCATGGATATGTATGTATAGGAAAAACATAGTATATATATAGGGTTTGGTACTGTCTGCGGTTGCAGACATCCACAGGGGTCTTGGAATTCATCTTCCTCAGAATAAGGGGGACTACTGTATTCTCCAATATTGTCTTAGGTATTCTAGGAGATATATTCCTAGGCTTGTTGTCTTTTAATAATTTTTAATCTTCAAAGTTTTTCAAGTTTTCTATCAAATTCAGGTGCTTTTATTTTTGTGTCTGTATGTGTATATGTTAATTGTGACAAAACACATTTTATTCTAATTTTATAAGTTGTTTATAAGAGACACTCAATATACAACAACATGAAAAAATATAAAGAAGAGAATGAAAATATATGTAGCAAGCAAGTACTATCTAAACACAAAGTAGCTATTTTAATCAGACAAAATAAATGCCAAAAACAAAAGTCATTTCTTAAAAACAGAAGTAATTTTCACTACAAAATAATGAAAGGTTTAATTCTCTAGAAAGATGTAGCAGTTCTAAAATTGTATGTACCTAGTAACATATCTTCAAAAGCAGATATGCAGAATTTTACTATAGGAAGACTGTAGAAAGGAAAAGAAATTCACCATACAGGAGGTGATTTCCACAACATTTGTCAGTTATTGAGAGGACAAACACTCAACAATTACTGAACAACATAATAATAAGTTCACCTTAATCAAATCCACAATTAAAACACATACTGTTATACTGTATAACTGAAACTTTAACAAATTGTCCAGTAACTCAATAATAGTGATTTTCAACAGAATTCAAGTGCAGATCTGATCACACCAGTTCTCCAGTCAAATGCATTTGTATTAGAACTTGATTACATACAATAAAGTAAAATATTTGTTAAGCAACACACACCTAAATAATTGATAGGCCAAGAAATTTAGCAATAGAGCATAAAAATTATTAGAATTTGTTAGTAACTTAAATATTGCCTGTTATCATTTGTGGGGTGAAGGAGGCCTAAATTCTCAAATGTTAAATTGTGTGTTTAAAAAGAAAGTTTGAATCAAGAAGTTAGAAAAATGTAAGGGAATGAGCACAAAACAATTAGAAGTAAGATTGTATAAAACTTAAAATCAGGAATTAATAAAATAGAAAATAAAATATGAAAAGTAGACCCAGGAAGGGAAAAAATGTTATTTCTGTATAGAACCTGGTAAAATAGACAAATCTCTAATAAGACTGATCTGGAAAAAGATGGAAAAGGCAAAAATAAGCAATACATTAGGATCTTTAAAGGAGTCAAACTACAGGTACAGCAGCAGTAAAGAGTGAGAGGAATATCATAAATAGCAATATAGAACAAATATTAAAACTCTGAATAACTGGAGAAATTCTGAAGAAAATGCAGTTTAACAAAGCTGACTAAAAGTCAAAAAGATGTCTAGATAGTTCTATAAACATTGTATAAATTGAATTTATATTCAAATCTTTAACCCAAAGAAACCACCAGATCCATATTTTATCAAATTTTTGAAGAACAAGGAATTTCAGTCTTATGGAAAATTTCTGAATTATAGAAGAGTAAAATTCTAAAAATGATTCTTAGATCCTATTATCACCTAACAGTGATTAGAAAACAGTGGTTAGAAAAAATAAAAGAGGGTGGAAGTTTTAGTCTAATCTCACCAGGAATGTAGAAAAACATTTAAACATAATCACCTGTATCTAGAGCATATCAAAAGATAAGTGCATCTAAATTGGTTTTGCTTTATCCCAACAATGTAATGGCAGTTTGATATTACAAAATCATTTAATATCATTTATATTAGCATATCATCTCAGTAGATGAACAAAATGTTTGATAAAATTCAGTAGTCCCTCGCTATAAAAGATTTTGCCAGACTACAATAGCAGACATTTTTTTTACCTATATAAAGAATGTCTAACAAAAGCCTAGAATAATTATTCTTAAATCATTTTAACATTCTCTTTAATCAGAAGGCAAAAATGTCTGTTGTCAAGATTTCTTTTTGACATTGTTCAGGACATCTCAGCTGGTATTGTAAGACTAATAAAAACTGTGAGGATTGGAAATGAAGGAGAGACTGTCATTATTTGTAGATGATACGATTGTTTAAATATAAGAGTAAAGTATCAACAAATAAATTATTAAGATAAATGGGAAACTTTAGTGACTTTGGCTATAACAACAATATATAAAATAAATTTCATTTTTATACATAAGTAGTACAGATATTTTGTTAACATTGATATCATTCTATCTAATAGATGCAAAATACAGGAAATATATTCTGAATGAAAGTTTCTTAACTTTTTTCTCTCCTGAGCAGAGAGAATGCATTCTTCTTTGACCCTGTCAGTGTTCAACTAGATGTTACTTAGATTGCATTAAAATCCCCTCCTTATCTCTAAAGTTTAAGGGTGGAATAATTATAAAGCAGTTCAGGGGCACCTGGGTGGCTCAGTGGGCTAAAGCCTCTGCCTTTGGCTCAGGTCATGATCCCAGAGTCCTGGGATCAAGCCCCACATCGGGCTCTCTGCTCAGCGGGGAGCCTGCTTCCTCCTCTCTCTCTTTCTCTCTCTGCCTGCCTCTCTGCCTACTTGTGATCTCTGTCAAATAAATAAATAAAAATCTTTAAAAAAAAAAAAAAGCAGTTCAGTTCTCATTGAGATTGAGGGAAATGGGAAGAGAAATGGAGCTATGAGCAGCCCTAGTAGGAGGGTCTCTAGATTTTTTTTTTTTTATTCCTCTGATTGTTGGTATCCAGGCTCCAGGAAAATTGTAATGTATTATGTGTCCTGGCCTCCACTCCAGGTGTAAGGAGTAAAACTGATACCCCTTCCTCATAGCCCTTTACCGCCGCTGCCACCACCATAACCATCACCGCCACCACCATCACTACCACCACTAAACCTGGGCCTACTTCTTGACTCACTGCCTATACCCTCAGTCTTATTAGTCCTGTAGATTCTTCCTACATTAAAATCCAACATGGTATATACGTGTATTTTCAAGATTAGGCAAAGAGTATAAAAATTCTGCATTCAGATTGGGGCCAAGCCAATGATCGCACTAATTTGTACTTTTAAGATTCATTTCTTGAGCTCTTTATATTGTTCTTTCTGTCCACTTTGCTTCCTGAACAAATGTGTCCATGGGGCAAAATCCATCAGCATGATATCCTACATATTCCTTTGCTGTGCTTATATTCCCATTTTTACAATTTTAACAGTACTATGAAACATTTGTCAGTGTGCTGCAGCTTTTAACATTCCTGTAAGAGAAAACTCTATCTGCATATGGCAAGTTCCCAGATCCTTCCTATAGTGAAACATTTTCCGTAATTAAAAACATTTATAAAAATTAACTGTAAAGAGTTAAAGGCAAGGTTACTTCAGATTACATCCTATAAGAATATGAAGAAAAATGTGTGCTTCATGGTATAATGCTCTCTGCTGAGCAAGAGGCTGGATGTGTCTTTGCTCAAAGCTTGAGTTATATACTTAATTTTACACATTAAAATTTAATGGCCTTTTAAATGTAATATGCCTTTACCAAATAGACTTTTTTTTTCTTTTTTAATAGTGTAATTTCATACTATTGTAATAATAATATTCTGGAGCATAGTTGACAGGTTTTTTTTTTTCTCCCCAGTGTACAATTAACTATTTTTCATTGATTTTCAGAAGCTTTTTCTTTAATAGCAATCAAATTTCTTTTAAGTTCTGACAAAATTCCAAGATAAAATGATTTAAAACAGAATAGTATGCTTCTTTTAACTTAGAGAAAAATTAAAATTTGGCACGTGTAATACTTTTCATTGACTTCTTATGTCTATCATCATATGTACATATAGAGCTGCTTTTTATTCATCAGGATTTATGGGTTTTCTAAATTAAGATAATCTTAGTTTGGAGAAAGCATATTTTGAAAAAAAAAAAAGTCTCCAGGTGTTAGACAAGGGAAAGCATTTTTATAGGTGGGATAAATGCTTGTTTCACAGTACACTTATTTCCAAATGTTTCTGACAACACTTACACAAGATCTTAATTTTACATTTCTTTCTCATGTGTATATTTTAATTTCCCACTGAAAAATGAAGTAGTGAAAAGACATTAGAGAGTGTCAGGAAGACCTGTTGTTGTACTAGGTATCTAGGCAACCAGCCCCCATTCCAGTGATTTATACAAAATGTTACTAAAATCTTAAATTTGTGGAGTTTTATACTTTACAAAATGAGTTCACATTTACATGATGACTTTTGACTTCAGCCTTATGAGGTATACAGGAAAAATATCATTATTTCTGTTTTGTGGGTAATAATACCAAATGTGGAGTAGACTGCAGCTCTTTTGGATATCATAATAAATGGTGAAGATAAAATATGACTCAGGAATTCTGATGCCATATCTGTTCTTCCTCTGTTACACACGGTGAACTACCAAATAGGTGTTGACTGACTGACCAAATAAAAATAATACTTTCTCAAGCTTAAAAGCATACATATGTAATTTTAAGAAAGTTTTAATAGCCTCTGAAAAATATTATTCATTAGATGGTTATAATTTTAAGATTTTGTAGGCATCTGTATTTCTAATGAAATTACTATTTATTCCAATAATGTGCAGCAACTAAGAGAAAAAAAATCTACAAAGTGAAATAATTTAGAACTTTGAACAAGTATTAGGGTAACAAACTTTTTAAACTGATGCACCGTGTTTAAACTATTTAAAACAAATTGTATTTCCCACCCAGGTTGAAGAATTATAAAAATGGGAACTTGGGTGTGGTGCACATTCTTACGTCCTGTGGTCAAATTTGTACTGTTGAGAATGCCTTGAGCTGATGGCTAATGTCCAGAGTGAGAGCATTTATCTGACTGATGTGAGGTAATAAAAGATTCAAGGGAACCCCCCCCAAAAAGGCAGAAATTCTTTGGTATAGGAAGATAAAAGAGGAGTCTCAAGAATTGATAGTGATCAGAGCTACAGTAATAAAAATAAGGTAGCCTAAATTTTACATATATATGTATAGACCAGAAATAAAATAGGTAGAATATAATTTTGAGGGGCGTGTGGGTGGCTCAGTCATTAAGTGTCTGCCTTTGGCTCATGTCATGATCCCAAGGTCCTGGGATAAAGCCCCACATTGGGCTCCCAGCTTGGCGGGAAGCCTGTTTCTCCCTCTCCCACTCCTCCTGCTTGTGTTCCCTCTCTTGCTGTCTCTCTCTGTCAAATAAATAAATAAAATCTTTAAAACATATAATTTTGAGAGATTATACTTGCAGTTGGGTCAGGTAGTCAAGTAATTTTTAAGTAATTAAGATCCCAATTCATGGAATATTTATGCTATAGATTGGATTTCTTGGAAGCAGCTGCTGAAATAACAATTGAACCAGAATATATTTATTAGTAATCAACACATGTTAAGGGTAGGAGGGAGAAGAAGGACTAGATAGAGGAAAAACTGATTCAGGTTCAGTAGTCTCCATTAACCCACTGGAGAGTTTTGAAGACAGAATTTCCTTTTAGAGAGTCTCACATGGTGATAAAATGGCAGGGCTTTTGTAAACCTTTCTCATTTGGTCATCAGATGTTGGCTTTCCTGGGCAAGGCATGACCTGGGATAAAAAATTATTGTGAAATTATTTGATTCTAAGTATTGTGCTTATATTTGGAAAAGGGTCTTTTTTTTTTTAATTTTTGCTCTTTGCAATACTTATGAATGAAATTCTATGTTGTGTGAAATTAAGATAAAGTGGAAAAAACTAGAGAATATTCAATTTCAATGACTAAAGAGGGGATAAATTGAGCATGCCTCTCCCTAAAAAAGACCACAAGACATCAAAACACCTAAAATATATATACATGTGTTCATAATAATATTTTTAAATGGCATCATATTAGGAAGTTGATTGGACACCTGTTCATTATTTTGAAAATAAATGAGAAAAACCTAGCACTTTTTCTGACTTTTTTGTGCAAATATATTTAGAGTAACCAAGTATTTGAGAAAAAGTTCTTTATAAGTGAATTTCAGATAATAAGTGTGTGAAAGAAAGATCAATAGAATGGAAGAATTATCATTTAGCAACACAATAAAAGAATGGATTTAGGCAAAGATCATCAAAGACTGCTCAAACATTAGGCAAAAGACTGACAGAAAAGCTAAATGATTCAGGTTGAAACCAATGAACCGACTGTTCAATCTTGTCCAGTTGGACATTTATGTATTATATACCTCCTGATAAGATGCACTAAGATGTATATGGGATCTCCTATACAATATTGACACTAATAGTTAAAACCTACATCTGATTAAGTCTTTAGTTCTGAGTTTACAGGAAATATGAGAGATGGATAAGCAATAGAAATAATAGTCAAATTCCAATCCTAAAGCACGAATGTGGGAAATATTATAAGTCACAGTCTTTTTTTAGCAAATAACTGATAGGAAAAAGAAAGGGAAGAACTATTACAAATTTTAAAAGACTTAAAAGACTTACTAACCAATGCAATTATAAGGATATTGTTTGGATCCTGATTTGAAAAAAATCAACTATGTATGGAAATGTTATCATGGATTAAGTATTAGATTAACAAAACATTATTTTTAACTTCTTATGTATAACAATGTCATCATGGGTATTTTTTTTTTAAAGATTTTATTTATTTGACAGAGAGAGAGACAGCAAGAGAGGGAACACAAGCAGGTGGAGTAGGAGAGGGAGAAGCAGGCTTCCTGCTAAGCGGGGAGCCTGATATGGGACTCGATCCCAGGACCGCAGGATCATGACCTGAGCTGAAGGCAGCCGCTTAACCGACTGAGCCACCTGGGCACCCTCGTCATGGGTATTTTAATAAGGTCTTGTTAGAAATGAACACTGGGTTATTTTTCCTGGTTTATTGAAATATTATATAAATTGTACAAATATTATATGAGTTATATATGGGTGGAATGGTAGATAGTGGTGGTGAATAGCGGAAGAAATGAAATAAAATCAGCAAAAGTTGAAAATTATTAAAACTGGGTTGCATGTATAAGTACATGGAAATTTATTATACCATTCTCTTATATATGGTTGAGAATTTCTAAACTAACTGTTAAGACATTAAATTACTTGTGTGGACCCATAGAAAACATTTTTATCAAACCAGCATACCAAAAAATGTCATAAATGACAGAAAATATGTTGAATGGCAAATCTGGATTCAAAGACATCTTGACAGTCATCATTATAGGCTGAATCTCATAAAATAAAATTTAACACAGATGCCATTGCAAATTGTCAGAATGAAGGTAAGCTTACTTAACTATAGTTCGTGAGGAAGAGCCCACAGTGTTTATATGAAATGGGTAACACCATGTCTATGAAGATTTTTTTTAAAGATTTTATTTTTAGAGAGTGAAAGTGTGTGTGTGCGCTTTAGTGAAGAGGGTTGGAGGGACAGAGAGAGAGAATCTCAAGCAGTCTCCATGCTCAACATGGAACCGGACACAGGGTTGATCCCAAACAGTGAGGTCGTGACCTGAGCTGAAACCAAGAGTCGGATGCTTAATCAACTGATCCACCCAGGCACCCCTGAAGGTTTTTTTGTTTTTTTTTTTTAAACAGTGTAAGCACAGAAGTGATTTTTGTCCTCTCATTTCATAATAATAGGCTAATTGAGATTGCTTAGTTCTGCAATTTTAGTTATATAATTAATGAGGTTGAAAATTCTGTTGCTTTCCCATCATCTTAAATAGAGTATATTGAGCATAATTTGTGTATTGTCTTGATGTCTTGTGTCACTGTTGCTCATCAGAAGTACTTGCTGTAGTATACTTGACAATCTCTTGGATACTGAGTTGGGAGAAGAGTTTGCTTTACAGTGGTAGCTCTGCAATTCTTACTGCCTCTGTAGTTCATTGTTGTTCTCACGTCTCAGTATTTCAGCTTTCCAGAGCCTACTCAGAGCATGCACCCTTCCCAAGTGCCCAAATAATGCAGCTACGCTGCTCTACTTTTCCAGCTATAGTAGAGTTTGAGGCTAAATCTGTTTCATGAGGGTAATTAGATGCGGGATTCTTTGGAAGGGCTCTATTTTTTCAGGGTTTCCCATTATTGAAATAAATGCCCTCCACACCAAATTCTCTAAATTAGATAATGGTCAGCACAACTCTGATTTCTCTTGAGGAGTAGCACAGATTTAGACTGTAGAGTTGACTTATTTATTACATGTGATTCACCCATCCCCCAACACTTGAGGTAGTAAACATTTTTGTGTTTCTTACTTGACAGAATTTAAGAGGTAGAAAGCAGATAATTTTCTCATTATTGAAAGTATTCAATTGACTTTTAACTAAAGCATGATTCTACAGATGCATTTTCCTGTATAAATTGTATTTTTAAATTTTGGTCTTTGCTAACAGTCATTTTTGACACTTATATTCAAGAGATTTTCATGTGTTTGTTTGCTGCCAAATGATGTTGAAATAAGTCAAGCAGAGAGAGTCAATTATCATATGGTCTCCCTTACTTGTGGAGCATAAGGAATAACATGGAGGACAATGGGAGATGGAGAGGAGAAGTGGGGGGGGGAAATCAGAGGGTGAGACAAACCATGAGAGACTGTGGACTCTGAGAAACAAACTCAGGGCTTTTGGCGGGGGGTGAGCCTGGTGGTGGGTGTTATGGAGGGCATGTATTGCATGGAGCACTGGATGTGGCGCATAAACAATGAATTTTGGAAGAATGAAAAGAAATGAAATTTTTAAAAAATGATGTTGAAATGATCTAAAACAAGAGAGAGATTTTTATGACTACCAATAAATAGATCCAAATCATGAACATAAGAATTGTACATAGCTATGGTTTTAAAAACTCCTACCCTAAATAAAAAAAAAAAAAGGCCCAAGTGAAGAAAGAGCAGGCACACAAAGCCATTTAGGATTATTGGTGCCTTGAAGATCAGGGAATGGCTATTTTTCTATTTATGTCTAGGAGGAAACCGAAATCTGGCATTTTTTAAAGGCTGGGAAATGTAGAAGCTGGTAGCTTCTAAACCTTAGTTATTTTATAGAAGAAAAAAATCTCATTATTATTAATAGAATATTTGATGAATGCTCATTTACTTGTAGTAGTATTTGTGTGATTGAGAGAGGGGATTGAAAACCAGGAGGTGAGAGTAAGGTTGATGCCACAAAGTGAGCCAATTTACAGCCAAGGGTATATAATTCAAGAGATACCTAAAAGTAAGTCCTTCAATAGATATAGTATTTTCACATATAAATATTTTCTATCCGTATTTCATTTAATCTTTATCCTTAGAAGGCACTGCCCACTATGTTGAATAAAATATAAGTGATTAAGTCTCACCAGTTAAACATTTTAATTTGCTTATGAATTAAATTTGAACTGTCTTAGTAAAAAGAGCTAAGTTTAAAATTCTGCCAACAGGTTTATTAATTCTGCATGTATTTATTTAGCACCCACTCTATAGAAGAGGCATTGCCAAATCCTAAAGAATAAGATGAATACCAGAACTAGACAATGTGCCCACATTTCAGTTGTAGCAACTGTCACAGCACATCGAAACTGCTTTTTCTTGCATGTTTGTCTGACCACCTGTGCTTCTATTATATATGCGTGTGTATGTGTGTGTGTGGTCGTCATGTAAAAAAAAATATCTAAACGGGTATAATAAAAAATATTTGAAAAATACTACACTTAAGTATGAATTGCCTGAGCACAGAAAACTGTGGGCTGTGTGAGAACAGAGACTATTTGATCTATTTTTCGTGCAACCCACACTAAAGTTAGAATGTGGCAGACACTCAATGTTTGTTGAATCTTAGGCAAGAGGAAAAAAAATGAAATATTGTTAGAATAGTGATAAAATTCTTCTAACCATTAAGCCTCAAGACAAATGATTCCATAAGCAATAAGGTTGGATTATTTTTTGTATTTGTTGTAAATGTCATCTAGGTAATTCTAAGGCTACTAGCCAGGGTGAAAAATGTCAAGGAATCGTGGTGGAGAATGCTTTTTGAATATATTATTGCAACTTGCTCGGTGAACATGATCATGTCAGAGTAAAGAAGGAAAAGAGATATGTCAAATGTTGGGTCAAATTTTCTTGAAATGGGCAACAGTCAGATTTGGGGATGAAGTTTAAGAAGTGAGGTGAAAGCGAGGGGCGGACAAATAGAAATGCGATTCCAGCTTTAAGAAGGTAGGGGCTTGGGAGTTCAGCAATGGAAAAGAAAAATAAGAAGGTGACAGCAAGATCCCAGATCCTCAGCCAGATGATGGACAGATAATTATGAAGAAGGTAGAGGAAAAAATGGGAAAGGGATGAATGAAACTTGCAGTAGTGTTGCAGGTAATAGTGACCCTTCAGATGGATCTCCATGAAGTTATCAGCTCTACCATAGCAAACCCAGAGCATACTGAGGAAATGTAAAATATGCTCAATTTGGTAATATGAGGATGTTCTAGAAAAATACACAGCAAAGACAAGTTTCAGATAGAAAGTCCAAGGTAAAGAAGGGAGGATATTATTTTTAGGTACTGAGGGAATGATTATATTTTTCAACGGGAGAGTTAGAAAATCAGAAGTGTACACTTGGCAGTATCCAGAATGAGCAGAAAGGGGAACAGAATTAAGGTCAGTGTGGTGGGGGAATGAATGCAATAGAAGTAGGAGTAATAACCTTTGCTAGGTGACAGGCTTGGCAATAAGCATTATATATGCATTGCTCCTATTTAATTCCACAATAATCTTATGAAGCAGGTACTAATTTTATCATCCATTTCACAGTTGCAGACTGCAGTAGAGAGAGACTGCATGACATGTTAAGGTCGAAGTGCTAGAAGGTGAGAGGGTACAGTCAGGAAGCAACGTCTGTTTGAGTGTGAAGACCGAACTCTGTTACCAAGCCACGTTACTTCCATAGATAGCATTCTACATCCGGAATTATATTCATTACACATTTTAGAATAAAATAGCTCTGTGAACCAAGTTTCTCAAGTTTAACTTAACTTCTTTTTTAATCTCCAATTAGTCTCTTATAGCATAAACCAATTAGGCATATGGTTGAGACCAACTTGGCAGATTTCACTATCATATAACAAGCCTGGGCTCTTGTTATCTCTTCCATGTCTACTGTTCAGAGCCTTACATACATACAGCCTCTGGCTGGCTTTGGGTATTGATTCCATTTTGCTGCCAACATCCTTCAATTGATGTAGAAAATCCAGGCTGATCTATTAATATACTCAAGTCTACCTTCTACAGCATAGGCTTGAAGCAACTTTTTAAAAGAATATGCTTGCAGGCAGCTGTATTTCTAGACCTTTCACATATAAACATGTATATGTTGACTTAGACACTGTCTCATTCAAGACCCCTCTAAAATATTGTCTTATAAAACTTCTCTACTCACATCTTTTCTGTTATTTTATGTAAATCTTTCATTCTGTCATCTGGCCTAACTACCCTCTGTTCTTTGAAATGCGTCTTTTAATACAGTCATTGCTTATCTGAATCCCATTCATTCCTTCAAAATCAAGACAACATCCCACCTCTGCTAGTGGCCAATTACATAAGCCCTGGTGTTGCCTCTTTACACTTCCATAATTTAGAAATAATACTTATTAGTAAATTCATCTCTGACTCTTTCATGGGGTTAATCATATTTTTATGTGACCATATGACTCTTAGTACAATAGATTATAGGTACTCCTCTCTCTAACTAGAGCAGGGTCTTGGCCGCAACATTTATTTATATTTCCAAAAACCATTTACCACAGTATTTTTCCCATAAACCTCCAATAAATATTTTTATTTGATTGGCATCTTTAAAAGTTTTCAAATAATTCTTATTTTGTTATTATTAGATATAATAGTGTGTATTATATATGTATTATTGAAGTCCCAAACTCAGGGACAAGATAGATAAAAGTTCAGCAAGTCATTTGGAGATAATATGCCTTTTCTAAAATGGAAAAGAACACTTTAGTGGTAAATTATGGCAATGTAGGAATGCACTTACAGTGTTAACAGACCTCGTTTATTTTTCAAGGCAATACAGAAATCCACGCTCGTGAAATTTCTTCAGTGTTGAATATTTGCTGAAACGAGTTTTAAACACCATGAAAGGCAAAATAAACCCATATGTTGGTTCATGTTGTGCCTTCTGATGTAAATCTGTCATTTTAGTATATTTAGAACACTGTACTCACAAGCATGGTCATCATAATTTAATGTATTAACATACACTATTTTTTTCTTATAGACCACAATGTAACATAAAATAGAAAAGGACCTAGCCTTATTTCAAAATTCCATTTCATACATATATTTCAATAAGATTTGATGAACAATTTCTTACTGCACAGAAATGCAGTTGTGATGGGGAATGCAGCCATCAATTCTAGCAGGAATTATGATAGTATTCATAGATGTATTAGTATATACATTTGCCAGGTCCTAACACAACTTGCCAGAGTCTGTATCTGCAAAAACCCAACATTTTTGTGAAAATCCAAAGAATTGTAATTATTGCTCTCTGCTTTTTTTTTTTTTTTTAAATCTAGGTTTAGGTTTCAGTTCAATTCAAACAACATGTACCTCATAGTAAATGCTGTAAAGAGCACATAAAAATAAGTAGAATACTCTACCCTGTTTACACCTTTGCTCACATCTTCTTTGCCTATATAAATTCTACTTATTCCCTCAAAGATCAAGTCTTTTTAAAAATTTTTTATTTAAATTCAGTTAGCCAACATATAGTACATCATTAGTTTCAGATATAGTGTTCAATAATTCATTAGTTTCAAAGCCCAAATCTTATCCAGCCTCTCTGAGTCTAGTTGAGGGACAAGACAAATGCTCAAGTACAGTACAAAAGACACTATAGTAAGTTCTTTAAAGGATATAACAAAAAGTTATCTTTGTGCATAAACATTGCAATATATGAAAATAAGATAGGGGAATAGTAAATGACCAATAAGAACTGAAAGCAACATTATTTAGGTTGGTCATACAAACTCCCTTTGAGGAAATGATTCGAGCAAAGACCTAGTAGTAAGGAGTTAACCAGAAATATGACTAGCAGGGAGTCAGGTGTAAGGCACAAACTCCTCACAGTCTGTGAGGAGAAAGAAGACAAGTGGGACAAGGGCCAGCATGAGCAAGGAGGAGGGTAGTAGGAAGTGAAGGCAAATCACATGGAGTTTTGTTGACCAACATAATGACTCTGGAAGTCATTTGAAGTGTAATATGAAGCCATGGAAGAGTTTTAAGCAAGGAATTAATACTATATAATTTACATACTTAAAAGATCACTTTGGCTTAAGTGGACTGTGTTGATGTATTCGTTTGTTGAGACAGGAAAGGTTGTGGGAGCAACAGGTATAGAATTTTAGTTCTTCTATGGTAACAGACCCCTAAATGGCCATGGTTTACAAAACCATTTCTCATTTATGTTATCTGCCAGTTGCTCTGGTTCAACGGATGGGATTCTGTTCTGTGTGCCTTTGTAACACATGGCCAGGTTAAGGGACCAGACCCTATTTGGGGCACATTTTTCTCAAAGCAGAGAGAAAAGAGCAAGAGTTACTACCTAATTTTGCAATTATTCTTAAAGTTTCTGCCCAGATGGGGGTATAGTCACACTTACTCCCATTAGCTAAAACAAATCACATGGCCAAGCGTGCTGGCAGGACGGAGTGGCATTCTTCTTCCATGGGGAGGCTCTGTAGGTCAAGCAGCAATACATAAGCATTCACAGTCATTTTACAGAGGAGGGAGTGATTACTTGGGAGCAGTATTGTAATCCATCACAAGAAATTAAGGGGATAGACTTAAATGGGTAAATATAAAAGTGTTCATGGAATACCTTTAGAAGAATACACATCTTCGGCACTGGATTCATGTGACAGGAGGAAGAATTATCTGGGATCTAACTTCACTTTGTGGGTAATAAACAGTAACCCTTAGCAATTCACTTACCCTATCTGAGCTACATTTTCTTCAACAGTAAAACAAAAAAGTTATACTAGAATTGTGGAAGATTATCTTTGCTTTTGAGAGGTGTCCCCTTAATATTGTAATCATGTAGTTATTTATCTTTATATGACATTTAAATATGTACATTTTCTGGAGAAAGGAAAAAGGATGTTCAGCTGCTCAAAACTAGTGGGATGTGAAGAAGGTTACAAACACTAGGAAAAAAATAATTTCCTTGATTCACAGCTTTAAAAGTCTTGATTTTAAAAGCCTTTAAAAGTTTTGAAAAAGTTTTTTAAAAGTTTTAAAAGTTTTGATTTCAGCTTTAAAAGCCTTCTGAGGCACAAAGAATCCCCAAGTTTAGTTAATCTCTTTTTTCCATTTCCATCTTTTTCAGTGAAGGTGTACTGATGGTAGCAAGAAAAACAATACAAAGGAACAATTAGTGGTCTCCAAACAACCCTGTAAATGATTGGTGTTAACTCCCTGGTATGAATTCATACATGCTATTTTCCATGAACATACAAGCATATATGGCCACTTGAAGAATGCATAATTTACGCCTTGCTTACTTTCTACAAAAGGGATAATGCAAATGCATTTGGACCAAACCTATTTCTGCAACTTTCTTTTTTCTCTTACATAATATATTGTGACAATTCTTCCAGAATAGTATATATAGATCTAATTACCTTTGATGGCTTTATAATTGTTCATTGTGTGTGTATACTGTAATGCATTTAACCATTCACCTATTTAAGCATGTTCATACTTCTATATAAAATTTTCATTATAAAATTGTTGATATAGGGATGTCTGGGTTGCTTAGTGGATCAAATGTCTGACTCTTGGTTTCACCTTAGGTCATGATCTCAGGGTGGTAAGATCGGGTCACATGTCGGGTTCCATGCAACATGGAGTCTGCTTGAGATTCACTCTCTCCCTCTCCCTCTACCCCTCCTTTTGCTCTCTCGCTCTCTCAAATAATTAAATAAATAAATAAAATCTTTAAATTTTTAAAATGTTTTTACATATAATTATTTATATATTATTCGCTTTATTTTTTAAGGATAGATTCTCCTAAGTAGGATTGCTGTGTCAAGAATATGTGTCCTCAGTTTCGTTGAAGTGGTGGATGTTTTGATTTGTTGCACACATCTCCCCTCTGGAACTATGGTATTCATTTCCCAACTGCTGAGAGTCTTGATGGCCAAATTCTCTTAGCTGAGTTTCCCTCTGAATAAAAAGAGTTGAATAACTCAAAGATTCTTGAATTATGACCCAAAGGTCATTGGGTTATGAAAGGTCATGGGGCATGGCCCATGGGCATTTCGGGAGGGCACTCCAAAGTGTAATGACTGGTTGATGGAGGGATAGGGATGTCTGGTCTCTGTGCTCCAAATTGGGACAAGTCTAAGGACCATCCAAGCTCCAGATTTCTCATAATGACTGGCTAAGTTTTTGCTGCAACTGCACCAAAATTCTACTATTCTTCTGCCCAATTCAGCTTTCTTCATTCCCCCACAGGTGCCTATAGTTAGAGTGTTTTCCACTAGACTGATGCACATTAATCCCACTAATCTCCATCTCTGCTAGCCTGTGGCAGTGACGAACTGATTTCTGTAATAACTATTTCGATCTCTCTGGTAATCAGGAAGTCAAGCTTAACAACATTGCTCTGTAGACTTCACGAAGTATATAGCTTCCATAGGATGAAACATCCTATCATTCAGATTTCCTCAGCAGCAATTTGTTTATCTGATTTTAATGAGAGTTCTCTAATGAACATACACTGCAGTAAATGATTTGTTCAGTTTGTCCAAATAATAATCATCTTCCATAATCCAAGTGCCTTGCAATATTTATATAAATCATTTATTTCGGGTGAGTTTTCCTCAGAGACCTTGAGTTTACTACTTAGCGTAGAGGAAGCAAATGTTTACAAAGTATTTACAAAGCCAGAATTATGTTTATTAGGTACAAAAGCAGAAGCAAAGTTTTTAGGATTACCCTCATTTTCTGTGCAGAGCTAGATTTCTTCCATTTTTTCTGAAACCTCAATAGTATTTCTGAGAGTAAGACTATTAAGTAGGAACTTTGAAGCAATCCATTCCCATAGCAACCCTTTGGAGGTACTCTGTAGCTCGCCCATCAGTATATCAGATCCACACAGGAGATGTAGGGAAAGAAGATGCAAGGACAAGAGCAAGGGTGGGGAGAAGGAACTCGTTAAAAGTAACAGTAAAAATAAACTCCAGGATTTTTTTGTGTAAGAAATTAAATACTGATAATTTTGTCAGAATATTTTATTTTCAGTAGATATGCCTGATTTAAGAAGTGTACATGGGCATTAAATTTTACCTTTAAAAGTCTAAAGATAATACAAACTAAGTGTATTCAGAGACAGATAAAATTTGCTCCTCAAAATCAGCAAAGGAGTATAATATGGTAACCACAGTGTTATAAAACTAGAAAACTGAAGGTTTCCATTAGGTGGGTAAGAAAGGGCCAATATGGAAAGAATGTACTTTAGGGTGGTGAGCTTCCTTGTAATGCACTGACAATAAATCACTATTTAATTTTGGCCATGTCAGAAAAAAAGTGAAAAGAAAATGTTTACCAAGCTTTAAGCTATTCCGTGTGCTGCACAGAAATACAATAGATCGATTTCATTACCTGAAAGTAACTGATTGACATTTTGAGTGTCAGTTTGAAATATGGCTGCAACAAATCTCATCCAATTAAATAATTCCCCCAAAGAACAATCTTCTGCAGCTCTATATTGAGGGACAGTGTTGTGCTTAGGATAATAAAGTAAATGGCAGCAGCTGACAACGAGAGTGCTCCTCCTTCAATGTCGACATCCTGCTCTGCTAATGAGCTCAACTTCACCCTGGGGAGAGCTGTCTGTTCCGGGTAAGGGAAGTTATTCTTTCTCATTGCCAGTTTGCTTCTAATTCCTTCCTGAAAAGAAAGTGTCAGTCATGCTTAATTGCATTAAATTAGGTGTAATAGTTTGAAACAGCACACGGTCTTCTTAAAGCTCAACCAAATCACTCAAATTCTCACTTCTTTCTTGAGCCCCAGGTTGGGCTTTTAAGACATGTCTAAGAAGTGTCCCTCTAGGGAATTAAATGTCATGTGTGTCCAAGGTCACCTAACTTCATTTTCTGACCTCATGTCATAATCATCATCAAGAGGGATTAAATAGCATCATGTGTATGGAGCTCTCCAAGGAACAAGCCAGAACAACAGGGGCCTGACACGGCTGTTGAGTAGAATTCCGAATCAGACAATATGGTTCATCACACACACAAGTGTAGTGATGAATATAAAGTCATTATTAATTTGAATCTGACTCATTTGGAATCACTAATCATTCATGCCACAGACTTTATCTCCTCTTCGAAGAAAGAATTTCTGAGGAAAGTACAACACAAGGATTTCACAGAGCAGGCTTGCCTACAGAAAGAAATGTGTTTTCCAAACATGCATATATTTGTTTCTGCATTCATTTATGTATGAAATTGCTCATTCAGCCTTCATTCTGAGTATTCACTGTACGCCTTCAGAGATCATATAGAGATGTTGTAGGGTTTGAAATGATAGTACACTAAAGGTGACACAGAGTCTTCAAGAACATGGTCATTTAGTTAGAACTTATAGGCATTTGCTGTTCGTAAAATTGGCTTGAACTAACATGACATCCTTTCAAAGATTTTTTTTTTTTTTGGCATGTTTACTTTTGGGTTTAAAGTTTGATTTTATGGGCTAAAGTTTTGCTTTTTATCTTAACCTGAGCTGAATATTATAATAATACTATAATATTAATAATATTATAATAATATTCTAGCTAATATTCAGAATTAGTTACAAGAGAATGTATTATTTATTATTATCTTTTTTTAAAGATTTTTATTTATTTATTTGATAGAGATTACAAGTAGGCAGAGAGGTAGGCAGAGAGAGAGGAAGAAGCAGGCTCCCCACTGAGCAGAGAGCCTGATGCGGGGCTCGATCCCAGAACCCTGGGATCATGACCTGAGCCGAAGGCAGAGGCTTTAACCCACCAGCCACCCAGGTGCCCCTATTTATTATTATCTTATTTGAATTTTTATAGAAGTCATTAGCAGATTCTGAGTTAAACAACATTCACAAGACATATGTCTACCTGTCCAGATATAGGTATGCATTAACTTTGAGGGCATTTTGGTACTGGGCACTAAATATTTGATTAGTGTATATTGATTTAGCCTATTAAAAAATGAGAGAAAAATCCTTTATCTAGGTATTACAGTCAACTAGCTTTACTTACAGAATTTTTCTCAATTTATTTTCCATAATAGACCTTCAACTTCTTCAGAATTCTCAATTCACTTTTAGCCTAGTCTTTCTGTCCCCTCTGGATATGTACCTGAAGGAGATGTGAGTTATAGGAAGGGGGTCATTACAGCATGTAGTCTCTATATTGTTGGTTAATATAGTTCATCTATGTGTGAATTTATACTACAGTAGCAAAAACAAAGGTATTTTTGATCTTTGTTCCTGCACATTCAAAGTGTTAAAAGATCTTAATTCCTACTGAGATAACTGAAAATGAAGTCATTCATGTTGCTTTTAAGTTCAGCCACCTATCAGTCTGCCCATCTATTTGTCCATCTGTCCAGCCAGCCAGCCATTCATACATACATCCAGCTATCGGTGCTACCCAACAAAATCTGTTCTATAAACTACCATGAATTTAGGAGTAAAAATACAAGATATATTCACTGTGTTTAAAAAAAAAAAATCATACAGGTGGGGTGGAAGGAAAACAGCATAAAAACTCTTATAATTGAAGACAGTGGATAAAGAGGACAATTTGAGGTTAATACATAACTTGATGGCTGAAGAAGGGGAAAAGTTCACCTTTAGTAAAAGGTATTTGGCTGTGTATTTTGGAATCTAAACCACCTTAATAAAGATTTGCTGAATGAGTGAATGAAGAAATCAATGAATTAGAATTAAAACTGAATCTAAAAACAATAGTATCTTGATAAGGAGAGATACAAGCTTAAGCTTTTCTTTGAGGAGAAAGCCATATAAGCACCACTGCTCATACTTTGAAAAATACAAGGTAACTGTGTGTGGTCTAAGTGAACATAATTGTAGAGAATATGAAAGGAATTAAAAACCATTATCATAGTTCCAGAAAATGTGGTTCCAGTTTCTTCAATATTCTTCCATCAGAAGTTAGGGTTGACATACCCTCTCCTTGAAACAGGTCAGTCTGGTGATCACTGACCAACAGAGTACAGTGGAATCAATGATATATGCAACTTCCCAAGCCAGGTCATAAAAGACTATGCAGCTTCTTTCTGGTTCTGTTAGAGTGTTCACTCTGGTGAATGCCAGCCACCATATAAAAACTACCACCTCTTACCCCACACTGAGACTGCTGTGCTAGGAAGGACATGGATAGTCATTGGGGTTGATAGCCCCCTGAACTGCAGCATTACCTACCATCCCTATATGTAGACCCTTTTCTACAGCCAACCCAGACAGCTTACTGTTACCTTTGCCAAAATCTGGCTGTAACCAGATGAGAATTTTCCTAGTGGAAACTTCCCAACTTCATGACCACATATGGCATGCGAATCAAAAGAGTTATTATTTTACACCACTAAGTGAACCCTTCCCAACTTCCTGACCACATATGGCATATGAATCAAAAGAGTAGTTATTTTACATCACTAAGTTGTTGTACAGTTATATAGGCAGCAGTAGTAACTACAATAGAAATTTGGTACCAAAGATAGGATTCAAACTCACACAAACGTTGAATACCTGGTTGGTTTGGATTTCTCATTCCAGCCAACACATCAATAGTAAAGGAAGAAGTTTACTCTGCTGGGTAGGTTGATGGATCCTGACTTCCAAGGAAAAACTGGGATGCTTTACATGATGGAAGTTAGGAGGAGAATGTCTGGAATGGAGAAGCTCCCCTGAATTATCTCATTGTATGTCTTATTGTAAAAGTCAGAAAATCTATAATAACCCAATATAGGCAGCACTTCTGTGTCCCAAACCTTTAAGAAATGAAGATTTGGGTCATCCCACCTGGCAAAGAATCATGCCCAGTGCAAGTGCTTACTGAAGGCAAATAAAACCTAGAGTGGGTGAAGAAAATTATAAATACTGGCTCAACCACATGATTAGTTGCCAAAACCAGAATCTGCAGTAGCTGTAAGTATTCCTTATTTTATATGAATATATAGGTATAATGAGAATCAGTTGTCTTCCTCTACCACATCCCATTATTAACCTGAAATGTATTAATAGTAGCTAATGTTATATCTCATTATTTTAATTCTAAAATACCAAAAGGGGACAGTGACTCCTAGAAGAAAAATTTGCATTATCCCAAGATGGATAAAGAGAGTTGATACACTTTTTTTTTTTTTAAAGAGGGAAGGCAGAGAAGGGCAGACGGAGAGGGAAAGAGAGAACCCTGACATTGGGCTCCATCTCATGACCCTGAGATCATGACCTGAGCCAAAATCAAGAGTTGGAAGGTTAACCAACTGAGTCACCTAGGCACCTTAGGAGTTATACACTTTTTGGGGGAGAGGGCCAGTGTATTTTTAGCTGTAGTTGGTTGTATCATATTAAGTAGAAGCACAATTTTGTTATTTATTTATCTGGAAGTTTTAGGTGCAATTAGAAGACCAATTAGAAGGTTTAGGATGACTCAAAAATGGCACTAAGTTGCCAATGGATTGAATGTGAAGGCTTTGTATTATGTCAGTGTAGTTAAATTGGAACAACAGTTCCCAATCTCCTTTCTCTGTGCTTCCCAATAAGCCACAAAATAAATTAACTCAGGGTTTGGAAAGTAGAAGTGAAGGAGCAACCATCTTTTTATGCTCTATAGGTCAGGACAGAGCTACGCACCATTGAAGCTCATGTACATAGTTGATGATCTGTGGGTTCTCCTTGTTTATGTGGGGCAGTTGTTTCAGTAGCTTCTCAGTTCCTGTTGGATCTCTTCCTTTTCTTCTCTAAATCCTGAGCCAGTGCATGACCAGTTGTGGAGAAAACTATCTGCCTGCATGAGTATGATGGGAAGTTGTGAGAGATAGGCATGGTTACCATTTTATCTTTGGAGGTTTCTTTTGTCCTCACAGATTCTAGCTTTTTCTTCCTTCCCCCTCCATAAATTTACATATCCTTCCCAAATTCCATCCCCACGACTTTAGGAAAACACAGTATGTAGAGGCAATGGCATTGTACTTGATTACCTAAACAGCTATCATGACTTCATGAAGTCTAATGGCTATAATCTCTTGTTTTATAATACTCACAGTGATTTTTCTTTTCTTACCAAATTCTGACTACTAGGACTTCAGAAAATTATAATAGTTTGATGAAGAGAATTCTGAACTTGTGTTTTTCTCCTGTCTGTGCCATTGACCCACTACATACATCATGGCATAGCTCTTTGCCTCAATTTCTTCATTTGGAAGATAAGGATAAACACAATTCATACCAGAAATGTACACTTTTTATGCATAGTATATGGCATTCATTTTTGTATCTTCAGTTTCGACAAATCTGTCCAGTTTTGGTTCTTTTCTGAGATTGTCTTTACCTGGTTATCCTTCCCACAACATTTTTAAAAAGATTTATTATTCATTTATTTATTTTAGAAAGAGAGAGAGTGTGTGCAAGCTTGGAGAGAGGTAGAGGGAACGCGAGAGAATCTGAAGCAGGATCCCCACTGAGTCCAGAGCCCCAAACTGGTGCTCAGTCTTAAGACACTGAGATCATGACCTGAGCTGAAACCAAGAGTTGGAAGCTTAATCCACTGAGCCACCCAAGTGCCCTTCCTTTCCACAACTTGAACAGAGCATATCCAGAAATAAATTTAGGGTCTTCCGTCCCATAAGTCTTCTCTTTGTCTTTTAAAAAACTGCTAAAAACTACTCTTTTACCAGTAATTTAGACCTCAACAGATCTGTTTAATTTTGCAAATTATTTTGTGCATCCTTTGGATTTGGAATATAATGTGGCTAAGTCTGTCATGTGCATTCTCTCCCCATAATCCCGCTACCCTGAAACACCATTCCTCAATCTCATTCCAAATTCAGTTTCTCTCATGAATCTTGCTTAAACTTTCCTTGATATGGTTTCATGCTTGTAAAACAAATCCACTCCGGTATAATCCTTTGTTGTTTTGAACTCCATAACATAGTTTTTCTCTTATGTAGAATTTATCATCTGCCCTAGATTTTATTGTTTTGTGTATTTATCACCTGTTTTTCTACGTCCGTCCCACAACACTATGGATGGAGACCATTTCATCTTCCATAAAGAACACTAAATAGATATTTGTTGGATGAATGAATAAATAAATGTAGGAAAAGGTAAGAAAAGAGAAGTTTAAAAATAGGATAAGTGGAGTACATTGTGATGTGGGTAAATGTTGTGTCATGCCATGTGATAAATGAGAACTGGGAAGATAACAGCTGTTTTATCTCTTGTCCTATAGAGAAAATAAATGTGCCTATTTCTACTACTTCAAAGAAAATCTTAAAAAAGTTTTCACCCCCTATCTGGAGAAAAAAAAAATGAGAATTTTTAAAAGTGGAGTACAGTAAATAGCAGGTATCAATGTACAAATACACACACACACACACACACACACACATATAATACAAATATGATCAGAGTAGGATTTGTATTAAAGAGTGAAAATGTGCTCAATGTGCAGATGGTGAGAATACAAAAGTATGGATTCCCCTCCCCACATAAACTGCACAAACACATATCTACTTTCAAAGAATCACAGAATGTCCATAGGCTATCTTAAACTTGATCACCTCTGATTTAAACATGAATAATGAATAAACATGATTAAATATGAATATATATGATTGGGACGCCTGGGTGGCTCAGTTGGTTAAGCAGCTGCCTTCGGCTCAGGTCATGATCCCGGCGTCCTGGGATCGAGTCCCACATCGGGCTCCTTGCTCATCAGGGAGCCTGCTTCTCCCTCTGCCTCTGCCTGCCATTCTGTCTGCCTGTGCTTGCTCTCTCTCCCTCTCTCTCTCTCTCTGACAAATAAATAAATAAAATCTTTAAAAAAAAAATATATATATATATGATTAAACATGAATAAATGAATTTCTGGACTGCCGCATACAGTATCAGTAAGAATAACCATGAAAATTTTAGTCGTCTATAATTATGGGGTATTTTTTTTTTCTACTTCTCTGCCCACATGACCCACACTCAGTGTGTTCCTAGGCCAGCCCCTTTCTCTCATTCAGGACTATGGTACTAGCCTTTTCTATGAGTGGTGGCTGTGTATGAATAATTTACCATTTTGTTGTTTTCATCATGAGTCCATACCATTAAAACACTGACTCGAGAGGTACACCTCACATAAAACCCAGGTACAATTAGTGTTAGTTTTCTAGGAATAGTCTCTAGTGAAGCTAAATAATTTCTTCTTTTCTATCTTAAAGGAATCAGGCCAATTCCCTGCCTCTGATTCTGAGAAGACAAGGTTATAGAGACAAGTCCTCCCACAAAATGGCCCAACTCCACCAAATTCCCTAAGGACATACATACTGCAGGAAACCCTTGATTAAGCTAGAAGACATGTTCCAACCAGACACGGATAGAGAAACTTTGTAAAGGGGGAAATAAGGATAGAGACTCAATCCTGCAGGAATCACATTGGCATAAATTGGTAAAATTTCCTTGATGAATGATACCTTTCAGAGACAAACCAAGTTGATATTGGATTCTGTGCTCAAAAGACCTCATTGTAACCTTGGATTATGTCATCATAATATTAGCCAGAGATATCTGGGAGATTAAACTACTTCTACTTCTCTGCAGGTTTTTTGTTACCATTCCTCTATCTCTGGAATATTCTTCAAGCTATTATGTCTGCTCTTTAATATTCTCTTCTTCAGTACTGACTACATCCCTTCAATCTGCAAATATGCGTATCTCCTTGCTCCCCATTAAAAGAGACAAAAGCAAAATAATAAACGAACAAACAAAAACAACCAAATTTTCCTCTTCATGCTGTCATACCATTTTCAGTTTCCCTTCTATGTCCCTTCTCTGAGTACTCTCCATTTTCTACTGCTATTTCTTTGTTCTGCTCCTCCATGACCTACTCTGTGACACTTTGCACTTTGTTTTCTGTTGTCAACATCCTATTGAAAATGCTTTTTATTAGTGGGAATGATCTTCCCTACTGTGAAATCTAGTGGCTATGTGCTGGGATCTGAGCCTCATTCCAAAAGTTCAAAACATTTAGAAGAGACATACCAAAGGTTTGGTGTCAAATTTTTCATCACGGGAAAAATGATCTGGGCTTAAAATGCCACAGAATGTGAAGTTCCTATACAAATATGCACAAGTAAGTTACTACCCCTCAGTCTTTAGTTTCAGGAGATAATCTTTGACACAGTCTTCAAGCTGTTTCTCCTATGCACTAGGCTTGGTTGGTGTGGACCACTTTCTACTGAGTAAGTTTATTATACATTCTTGTCCTAGCAACTAAGAATCATCCTGAATGTTGACTCTTATGACACATACAATATAGGCACGATGTGCTATTTCTCTTTGGAGAATTATGTGGAGCTCATCAAAGCATATGTTTGGTGACTTACCTATCCCTATTTATTTTGTTTTTCTGCCTTATTTATGGCATTTACTTAATAGTGGAAAATGTTAGTATCACTGTTTTTGAGTCTCCAATTTCTTTTCTTTAAACCTCATTACTTCTGATTACCCAGATTTCTATAATTTCCTAGTAATATTTACTTCTCATTTTATACTCACTTCCTTTACTATTCTGTAACTCAACTTTTACCTTTGTACATATTCCTAAAGCAGTATCTTTCAAAGGTCTTCCGTCCTGATCTCCAGCTCAGATTTCCAGCTGTACTTGACTTACCCCCATCCACCAGTGCAAATTATGCATGATTTTCTCTCCTCAAAAGACAGTCAAAACACCTGTTCTCAAATAAATATTGATACAAATTGATATTGAAGTTCCTTAGAAATTTATATGCAACATTTTCATCAATGATTGGATGAGACCCCAAGTGACTTTCTCATGAAATTTGCAGATTACTAGATAGTGTGACATATGTTACATGCAGCTGAGTTGTTATCTTGAAATATTTAGTAGATAAAAATTTGATGTGCATAATAATACGAAATGTAATTGGGAAAAAGTTAAGTCTTATTCTTGGTTCTTACACATAAACACACACACATACATCCCTACCAAATATATATATATATATATATATATATATATATATATATATATATATTTCCATGGCTAGAGAACATGCCTAAAATTGTTCTATAGTAACAAGACTCCTAAATGAAGTGGCCAGAAGGAAGGACATTATTTTCTCTATGCTTAATCAATTAGAAAATTGTGGATTTTCTGGATTATTGTATTCAGTTACAGTTTCTACACTTAGGAATCTTCAATAAATGGAAAGAAGGATGTAATGAAAGCCAGGTAAATGGCTAGGAAAAAAAGAAAAACAAAACTGAGAGTATTTAACTTGAGGAAAAATCACAAAAGCTCCATTAATTGATTTCAGAATACGTCAAAGGTTTTTGTGTAGATCAAGGTATACAGCATACGAAGTGATGCTCAAGTTCAGATAACAAGCAAACCTGAATTCAAGTCTTGGCTATGAGATTCTATCACTGTGTGAAGTCCGAGAAAGTCCTGTAACTCTCTAATCTTCAGTTTTCACAACTTCATTAAGTGACTGGAAGAATTACATAAATACAGGTGAGGTGTAGGCAGTGTCTAACACAGAGTAAGTGGTCAGTACTTTTAAGTTATAATGATCAGTGGAAATTGGAGAAACAAATATTAGCTTAAAAATTTTTTAACAAAAGTAGTCTGCATGTCCATAATTGGACAGTTTAAGAAATTTCTTTTGATAAAGTTCAAAATGATCTTCATTTCAACAACTTCCAGTGTTTGGAAGGCCATTAATTACTTGTCTAATGTCTGCTATAATTCCAAACTATCATGATTCTCTAGTGTTATTTATGTCAGAAAGCATTTTATTGGAAGGAATAAGTATAACAGTAAGGCCAGTGAGAAAAATGTCCTTGGCCTTCAGATACCTCTCAAATTGTACCATTGCTCCAAGGAGGCTGTCTCTGCCTCCGGGTACAATCTGCTTATGTAGGCTTTGAACTAAATTGTAAAAATATCTCTTTTCACTGTCCATCATTTCTAATCTTTTCAGAGTAACTACTTTTTCTAGAATCTGTATATCTGTAATGGTAAATGCTTTGATATCTCTTGGGAGCTTCTATATTTTCATTTCAAACTAGCAATGGTAGAATGAAGCAAATAAATGAATAAAAGTGTGTGAAAAGAAACAATTACCCTTCACATCCAGCTACCACCGTCCTTCAGAAACCAGAAGTCAGTATTAAAAAAAAAAAAAAATCAACTGGTAGGAGTTTTTGGTGAAATTGACAGCTCTCTCTGAAGTCTTATCTCGATATTTCCTCCTAAGGATGAGAATACATGCATACCTTAGGCCAATAAAATAGTTAAAGCACTTATTTGAAAAGTTATATATCATTTTACAGATATCCTGGGAGAAGTTAAAATTGGATACAGGTAATACATAAGAACAAGTGATATTCATGGGAGCAATAGGATGAAATTTGTTATGGTAATTATTAGTGTGAATTTATATCTATGTTTTCTGCATACTGTTTCACATTGTTCATTCTTCCTAGCCTATTTCCCTAAGAGTTGTGGGCCACTGTGTCTGTATTCTGCCATTTCTGACTATCATTATACATGAACTCTTAATTGCTTCATAGGGTAAAGCAGAGTATTTTATTCCAACTAAGTGCTACAAAAGGGGTAATTAACCTACTTTTTTCCTGCTTGAGAATCACATCACATTACATATTAAAATCTTTAACTTGGGTATCAGGAAGCTGTATTAAGCATTCAGCCATGCAGAATGGTGACAAGTGGTGTGAAACATCATTGGAACACACATTTATTTTGGCCCCACTGATTCTCTCAAATTATTTGTTTATTCTTGATTGATTTCATTGTTGATGGTGTCAGGAGAAGAAAGAGTCACCACTTCTTCAGAATTAATTTTATTTCTTTTCCACCTTAAAACTTTTTATGTGGCCTGGCATTCACCCATATCAGTACTGGTTGTTTTTTTTTTTTTTTTTTTTTTTTTGTCTGCATAACAATTAATAGTAATTTATTAAATCTTTGATCCTGATGGAGCTTCACTAGTTCTCCAGTGCAATAACTTGGATTCATGTGGAAAACACCAAATCCATCAAAACTAAGTTATGACTTAGATATAAAGAAGAATCTCTCTGTCAGCTTCCAAATATAAGTACCTTCAGATACCACCTGAAAGTAAAAATTCCTTTTATAAAAAACAGGAAATTGGAAGAAAAACAAGTTTTCAATATGTTCCTTAGATATATCCTATTACATTCTATCTTATGAAAATTAACAGTTGCTCTTCAGGATTTTATATTTACAAAAAGAAAGGTAAATATTACCTCCAAATGTTGAAAACATGCCAAAGTAACTGCACAGTTGTATTTTAATCTCAGTGAAATTCTCAGATTCTTTTCAAGCCATTACTTAGAGTAAAGATCAGCAAATCATGGCTACCACTTGTTTTGGTAAATAAAGTTTTATTGGAATATAGCGACATCTGATCATTTACATGCTGCCCATGGGTGCTGTCAGGCTATGGTGGCAGAGTTGAGTAGTTGCAAGAGACTTTATGGCCTACAAAACCCAGAATAGTTGCTTTCTGGTCCTTTACAGAAAATGTTTATTTCTGATGGAGAAAATTCTCCTAAAGCAAGATTATCTTGAGGGACTATTATGCTCTCTGATCTTAACAAGTTGGTAGATTCCTAATAACACTAAATATTTTAACTCTCAACTTTTTAAAATGAAAATTTTTATTGAACTTTTTATTGGAATATGGTGCATACACCAGAAGGGCTATAAATGAAATTGATTGAAAATAAGTGTTGGTGAGGATAGAACAACTAGAAATCCCATGCAATGCTAGTGACACTAAAAACGAGAACAGCCACTTTGGGGAAAAAAAAATGTTTGGCAATGTCTAATAAATTTGACTATATACATGTCCTCTGAGCCAGAAATTCCATTTTTAGATATATACTGAACAAAAAATGTATACTGTTATCTCCCAAAGACATGTATCAGAATGTGCATAGTGATGCTGTTTCAATTAGCCAAAAACAGGAACTAGACAGACATCCATTAATAGTAGATCAGTTAAATAACGTATAATATAGTCACATGATAGAATACAATACAACAAGGGAAATTACAGCAGTGTGGATCAGTCTCACAAATATAGTACTGAGCAAAAGAACCAAGATACACAAGCATACATTGTATATTATTCCTCTTACATAAATTACATAAACAGGGAAACTAATCTGTTTTTGTAGTGGTGAGGAGATTTGTTACCTATGGGATTGTAGAGTCTAGAAGGGGGTACAAAGTAGGTTTTGGAGGTACTAGTACTCTTCTGTTCATCTGGAAGCTGATTATATGATGAGTTCTTAAAAATTTATCAAGAGGTGGGGTGCCTGGGTGGCTCAGTGGTTTAAACCTCTGCCTTCAGCTCAGGTCATGATCTTGGGGTCCTGGGATTAAGCCCCGCATCAGGCTCTCTGCTGAGCAGGGAACCTGCTTCTCCACCCCCCCAACACCTGTCTATCTGCCGACTTGAGATCTTCTGTCAAATGAATAAAGTCTTTAAAAAATTTTATCAAGAGGTATACTTAATGAGCATTGTAGTTATGTATATTATAATTTTTAAAAAATAGTGCATAGTGCAATCCATAGATTGATTCCATCTTCAAAGACTTGAAAGCTATGTATATGATGATTCTTTTTGGTTAGTATAGAAGTAGAATGGGCCCTTGGAGAATGAGAATGTATTATCATAAGCATAATTCAGTCTTGATTTAAGCTGTTGCTACTTTTTCAGATATTGTTTCTGTAGTTGGATTAAATGAACCCAGGCTCGAGTTTCTGGTATACAGCTATTGATCTGGCAAAAACTGTTTTCTCTCTATTGGTTAGCAAAGACCACCAGAAGCAACTTGCTTTCATTTAGTAGGACAGCAGCACACCTTCATTATCTTTCCTCTGGTTGTTTGTCTTAATCTAGAACCCAACAACATTGATCTGCCCGTTATTCTACCTATATTGGGGACACGTGTGGTCTACTAAATTGGCATTATTTTACAGTTTGAAAATGATGAACAGGTTTCTTGGGTGCTCGGATAAGACACGTGTGCTCTAGAGGGTGTAGAAGATTAGGTCTCATGAAAACTCTTGTGCCACTACCTCAGAAATATCTACAGATCCACTGGTGAGGCTTATGTTGTAATATTACCTTCAGGTGAAGGACAATTTTCACATTGTATTCCCAACACTGTGATCTTGGTGGGACTTTTGTTTGCTTGTTTTTTCCTTTAAAAAAAATAATTTTTCTTTTTAGGGACAGTGTGCAAATGGGGGGAGGCACAGGAGAGGGAGAGAATCCTGAACAGGCTCCATGCCCAGTGTGGAGCCTGATGTGGGGTCTCCATCCTATTACCCTGAGATCATGCATAATCTGAGCTGAAATGAAGAGTCTGATGCTCAGTCGGCTAAATCACCCCAGTACCCCTCTGGGATTTCTTTTTTTTAATACGTGCGGCTGTATATAGCATATTTGAGTGTGTTCTACAGTCCATTCAATATTTAATTCAGCTTTGAGAGGTTCCAGATCAGGAAAAGGAAAAACAAACAAACAAACAAAAAACCCTCTGAAGCTGGTCCTGGATACAGGTAAGCTACTCTGCATTGGAATTTTCTGACCCAGTAGATTCAATGATAATTGATATTTTTGTAACATTTGGAAATGCTCTCTATCATCTCTTATAAACTCCAGTGGTAGACTCACAATGCAGACCCTTTGAATTTGGTAAAAATTGATACCTTCTTCAAGTAATAATTCTGTTTTTGTGAAACAGATTTAAGTTTACTCCTGAGCTCTGGGAGGTCTGAGAAGTGAATCATCAATGGGTATTATCTTGCTTATCATGTCATAAAATTGGGCATATATAACAGCCCAAGATCAAATGCATCCTAAATTGGGCCCAGATCTCTTAAACATACAAAAAGGTTGCTTGTGTAGGTGATTCTAGGATCCCATGCATCTATGTCTGTTATGCTGCCTATTCTCAAGCTAGGTATGTGACCTAGGAAGAATTTTGTAAGGTTTGTTGACAGAAATTTAAAAAACTAGTGCTACATTTGATTCTATCAATGAATATCACAAATACAATGAGAAGCCAGAAACAAAAAGGTACATTCTGTATTAATTCACTTACATGTCTTTAAGAACACAACTGATCTGTGGTGTTAGAAGTCTGAAAAGTATTTATCTTTGGAGAGTATTGCTATGATGGCACACAGAGGAACGCTCTGAGGGGTTAGAAATATTTATTGTCTTGATATGGGTGAGTTACACATATACAGATGGTCCCTGACTTACAGTGGTCTGACTTAGGCTTTTTTAACGTTATGATGGTGCAAGAGTGATATACATTCAGTAGAATCTATATTTTGAGTTTCGATTATTTCTTGAGGTACTCATATGCAGTAGTATACTCTCCCATGATGCTGGGCAGTGATAGCCAGCCTTAGCTCCAGTCAGCCACAGAATCACAGCCACAGTAAACACCTGATACACCTACAATTATTCTGTACCTATACAACCATTCTGTTTTTTCCTTTCAGCATAGTATTCAGTACATTACATGAGAAATTAGGCACTGTTATAAAATTGGCTTTGTGTTGGATGATTTCACCCAACTATATATATGCAAGTGTTCTGAGCACATTTAAGGTAGGTTAGGCTAGGCTGTGATGTTCACTAGGTTATGTTTATTAAATGCATTTTTGACTTACGATGGATTTATTGAGACATAAGTACATTGTAAATCAAGAAAGATGCGTATTGCAAAAGTCATTGAGTTAAACACTTAAAATTTGATTTGCTCAAGTGAAAAAAATTAAACATAATAATAAGAGAGAATTTTTGCAAATCTCCTAATTTCTATTTAAGGGAAATATATATAAGATACTGTGATTGGGGGCGCCTGGGTGGCTCAATGGGTTAAAGCTTCTGCCTTTGGCTCAGGTCATGATCTCAGGTCCTGGGATCGAGCCCGCATTGGGCTCTCTGCTCAGTAGGGAGTCTGCTTCCCCCTCTCTCTCTGTGTGTCTTTCTGCCTACTTGTGATTTCTCTCTCTCTGTCAAATAAATCTTTAAAAAAAAAGATATTGTGATTGGACAAGAAGCTTTAAATATGTTTTTTTAAATTATGAAAGATTATAGCAACATTGTAGGGGACCCCAAGACAACCCCCATGTTCATTGATTCACTAGGAGAACACACATGACACAGCATATAGTTGTACTCACAGATGTGATTTATTATAGCAGAAGGATACAAAGAAAAATTAAGAAAAGGAAAAGACACATGGAATGAAGTCCAGAGGAAATCAGGCAGAAGCTTATAAGAGTCTTGTCCTAGTAGAGTCAGACAGGATGCACTTAATTTCTTCAGCAATGAGTTGTGACAACACATGAAATTTTGTCTACCAGAGAAGCTCAACAGAGACACAGTGCCCAGAGCTTTTACTGGGGCTTATTGCTTATGCACCTTCTAGACATATAACAAAATTGCACAAAGATGCTGATATTCTGAATAAACCACATTATTTGTACAAACAGTTTAGGTGCTGCCAGCCATTCTTATCAGGGAATGGTAGGAACCTTCCCCCAAATCCAAGTTTCCAGACACCAGATGACCAACATTGCAAGCAGGCCTTACTGAGGATACTAGTTCCAGGGCTGAAGAATGACCTATTCTCTGCACAGCCACCAAATATAGGCAGGTCCACTACAATCTCCAATACGTCAGGAATGAGGATTTGATTTAGTCTACTAAGTAAGAATCATGACCAGCTGAATTGATGAATGAAAAGTAAAGACACCCAAAAAAATATGGTAGAAGACAAAAGATAAAATATCAATTATAACCTCATGACTACTCTCAATTTCAGAAAGGAGGTAATTAGTAGTAGTTGTTATTCTCTTCCTGCTATTTTAATAGTGTTATTATTGATTAAATATATAGATTAAATTGTATTTTTATAAATGTGGGTTATAACTAATTTGGGAGAAGTAATCTTTGTGCAGAAAATGGGACTGGGGGTCTCCATTTTGAAAGAAGTAAGTACATTTTTATTTTATAAGAGTTAATTGCATGATGTTAGGCAGAAGCATGTTCTCGATATTTTTTGTGCAAAGATAATGTGAGAAATGAGAATATGGATGCTGAGTAACCAAAGGAGGGAACTGTGCTATTTTTTTTCTTGGCAACTTGATCCCTCTGTAGATCTACCTCCTTTTTCGATGGGCTGAAAATGTGGAATCTATGTGTCTTCGATTCTTGTCTCTAAGGATCTGAATTCTTTTTATTTTTTTAAAGATTTTATTTATTTATTTGACAGAGAGAGAGATTACAAATAGACAGAGAGGCAGGCAGAGAGAGAGGTGGAGGCAGGCTCCCTGCCGAGCAGAGAGCTCAATGGAGGGCTCAATTCCAGGACCCCAAGACCATGACCTGAGCCAAGGGCAGAGGCTTAACCCACTGAGCCTCCCAGGCGCCCCTCTAAGGATCTGAATTCTGCCACGTTTTGCCAAAGAGATGTATTCTCGTTAGAACTTACAGGAAGACAGGAGTCAGAAGCCATTTTCTAAAAGTGATAACTAAGAGTGGTGGACTCCTGCAACTGTGAGCATTTGCAGAAGACATTATGTGTTTTCCTGAAAGAAAAGGCCTCCATTGCTGTAGGACAACTGTGATTTCCAGAGGAGTTCCTCAGAATTCTAATGTAGTCCAGCAATTCTTTTCCTTTCAGCACCACAGTTGTGGTGGTAAACCCCAGAGCTAGCAGTGGTCTTTTCCCTGTTGCTCCTCTAACACTTACATTGGCTTCCCTCGATCTCCTACATTAAATTCTTTTTGGTTATAAAACCTAGTGTCATTTCTGTTTCACTTGGCTTTCTGTCTGTGCTTTCTTTAGCTATATGTTCTGTAATCTTGTGACTTCCTCAAATCGACAAAATGTTTCCATATTCACTATAGCAGGAGAAAAGAAAGACAAGGACTTCAGGCAGGGTTAAGCCCAGAAACAGTATCACTTTCATTCATACCTCATTGCCTATAACTAGTCACATGACCTCAACAAACTGCAGGGGCCCTTAGAGGTGTAACTTTCCATATGCTCAGGAAGGAACAGAGAACTAATGATCTGTGAGTATGATACATGAATATGTTGGGGGGAATATTCTAGACAAGGATGAAATGAATTATTAGGATCTGGAGGCAAGAAAATATCTGACACATTCAAGAACTAGTGAGGATGCCAGTGTGGCTGGAGCTGGATGACAGAGGGGAAGTAGCAGGGGACAAAGTCAGAGGTAATGGTGGGTCAACTCACAGAGTGATTCACAAGTCCTAATAAGGATTTTGGCTTCTAATCTGAGTAACATGCAACATACTAGAGAGTTTCAAATGTACGGATGACATAATCTGATTTGTATTTTAAAATTGACTGGCATTAGTCACTCCAGCAAGGAGATAAGCAGTTGGAATTTATTGCCATAATCCAGGGGAAAGATAATAAGGCTTAAACCAGGGTGGTAACAGTGGGAGTAGTGAAAAGTGATGAGCTTCTGGGTATATTTTGAGTATGTAGTCAACAGGATGAATTGATGGACTGGACATAGTATATGAGAAAAGGAATGAATGAAGGATCACTTCAAGTTTTTGGCCTCGGTAATAGTAAGAATAGAGTTACTAAGAACTTGGAGGGCATAGTCTTGGAGGAAACAATTTGGGAGGAACTTCAATTTAGACATGTTAAGTTTGAGACAATAAATCTAAGTAGGAGGAATAATATATGAAACAGAATGCTGGACTAAGATCTATTTTAAATAAGTACATTTTGGAGTCATCAAATATTACATAATAATTAGAGACATGAAACCAGGGATCACCTGGTGAGTGAGCACAGATAGGGAAAAGGGGAAGAGCAAGGACTAAACTGTAAGACACCTCAACATTAAGAAGTTGGAGAGTTGAGGAGGAACCAGCAAAGACACTGAGCATTAGAGGCCCGTGAAATAAGGGATACGTAGGGTATCCCTAGGCAAGGCAAGACAGGGCAAAGCAAGGCAATGCAAGGCAAGGGGTAGGCTTAGGGTATCCTGGAAGCCAAGTAGGAGAGGTGATACAATGGAGAGAATGAAAAGATAAGTGATGCTAATGTTTAAGGAGCAAGAGGCTGGGGAACTGACTTTTAGCTTCAACAATGTGAAACATTTTGATAATAGCAGATTATCTGAGATAGTTTGAGTTAAAGCATGATAACTGTTTTCCAAACCTATTTTATGCTTTTGGAATGCTTTACCATCTCTTTCTGATCCTCATTTAAAAAAAAAAATCTTAATTATTTTTTCCAGCTTCCTGACTCTATTTCTTACTGTATCTCGTGTATCATTCTTTTTTTTTTTTAAACATTTTATTTATTTGACAGAGAGAGACAGAGCAAGAGAGGGAACACATGGATGAGGGAAAAGCAGGCTTCCCGATGAGCAGGGAGCCTGATGTGGGGCTTGATCCCAGGTCCCTGGGATTGTGACCTGAGCCAAAGGCAGATGCTTAACAGACTGAGCCACCCAGGTGTCCCTATTCATTATTTCTTAATGGTGTAAGATTTTTCATTAATTTGCTTTATTTTTTTATTCTCATTTTATAGTCTTTGGATTCTTGTTCATTCCTAGAGGATGTAAACTTAATTTGCATACAATTTTCTTTTGTTTCTTAAAGGTAAGTATTTTTTCTGGAACAGGTTTTTCATCTTTTCCTTTTCTTTCTTTCTTTCTTTCTTTCTTTTTTTTTTTTTTTTGCTTCCTTTTCTCTTCCCTTACTTTCTTTGCTATCATTCTGCCTATCTTCTTAGTACTTTTGAACAGTTGCCTTTCATTTTATTTAGCTTGTTCATGAACATCTCAAGTTAGAATTTCTATTTGCCTGGGTATGGGATGATTAAATGGTGCCTAAAATCTTTTTCCTATTTATCTGTCTCGTCTTGTCATTATTTATGTTTATCCTTATCAATCCACACTGAAAGTAGAATTGAATTAAAGGCATCTTGCACTTTCTCTTGTACCAACTATCGGACACACAGCTCATACACAGCAGTATATACTCTGCTTAGTTAGAGACAGTATCAAATAATGGAAAGAACATGGATTATACCACCATCATTAGCAGCAATCAAGTCACCGGAATCACTTCAGTACAGCCACTTCAGAGTAAAATAAGGAGTTCTCCTCCCCTCCCATTCCCTCTCCTCCCCTCCCCTTCTCTCCTCTCCTCTTCTTCTCTTCTCTTCTCTTCTCTTCTCTTCTCTTCTCTTCTCTTCTCTTCTCTTCTCTTCTCTCTTCTCAAGTATCAAGTGCCTAAGTGTTTTCTTATTTAAAACTAAACCCACTGGGAGTTAAAGCCAACAGCAACATTTATTAGAAGACGCATGGAAGAAATACAAGTGAGCCCCTGTCCTTCCCCCACTCCTAAGCCCCCAGTCAATACCATTTGTCAAATTGAAGCTATGCAAAAAGACAAAATGTATATAGCATTAGAACCAAGAATTTAAATCACCTTCATCATGGTGTAGTCTTGGTATGAAAACCAGTTTGAATTCGGCTTTTCAACAAAGACTTTTTACAAGCCGTTGGTATTTCAGAGGCTAAGTAGGAATAGTTAAGAGTCTGGTTCTGGATTCTGGCCGATCTAGGTCCCAGCACTGCTGCACTCTTCCAGTGCGACTGAGCCTCTATTTTCTCATTCACAGAATAGTAACTACTTCAGGATTGTTGAAAGCCTTGAGTGACAATAAGTCTCTTAGCACAGAACATGGCATATACCAAGACTTGTTAGATATGAACTATTACTATTTTTAGTTAGTGAGTGTTAAAATAATTTTTATTGTATAAGATAATGAGTTAATGAATGAGTTATAAGTATACTTGACTTTGTTTTTTGCCTAGGCTTTGACTAGCTATCAGTGATTCTCAACTCCAGCTATATATTGGGAACCCACCCAGGGAGATTTAGAAGTCCTTTAGTCCATACCGAAGAACAACTGAATCCCAGCTTCTGGGAGATGGCATCTGGGTATCATATTTTTAAAAATCTCTCCAGGTGATTCTAATGTGCAACCAGAGTTGTGAGTTACTAAGCTACACATAAATGAGGAAGATACCCTCGTCTGTTAGCTAAGCTAATAGATAATATCTACTTCCAGGATGGATAGGTCTTTACGACCCAATCTGAAAATGAACAGAAAGACAACCAGGACCACGAGGCATCTGATGTGGTCCTACACTTTGGTTTTACTTTTAGATTTAACTGACTCTTGTCCGGATCTGACCCCTTTTGTTGGCTTTCCCCTTTTCTAGAGGCTGGCTCAGTCAGTAGATTCGATTCTTTCTTTCTTTTTTTTTTTTTTTAAAGATTTTATTTATGTATTTGACAGACAGAGATCACAAGCAGGCAGAGAGGCAGGCAGAGAGAGGGAGAGAGGAAGGGAAGCAGGCTCTCCTCTGAGCAGAGAGCCCGATGCAGGGCTCGATCCCAGGATCCTGGGATCATGACTTGAGCCGAAGGCAGAGGCTTAACCCTCTGAGCCACCCAGGTGCCCAGATTCGATTATTTCTAAAGACCATTCCAGATGGGAATATCTATGTTTCTAATTACTTAAGCATATTCCTTGAAATATTAACATAGAATGGAATATTTAACTTTTCCCCTTCCACAGATATTTTATTACATTTTTCAGTATATTAGGTCTTAAGAACACATTTCTTTCTGATTAAGAACTTAACTTTTAGAGATATTAATATAATAAGAATCACAGAAAATGACTGACTTTCACACAGAATATATTATATTATCCAAAACTTTTTTCCCTCATCACCAAAACATTAAAATACAAATAGCATTCAATAGTTTGATTCATAGAGGATAATTTGTTGGTCCAATTACAAAAAATTATGATTAAATGCTAAACTATTTGTAGACATATTAAGTGGGATTTTTTTTTTTTTTACTTTTTAAAAGTTATAGTTAAGAAAAATATGCCATTCGCTTGAGTGACACTAAGCACAACTATATTATTTGAGCATGATATTAACTTTTCCTCAAATGCCTTCAGAAACTACCTCTAATTTTATTCTAATTTTCAGTGCACAGTGAGTGGCATGAGTGTAATTTTCTCATTGAAAATACAATGCACTTCCCTTTTAATATACAAATGCACCTTAGTTTTCAATGTAGGAGCGAAAAATCTCTCTTCTTAAAGCTTTGGAGTTTATTGCAATTATAATAAAATAGGGAAAGTGGCTTTTGTTTGAGTCTGCATGTGACTTTGGAGAACTGTTTTGGAATGAATAATATTTTCGTTTTTCTGCTTCTTAACAGTAGCCACCTCCTTTCTGGGATATAAATGCCATCTGAACCAATGACTTATTTCTAATCAGATAGCAAATATAGGCTGATGTCTTGCAGCTAGGTTAATAGAAACCCAAATATTTTCACACAGACTAACAACACAAGGGATTTATTGCAGTATGAGAAAGGAGCATTATCTTTCTAATATATATTTTTAAACGTAATAAACCAACCCCAGAGGATTGCCACCAAATAAGTTCTTGGACGCATTCACAAGTCGTATGATAAACACTAACAGGAAAGCTAGAATTGTGGGGGAAGTTCAATAATCTCATTTATACTGATCGAGTTAATTTTGGAATGATTATGTCAACCACTGAACATTGCATACCTCAGCATTCTTTAAGGCAGCCAAGTGTATAAGACTCTACTAAATATTTTTGCTGTATGTGTAGATTTAGCAGCTGATGTTGACTTGGTGCAGAAATTTGTTCTTGTACCATATATACCTAACACAAATATTGACAAATAATAGGATTTGGAAGAAAGTACTAAATTGAGAGTAAAGGGTGGTTTTAAATTCTGACTCCTTCACTAACTAGTCTTGGGACAGTCACTTGACTTTCTTCAGTCTCTGTTCTCTCCCTGTAAATAAAGGTTATAATCCTATCCGCCTTAATGGGTCAGTAGGTTTGTTGATGAGAGCCATGGCAGCATTTTCAGGAGATTTTATGAAGAAATTTCTGTTCTTTGGTGGAGGTCCCATTATTAAGGTGATAAAGCTATTGTCACTGATAACAGACTACCACAAAACTCAGTGGTATGCAAAAATATACATTCATTCCTTGCTCATGCATCTACATTTGGTTGGAGTTCAGCTGATCTAGGCTTGGTTTTGTTGGACTTGGCTCCAAACTATAGGTTAGGTCCAGGTCTGTTCCACATGTCTCTTATTCTTCTTGGGTCAACAGTTACCTGAAACCTATTTTTATTAAAGGGAAAGGCAGGTTATGCCAGAAGGCAAACCTAACTGTACAAACATATTTCAAGCTTTTGATCCAAGCCTAACTGCTAACATTATATGGTCAAAACAAGTCACATCGCCCAGTCCAACATCAACAGGACCAGGAAAATGTCCTTCGGTTCTTATGGGAGGAACTGCAGAGCAGCATGGCAAAGGGGGTAGATACAGAGGGGATGAAATCATTGAGAACAATATGTACACTACAGCAGCAGTAAGATTTTTTTCCTTAGAACTATTTCTCTTCCACTTAAAAATCCACTTAAAATAGCATCTGTCATAGTATTTTCCTCTTCAATTAGTTTTTGCAAAATATATATGCTTCTTATTATAGAGTAAGTCTTTTACTGTGATCATTCAAATGTGTTCCAAAAGGCTACTGTCCCAATGCTAGGACAACTGTGAAGAATATTCTTTAAAAATTAAAACCCACTACAAAATTGTCTTGAAATTGAGACTGTGAAAATAATCTTTCAACTAGAGATTGGATGATTTAAATGTTATAAAATCACCTTAACATTTAATGACCTAGTGAGATGGTAGAGCAGGGTCCCACTCCTCAGTCATTTCCATTAAGTCATATGTGTGTGCACATACATACATACATACATGTGGGAACAGATTCAGTTGATTGTCTCTGAAATAGACTTTCACATTCCTAAACATATATTCATATCTCTCTAGCTGAATGAATCCTTTTCTTTGCTCCTTTTCCCATCATTTTTACTGTACTTATTTTTTACTTCTCTTCTCAAATATAATTTCTGCTGCAATTTTTGTTCCTTCCCAATATAGCATAGAGGAAAAGAGGATGGATTGTAGAATGAAGTCCTCTGGCATTTACTATTTACTCAATACTGAATGAACTACCTAGACTTTCTGTATGAACACATCTTAACTATTTTTTTTAAATTGAAATATAATTGATATAACATTGTATAACTTTAAAGCATAAGACCTGTTGATTTGATACATTTATATATGGCACTATGATTCCCACTGTAGCATCAGCTAACACCTCTATCATGCCACATAATTACCATTTCTTTTTTGTAGTGAGAACTTTTAAGATCTAGTCTCTTAGCAACTTTGAAATACATAATATGGAATTGTTGACCATAATTACTATGCTAAGCCTTAGATATCAGGAACTTAGTCATCTTCTAATGGCAAGTTTTTACACTTTGACCCACATCTCCTCAATCCCTCTTCCCACAGTCCATAGTAATCGCCATTCTGTTCTCTGTTTCTACAAGTTTGGCTTTTTTAGACTCCATATATATGTGACATCCTACAGTATTTGTCTTTCTTTGACTTATCTCAAAGTAATGCCTTGAGGTCCATCTATGTTGTGGTAGCAGGATTTTCCTTCTTTATTATGGCTGAATAATGTTCCATTGTGTGTAAATACCTAGAAGTAGAATTGCTGGATCATATGGTAGGTCTCTTTTTAATTCTTTGAGGAAACTCTATATGGTTTTCCATCGTGAATGAACAAATTTTCATTCCTTTCAACAGTGCACAGGGGCTCTCTTTTCTCTGCATCTTTGACAATATTTGTTATCTTTTGTCTTCTTGATGATAGCCATTCTAACAGGTATGAGATGATATCTCATTGTGGTTTTGATTTGCAATTTTCTGATGACAGTGATGTTGAGCATCTTTTCACATACCTGTTGGCTATTTGGATGTCTTCTTTGGAAAAAATTTCTGTTCAGTTCCTCTGCCCATTTTTTAATTGGATTGTTTGTGGGCTTTTTCATTATTGATTTGTATGAATTCCTTTTAGTTTTTGGATATCAAACACTTATAATGGGTTTGCAAATGTTTTCTTCTATTTGGTAGATTGTCTTTTCATTTTGTTGATTTTTCTTTTGCTGTGCAGAAGCTTTTTAGTTTGATGTAGTCCCACTTGTTAATTTAAGCTTTTGTTGCTTGTGCTTTTGGTATCAGATCCAAAAAATCATTGCCCAGGCCCTCTGAATCGTTTTTTTATCCTTAGAGTAACGTTGGAAAAATAAGATCTAAATTGTAGAGTTTAAGGACAAATGTCTTGATTTCTATAACATTGCTATTGATCACAGTTGAAAAGCCATATGTTTATCTTTATTATCACATACATCATTCTTCATAATGCTGAAGAAATCAAACCGATTTATAGAGGATCTTCATCATACTTGTAGTTCTCACCCACCATCCAAATTTGGAAAAATATTTGCCTTTTAAATTCATACCTCCTAAAATAGAAACCAAGATTTCTTTCCCCAGCTTCCTTTGAACATGGATGCAGGCATGTGACCTAAGTTCTCACTATTACATAAAATAGTGCAAGACCTCAGTGTATATGCTATTGCATCTGAGCCTACCTTGTCTCCTACTGCTGTGCTTCCTTGGTTGAGGACAAGTTCATTTGAAATAGTCACTTTCAGTGGGAAGCCAGTTCTCTTCATGCTGCTCTTCTACCTGTCATTATTGCCAAGCCTATTATTACTAGAGTCATATCCTGTCATGTTCTTTGTGACTAATCACAAATTCAGACTCAAGAGAGGAATATATACATGAGTAAAAACCTGGGTTATATGTGTTAGTATGGAAACCATGGATGTTAGAACAGGAGGAACATAAGTTTATATCAGGCCAAGGTTATCAATTTGAATATAGTGCCAGGAGTTCTGGATTGAATTTGAGCTCAAGAGAGTGGGGTTGTTGTATATCTTCTTGTTTGAGTAGACTAAAAACTGAATTACCATTGCCTACATAAAATGACATCGAGATGCTGAAAGGTTTTTTTTGTCTAAAGAAGGGAAAGGAATACACAGATATAGAGAGAAAGATAAAAACATTAGAGTAGATTCAGCATGTCTAAACAGTTCCCTCCATCCCCATTCTCTTCTCGTAGGGGGAGCTCTAGTTAACTTTTATTTCTATATTTCCAATTTTTGTATTCTGGATGAGGACTTTCTTGGACAGCTTTTATTTTTAAATTGAAAAAAAAAAATGATTTCCTGTAGAAGAGAAGAGAAGAGTAGAGTAGTGGACAGAGAGCTTCCTGCAACAAAGGGTGTATGTTTGTTCCCTGTAGAATAAAGAAGAAGCCTGGATAATATCTAAGTATGAGTTTGATGACCTTCTCAATGACCTCAAAACAGCTCTCTTATTCCAGACAATCCTACCTTTGTAGGGTACGTGTGTATATCCTTGTGTGACTGAGTGTGAAATGAAAAACTACTATCCATTCCTAACCTCTATACAGCACAGAAAAATTATGCATTTTGTTAGATGTGTATCATACTAGCTTTATTTTATGTATAACCAGCTGAAAACCTGTGATCCTTTCACTCTTTCATTTTCTTAAATAACCTTAAAAACAAGACTATAACTTTAATGTAAATCAATAGTACTCTGAATAACTTTACACTCCTAAATTTTTTTTTGAGGACCCGAAGAACTTTATCCAGGTTTATCTATTCATATTTACCAGTTAGAAATTAAAATTGAGAACTTTCTGGAATACAAAAATATGAATGTACACAATTTCATTGGCTGTCACAGAGATGGTATCATCACACCTTCTATAACCTCAAAAATATTTCATATTCACTCAGGATGAAAGTAAAACAAAATAATATCCGGTTATAATTATGAAAATACTTCTGACCTTGTGGATCCCTTGAAAGTCCTCAATGACCACAAGGAGTTCCTGTAATACACTTTAAGAACAATTGGTCTAAATCATTTTATCCCTTCTGAACCCTAGTATAATTATCATCTGAACTGAACACATTAACCTTTGAAGGGGAAGGACTGTATATTTTTATTTCTGAAGTATAGCTCCTAGAGGGCCTATCTTTGTTTTATGTTTTTTTTCTACTAGATAGTAGTAGGTATCCAACCATCCACGAATCTTTGTTCATTTATTCTATGTGTAGTTCTTTAATACCATTATCAGTTTGTCAACAAAATGATTATCGTAGACACTGGGAACTGTTTAAGTGAACTTTTTATGGTAAGTGAATATGTAAGTCACATTGACAAATCCATACATTTCGTTTCTTTTCTTTCTTTCTTTCTTTTTTTTTAAGGCATACATTTGTTTCTTATTTGTCATGGTGAATTTGATTATTTTTAAGAATCAGGTGGTCTTGGGGTACCTGGGTGGCTCAGAGGGTTGGGCCTCTGCCTTCGGCTCGGGTCATGATCCCAGGGTCCTGGGATAGAGCCCCACATCGGGCTCTCTGCTCAGCGGGGAGCCTGCTTCACCCCCTCTCTCTGCCTGCTTCTCTGCCTACTTGTGATCTCTCTCTGTCAAGTAAATAAATGAAATCTTAAAAAAAAAAAAAAAGCAAGTGGTCTTCAAGAGTACAAATTTCCAAGAGCAATGAGATAACATGCTGCAAAAGATCGCTATTTTCCAGTCTCTTCTTATTCTTAATTTGTTTCCTTTAAGAATAGAAATCTTGAATATAAGATTTGATTGAGAAAATAAACAGGAAATATATTGAGAAAATAAACAGGAAATACTGATACAAGTGAAAGGACCTGTCTTTGAAACACTGTATTAAGGCCCTTTTTTCTGAGCTTTGCCACAGGAACTTTGTTGTACAATTACTCAGCTCTAAACTCAGCTCTCTGAACCATTTTCAGTCACTGCTAAAGCCAAGTTTTTGAAGGAGTCATTTATCAAAATTACTAAGCTCAGGATGCTGAAATGGATTCATAAAAATTGCTATTATAATTTGGCCTAAATCTGTAACTTTATAACGTTCATAGTGTGCATGGGGTTACATTAGTGGAAACATTAAAAAAAATCTGGCCTCAAGTTAAAACTTGATGTCATTGTAAGTAACCCAAAATAGCTGAATCTATAGTCTTCTCTGGGAGATAATTACTGTAAAAGCTGCCGTATATGGAGTAGCTCAATATGACACGCTAGGAACTTTATACTTTTTCATCGTAATTCATGCAGCCATCTTGTGAAGTGGTTATCATAATACCCATTTCATAGATGAGTAAACGGAAGGTCAGAGAGAGGTTGAGAATCTTAGCAATGTCACCTAGCTAAAAAGTGGTAGAACCATTATTTGTAATACAGTTTGTTGCACACGAATGCTATATGTTCTAATAAATTACCAGGATTTCTTTAATAAAGAAGTTAAGTAACTATACCAATCAAAGAAGTTCGGTTAGTAGTGGCAGATAAACCCAAATTCATAATGGTGTAATGCAAGCAAGGTTTGTTGCTGACTTGTGCTATGTGTGTGTCATTAGGTCAGCTGTGGGCTCTGTTCCACGTTTTGTTACTCAGCAATGCAAGTTAAGTGGGTCCATCTTTTGGATTATTGCTGGTTTCTGTGATAGGGAAAGGGACACAGAATTGTACACTAGCTTTTAAAGCCTTCAATTTTATTCACATTTTATTTGCCAAGGCAAATATACATACCTAACTTCAAGGGGATGGGGATGTTCAATCCTCCCGTATATGGGGAAGAAAGAAAGCATTTTGAAATTTTGAGTCAAAAACTCACTCTCTAAACATCAGTTCTTTTGATACCACTAGAAATAAAATTGGTGGTTTGTGATTATTTTTGAGATGATAGATAATTATACTTTTAACTTTTTTCTTCTTTAGAAACTTAAGATGAAAATATCTAGAAAATATCATAAAACATTGAGAATAATCTACAATTCTTATGCCTCCAGTTCTTATTAGCTAGTTTAAAAATGTACTTCAATTAGATGTACAATGTTTATATTATTTCAGTATGACAGTCATGCTATTGTATATGATATTCTTAGAAATTATGGCTTGCTTTTTGAAAGAAGCTACCCATTTATTTGTCCTTCAAAGAATAGGCTCATTGAGATTTAATAAATTTATCTTTTTTCCTATCTCCCTCTTCATCTCTTCACTGGCATCATTACAGTCTTTCTCCTATCTACCCCTTGGTTCTTATTAAAGCTTGAAAGTCACTGTAACAGGATAAATCTTTCATCTACAAAAATAAATAATTAAATGAAAACAGGAATCTCATTATATCCTTGAAGTTGTGGCTCTATTTGTTTACTTATTGTTATCAGAGAATAGTTATTTGGTTGAAGAGAACAGACAGGATATGTGGTAGCATAGAGAAGTCGTCGTGGGCTTTTTACCTGGTGAGTTGTGTTAAATCCTGTTCTCTTCCCACCCACAGAGGTGAGGATGGACAGAGGCCTGCCATCCCATCACATGATTATTTCTGAATGCATTCACCTGCGACATTGAAGTGCACTATATGGAAATAGTCTTTTTTAAGTCACGCGAAGATTGCTCTCCTACATGGCCATCTCTTCTATCATCCCTTCTGAAAACTATCATCAGGGACAGGTAATCAGTATCTACTCATTGGAGATGACACTTGAGAGTCAGACTGGGCAAAGGCCACTATCTCTCGGAGATCAAAACATAGGTTAGTCTACCATTTTGAAACGCTGTCACATTCTGCCCTGTAGGAGAATGATAAATAAATAGATCCACTTCAGCCTTCTTGTAAAAGAACGGGTGGAGGTCAACAAAATAAGTAGGCTGTGCTGTGGGAACTTGTTGTGTTCAAGTATATAGAACCAGGTTCTATATAAGTTCAAGTATATACTACGAAGGCCAACGTATAGATGAGTCACTGCAGGCACTTTATTAGTGGCATGAACCAAGATTTATGGTGGATATGGAATTTAAGTCATAGAGATATATAAGTCAAGGATTAGTGGGTAAAATAATATCATTCCTGAAACTGGAACAAGTACAACAGTGAAACACTTTTATTTTTTTAAATAAATGATAAAATGTATTTTAACATTATACTTTATTTGAAATAGATGCTCCTCTTACTTATTTCCCTTGGACAGATTGGCTTGAGAACCAACAAAGCTTGAACAACCATCACTGTGATACTGATTCTCCACCATCCACTCAGGAACATTCTAGAAGCTGCAAACATCCTGATTCTTGGTCTCCCCCACTTCTTGTGGAGAGCTCAGTGTATCTCACACTGCCATTTGCCTGAAGTCACTTCTTTTCTGCTGGTCATCATCTGTCTCTATGGCTCTCTGCTCTTCTGTGGAGAGGTTCTATCCTTCACAGACAGCAACTAACAGTAACAAAATCAAATATTAACCCAAAACTGTCAGCACCCTTACAACTATTCTGCCACCACCTAGACCCCCAACCTTCTTTCTTCCCAAAATATATTGTTTGATGCCAGTTCTATACTCTGCCTGCCAAAATCTCTGAAGTTCTTACAGACTACTTCCTCTTCTCTAGCTATGAATACTGCTCTAAATAACTTGTTTTCACTCCTCCAAGCCACCTCTCTCAAGTTTTAGGGCCCTCTCCCTATGTCCTAGGGACTAGGCAGAAGGCAGTGAATGACACCAGTGTTGCACTAGGACATTGTTTCTTCCTGCAGTGTCTGTATCCCAGAACAAAGTCCTTACATCTGCCCTACATCGTGGTGAATTCTTGCTAACCTGGGATTCTCCCCTGGAGATTTAGACACAGTTGTTGTCTTCTTCATTTAGAATTGATATTTCCAGTGAGGTAGAACACACTTATCGTTACCAAAATTTCCATTACTTGTTCACCTAGGAGGGCCTTCACATGCAAATAAAAAATCTGGAGATCTGTTCCGTATCACATATCTCAAGGCAGGTTTTCAATTATGTAATTAAATGAAATATCTTATAGAAATATATGTGGCTATCATGTTTTAAAATAACAAATGAAATTCTGCACTCACTCAACTATTTTATAATGTGTAATTAAGGGAAAGGAAACTAGGCAGTGATCAAGTGCTAAATAAAAGACACTCCACATATCTATTCCATCTTCAAAAGAGCCCCACCAGCTCAAATGAAGCAATGGAAGTGAATATGATAATTTCATGTGTCCCCACAATTTGAGTTGCAAGGCTTATTTATTCATCTACCATTTAGTCTGAATCTAGATCGTTGAGAAACAAACATGGTAATACTACTTTATATTTGCCCTTATCTCCTCCTTTTCACTTACTTCGAGTCTCCTTTATACCTTTCCTAAAATGCCAGTAGTAGGAAATAGTACCATAAGTTGTTCATGGAGAGCTAATTAAAATTTCAAATGCCAGTTGGAGACTTCGCATTCCTTATTTCTTTAGTTTATCTACAAATATAAAAGATGTCTGACGAGGTGATTTTCCCTGTCAGTGTCTAACTTCTGCCATTCTATTCCACCATGGCTCTGGGGCCATTGCTCTTAGTGAACTATCAGCTTGCAAGGAACAGGAGGGTTCAGGATTTCACATTGGTTTCACCTCAAAATCCAATTGCTGCGCTCATACAGCTCAGATGTTAATTTTATTGAGATGTGTGCAATTATTTTTTTAAAGATTTTATTTATTTATTTGACAGAGATGACAAGTAGGCAGAGAGAGAGAGAGAGGAAGGGAAGCAGGCTCCCCACTGAGCAGGGAGCCCAATGCGGGGCTCAATCCCAGGACCCTGAGATCATGAGCTGAGTGGAAGGCGGAGGCTTTAACCCACTGAGCCACCCAGGCGCCCCAAGATGTGTGCAATTTTTGTTTTAACTAATCTGTAAGGGCTAATTGGAATCAGGGGTGTGTTTTGTGTGCCTACTAAGTGTTAGTCGCTACCAGTGGCTTTGGAGGTGGTTAGATCTGGGGATGAAGTCTAGAACAAACTGTCACCAGAAGTACAGTGGCTTGGTGGCTGTGCAGCCCTCCAGTCTCCTTAGCTCCCCAGGGTTTTGGCTGGCTTTGGCTCCTCTGCAGTGTGTCAGCAGCTCTCTCAACTATGACTGGTGCACTGACTTTTATCAGCTTTAAATGGTAGATGCTAATGGCTTTGCAGCCTTGCAGTTCTCCCAGCAGGTTTCAGTGCTTTGTATTACTTTAAACACAATGTACTTCAAAAACATACATAAATTAAGGCTGTAATTCCATCGCCAGTCTTTGGCATGTGCTACTTCTCAACTTCTTAAGAAGCAAATGGCTGTCATAAGGCATTCCAACAGGCTTGGGTCAGAGTATTTGCTCCTTCTGCTTCCCATCTATGTCCTGGACCTTCTGCCTTTAATCTACCTATTGCTATTTTCTTGCCCCACGTTAATACTCTCAACCCTAAATTAAGCATCTTTTTTTGTTTCCCTTTTAGCTTCCTCTTCTGTTTCTCGTTGTTTCGTCTGATTCATGGATTGGCTTATCAGAGCTGAAAGTGACCACAATTTCAGTCTGGCGTTTTGTCATTTCATACACATGTAGGGAAAGACGGTTTTCTGAGTAAAGGACTTTGGATACTGAGTATTCCTTTTGTTCTCATATTGTTTAAAAGGCAGTGATAAATGTTTCATTTGTAACTAAGGATTAAGCGTTGAGAAAAGATGGGAGAGATGCACAGAAAACATACATGCTTTCTTGAGTATCAGTTGAGCTGGTTACTTTCTCCCCTGTGACAGGACCTGCCACCGTTACCTAGAGAAGTGACTAGGGACCAGGGAAAGAATGAGATGTAATTTAATTGCACAGAGGAGTTCTGTTCTCATTTACTATTTCAGAACCTCTAAAGCACACTCATTGGGGAATGGTAGTTCCCAGGCAGCCTGGACAGCCAGTCATAATATTTAATTCTGATGTTCAAAAACTTCTGTTAAACTGCTGTGAGTTGGATATACTCTGAATCGCACATAGCTCAGATTAAAATTTTTAAGTGAGGTGTTGCACTGCTGTCTGCTAAAGACCTAGGTGGTAGAATGACTGAATTTAAGGGTCATTACAATACCACCAGAGACCTTCTAATGGTTCACTATATTATTTACTCAGCTTTGAAAACTATCCCAGTTAACACTGGAAAAGAGCTATTATATGTAATTAACAGACCTATGAGTACAAAATTACTTCTAATTCCATAGAAAGTGAGCTAAAAAGTAAAAAAAAAAAAAAAAAAAAAAGACAAATAGCTTCAAGTTTCTCTGTTCCTAAACCAGCCAAATGGAAAAGTCTCCTCCTTAAAACATACAACAGAAGGGTAAAATTTTCATGTTTTCATAAAGGGAGTCTATTTCTTTGGTGACTCCTGAGTCCTGATAAAAACACTGATTGCAAATAACATTGGTTTACCTACATCTCACCGGGGATACTCTGAACTACACCCTTGTCACTGGGCATATCGGAGTGAAGACAAAGGGGTAAGAACTGTTTTAATAACTTTATTCAGCATCACTGGGGCACTTTGGATGCAATGAAGCTTTCCCGCCTGGGTTGCAGTGTTCATTCCCCTGACACAAAAGCATTCCCTGATGAACCTCTGAAAATAATAAACATTCTGCTTTGCCTTTTTTTCTCTCGTTGGTTGTTTGTTGTTCCTAATTGCTAGCAATGTTGCCACTTATGGGAAATAAAAGCGCACATTAACAAATTCTAGACCCATCTGCTGGGATTCCACTCCACCAGTATTTTTTTGGACAATAAGTGAAGCAGACTTTCTGCTACTAGTGGGGCGTTTTTAGCAGAGATTAAAGATGCTACAGAAGGAGTAACTTCTGAACTATTCCGGGACACCGATTTATGCATTTGTAGGTAGGATGCTTTCTCAGGTATTGCTCCAAATTATTTGGAATTTTCTTTTCTGGAAAAACAACCACCACCACCACCACCACCAAACTTAAACATGGTGTGATTCAGAGAAAGAACACAACTTGAATAATTATTTCAGTATTATCACTTACATAAAACAACATAAATTGAGTGCCTGTATTTAATATTTACAGCTAATTTTAAAATTTCTACATACAGATTTTAAAACTTTCTGTTCTAATAGAACATTTCATAGCAAGAGGAAAAGGAAGAAGCACAAATGTTTAATATTTTAATAGCATGCTGAATTTTTAAAGACCAAGGATTTTGTAATGACTGTTAAGTTAATATAATAGCAGTCTGGTAACTGGCTTACTTTGAGTAAAAATTGAACAGATTGTATAGCAACCAAACAGAAGTCTTATTTAAGCATTGAGTCAAAACTTTCTCAGTATTTAGTGATTGGTCATCAATTATTTACAGCTAGATTTACATACAAACTTATCAAACCTAGGAGAGACAAGAAATAAGAATACTTTAAAATTAGTAAATTTTTTACTCAAAACCACAGGATGTCTATAAACTTTCTCCTCTGGCATTGCTCCAGAATCATTTGAAATTTCTGAGAATACTGCTCACCTCTCCATTTCCTTTAACCGTGTAAGATTTACTGTTTTTTTTGTTTTGTTTTGTTTTTTGTTTTTTGTTTGTTTGTTTTTTTAATTGATGAAGTCCGTAAATTAAAGGAAATGGTTTTTTGGGAAAAATGCAGTTTAATTATTATTATTATCACAATGCAAACCTAAAATAGATGCTTAAAAATAAGGTAAGAGATCATATGAGAGATAAAGAGATCAAACTAGTTGTTCAGAGTCAGATACAAAATTCAACAGAACAGAAAGAGAAACAGAACTAAGAATGGTCCAAAGCTGGTACCAGGACATAAAAAATAAGATAGTGAAATTTGTCTTGAGGGTCCTTCAGTGTCTCTTATTAATGCTCTTTTTACTGAAAGGTATTCTGGGTGTGGTTAAGGCTTTTAGTTTTTTGTTTCTTTAATTGTACAAGTTATTCTTAAAAAATTAGAGAACTTTTAAGCCCCACAGAAATAAATCCCTGTTCTGGGGTCTGGCGCTCACAAAAGTCATAAAAGTAATGTTTGCACTATGGGCCTCCTAGGTGTCCTTCAGATCTTGCCCCTGAGCCATCTGCACATTCTTATATCTCTGTGGTGTGAAGAAGCAGTAACATGTCGTCAGGGCTGGACATGAGGAGAAATCCTGGGTGGGAGATTTGCTTCCATTCCTTACCAGTTGGGAGAAATTGTAGGTTTTGTTTTGTTTTACCTCTGTGAACCCTAGCTTTCTCATCTGTATATATGATAACTTGTATTCTGCTGACTTCACAGTCCTGTGAGGGTCAGGATTAGAATGCACTTTAAAAGCAGAAGGCTCTATACAAACATAATGTGATGTTACTGAACAGGACATTTGAAGTCTGTATTGAAACCATAGAGTTTTACAGTAGATGTCTCATTAAACTCTAAGATTCCATGTTTTTTTATGTAGGAAGGAGTGCCATGAGATTACCCTTGAGTTCCAGGGAAGGATTGCCTTTTGGTTGTAATGAGCTAGATGAGGTTAACTCCCATTAGAACCCCTTCTCTGTTCTTATTCCTGTGAATCTGTGGGGGATGTCTGGGAGCCTAAGCCTTAGTTTTCTCTTTTTACAGTCAGTGCTGATATTATCAAAAAGATTTGCAATAACCATCTGATCAGTAGTGACTTAAAGAAGCTGAGAATGTTTAACTTAAAAAAGGGAAGACCAGAATGAGAAGTTGGAATAGTAATTATGGCTTGGATGTTGTATTATTCAGGGTTCCCCAGAGGAACAAAACCAATAGGATATTAAAGATATATGTAAGAGATTTATTATAGGAATTGACTCATAAAGTTTTGGGTGCCAAGAAGTCTGCTGTTTGAAAGCTGGAGAACCAGGAAAGCTGGTGATATAATTCAGTTGAGTAAGGCCTGAGAACTAGGGGGTGTGGGGTGAGGTGGGATGGGAGTGTGGCAGGGGTGGTGGTGCTTGTGTAAGTCCCACAGTCCAAAGTCCCAAGAACGAGGACCTCTGATATCCAAGCGTAGGAGAAGACAAGTGTCTCAGCTCAAAGAGAGAGAATTAGCCCTTCCTCCACCTTTTTGTTCTATTTGGGCCCTCAGATTGGATGGTGCCTGCCTTGGTTGAAAAGGGACCTTCTTTATTCAGTCTACTGATCCAAATGTAAATCTCTAATCTTTTCAGGAAATATCCTCACAAACACACCCAGAAATGATGTTTTACCAGTTGTCTGGACATTTTGGTTTTTTTTTTTTTTTTGGACATTTCTTAATATAGTCAAGTTAATGCATAAAATTAACCTCTGCAGGTGGTTACCAAGTATTTGAATTCCTGCCCAATGAAAAGAGACTGGATTTGTATGTAGTTCCCTCCATCTCACTAGATGCTGTGTTCACAGGGCTAGCTTGCAAAAAAGCCTTTATCTGGGGGCTTAGCTGGGATTGACTGAAAGATACTTCTTGACTATGTAATGGATGATGAAGAGGTATCTGTTTCTATATTTGTCCAAAGAGCCTCTAAAAGGACTAATAAAACCAAGATGCAATTGTTTTGCTTTTAAATTCCAAGATAATGTAAAACCATGGGAAGTTTAAAAAAATGAATAGGGGTAGGTTGATAAAAGTTCAAGGAGACTGTTTGGGTGGGAAAAAAATATAAAGCTTATAATATTCTACCCCACAGTGTCCAAAAATCTAGTCCTGTGCTGCCAGCTTCACAGATGTTACTTTTGAGGAAGATGGATGCCACTGGCAGGTACTTCCAAAAACGTAATTTAAAACTTTAATTGGCATTCCTAATGTGCTGCACAGTTTAATCATATGAAAAAAGGGGTGTTCCTTGGATTTCCACTCTACAGAGTATTTGCATTATGTTAAATATTTGAAACGTCTTTTCTCCCCATTGTTAGGAGTAAATTATAAAACATTCTTTGTACTCTCTTTTGTGTGTACGTAATCTTAATTAGTAAGAATTTTTTAGTGTAAAGTGTTACTAGGAAATACATAGAGCCTCTACTTTTTCTTTAACAATGACTTCTTTGCTTTGATATGGAGTTATTATTCTGTTGAGGAAGATTTTAATTCCAACATAATAAATATTAAATGAGAACTTCTGAGGAAAATGGTGAGATATTTCATGTGTATTTGGAAGGGTTCTTGTCCTTTACTGGAAGCGCACACACAAACATAGGCACTCACACACACATGTGGGAAAATTACCCAAATGTGGTGAAGATCTCCATGTACATTGACTTCATATATTAGTTATTCTCAATTATAATTTGAGCCATTTGGGAAGGTTCAGTTAAAGTGATTGACTGGAATCAATGCAAGTCAATGCATTGCAACTTTCTGGTAATTCTCATTAATAGGACTGTAGTTTTTAAAAAATTGCTAATTTACTTTTTTTTTAAATAGGAAATAAATGCTTTAGGTTAATTTTTCTTTAGTCATTCCCTAACAGACATAATTTAAGTATAAAGAAATATGGCTGAGCTAGCCACACTTTAATGAGAGTCCTGCAAAGTTATTTTGATAATGGTTACTCCAACCTAGGTGCTGACAGGCCAAATAATACTCATTCAGTGAAGACCTAAACTTCTACCTCTTCTAGTTTTCATATAAGAAATTTGTTTATTTTAAAGATATATAAATATATCTATCCTTTATAAAAGTAGATATATTTATATATCTACTTTTATAAAAGATAGATATATTTATATATCTATTTTTATAAAAGATAGATATATTTATATATATAAATATAAAAAGATTTATTAAATATATATATATATCTTTATAAAAATATAAAGATATATAAATAAAGCACAATATTTAGCTCACATACTTTTTTAATCTTTATTTTCATGTTAAGGAAACAAATATGAAGTAGCTTGCTTCCTATTCAAAATGATTATTAGTAACTCATGGGGTCCCAGCTGCTGACATGAAATCACACAATTAGAGCTTCTAAATAACAATATTGAGACCTGTATGATATTAGCTAACGATCATATGAATTAGCTAATGATCATATGATCGAATGATCATATGATATAGATTCGAAAGCTTACTTTTCTCAGAAACCCATAGGCAAAAAGACCACACTTAGGGTTATTTTGAAGTCATCTATTTCTCTTGAATTATCTTAAATCCTGCTACTTTGCCATTATTATCTTCACCATGGGTAAATACTACTCTGATCTCTAACAGAATAGATTGGTTTTGTCTGTTTAGAAACTTTTCATAAAGAGAATTATAAGGTATTACTTCTGGCTTCTTTTGCTCCATAAGTTTGTGGTATTTAGCCATAGTTTCATGCATAGTTGTACATCATTCATTCATTCTCATTGTTGTATTATTACTCCACTGCATGCGTAGGCCACAATTTATCCATTCTACTGTTGATGGGTATTTGGTAGTTCTCCGGCTATTACAAATTGTGCTGCTGTAAACATTCAACATTCATTTCTGTTAGGATTGGGGTGGAATGGAGTTGCTGGGTAATAGTGTAGGCACATGTTGAGCTTTATTAGATAGTGTGAGAGTCTTGTAAAGTGGCTTTACCAATTTCCACTTGTACACAGTCTATGAGAAATTTTGCTTCTCCAAGCCTAACACTGGGTATTATCTGTATTTTTTATTTTAGCCAATCTTGGTAGGTATGTAATAGGACCACATTGTGGTTTTACCTTACATTTCCTATTGGCTAATGTAGTTGAGCATTTGTTTTGGGCAATAAGCATATAATAAGGTTATTTGGACATTTTCTTGTATGGATTATCTATAAAAACCCTCACTCTTTTCTATTCTATTGGATTTTCTGACCTTTCCTTATTGATTTCATGAGTTAAGATATTTTAGATATTAATATTTTGTCAATTCCATGTATTATGAATATCATTTTCCTTTTGGTGGATTGACTTTTCATTCTTTCAATGTTCTTAATATGTTCTTAATTTTAATATAGTCTAATTTGTTATTTTTAATTTCATGGTTATTGCTTATTGTATCCTGTTTCAGAAGTATTTGCCTAATGTAGTACACAGTTATGTGTTTGTCACTAAAAGCTTTGTAATGTCACCTTTCATATGTAGATCTCTGTCCCTCTGGAGTTAGGAGTTAATTTTCATATGGTGGGGAGTCAAGATTTACTTTTCTCCAATGGACTGCACTTGACCCAGGACCATTTAATGGGAATACTATCCTTCCTCCATGTACTGTGTTGAACCTTTGTCATGTAACTCGGGTGAATATATTAACACCATGATACACATATACACACACAAACACACATGTATATACTTACACACATATATGCATCACCTGTATTCAAATAACAAAATTTTAAAAATATTGTGGACACTGTTTTCTTCTATTGGCCAATTTTCTGCCTATGCCAATGAAATTCTTTGTTTCTTTTTGTTTGTTTGTTTCAGATTTTTATTTAAATTCTAGTTGGTTAACATATAGTGTAATATTGGTTTCAGGAGTAGAATTTAGTGATTCATCACTTACATATAACACCCAAAGCTCATCACAACAAATGTTTTCCTTAATACCCATCACCCATCTAGCCCATCCCCCACTTACCTCCCTTCCAGCAACCCAGTTTTTTCTCTATAGTTAGGAGTCTCTTATGGTTTCCCTCCCTCTGTCTCTCTTTTTTCTCCCTTTCCCATGTGTTCATCTGCTTTGTTTCTTAAATATCATATATGAGTGAAATCATATGGTATTTGTCTTTCTCTGACTGACTTATTTCATTTAACATAATACACTCTAGCTCCATTCATGTCTTTGCAAATGGCAAGATTTCATTCTTTTTTGAGTAATATTCTATTGCAGATATACCACTCCTTCTTTAACCATTCATCAGTCAGGGGACATTTGGGCTCTTTCCATAGTTTGGCTATTGTTGATAATGCTGCTGTAAACATCATGCTGCCTGTGTCCCCTTTGAATAAGTATTTTTGTGTCCTTGGGGTAAATACCTAGTAGTACAATTGCTGGGTTGTGGGGTAGTTCTATTTTTAACTTTCTGAGGAACTTTCATACTGTTTTCCAGAATGGCTGCTCCAGTTTCCATCCCCACCAACAGTGTAAGAGTGTTCCCATTTCTCCAAATCCTTGCCAACATCTGTTGTTTCCTGTGTTGTTAATTTTAGACATTTTCACCCATGGGGAGTGACATCTTATTATAGTTTTGATTTGTAATTCTCTGATAATGGGCAATATTGAGCATCTTTTCATGATGGGTAAATCTGTGATGCTGAGCATCCTGAAAAGATGCCAAAATTTTATAAAAGTTTTTCCTCTCTGGTAGATAAATCATCCAGCTTTGTTCTTCTTCAAATTTGCCTTGGCTATTCTTGACCTCTGCTTTTCCATACAAATTTTAGACTCAGATTTTTAATTTCTACCAAAAAAAATCTCAGAAGGATATTAGTATGCATTGAATGTAAAGATCGGTTAACTAATTTAATATTGAGACAGCCAATACATGAACATGTTATACTTCTATTATTTGTTTTCTGTAATTTCTCTCATGTTTTATAACCTTAAGCATCCTTTTGATGCATATGAGGTCCCCCAAATAATAATAATTATCCCTTTATGAATTGAATTTGTAAAGAAAAAAATACATAACAAAAACAAGATATGATATGTAAGAATTGAATTTTAGTTCTAGCTTTGCTTTCAAAATGTGAGCAAGTCATAGTTGCTCTCAGTGTCCTCAATTATAAAATTGAGGTTCAAATCTCAAATCTCGTCTGGCTCTATTTTAAATTTATATATTTGGAAAGTTTTTATGAAGCTGGGAGGGTGCATAGGTGTTGTTTTATGAAGTATGGAAATGCTACAAATATCTTTTATTAGGTAAAGGAAGAATACATTTATGCACATCATTCCAGGTATCCAGGTTGCCCTATTCAGGTCTAAACGTGGCAGAAGCAGATTGAGACCTGAGTTTAATACCAAAATAATATGTAGTTTCAGTGGTCCCATTAGCTTACACATTTACCAGGTCTACACCTGACTAACAGTGGAGGTTGGCATTACTGAAGTATATGATATTGGCAGAGTGATATAAATAGAGGATCCAAAGTTTACCATGGAGCAGGCTAAAACTATTTCTCTTGGTTAATTTTAATTTTAAATGATTATTAATTTTTACTATGAAACTAAGATTTCAAGTTAAGAATTGAGGTTAGGAGATAGTTTATATTTGTCAGTTTCATATTTTGACTTAATTTTGTCTCTAATATGTAGGTTCTATAAACAACTGTGAGAAAAAATAGCCTGTAATAAAACTGGAGAACAGATATAAATGCATATAACCATTTTATGTTGTTTTAAGTAATATGCTTTTTAAGTAATATGTTTTTTAAGTAATATGCTTTACTGATATATGTATCTGCAACCATTGACATTCCCAGTGCTAATAAATAGTGATATAGTCTAGTGCTTCTTTTTGAAAAGAATAGAATGCTCTTTTTTCTCATTTTAGAAGAAAAAAAGAAGGTATATTATTGGAGTCCTTGACTTACCTGATACTCTATGGGGGAAACACAGTAAACAGAAAATTCAATATTTTGAAAGTTTTACTGGATTGAAAATATCACTGGACTGTATGTGAATTTAGTTAGATTCATTTATCCTAAATCCATAGCAGATCATTAAGTGCTGTTCAAGGATTTGTCCTTGAGTTTTTGAGACAGACATTATTATACCCTCTTGTAACATCTGTTGATTTCATATTTACTAGTTTTGAATCATTTGCCTAACTCATGTGAGCATGTGAATGTATACATTATATTGAATGAAATGGAATAGAACTTTATACAGCACAGTCTTGTTTGGCGCAGTTATCACAGTTGATTATCATAATGGGTTAATGAGACAGAAATCATGGGTTTAATTTTTGGATAGAACAATTTTTATGTTGTAATATAATTAAAACTCTACCCTAGCACCTCCTAGACTTAAAAATTAGTGCAATGGCTGAATCATATTTTTCTACCAGCAAATGAATAGGAACATATTCATGTAAAAAAAATCTATACCATTGAAGAGTCTGCATATGGGTATGAAACATGTGCAGAAACTATAGTTGTTTATTTAAGTATTTCCTCCACCTTCACTCAATCAAATCAATTATTTTTTAGGTAATAGGATGAAGGACTCTGTGTTTCAGGAAAGGTAGTTTTGGAGTCCATACTGTGATCCAGTACTAGTCAATTAAATATAAGGGTATATTTGTCAGTTAGGAATTCTGGAATGTATTGTTCCATAATAAAAGCCTAAAGACAGAGGATGAGTTCCATCTCAGTCATGGTCACTCTCCTACCCTTTCCTTCTACCTTTTATGGTGTTGTATAATAGAGTTGTAGTAGTCATATTGCAACTATGAGCAGTAAGCCTGAGAGTAGGAATTAAAAATATAGACATGGCAAAGTAGAAGAGTGGAAAGATGCTGGGATCCTTAGTCACTGAGGCGATGGACCAACGGCAAGGCTGCTCACCTCTAATATCTTCTAACACAAGGAAGAACAAACCCTTGTTTGATTAAGCCTGTATTTTTATGGAGGAAAGCATTCCTAGCAAACAAAATATAAATGTTATTGGGTTGTAGATAATCTATCCTCTTCACCTATCATGGTTTCACTGATGCAGATTAGACTCTGCAATAAATTGAGGTAATGAGGTTAGCCTGCCACTTAATTCATTCTGTACACTTCAAAAGGAGAGGGTCTGTGTTTCTTTATAAAGGTAAAAACATTTTAATATTTGTAAAATTATTTTCTTTAGGCAACAGTGATGAGATTAGTTGGATACTACTCTTCTTTTTCCTAATTATCTCTTTCACACCTAATACCCACATGCATACATATTTGCACATTCATGCTACCATGTTTCTTAATGGCCTTAATATCATTTTAAGGAAACTGTTTCCTGTTATCTCTAAAAGGGCTACTTTCAGCAACAGTGCAATTCAGCCCTTTTCAGTGAAGATTTTCAGAAAGAGTGTTACTAAGTCTCAAAAGTAGCTTTCTCTCTGTGTAAAGCACTTACAGCTGCTATTGAGCCAATGGTTATTGGCAATGATGTGGCGGTCTAAAGCAGAAGCCACTGCAGGCGTGTGGTAGCAAAGTATTTGTTCCGTAGCAGGTGAACTTGTGGAGTAAGGCTTATTGTAAGTTAAATCATTCTGAGTAACACAGGAGTGTGAGCTTTTCAGCAACTGTCCATTTAAAACATCTTAATCCCTTCCGCCCCATACTCACCAGCAGTGTCTTTGAGAATGTACAATTCATCTTAGAACCATCCTTTTCCATTCCTCAGTGTTTTTGCTTTGTTCCTTCTCAGGAAAGCAGTCAGGCTGCTTGATTGTCTTAGACGCTCTGGCATAGCCCAGGACCAGGGTCGGTATATATTTTATTGCATAGGTAGATGTTGTTCAAGTGACTAAGTCTTGTGACTGCCTTAAACCACGTGTGTCAGAGACTGTATTCCAAGTGCCTTAATTCAGTTTGCTAGCCCCAATGACCTCCATGTACACCCTAAAAAGGTACTTGTTTTTTGTTTTGTATTTAGGAGTCTTCTCCTCTAATCCTGTAAAACATTTACCAGGAAGGGATTTTGTTTTTTGGTTTGGTAATGTGTTCTAATTCGCATGCCTTCATACAAAGAGTTGCTTGCCCTTTTCTCCTGTGTGTGAACCCGTTGTTCATCTCCACTAGAAAAATCAAAGCTGCTAGTGGGTAAACAGAAACAATCACCTGAATTGTAACTACTTTGGCTTAATTGATCAAAACACAGTTCTGTCAAGTCTGGGCTCCTGAATTTACAGTAAGCCAAAAAGGTTGGAGAGGAATCCGAAGGGGCATAAGCAAGGGCTCAGGCATAAGTTTTCACAATTAAACTGTGAATAGCTGATGTCATACACATGCACTAATATCCTCAAACCCGATGAGTTTTGATTGACTACAAAAGGGATGGGTCCTGCCCAGTAAGTTGGGCTGCTTTTCTTTTGAGGTGCAGCCATGGCGCTGACATCTGCAGCTTTCATTCCTCTCTACTCTGTGACTCTAGATGCACTTGTATCCTGTGCCACTTTTAAGGTTGGAAGTTATACTCTGATCAAGCTTATAGTTTTCACTAAATCAGAATTAAATGTTTCAGGACATTTGTTTTGTTTTGTTTTAATTTTTCCAGGCATGTTGGCATTTTGTTTTTAAGCTTTTGCATTTTGGGAGGTGAGTTCCTAGAGAGCCACAGTCAAGCCCAGATCAGTCTTTTCTTTTGCACCTCCCTGAGTATCTGGCGGTGTGAACTTGAACCCTGAATCTCCATCACTACCTGCAGCTCCCTGGCTGCTCTGCACAGTGACAAAAGTCACTGCTTGATATTACCTAAAAGACAACCCATGAGACCCACAGCTGCAGGTGTGACCATTTGTTCTGTTGTCATGTTTGGGACTGCCTTTCTGAATGTGTATTTTCAGGGAGTTTAATTAATATCCATAGGCATGTCCTACCTGCTTTTATTTATGACAGCAAGTCTTGCTTAATGGAAATTTTAAAAATAAAAGAACTTTGATTTTGGTCTCTAGAGCTCACTGTTTTATTGTGGTTTTTTTTTGTTTGTTTTTTGGTTTTTTTGTTTGTTTTTTGGTTTGTTTTGTTTTTTCTTCTAAATTACTTTAGGTTGCTCTGCAGAGAGAATAGAACTTTTCCCCCCAGCAAGCTCTCATGCATCAAAAGTATTACAGTGTCCTACATATAGAATGTTCCTGAGTGACACACAAAATAAGATGCCTTTTTAAGAAGTTACAATTTAAAAATAGGTAAAATTATGTTACTGGAAAAAATTCTAGAGTTGTTTATTGTGTGTGTGTGTGTGTGTGTGTGTGTGTGTGTGTTTATGTTGTGACCAGGCAGGAGCTTTGATGATGTCCTTAATGAGGACAGACATTGACTTTGCTTTTGTAATAACTATGGCTACTGTACTTTCCACAGACCTGATCAAGCCTCACCAGCTGTTGGGTGTTCTTCACACATAAAGGATCCAGTTCAGGACTATTGGCCACATTCTATTGTCATGTCTTCTCAGGTTTCCATCTATAAGAATTTTTCATTTCCTCACTGCGAACTTTATTTTTTATTTTTTTCTAAGATAACAGGGCACTAATTTTGTATAATGTGCCTCAATCCAGATTATCTGATATTTTCCTAAGATGGGGCTCAGACCATGAATTTTCGGGAGAGATACCACAGAAGCGATACTGTGATCATTTTATTGCTTTCTAGCAGGCAGTACGTGATTTTGATGTGTCCCATTACCCGTGATGTTACCTGTGATCACTTGATTTAAGTTGGTGGTTGACGATTTTCTTCATTGTAAATTACTCTTTTTACATTTGAAACCCATAAATATTTTGTGGGGAAGTGCTTTGAGATTATGTAAACATTCCATTCTTTGTCAGCCTTTTACTCACTAGTTCAAGCATCAAGTGGTGTTTGGGTTTTCAAATGACTTTTCATTTCGCCTATCATTTCCTTTACATTTGTTAGTTGATAGTCTATCAGAAATAAATTTTCTTCCCCCCGCCCTTCATTTATTCATCCATTCATTTAAATGCATTAGTTTAAAACCAAGTGAGCACAGTGTGAATCTGATTTAAATGAAATCAGGCAGGAAGAGAATAATTTTAAAGGGTCAGAAAAGTCAGGACTAAGAGGTGGTTTAGGAAAGTGTTTTTTACATTTTTTAATCATTCTTTTTTGGGGGATTTCCATTTTTATTTTTTCCACTCAGTATCTTTGTTTAAATATTATGTTCTTCCATTTGGCTTCTATATATTTGTTGGAGAATAATTGGGTCTTTTTAAAATCTCACTATCAGTTTTTTGGACATTCTCCATATGATTTTGAAAATAAAGCACATTTTCTATTTGCATTGTAAAAAATTGATAAGTATCTATGGGATTTCAAATATTCTTTGATATTCAGATTTTCTTCCTTATGTTAATCTATTCTGTTTCTAAAGACTTAGAAAAATGTATCAAAATTTTATATAAGTAGTTCTATTTCAATTCCAATTTCTCCTTTAAATTGAAGTTTTGTTTATATATTATAAAACCATATTGTTTAATATACAAAGATCTATGAGAATTTACCTACTGTATTACTTAAACCCTACAGTTTCTTCATTTGTAAAATAGAGATAATTATAATTACCTCATGGGTTTGTTTGCATTTAATTGCTGTAAAGTTTTTAGAGTACTGTCTAGTTTTGAATACATGCTACATAAACATTGTTATAGAAATAAATGTAAGTAATATGTTTATGGGGATATATTTCATAGCTATAACCAAACTATCTTAATCATTGTCCTACTTAATACCATTCATCTTGAGGTTAACTTTATCTGATGTAAATCTTTTTATCTCTTTTGTTTTGCTTTGCTTTGGTTTAGGTGTTTATTTTTCCAGTGTTTCTTTGTTAATATTTGAATTAACTTCATTTACATGAATCTTTTTTCCTCTCTAAAAAAATTTTTATTTTTAAGTAGGCTCCATGCCCTGTGTGGGGCTTGAACTCACAACCCCGAGATCAAGAGTCACATGTTCTACTGACTGAGCCAACTAGGTGCCTCCAAATCTTTTTTCTCTTATATGGAGCATTTATGGAGTTTTATTAATCACCTAGGGGTCTTTGACTTCAATATAGGATTAGAGTATATTGTTCTTATTTTGGTTGCAACTATTTAAACTTCCTGTTTTCATCATAATTTGCATTTTCTATTTTCATTCTTACAAGTTCTCTCTTTTCTATTTCAGCCTTTCACCATATATATTATCCATGCTTTCTTGAAAGCAACACTGCCCTCTCCATTTCTCCCACAGAGCAATTTGAAAGTTGTGTAGTTCAAGTTTGTTAACCTCATTATTACTTTAAAAATGTTATATAATTGCTTAAACTTACATTTTTTATTTACTAGCTTCTGAAATCTTGTGTCCCCTATGAATTATTTTTAAAAATTAATTTGTGTTTCTTTCTACTTTCTTTACTGTGCCACCTGTGACTTCTTAATGATATACAATGAGTTTTTTGTTTTACTCTAATTGTTCTTACATTTACATTGGTTTATGTTTTTTAAATTGTAATATTTACAATTTGCTTTATAATTACAAATGTAGACAAACATGAGAGCTATATAACTTTATCTTTCTTTTCCTTCCTTGGTTGAATTATGTACGCAAGTTGATTTTTCAGGGCAAATAAGTAATATAGTCCTTGGGCTTTTTGACATTTGAACATGAATATCAATTGCCTATATGTGTTATAATTAATTTAGTGTATAATCCTTAAATCATCTCTTTTACCCTGAAAACATTGTAGATATTGCTCTATTGTCTTTTTCCCTTAGTATTTTATTATAAAAATTTCAAACATGGAGCAAAGTTGAAAATATTTTACAGTGAACAGCAAAATAATGATTACTTAGATTCTACATTAGCTTTTTTTTAACCATTCTTGCATTATCATACAGTTCTCCATCTATTCTTTTATTTGTTCATAATCTATTTATTTTTTGATGATTTTGAAATAAATTAGAGATATTACTATATTCCTCCCACCAAGTACTTCTCATGTACAACACTAATCAGATTTAGATATTCATATAACTTTTTAGATAAATAAATTACATTCAGTAAAATGTGCAGATCTTAATTATATATTTGCAACATTTTGACACATGGATACCTCTGTATAACCTAAACCTCTCTTTAGGTACAAAAGGTTACCCCTACTCCAGAAAGTTCCCTAATACCTTTCCCAAATTAATCCCAACCCTATTTCTTGAGGAATATTTAACAACCATTTTTTTTTTTTAAGATTTTTTATTTATTTATTTGACACACAGAGAGAGACAGTGAGAGAGGGAATACAAGCAGGGGGAGTGGGAGAGAGAGAAGCAGGCCTCCTGCTGCCCAATGTAGGGTTCCATCCCAGGACTCTAGGATCATGACCTGAGCCAAAGACAGACGCTTAATGACTGAGCCACCCAGGTGCCCCCACTTTTTTTGTGTGTGTGTCAATATAGATTCAGTTTAAGTTCTTAAAAATGCTACAAAATATGGAATTACATATTTTACATTTTTTGTGTAAGATTTCCTTCATTTGGCATGCTTTTCAGATTCAGTTAGTTGTTGCAAGTCTCATATGCCTTTATCTTTTAACTTTTTAAAATTTAATCTTTTAAATTTAATCTTTTAAAATTTTTTTCTTATTACTAAGTTGTAAGAGTTCTTTTTTATCTTGGATACTACTTTTCTTTGTGTTGATCTGTATCTATATATCTATATTGGCAACACTTCATACCCAGTTAGTGTATTCTTATTCTTTTTCTTAAAGTTATTTTTGAAAAACATAATACTAATCTGTCAGTTATTTCATTTGGTTATTGCCTTGGTTTTGGTCATTGTTTTCTGTGAGTTTTCTAAGATATCTTGGTCTGTCTCTAAGTCATGAAGATGCTCTCTAAAAAGTTTTAGACTTGGGGCATCTGGGTGGCTCAGTGGATTAAACCTTTGCCTTCAGCTCAGGTCATGATCCCAGGGTCCTGGAATGGAGTCCTGTAACCTCTCTGCTCAGCAGGGAACCTGCTTCCCCGCCCCCCACCCCACCTTTGTCTGTCTCTCTGACTATTTCTCTCTCTCTGTCAAATAACTAAATAAAATCTTTAAAAAAAAAAAAGTTTTAGACTTTACGTTTAAGAGAATGACCTATCTTGACTATTCTTCTGTATATGATGTGAATTATTATTATTGATTTATTGGTGTTATCATTTAACTTACTTGAGATAAACTTTACATGATCATAAGAAATTATCATTTTTATATGTTGCTGGCTTTGACTTATGAATATTTTGATAAATATTTTTGCATACATAGTTATGAGAGATATTGGTTGTATTTTGTTGTTGAGGAGTGATGTCTTGGTCAGGTTGTGATAGTAGGTTTATGTTACTATCTCTGTTTTCTGATAGAGTTTGCATAATATCAGTGTTCTTCACTTATTAAATGTTTAATAGAATTCATCAGTGAAATCATTTATACCTGGAGTTTTGTTAGAAAGATTTTTTATAACAAGTTCAAAATTTAATTTCTTTAATAGATATAGGAGTATTTAGACTTTTGTTTCATCTTCTGTCAGTTCTGGTAAATTGTATTTTACAAAGAATTGTCTATTTAATCTAAGTTTTACAATTTTTAAAATTTAAATTTAAAATTTAAAAAATTTTAAAATTCTAAAGTTTAAAATTTTAAATTTTAAAAGTTCTTGACTCTTTAAATTTGCCTTTTCACTACACTTGTGAAACCATTTTTTTTAAATTAACATATAATGTATTATTTGTTTCAGGGGTACGGGTCTGTGATTCATCAGTCTTACACAATTCACAGCACTCACCATAGCACATATGCTCCCCAGTGTCCATCACCCCGCCACCCCATCCCTCCCACCCCCTTCCACTTCAGCAACCCTCAATTTGTTTCCTGAGACCAAGAGTTTCTTAAGCTTTGTCTCTCTCTGGTTTCGTTTTGGTGAAACCATTTGTAAATACATTTTCTGCCTTATTATTTATCTTTTCTCTCACTGGGTTCTGATTCCATCTATGCTGTGAAATGCACTGATTCTTTTCTATCTCTGGTCTGCTATTAAACCCACCTCATGTATTTTTAATCACAGATGTTATATTTGTATCTCTAGAATTTTTATTATGTATATTTCTATTTCTACACTGAAATTTCTTTTTTGTTTTTGTTGTTGGCACATTTTTCTTTACTTAATGGCTGCTTTTAACTCCTTTTCTACTTATTCTAACCTCTGAATCATTTTGGCATTTTTCTTTTCTTTCTAGATTTATTAAAAATTTACTAGTTTATTTATGCTGAGTAATTATATCCTGGAAACTGCTAATGTTTTGCTGTGGAGAATTTCATCTTGGTAATCATCCTTTAGAGAGAGCTTTTGGGTTCAACTCTTCAGAGAAATTTTGTGTTATTCGGAAGGTTATTAACTTCAGTGAACTCACACTGCAACCACTGTCTGTTTCTTGGGTGACAACTCAGATCTCAGTTGGGCTGCTTTGTGAATGCCCTATACATGTGTGGTTCAGGTTTAGTCAGAGACTTGAGCAGATGTTATGCATAGAATTGGGAATACTCTCTTTCTAGCTCCTTCTTTGCCAAGATTTCACTTTGACTTTCCAATGGCTCTGTTCTTAAGACCCAAAAGACTAGGTTTTTGCCATACTTTTAACCTTCCCAGGCAGTGCCTCCACTTAAGCTGGAAGTGTTAAAAGCGAGAATCTTAGTCACACTAGGAACAAAAGTCCAACTATATTGTATTTTGTCATTTAATATTGATAAACAGAAGCCTGCAAATATCCTATATTTTTCCTATATGTTGAGCAGCTTCTGTCTAGTTTTCTTAAGATTATTTGTTTGGATTTGAAGTTTATGTCTCAGTATCATATTTTATTATTTTTCTAGATTACGATGAGTCAATTTAATCTTTATTCAGTCAGGAAAGTTGCCTTGTATTATGTCTGAATGTTTTCCTATTTTAGTATTTCAGTTTTCTTCTCCAGTCATATCAGTAATTCATATTTTAATCTACTTTGCCTTTCCATTATATCTATCAGTTCCTATCTAATATCTATCATATCTTTGTCTTTTGCTCTGCTCTTTGGGAAGTTTTCCTTCAACAACTGTTACATATAATTTTACTCCGATTCTCCTGGGGTTTTCAAATCTATCTTTTATACAACAGTTTTGTGTAAGATCTATGTTTATTTCTTTCATTCTTCATTCTTTCCTATCTCTTTATCTCCAGATAAATGCTAGGTGCTTAATACATTTTTGTTGTTGAATAAAGAATCCAAATTGAAATATAACTAGCTAATATTACTTACATTTTATAATATGAGGATTGAACCATTGTCTGGTTTTAGTATTGATGTTGTATTTTTCTTTTTCTTTTCTTTCTCTTCTTTTCAAGCTATTTTATAAAAGAGAATTATGAATATGCACATACATCATAATTTCCCCCAGAAATGGGCTTGTGAGCTTTTCATAGAGCATTCTAATTTGGATAGTTAACACCTTAGGTTTGATGAGTATTTGAATTTTATTTCTTTTTTTAACTAGACTACATTTATTGTGGGTGGTTATTTAAAAAATAAAAAGTATCCTGGCAAGTTATTTATCAGTATCCTTTAAATATAATCACAATAAATGCCCAGATCCCCATCTCCCACTTACCTTTTTCACCAGAGAATAAAGTAATGGACACTTTCTGTAGCCTTAAGTGACTATTCCTGATTAATGTTTATACCATATTGATTTTATAAGAAGTTACTTCCTGTCATTTACTGCCACATTTCCAACAGAGAAGTCCCCTTATGTAGGTTGTTGGCAAAGTAATTTCCTACAAAAATTGTCAATCTATGAACCAAAAGAATAAGTTACAAGATTATATAGTAAAGTTGGAGAAGTCTGATAATTATATATTTTATCTTTCTTAAGTACTTCGAGTTGATTAAGAACTAAACAGCATTCAAGATTGAAGTGTAAAACATGGTCTTCAGAGGCTAATCATAGAAATAAGGTCACATACATAAATAATTTACTAGGATCATTTTAATATCTTTTTTGGAAGAGCCAATTATTGAAATAAATATTTTGCCTTATCTAGACTAAAAAGAGAAAAATGGTTGGGGACAAAATATATTTAAGCCATGCAAATAAATTTAGTAATTTAAGTGCTTGTATGCTATGGTTTGTTTTGTTAAATGAATCATTTAAAGGTGACACATTTGGTTGAAATCCTTGTCTCATAAAGTCAAGTACAGATTTCAGTTTAATTTTGTTTCCTTGTAGTAGAACTTAGTAAGACCAATAATTCACATTTTATCAGTTCAACCTATTTAAACTTGGTTTTGCTTTTAAGTCACATGTGAAGATTGCCCTTAAAAGAAAACTATACAAACAAACAAAATTTGCTTCCAGTACCTTATTTCTGTACATATTGGGCATATGAGTCTTTATTTCCTAACTAGGAAGGACATTTTCTATGTATTTTAAAATCTTTTCCTGCTTTCCAGACATGCCATTTTAGAACCTACTGTTGAGTAGACTTCCATTCTAGATCAGCATCTCGAAAATGCTCAGTGAAATTTATCAGTTCTTTATCTAATCACTCTGGGATCCATAGCGGGGCCTTCCTTAGCAAAAATATAAAATACGGGCTTAAGTACCTTAGACTTTATTTCTACTATAGTTTTATTTTTCTCAGGTACTTTTTGTTCCTCACCTAACCCCTGTATGTCTCACCCATTAAACACTCAAGCCACAATCAAATCTGTTTTTATTATATCATTGGAAATCAAATTAGTCATTTACCACTTTAAGTAATACAACTAAATGACTTTCTAAAAAAAATATTAAGTGTATTTGTATTTAAACTTTATGTAGTATCCCTTACTAAAGTAATTTTGGTGTCAGGGAGAAAATATTTCTCTTTTTCTTGCTCTTTCCTTTCCTTTTTTATTCAAGAGAGGAAGGACACTCTCAGCATCCCTAAGGTCATGCCATGTAGATGGCCACCCCAATATTTAAAAATTTCAGGTATCTGAAAAGCCAAACCCGATAAATGTAATACAAGAAATTATTTTAATTTAGCCTCTCTGGAGAAAGTATTTCTACTTTCACACTTCAGTGAGAGTGTCTGATCAGTTTTGTAGAGTGAGTGGCACCATAACAGGCTGCTGAAGAAAAAGTAGAGGGAAGGTTTCTGAAGACCTCGAACCACATCTTACAAATAGTTTAACAACTTTGTTTATGGTTTGCCTCTTTCCACTAATTTTTTTTTTTTTTTTTTTTTTTTTTTTTTAGAAAATATCATGCTTTAATGATGCAAGAGTAGGAAGAACGGGGAAGTAGCCATTTATTAGGGAAAACTTGAAATCTGGCATCAGTGTTTATAGGACCAATAAGTTCTGTGTTCATACGTTTTTCAAGAATATTGTCTATACTGTCAAAACCAAAAACATGTGGAATTAAAATCTGTGTTTTCCATATTTCAGTTCTTACTGAACTTTTTTTTTGATATTTTCATTTTTATTGGTCTTTTTTTTGTTATACTATTTTTTTAATTTATTTTCAGCATAACAGTATTCATTGTTTTTGCACCACACCCAGTGCTCCATGCAATCCATGCCCTCTCTAATACCCACTACCTGGTTCCCCCAACCTCCCACCCCCCACCACTTCAAACCCCTCAGATTGTTTTTCAGAGTCCATAGTCTCTCATGGTTCACCTCCCCTTCCAATCTTAACCCTTACCCTATCTTAAAACTTAATGTGAATTTATAATTACACACTTTTTAGAAACCATATTGGATCAGAAAACTGAAATCTATAAGAATCTAAGAGTAGATTTGAATAACAAATTTTTAGTGTATAATTAGTGTTATAATTATAGTGTTATAATTAGTGTATAACACTAATTATACACTTGACCCTAATCTTAACTCTCTTATAGACCCAACTTTAATCATGAGTATTAATGTTAATATATAGTTAAATCTTGAAGTAATCTAGGATACCTGTAGCCAGGAATACCAAGTATTTATTCATTTATCCATTCATTCTTTCTTTTATTTACAATTGATATTAGTTGATTAATTAATGATTGATTAATTTACAGTTAATTATACATTATTGGTAGGGTAGAATCTAATTTTTAACAAATCTTTCTGGAAAAGTTGAAATACCTAAAAATGCCTATTATGTTATATAGATGAACATATATTTACAGCCTTTATATATATAAATAATTTTTAATAATACGGAGAGTAATCATAATAAGTCTAATGAATAATATATATAAATACATTATAATAAATGTTATCTTGAAAAAATAAAGAAATATTCTGAAATATAATATAAAACTTATTTAATAGATATCACTGGATGGTGGTCATATAGGTGGTTTCTTTTTTTTTTTCTCCTTTCTCCTTTTCCAAATTTTCCCTGATATATAAAAATTATTTTCATAATCAGGGAAAAATATTCCTTAATTAGGGAAGATGTTAGCAATTATCAAGAAAAATAGAGGATAAGCTATAAGATATAAGATATACATTTGATTATGTCTTACATAAAGGGAGCTTTTCAGGTGAATGCGGAGTTTACTTGGTTGAGCAAAGCATTTATCAAGTTACAACATCTACTCTTACATGTTTGCATGATCCCTTTGACAGGAAAAATCCTTTCTTTTATTTTTAAAACTTATTCATGTAAAAATTTATCAAAAAACAAAATAATTTCTTCTTCTGTACTTCTGATGAAATTTTGCAAATGTTAATTATCTGAAAGTGGAAAGCATCTGAATTGTGTTCCTTTATTGCAGAAATAATAAATCCAGAGCATTTTTACAAAAAGGAATATTGGCTTATTGAGTCAAATAAGAAGCAATACAAAATTATTTTCCTTTTAATAAATAAATAGAGGAGAGGTAGTTTTACTCTTACTTTTAATAAGTAATTTACTTTTACATTTTACTTTTAATAAGTTAAATGGGGAGAGGTAGAGGCAGTGGAGGAAGAGGATCCTGCACTCTTTAGAACACCTCATCTATTACTAACATTACATCATATAGACATAAAAATAGATCAAAGTGTTTTAAGTGATTTAGGGGACACCCTGAGTGGCTCAGTTACTTAAGCATCTGCCTTCAGCTCAGGTCATCATCCCAGGGTCCTGGGATAGAGTCCTCCATCGGGCTCCCTGCTCAGTAGGGAGCCTGCTTCCCCTGTTCCCCCTGCTCATGCTCTCTCTCTTTCTTAGTCATTCTTTCTCTTTCAAATAAATAAATAAAATCTTTTTTAAAAAAGTGATTTAGGACATTAATTTCGATACAATATACTGATAGAAACGAAGTCAAGTCAAATATTGATACTGAACATAATATTATCAAGTAAGTATTGATTTACTAAGATAATTTTGCAATTTAGTTTTCTAATATATTGTTAGAATCAACAAGGAAGTTGCATTGTAATTGCACACTGCTTCATTCATGTGTTGATATATTCCGTTCTCTTTTCAGATTTCAACTAAGGGTTTAATTCCAAGTTATTACATGGAAAGCACTTGTATTATCACACAAACTATTCACTTAAATAGTAATAACTTCCCTTTTTCCTGTAAACTTTTTTCATTCTTTTCCCAAATATGAACCAAAATATATAATTTGGAAGTAAGATTAAGGACACTAACTCTTTTTTTTTTTTTTTTTTAAGATTTTGTTTATTTATTTGACAGAGAGAGAGAGAGCTCAAGCAGCACAGTGGAAGGCAGAGAGAGGGAGGCTCCTTGCTGAGCAGAGAGCCTGATGCGGGGCTTGATCCCAGGACTCTGGGATCATGACTAGAGCCAAAGGCAGACACTTAACCAACTGACACTTAACCACACAGGTCCCCCAAGGATACTAATTCTAACATTTTTTTTTTTTTTTGTCATCATATAGTCAGCACATATAATATTACTTAAACAAGTTTATGTTGCCTTAAAAATATTCAAAACTGTATACTTATCTCCCCAAGACTAGGAATCATACCACCTTTTTAAGGCCTTTCTCAAACATAAAGCAATGCACTGAATAATATTGAATGAATAAGTTCTATAGTTACTGGAAATTGTTCACACTAAATATCCTCTTCAAAGATTTTTTTGAAGTTTTTTTTTCCTTTTTTAATCCACTGTCTGTTCCTTTAGTAAAACCCTAAGATTATTGATTAGAAAATTCGTTCATAATGAATTATGAAAACACCCTTCAAATGAGGTGGTGATCCCATAATTGAAAATAAAAGTAAACGAATAGGAAACAAGAGAAGAATAATTTTAGTATAGGTACTAGTATTAAAATAGGAAAAATCTTTTGTGCCTGCTCAACCACTTTTAACACAAAATTTTGACATAGCTGAGAATATTAGTGTGGAAATCAAGCAAAAAGCAAATAACTAAATCTATTGCCATTGATGTGCCTTGGAAGAAAGTGGTGTAGAAACTTCTGAAGTTTGTATCCAGAAATTTTAAAAAATTAAGGTACCAAAGGGGAGAGTTTGTCAGAACTGGTTGTGTACATTTTCTGAAAACATCTGTATAAGGTTGGAGTTGCTCCTTTAACTCAGCGTTGAAAAGCTCTGAAAATTTCCCTTAAAATATGTGCAAAGAGCACCAACACTAGGTTCCCCCGGGTATCCCCCATAGCACCTTGTTAGCTTTCTCTAAGGACAAAACATCTTCAGTGCTTATTGCAACTATTAAAGACTTTTTGAGGCTCTAAAATGTCAATTCCAGCAAAGCATTAACGTCCAAGAGAAGCTTCTTTGAATTTCCCAGTTGCTCCTGGCTTTCATTCCTGATGCTATCTATTGCAAAGATTTCTTTCTTTCTTTTTTTTTTTTATTGCAAAGATTTCTGAACTAACTACCTCTGAAGCACACGTTTACTGAAAACATTTGTAAAGTGAATGTTAAAAAAAAAAAAAAAATCCTGTCACTCTCCATAAGAATCTTTGTAGCTTCTCTTCGCTGTGCAGCCCTGACATTTCAGTAATTGCTTCAACCTTAGTGCAGCCGGGCATTGTGCCTTCCCTAGATGAAACATTTCCTAGACTCTCTATTTTGAAGTTCTCCGCTTTGATTACTAAGGCACTAAGTTTCTCCTCTGACCGGCCAAGCCTGCTTTTAGCCTGTCAACATGTCTGAATCAAGTTTTTCCTCAGTGAAAATGGAGTACCCACAGTGAAAAGCGGTTTTATCATTTCCTGTCTTCTTTAAACTCTTTTCGAGTGAACTAAATTTACTTGTGGGAATGTTTTCTTGCTTTGCGGTTTTTTTTTTTTTTTGCTTTATTTTATTATTTTTTTTAAATGAAAAAAGATATTTTGTAGTAACTGCAAAAGCACTGAAAAGAGGTACTTATAATGAATACATCTGCATGTTAAGGGCTTTTTAAAAAGGATTGTTGACAGTCACGGTTGTTTCAAATTGAAATAAGACTCTGCAAGGAATTATGCATTATAAATGCATGGGGAAGAAATAATCCAAAATTAAAGAAAAGAATAAGATGTCACTCCTATATCTTTGTTCAATGCACCCAGCTCTTCCCAATGTTTCTGTATTACCTGTTTGAATGAGAGGTGGTGGCAGGAGCGGGTAGTGGAGAGGTCTTAGATGCTGTGCCTTTTAAAGAGATCATGGCTGGGGGCACCTAGGTGGCTCAGTGGGTTAAGCCTCTGCTTTCAGCTCGGGTCATGATCTCAGCTGGGATCAAGCCCCACATCAGGCTCTCTGCTCAGCAGGGAGCCTACTCCCCCCCACCACCCGCCTGCCCCTCTGCCTACTTATGATCTCGGTCTAATAAATAAATAAAATCTTAAAAAAAAAAAAAAAAGAGATCATGGCTGGAATTATAAACTGGTACATTTTCTAGGGAGATTTATAATCTATAATTTATAATTAATAATGTGAAGGTTAAGAGATGTTCCAGATACCTAGTAAAGCAGCTATAAAGTGTGTGGTTGTTGGTCAAGCCTCCGATCCTTGCTCTCAACTCAGGTCTTGATCTCAGGGTCATGAGTTCAAGCCCCGTGTTGAAAAAAAAGAGAGAGACCACATAAAATGTTATATAAAAATGAAAAAAAACATAAGGGGCACCTGGGTGGCAGAGTCGCTAAGCGTCTGCCTTCACCTGAGGTCATGATCCCAGGGTCCTCGGATGGAGCCTGGCATCAGGTTCCCTGCTCAGTGGGGAGTCTGCTTCTCCCTCTGCCTGCTGTTCCCCCTGCTTCTATTCTCTCTCTCTCGTTGTCTCTCTGTCAAATAAATAAATAAAATCTTGTTTAAAAATGAAAAAAAAAAAACAATATCTACCTAATTTCTCTTGTACTTTATAAGTTTTGGGGGCACCTGGCTGGCTCAGTTGGTTAAATGTCTGCCTTCAGCTCTGGTAATGATCCCAGGGTCCTGGAATGGACTTCCTCTGCTCAGCAGGGAGCCAGCTTCTCCCTCGCCCTCTCCCTTTGTGCTATCTCTGTGTCTCTCAAATACATAAATAAAATCTTAAAAAAAAAAAACTATAAGTTCTTAAACAGTAAAATCTGTACCTTCTTCTTTGGGGCCCTGCTTCACTTAGCATGGTAATGAAACCAACTTTTTATGGTTTTCAGTGCTCTCCTTTTCTAGATTCTTTTATTATCAACTATTTTATATATTTTCCCTGTCCTTATTCTGACTTTGAGTTTCCCAAGCATTTACATCAGATGCGTGCCTAATATTTACATGAAATTACCATTAGCTGGAACTATCTAATGTACATTGAAACATTGGTAATTCATATATTTTTTTGTATCATCCTTCCAAAGGTGTTTACGCTTTAAAGACAATAATCACTAACAGTGCATGTCCTCTATTATGGTAGAATTTCAAGTATGACTTATATATTGAAAGGATATTGTGTATCAGAGAAAGTTCATATTTCCCTGAAATGCAGTCATATAAAAATGTCCTCATCTGGTTAGGAGTAATAATACCTGTATCAGTCAGGACAGGGTAGGATTTGCTACGGTAACAAAATGTGAACATGTCAGTGGCTTAATACAACAAAACATATCAAATCAGTTTCCTTGGTAGTTATGTCAGGAACAAGTGGGCTGGAGAATTGAGCAAAGACTGTTCATTGTGTTCATGCTCAGAGCTGACACCTTTTCCCCCACTCACATTTTATTGGCCAACACAGCCATGTGGCGGGCCTGAGTTTAAGAGGCATGAGGGCACAGTTCTCCCTCCAGAACCAAGAATAGACAAGTGCCTGGCTGGCTCTGTCAGTAGAGCACGTGACCTTCATCTTAGGCTCATGAGTACAAGCCCCACATTGGGGGTAGATTATGCTGGTGGAGAAGAGAACAGGATGTTGGAAACAGTGAAAATGTCTATTAAAATGGTCTTTTCTCTAACCTACTGAACTCCATTTCCAAGTATTTGATGACTGATAAAAGATGAAACTTAGTACAAAAATCATCATATTAAAAGACTTTTTAGTCCTATTTTCTTTTCTAAATAATTCCAGCTCTTCTCCATCTCTCTTATAAACTCTATTTCTAAACTTTCAATTAATTTTTAAATCTTTTCCTTAACTCTTCTTTGAAAGCCAGAAATTAATCCATATAGCAAAGTGAGAATATAGAAAAGAATAGAAATAGGAAAGCAAGTATTTGAGGCAGATATAGTCTCAACTCCCAACTCTAAAATTGACTAGATTTATGCTTTTGCAGTCATTACTTGACCTCTCTAAATTTGGCTTCCTCAGATGAAATTTGGGATGACCTCCTGGTAGGGTTTTACAAAGGCCAAACGGTGTTTTTGAATTCTGAATCTGGTACCTAGTGGATAGTAAGTATAAAATGAATGAATTGATTTCAGAATAGGCACATACATAGGGTGATGAAAATTTTTCCCCGTTTTCTTTGTAAACAATTTTATGCATAGAGATGAAGAATTCAAGTTCATTTTTGCTGTTTATTGAAAGATTTCCTTCTGTTCTGAGCCTATGAAAAGGTGCCGTTTAGTAGTTAAAGTGTAAGAAGTGTGCTGTCTTTCATTGAAAACTGAGCCAGTGGCACTGATGTAATTTTTAAGTTATTCAAAAATTCAATATTTTGGTTAAGAGACACTGCATCTGATTCTCTGGCATCTGTTTTTAAAATGCACTGTTGTGATTCAGTTCTTAAAGTGCATATATTATTAGCACTTAGATTTAAAAACTTTGGTAAAACTGAATGAACAATTCAATTCAAATAAAGTATATTTTAACTTCTACTGCAATACATAAAATAGACTTTTAAAATAGTACATTTAATATTTCTGTGTATAGTTATGATCAGGGTTGTTAATGTTAGTCTCAAATGCATTGCTATGTTCCATTTTTATATTACAAAAATAATCTGGAAGGCAAAGAAAGTTTGGGTGTATATTTCTAGACTCACAGTAAAAAGAAAAGGTGTCATTTCTCACGAGTGATAGTTTTACTAGAGACTGTGGTTTTCATAAAACATCTGGATTACAATAGCTAAGTTGGTTCTGGTTTTTCTTCGATGTAAAAGTAATATTCATACACAGCACAACAAGAAGATTTTCAGATTTTCAACTTTTTTTTCTTTTTGTCAGCCCGTGTAGTCTCTGAATAAATCAAGAACTGTTTATGTTTTGTTCACTGTCAGCTTCATTTCCATCTACTTTAACATGTGTGGTGAATGTAATGTATTCATTTTTCAAAAAAATTCTCTATTCTTCTGACCCCATGCATGATTCAGCAAGACACCATCACAGTCAATGATAGCTTTGGTGAACTGCCCTCCTATCTGTCTGACTACCAGAAAATAGTCTTAGAAAGTAGCCTGCATTTTTTCTCTTCCATGCCAGTGATCCATTCTATAATGGTTTCATATAACACATATCTTAAATCGTGCCATCCTTCGTAATATAATCTTCTTTAGGACAGACTCTTAAGATTTATACATTTGAAGCTATCTTTCTGCACATTTGACCTTAATCTAATTCCTCTTACACCTCAATGTAACCTACTTCTTGAACCATCAAAGTCATTTAAACCATCAGGGTGAGCTACTGATCTCTCAGTGGTGTTTACTGTAATCACACTGGGCAGTCCTTGCCTGCGCTTAACCTCTTATTGCTACAAATCTTACCTACCTTCCAACTATCGGTTCTGTGTTCCCAATTTCAATCATATTTCTGGTCCTTAGGATTAAGTGTAAATCTTTGCTTTTACTAACAGACTCTTCTATAAAAGAATCTTTTGCTCTCCCTACAAACAGTCTTTTTTTAATGCTTACAGAGTGAAACCCTGACACCAACAATTAGATAATACCTTGCAGATATTGATAAGAAAAATACTTCAGGGCAGGACTAGGGAACACAAAATGAATGCTCCTTTGGGAGACTTTTAAAATTATATGTTCAGGAGCACCTGGATGGCTCAGTGGGTTAAAGCCTCTGCCTTCAGTTCAGGTCATGATCCCAGGGTCCTGGGATCGAGCCCCGCATCAGGCTCTCTGCTCAACAGGGAGCCTGCTTCCTCCTCTCTCTCTGCCTGCCTCTCTCCCTGCTTGTAATCTCTGTCAAATAAATAAATAAAATCTTAAAAAAAAATTATATGTTCAAAATGATAACTTACTTTCTACTCAAATTTAAGAGCAGCGATATCTTGCCTACTCACTCGTGGTAGTAGTTTGAATCCCTATCATGTGCCAAGCACTGGACTAGGTGGCAGAGATACAGTGAGGGCTAAGAGACACGTTACTTCTGCCTCCTCAGAGCTTACAGTTTAATAGGAAAGATGGAAAGTAATACATGAGATTATACTACAGTAGGATAAAATCTATGGTAATTTGTTAGTAAACATATGGAATGGTCAGATGGATATTTTTAAAAGATGATCATATAAACTGGGATCTGAGAGATAAGGAGTGTTAGCTCAGTGAAATGACAGTGGTGTAGACATTTCTGACAGAGCAAACATCATACGCAAAGGGACTGAGGATTTTGTTCATTTGCTTCAGCAAATTGAAGTCTTGTTGCATAAAATATTAAAATCATCACATCGCCTTAATTTTACATTTTGCCACTTAAGAGTGCAACATACTGGATGGAAAACAATCATGGTGTCAAACTGTATGAAGTTGTCCCATTAGCTTTGTTAGGAGTATGGTGGCATGACTTTCTATTGCCTCATTTTCCTCTTCCTCACCCTGCCATCTCCTATGGTTATAAGAAAATACACTTAACAGACTTTGTGGTGTCACAAAATTAGAATGAACACATTCTCACAAACTAGAAAGTTTCCTTTCTAGTCGAGGTGTACAACCTGTATTGGAGGATGAAGCCTTGGTGTGCATGCCAGGTGAGGATAAGTAGGCTGTTATTTCCCAGAGCATGGATTCCCTCTCTGTGGCTAGAAAAAGTCTGTCATTTGAGAGGAAGGTTTTAGTTTAGCCCACACATGAAGCTGAATATTCTCCATTTTCATGTATCTCAAAGAATACCAAAGATGGGGCAATTTTTTTTTCCCTAGCAGAACTGCTTTCGAATGAAATAAAAAACAACAGTACAATCTGAATATAATAGGATACCAGGTGTGACATTTTCTGTTGTCCTAGAATTACTTAGTAGTAATCAAGGATGAGACAAAGAGGTGACAGTTACAAACAATTGGGGATAGAAATCACTTCTAATGAATATGGGAAGAGTAACAGGGTATTACTTCCAAGATTAGGTTACAGAAAGACTCTGGCTTCTGTTTTGCTTACTTTTGAGACTCTAATCTTGCTCAATCTGAGGGAAGCCAGCTGCCAGGTTGTGAGGTATCCCGTGGACAGGCCGACAGCACAGAGAATGGACATCTATGGTCAGCAGCTAGTAAGAACCTGAGGCCTGCCAGTATGGGCTGAATTGTGTTCCCATCCCCTAGATTCATTTCTTGAAGTGCTAACCCCAGTATCTCAGAATGGGATTGTATTTAGAAATAGGAACTTTTCAGAGTTAAGTTAAAATGAGGTCAATAAAGCCCAGTATGAATCCAGTACGAATAGAATCCTCATGAGAAAAAATATGGACACAGACCTCAGGGACAGAGGGGAGACAAGGTGAAGACACAGGTAGAAGGCAGCCATCTATCAGCCAAGAATAGAGGCCTGGAACAGTTTCTCCTGTACAGCTCCCAGAAGGAAACAATCCTGCCAACCCCTTGATCTCCCACTACTGGCCTTCCAGAACAGTGAGAAAATAAAGCCTGTTGTTTAAGCCACCCAGTCTGTTGTGCTCTGTTAGGGCAGACCTAGCAAGCTAACACACCTGCCAACAACCATGTGAGTTAGCTTGTTAGGAGATCTTTTGAGGACTGTCAACAGCCAGGTCAATGAGTTTGAAAGAAGATCCTCCCCTAAATTGCGCTTTGAGAAATGCTTACAGAAACACTCGAAATAGACAAGTCAGGCAGAGGAACTTGGCACGAAAAGAGAAATGCAGAGTATGTTGGGTATAGTGTGAAGGTGGAAGTAATTCATCCAAAGGGATCCTGGATCTTTGAACCTGAATTTTAAGAGTCAGTCTACTTCATACTGATATAAAACCCTGTATCATGAGACTATATTACGTTACTGAAGTAGAAAATGCATGGCAAAAAAGTCAACATGGCAAGAATAAACCTTTGGAAAATAAGATTGGAGTAGGAGGGAGAATCCAGTAGAAAAGCCAAAGAAGGAAATATCTAGAAGTTGGCTGGCTACAAATGTTTCTTAAAGCTGAGAGGAGATGGCCTAATCTTGAAGTTAATATAATAAAGGAGAGAACCTCTTGAGAGTAGATTTCATTTTTTTTTCCTAGATGAGAGTATGTGCTAGAAAAATCTTTTACACACCTTGTTATCCTCACTTTCTATCTTTCATCAGTCTCCTTCCATAGGCTCCCTATTACATGGAGGGTCCATTTTTTTTAAAGATTTTATTTATTTATTTGACAGACAGAGATCACAAGTAGGCAGAGAGGCAGGCAGAGAGAGAGGGAGGGGGAAGCAGGCTCCCTGCTGAGCAGAGATCCCGATGCGGGGCTCGATCCCAGGACCCTGGGATCATGACCTGAGCTGAAGGCAGAGGCTTTAACCCACTGAGCCACCCAGGCACCCCTGGAGGGTCCATTTTAATTGCAGTCTGGTTTCCATTTCTATCAGTTAGTTGGCAAGGCCCAGCCTTATATCTATGAGTGGATAATATCTTCTCAGGGGAATCCTTCTGCTCTGGCTCATCATGTCTCCTTATTACTCTATACAGTTTGCTATTTCTAACTCTATACCTCAAAAACTTAATATAGTATAAATTTGAGTGTGTGCCATTTGTACTGTTTTATCTACCTTTCTGTTTGAAATATTTCATAATTCATAAACTAAATTGATGAAAGAATATTTGGAAGCCATGGAAAAAAATTTTTTTATAAAATACAAATTATTTCTAATTCTATTGCCTGTTCATAATCACTATAAAATTTTGGTCTGTATCTTTCCTAGTTTTCTTCTCTGCATGTCTATATGTACTTACATGAGTATTTTAATTATGTTGAGATGACATTTGATAGTATACTGTAACCTATTTTTATCACTTAAAATTCATGCAGAAAAGCTTTACAACAGCTTTAAATATTTTTCCAGGCAGGATTTTTGAAAGCTACATACTAAAGCTTTTTATACCCTAGTTTATGTAATCAGTCTGTTACTCTTGGTCATAAGAGTGATTTTCTTGTCACATAGAAATGCTTATTTGTATTATGCTCTGTCTTTGAGAGAAATCTCTTCAAGAAGATATGCATGTTCTTAAGACATGTGATTTGTATTGTCAAAAAGTTCTTCAGCAAAGTTGTATAATCAATTTAAGAAGAACTGGCATTTTTACAACATATATACACTATTCCTAGTAGAAACATAGTTGATCTCTCCATTTACTTAATTTGGCTTCCGTGATCTGAGGTAATATTTTATAGATTTTTAAAATATATTTTCTATACATTTTTTTAAAAAAATCTATGCATTTTAACATTGTTCTTTGAGATAAAATTGTTCTAGTATCTTCTGTCTGCAGTCCAGACCCACAATGTCTTTCAGAAACTGAGCATAATATTCAGCAACCTAAAACCTAGCTTTTTAACCCTTTACTTGTACAGTAGAGTGTTTCTCAATGATACTTTTTCAAATGACATGGCCAAATTTGCTACTTCCTATTGCTCTGCCTGTTTTCTTACTTTTGTAATCAAAATTTTAAAACTGAAGTCTATTATTATTTTTTAAATGTTTTTAGAAAATATTTTTCCAAAGTTAGGTAATGGTGCTGTTAGTTTTCTTGGTTCTTTTCCACACCAGAAAACAGCCTTCCCATCTTACAGGTTACATACCAAAGGAAAATTCAAATCTTTGGATTTAAGGACTAGTAATCTAACCTAGCAGGGAAAATGAATGGCTGAGAGCATTTTTTATATTTTATCCCAATAATATTTCATGCATCTGTGTAATACCTAAAATACAAACAAAATGGAACACGTGTTAAACAGATGAGTGAAAACTCTAGAAATTTACACTCACAAGAATTTAATTTCTGACAGTATATGTGCAGTTTCTCTTATAAGGAAGTCAATTCTCTTAATGCTATATATATTGTGATACCTCTTAGTAGATTACTTTGAATTTTTCAGAAGGTGGGGTTGTCCTTTTTACTATGAAGTGTCTGTTTTAGCAGTCAGTATAAAAATATTGGGTTCCTTTTCAGTCTGGAAGCCAAGAAAGAGGATGTACAGTTCTAATCCTGAAATTAAAAATTATTTGTCAAAAAGGACTTACTTCTCTTTATTAAGTTCTAGGCTAATCAACTTTTAGATTAAATCTCACCTAAAATTCAAAGACATACAAAATTTTTATTTAAAAAATCTATAGCATTGAAGGAGGAGTCAAGATGGCGGAGAAGTAGCAGGCTGAGACTACTTCAGGTAGCGGGAGATCAGCTAGATAGCTTATCTAAAGATTGCAAACACCTACAAATCCAACGGGAGATCGAAGAGAAGAACAGCAACTCTAGAAACAGAAAATCAACCACTTTCTGAAAGGTAGGACTGGCGGAGAAGTGAATCCAAAGCACGGGAAGATAGACCGCGGGGGGAGGGGCTGGCTCCCGGCAAGTGGCGGAGCAATGGAGCACAAAATCGGGACTTTTAAAAGTCTGTTCCGCTGAGGGACATCGCTCCAGAGGCTTAACTGGGGTGAAGCCCACGTGGGGTCAGCATGGCCTCAGGTCCCGCAGGGTCACAGAAGGATCGGGGGTGTCTGAGTGTCACAGAGCTTACAGGTATTAGAACGGGGAAGCCAGCTACAGAGACAGAGCCGAGGAGTGAGCTCTAAGCTCGGGGTTACCTTGAACCGGTCACAGGCTCGGTCAGCTCGGAGCACGGCCAAAAGCCAGGATGACGGGAGTAATTGGGCGCTGTTCTCTGAGGGCACACTGAGGAGTGGGGCCCTGGGCTCTCGGCTCCTCCGGGCTGGAGACTGGGGGGCCGCCATCTTCATTCCTGTCCTCCGGAACTCTACGGAAAGCGCTCAGGGAACAAAAGCTTCCGAAAGCAAACCCGAGCCCATTACTCAGCCCGGCCCCGGGAAGGGCGGTGCAACTCCTCCTGGGGCAAAGACACTTGAGAATCTCTACAACAGGCCCCTCCCCCAGAAGATCTACAAGAAACCCAGCCAGGACCAAGTTCACCTACCAAGGACTGCAGTTTCAATACCAAGGAGAGCAGCGGAATTCCAGAGGAGGAGAAAGCAAAGCACAGAACTCATGGATTTCTCCCCATGATTCTTTAGCCTTGCAGTTAATTTAATTTTTTTTCTTTTTCAATTTTTTTTCTTCTTCTACTAAATTTTTTTAACTTTTACCCTTTTCTTTTTTAACGTTTTTTAACTAGTTTATCTAATATATATTTATATATATTTTTCCTTTTTATATTTTTTCTTTATTGGTTTTCTTTTTTTAATTGTTTCTTTTCTTTTTTTTTTTCTTTCTGAACCTCTTTTTATCCCCTTTCTCCCCGCTCACGATTTGGGATCTCTTCTGATTTGGCTAAAGCATATTTTCCTGGGGTTGTTGCCACCCTTTTAGTATTTTACTTGCTCCTTCATATACTCTTATCTGGACAAAATGACAAGGCGGAAAAATTCACCACAAAAAAAAGAACAAGAGGCAGTACCAAAGGCTAGGGACCTAATCAATACAGACATTGGTAATATGTCAGATCTAGAATTCAGAATGACGATTCTCAAGGTTCTAGCCGGGCTCGAAAAAGGAATGGAAGATATTAGAGAAACCCTCTCAGGAGATATAAAAGCCCTTTCTGGAGAAATAAAAGAACTAAAATCTAACCAAGTTGAAATCAAAAAAGCTATTAATGAGGTGCAATCAAAAATGGAGGCTCTCACTGCTAGGATAAATGAGGCAGAAGAAAGAATTAGCGATATAGAAGACCAAATGACAGAGAATAAAGAAGCTGAGCAAAAGAGGGACAAACAGCTACTGGACCATGAGGGGAGAATTCGAGAGATAAGTGACACCATAAGACAAAACAACATTAGAATAATTGGGATTCCAGAAGAAGAGGAAACAGAGAGGGGAGCAGAAGGTATATTGGAGAGAATTATTGGAGAGAATTTCCCCAATATGGCAAAGGGAACAAGCATCAAAATCCAGGAGGTTCAGAGAACCCCCCTCAAAATCAATAAGAATAGGTCCACACCCCATCACCTAATAGTAAAATTTACAAGTCTTAGTGACAAAGAGAAGATCCTGAAAGCAGCCCGGGAAAAGAAGTCTGTAACGTACAATGGTAAAAATATTACATTGGCAGCAGACTTATCCACAGAGACCTGGCAGGCCAGAAAGAGCTGGCATGATCTATTCAGAGTACTAAATGAGAAAAACATGCAGCCAAGAATACTATATCCAGCTAGGCTATCATTGAAAATAGAAGGAGAGATAAAAAGCTTCCAGGACAAACAAAAACTGAAAGAATTTGCAAACACCAAACCAGCTCTACAGGAAATATTGAAAGGGGTCCTCTAAGCAAAGAGAGACCCTAAAAGTAGTAGATCAGAAAGAAACAGAGACAATATACAATAACAGTTACCTTACAGGCAATACAATGGCACTACATTCATATCTCTCAATAGTTACCCTGAATGTTAATGGGATAAATGCCCCAATCAAAAGACACAGGGTATCAGAATGGATAAAAAAACAAAACCCATCTATATGTTGCCTACATGAAACTCATCTTAAACCTGAAGACACCTCCAGATTTAAAGTGAGGGGGTGGAAAAGAATTTACCATGCTAATGGACATCAGAAGAAAGCAGGAGTGGCAATCCTTATATCAGATCAATTAGATTTTAAGCCAAAGACTATAATAAGAGATGAAGAAGGACACTATATCATACTCAAAGGAACTGTCCAACAAGAAGATCTAACAATTTTAAATATCTATGCCCCTAACGTGGGAGCAGCCAACTATATAAACCAATTAATAACAAAATCAAACACATAGACAATAATACAATAATAGTAGGGGACTTTAACACTCCCCTCACTGAAATGGACAGGTCATCCAAGCAAAAGATCAACAAGGAAATAAAGGCCTTAAATGACACACTGGGCCAGATGGACATCACAGATATATTCAGAACATTTCATCCCAAAGCAACAGAATATACACTCTTCTCTAGCGCACATGGAACATTCTCCAGAATAGATCACATCCTGGGTCCTAAATCAGGTCTCAACCGGTATCAAAAGATTGGAATCATTCCCTGCATATTTTTAGACCACAATGCTCTGAAGCTAGAACTCAATCACAAGAGGAAATTTGGAAAGAACCCAAATACATGGAGACCAAACAGCATCCTTCTAAAGAATGAATGGGTCAACCAGGAAATTAAAGAAGAGTTGAAAAAATTCATGGAAACAAATGATAATGAAAACACAACGGTTCAAAATCTGTGGGACACAACAAAGGCAGTCCTGAGAGGAAAATATATAGCGGTACAAGCCTTTCTCAAGAAACAAGAAAGGTCTCAGGTACACAACCTAACCCTACACCTAAAGGAGCTGGAGAAAGAACAAGAAAGAAACCCTAAACCCAGCAGGAGAAGAGAAATCATAAAGATCAGAGCAGAAATCAATGAAATAGAAACCAAAAAAACAATAGAACAAATCAATGAAACTAGGAGCTGGTTCTTTGAAAGAATTAATAAGATCGATAAACCCCTGGCCAGACTTATCAAAAAGAAAAGAGAAAGGACCCAAATAAATAAAATCACGAATGAAAGAGGAGAGATCACAACGAACACCAAAGAAATACAGACAATTATAAGAACATACTATGAGCAACTCTACGCCAACAAATTTGACAATCTGGAAGAAATGGATGCATTCCTAGAGACATATAAACTACCACAACTGAACCAGGAAGAAATAGAAAGCCTGAACAGACCCATAACCAGTAAGGAGATTGAAACAGTCATCAAAAATCTCCAAACAAACAAAAGCCTAGGGCCAGACGGCTTCCCAGGGGAATTCTACCAAACATTTAAAGAAGAACTAATTCCTATTCTCCTGAAACTGTTCCAAAAAATAGAAATGGAAGGAAAACTTCCAAACTCATTTTATGAGGCCAGCATCACCTTGATCCCAAAACCAGGATCCCATCCTGGTTTAAGGATCCCATCAAAAAAGAGAACTACACACCAATATCGTTGATGAACACAGATGCAAAAATTCTCGCCAAAATACTAGCCAATAGGATTCAACCGTACATTAAAAGGATTATTCACCATGACCAAGTGGGATTTATTCCAGGGCTGCAAGGTTGGTTCAACATCCGCAAATCAATCAATGTGATACAACACATTAATAAAAGAAAGAACAAGAACCATATGATACTCTCCATAGATGCTGAAAAAGCATTTGACAAAGTACAGCATCCCTTCCTGATCAAAACTCTTCAAAGTGTAGGGATAGAGGGCACATACCTCAATATTATCAAGGCCATCTATGAAAAACCCACCGCAAATATCATTCTCAATGGAGAAAAACTGAAAGCTTTTCCGCTAAGGTCAGGAACACGGCAGGGATGTCCGTTATCACCACTGCTATTCAACATAGTACTAGAAGTCCTAGCCTCAGCAATCAGACAACAAAAGGAAATTAAAGGCATCCAAATCGGCAAAGAAGAAGTCAAACTATCACTCTTTGCAGATGATATGATACTATATGTGGAAAACCCAAAAGACTCCACTCCAAAACTGCTAGAACTTGTATAGGAATTCAGTAAAGTGTCAGGATATAAAATCGATGCCCAGAAATCAGTTGCATTTCTCTACACCAACAACAAGACAGAAGAAAGAGAAATTAAGGAGTCTATCCCATTTACAATTGCACCCAAAACTATAAGATACCTAGGAATAAACCTAACCAAAGAGACTAAGAATCTATACACAGAAAACTATAAAGTACTCATGAAAGAAATTGAGGAAGACACAAAGAAATGGAAAAATGTTCCATGCTCCTGGATTGGAAGAATAAATATTGTGAAAATGTCTATGCTACCTAAAGCAGTCTACACATTTAATGCGATTCCTATCAAAGTACCATCCATTTTTTTTCAAAGAAATGGAACAAATAATCCTAAAATTTATATGGAACCAGAAAAGACCTCGAATAGCCAAAGGAATATTGAAAAAGAAAGCCAAAGTTGGTGGCATCACAATTCCGGACTTCAAGCTCTATTACAAAGCTGTCATCATCAAGACAGCATGGTACTGGCACAAAAACAGACACATAGATCAATGGAACAGAATAGAGAGCCCAGAAATAGACCCTCAACTCTATGGTCAACTAATCTTCGACAAAGCAGGAAAGAATGTCCAATGGAAAAAAGACAGCCTCTTCAACAAATGGTGTTGGGAAAATTGGACAGCCACATGCAGAAAAATGAAATTGGATCATTTCCTTACACCACACATGAAAATAGACTCAAAATGGATGAAGGATCTCAATGTGAGAAAGGAATCCATCAAAATCCTTGAGGAGAACACAGGCAGCAACCTCTTCGACCTCAGCCGCAGCAACATCTTCCTAGGAACATCGCCAAAGGCAAGGGAAGCAAGGGCAAAAATGAACTATTGGGATTTTATCAAGATCAAAAGCTTTTGCACAGCAAAGGAAACAGTTAACAAAACCAAAAGACAACTGACAGAATGGGAGAAGATATTTGCAAACGACATATCAGATAAAGGGCTAGTGTCCAAAATCTATAAAGAACTTAGCAAACTCAACACCCAAAGAACAAATAATCCAATCAAGAAATGGGCAGAAGACATGAACAGACATTTCTGCAAAGAAGACATCCAGATGGCCAACAGACACATGAAAAAGTGCTCCACATCACTCGGCATCAGGGAAATACAAATCAAACCACAATGAGATATCACCTCACACCAGTCAGAATGGCTAAAATTAACAAGTCAGGAAATGACAGATGCTGGCGAGGATATGGAGAAAGGGGAACCCTCCTACACTGTTGGTGGGAATGCAAGCTGGTGCAACCACTCTGGAAAACAGCATGGAGGTTCCTCAAAATGTTGAAAATAGAACTACCTTATGACCCAGCAATTGCACTGCTGGGTATTTACCCTAAAGATAAAAACGTAGTGATCCGAAGGGGCACGTGCACCCGAATGTTTACAGCAGCAATGTCTACAATAGCCAAACAATGGAAAGAACCTAGATGTCCATCCACAGATGAATGGATAAAGACGAAGTGGTATATATACACAATGGAATACTATGCAGCCATCAAAAGAAATGAAATCTTGCCATTTGCGACAACATGGATGGAAGTAGAGGGTATCATGCTTAGCGAAATAAGTCAATCGGAGAAAGACAACTATCATATGATCTCCCTGATATGAGGGAGAAGAGATGCAACATGGTGGGTTAAGGGGGTAGGAGAAGAATAAATGAAATAAGATGGGATTGGGAGGGAGACAAACCATAAGTGACTCTTAATCTCACAAAACAAACTGAGGGTTGATGGGGGGAGGGGGGTTGGGAGAGGGGCGGTGGTGTTATGGACATTGGGGAGGGTATGTGCTATGGTGAGTGCTGTGAAGTGTGTAAACCTGGCGATTCACAGACCTGTACCCCTGGGGATAAAAATATATTATATGTTGATAAAAAATAAAATTTAAAAAAAATGTAAAAAATCTATAGCATTAAAACATGAGGTAATAATTTGGCTTCTTAACTTTTGTTGTTGTTGTTGTTAATTTAGGGCATTTAATTGGTGGTTTCCACAAATGTCTCTCCCTTCTAAATCTTTTCGCTTTTACAATTGGTTTATCATCAGTTATTCAAAAATATCTCTAGCATTAGGGGGGCGCCTGGGTGGCTCAGTCAGTTAAGCAACTGCGTTCAGTTCAGGTCATGATCTCAGGGTCCTGGGATTGACTCTACATTGGGTGGGGGTACTCTGCTCAGCGAGGAGCCTGCTTCTCCCTCTCCCCCTCCTCCCTGGTTGTGCTCTGTCTCTCAAATGAATAAATAAAATCTTAAAAAAAAAAAAAGATCTCTAGCATCGTAAACACTAATTTAATACAGTAACCTGAAGCCAAACACAACTGTGTTTAAAATTTTAAAAACCAACAAGTGGTAGCTGAGTTTCTGAGAAAATACTCCATTAAGTATATTGGATAACTTTTTATTAAAGCTATATTTCAGAGTTTTTTTGAAGTAGAAATAAGACAAATTTAAGCAATGATAAACATAGTGAAAAGATTTGTTCTTCCTACTTCTGTTAAGGAAACACTTCACTATAGATAAAATTATGATCCAGCACAGTTTGTTCTATGGGTTCCTTACCACAGTTTCAAAACATAGACAAGACTCAAATTAAAAAGAAAAAGACCTAGCAAGTTGGACTTTTATCTGAGGGTGCTGTTGAGTAACCTAAATTTGTTTATTTGGACCTTTCCTTGCTGTATTAGTTTGTATTTATTTCTCTTTAAGAGAGTAACACTAGTAGTATCTTGCTATTGATGGACAAGCATTTATAATATTGTAATTTATAGACAAAATAATGTTTCTGCATTATTTAAACTGTTCACTTTGGTTGGAAAATTGGCTGAAAATGGAATCAATTTGGGGAAATTACAGCACATTAGTCAATTTTGTAGATACATTCCTTAACTAAGGTAGTAGAAAATGAGCTCTCTCTTTATTTAAAGGATTATTCTCAGTGGAGGAAAAAATAAGCTGAATACCTGACCTTGAACGTGATACACACCTGCCAATACCTGACCTTGAACGTGATACACAACTGCCAATGATCACATTAACTACCTCATGACCTACTAACCCAAAACAAGTGACATATTCAGGAAGACAAATTTAGCTAGGTACCTTTTTGTCCTATATCCTCTAGTTTCTGGTGGGCAAGATGCATCTCATAAAAATAAGCTGTGAAAGTTTGCTTTATGACTTCTACATAAAATATGCATAATTTCCTCTTGGATTCCACCCAATTTCAGGTTGTAATTGATTCCTCAAAGAGAGCTTCTCATGGATATTCACTATTGGAAAAGATAATTTCATATATTTTCATCAGATCTATTTGTTTATTGCAGTTGATAAAAGGTTACTCTCAATGTCCTAATAAGCTTCTTAAATTTACCTACTATATCAAGGACAAGGCAGCCAATTCACAATTATTTACTTAAAACAAACGACACCTGGGCATTTTATGCATATAATAGCTATGTAGGTTGGAGTGCTCTCTTATTTTTTTTTTAAGATTTTATTTATTTATTTGACACACACAGAGAGAAATCACAAGTAGGCAGAGAGGCAGGCAGAGAGAGAGGGGGAAGCAGGCTCCCTGCTGAGCAGAGAGCCTGATGTGGGGGTGGATCCCAGGACCCTGAGATCAGGATCTGAGCTGAAGGCAGAGGCTTAACCTACTGAGCTACCCAGGCACCCTGGAGTGCTCTCTTACCAGCAGATGTTCTTTCCTCTGCGTATGCCCTTGGCTGGCATGCATTGGCAGATCAATTCTACCAGAATATGAGGAAGAAGAGAGTCCATCTTTGTTTCCCATAGAATGTTCTTATTCCAGATCAAAGAGTACAAATAATCACTTTAATTCCTTTCCTGCACACTTGCAACTTCAGCAATGAAGGCATTTCTTTGCAGATGGGGACTTAATATACATGAAATATTTAGTGCAGAAAGGGGCTCATCACAATGCATAGCATCAATATTGTCCACTTGACTCATTGCCCATGGACAGGCTTCTGGGATGCTACAGATTGGGAAGATGGGGGGAGGAATTATTGTGTAACAGAGGAGAGGAGAGAGGGTAGAGCAGAGAACATTTACTCCCTAATACAATGTGTTACACACACATGCACACAAACCAAAGGTTACCTATGCTGTGATCCTGTATTATGAATTATTTAATAAATCATATTATATCTGTCATAACTCAACAAACTCTGATGTTTATATTCCACAGTCAGGTGACACTGAAATGTCTTATGTTGGAGTAACTAATATGAAGCTCTAGCTTATTAATTGCCATGGCAAATTGTCGCTTATAAAAATAATCAGTTAACAAAACTTATGTCATGAATTTACATTGAAATTTAAAGAAAATATTTTGCATAGTATAAAATGTTGAAAATTCAATGCATATTTCCAAATAAGCATCTAAGATATTGATATAAAATACATTTTTTTTGGTCAAAATTTTCTGTTTCTAATGTAATGCGGTACATAATCATAGAAGTTTGTGTAGGATCTCATAAAGGTGAAAATAGCCTTGTCAATATTTTCTTTGGTGCCATAATTAAAACAAACAAACAGATAATGGTAGGCCTTCCTCTCCTGCCTAGAGTTAGTCAGCCCTCCCATTCTAAAGAAAAACTATGTATTACAATTTCAGCAAATAAATTTAAGTCTTTAAAGGGAGTCTTCATTTACATATTTGATGCAATGAATTGAAGGGTTTCTTTCTAACATTTCATTTTAGTCATGATTTTTGATGAATGGAAAAAAAATGTTTCAAGCTTTAATTTTGTATGATCTCTATTATCAAAGGAAGAGTTAATAAATGCATTTGATGAGCATTAACATGAAAGCTAGTGCTTGAACCACAATTAATGCTTACCTTGTCAGCAGACACAGAAGAGAGGTGAATAACAGCCTAATGGCAAGTCTATTGGATGTGCCATGGAGAAAATACTTTTTTTTTTTTTTAAACAGCAAAAGCATCTAGCACCCAGCTTCAATCTGAGAGAGAGAAATGCCCAGAAGCATTGCCATTAGACTATAAATCACTATTGGAAAGAGGTGAGCTATGTTTCCATAAGTAGTTAGAAAAAAAATGACTCAGCGATGTTCCTGGTCTTTTGAAAAGTGTTCGGTTGTCATCTGACCAAGGGTCCTTTTTGAACGACTTTCTGGACTGACAAAATAACATTCACTTTATGCAGGTTACAGAAGATCAACCATCCTAAAAATTAATCACATTGACTGAACACGTTTTAATCTCACGGGATGCCTCTAGGACATTTCCTGTGACTCTGCTTCCTATTTCACCTCCAGTCAGCATGGGTAGAGATCAGAGGCTCAAAGCCTTTCCCTGAAGAGCCCATCAGCTGCATTCTTTTTGGTCACTGCAAGTGCCTTATAAAAGAAATAAAACCCTTCCCTTGTGAACAGAGGCTAGTACTACTGTGGGATTTAGTTTTGCCTTCAGACAAGAATCTTTGAAGTGAAGTAAAGATAAAATTACAATAAAGACAAGCAGTATATAATTGACTGTATAATTTAGTTTAGTGATAAACTATGAACAAAAAGTAACCAGTGCTATTTGCAAACAGACGGTATCTCTCTTTTTTTCTCACAGTGGGAATGGAATGTACCATATGGGGACTGTTCCTGTGACCTATGTTGTACATAATGAAAGGGAAAGACAAGCATGTTTTTATTAGGCATTAAAAATTTGGGTGTTTGTTAGTGTCAAATCATCTTGCCTAGGCTGGCCATTAAGGTGATTTGCTACTCTATCACTCTCAACTAATTTCTCTTCCATTTAGTGCTCCCTCCCTCTCCCTCTCCTCCCTGGTATATATGGTTTTTCCTTACTCATTGTGTTTGGGTAGTATCAGTTGCTTTATGTCTTCTCCTATAGTGACTTCAGGTTTTTTTTGTTTTGTTTTGTTTTGTCTCTTATGTCTTGTCTTTTCTACTTTTAACACTTACCTACTACCAGCCCTCTAAAATTCTCATTAAAATTCTCAAGAGCAGGGGTACTGGAAAGCTTAGTGGTTAAACAGCCTACTGGTGAATTCAGCCCAAGTCATGATCTCATGGGTGGTGGGATGGGCCCTGCGTCACTGGACTCCCTGCTCCGCAGGGAGTCTGCTTGAGATTCTCTCCCTCTGCCCTTCCCCCCACTCTTGCTTTCTCTCTCTGTAAAATGAATAAATCTTAAAAAAAAATAAAAATTCCAAAGAGCATAGGAACATGTCATTTTTTCATTCTTGCTGAGCAGAATGTCCATATACAACCAGTTAATTGACCACTAGTCAGCCTGTGTATTGATACATATGAGGACTCTACTGTGCTGTGTCATTTTCTATGTGGGTAATATTTTTGTTATCAGTTCTCATGATTGAAGAAAATGTCACATGCCCTTAAATTTTCTTAGAAATAATGAATAGTTATTAGAATCTCTGTCTTAAAGACTCTCTAAACATTAGCATCTATTAATGGAGTAATTGTATGATTACCATGGAGTTTATTCAAGAAATCAGATGTAATCAGATTCTATATTAAAATTTAAAAGAAAACTGAATGTTTCTACTGTGCTACTCTATATTAGCCAGAAAATAAATATTTTAATGAAAATCACATTAATCTCTTATTTTGCGATATTTAGTTTCCTCTACTATTAGTTACCCTAGTATTAGTTGCAGGAGACGAATGATGTCATTTGATTCAATTTCTGTATTACAAACTTTATAATAGGGAACTCCAGGCACTTCTCACTCTGCTGTGTTTATGAGTCTGTCTAATCCTTACAACCACCTTTCAGGATGACAATTCTTAAAACATCAGTGGATATGGATGCCAATTTCATGAAATATCCCTGAGAATAATACATCCTGAGTTGTTTTTATGACTTAGAGTATTTATCCTGCAGAGGAGAAATAGCTTCAACATTCTTTTCATTTCTGTTCAATCAGTTTTCACAATTTGTATTCCTATGCAGGCCTATTTCATTTAGTCACAGCATTACAGAAACCAAAAGCTCAAAATACTTGTAAAACTAGTGAATGGAATCCAGTCAAAATAGAACCTCAGGCTCATGGCTTAACATCCATCCTCAGAAAAACTGTGAAGTTTATAATGGCAACAGAGGGAGAGAGAATGCATTAGAAATAACAGTGGTGTTAACCTACAATATTTCTAGAAGGAATCCTGATTCTCTTACTTTCTGGGTGTATGATCTCCACTCTCCTGAGCTTCAGTGCTCTCAGCCATAACACAAATTAGATTCAGTGTTCATTGTAACCAGTTGGGAGATTCCTGTTTTGGTGACATCTCGTTTTTCCCTAATTCAGTGTCTATAATTTCAGGATGCCCCTGGAAGCCTAGAATCTTCCCCGGGACCACTGTTACCCTATTAGGCTAAGCAGTGTCTTGTATTTTTCATCTTTTTCCAATCTTATCTTTCCTCATCTTCTAAATCCTGGTGAATATTTTCATCTTATTTCAGATCACTAATTTATTTCATTCTATCGATGTTATGGATGGAATTGTATCCCCATAAAATTCATAGGCTGAATCCTAACCCCCAAGGTGGCAGTCTATGCGGACAGAGCTGAAAGGAGATAATCAAGGTGAAATGAGGTCATAAGGGTGGAGTCATAATCCAGTGGCATTGACGGCCTCATAAAAGAGGAAGAGAAAGAGATTCTCTCTCTCTGTGCTTAGAGGTCTTATGAAGAGGTCTTACGAGCACAGTGAAATGGAGGCAACCTGCAAAGCAAGAGAAGAGGCCTCAGAATGAAGCTTAGCATACTTGCACCTTGATTTTGGGCTGCCCAGTCTCCAGAACGATGAGAAATCAGTTTCTGTTGTTCAAGTCACCCAATCTGTAGTACTGGTTATGGCAGCCTGAGATGACTAATACAATTAACCACTATCCTACTTTCCATCCCCCTAACCCACACCCTGCTGGAGTAGACATACCTCTATTTGTCAAGAGCCTCTTTAGACATTCTTAAACCAGTGGAATGACATTAGTAGTGGGATGGAATGTCTGGCTTAGAACATAGCAGTGGAATAGAAATCAGGTGAATCTGAAGAAAATCAAGGGGCAGATACAAAGAAGATTCTGCCAGCAAAGGGAAGAGTGGGAAGTGACAAGAGTTACAAGTGAAAATCTAGTACGTGATGGTTTTCCTTTTTTTTTTTTCCTATTATGTTTTCAAAAACCATAGTGACTAGTTAAGAGGAGAGCAAATGTATTTGTTTTTTTACTTAAGTGTTTAAAGCAAATGCTTTAATTTTTTTTTCTCTGAAGAAGTTCTGAGGAAATGATTTGAAAATGACTAGAAGAAAGAAATGTAACTGATTGCATGTAAAAGAGTAAAAAAGTGACCAGAAAGTGTAAGGTCAAGTCCCATACATAGTATTATAATAAAAAAGAAAGTTAAGGAGCCAAATGATATCTACAGAGAATGGAAACACACCAGAAAGATATGTTCATATAAAATATGAAAATTTTTACATTTTATTTCTCAATAAACTGAAGACATGAAAATGTTACAAAATAAGGGGAATAACTTTAATAAGAATTGGAAAAGTTTAAAATGTAAGTGAAAGAATTAGGAGAAAATATTAAATATTTAGAACTTAAAATTAGACAAAATTAAACATAAGAGCAAATAAACAGAATATAAAATATAGATGTAATGTAAAATATGTATCAAAGCATAGGAAACATGGTATATAATGTATATGAATATACAAATTGAGATAGAAGATTAAAAGAAGAATAAAAAATCAGGATGCCTATGTGGGTCAATGGGTTAAGCATCTGTCTTTAGCTCAGGTCATGATCTCAGGGTCCTGGGATCAAGTCCCATATTGGGCTCTCTGCTCAGCAGGGAGTCTGGTTCTCCCTCTTTCTCTGCCTTCCCTCTGCTCGTGCTTTTCCCCTTTCTCTCTCTCTGTCTCTCTCTCAAAATAAATAAATAAAATCTTTAAAAAAATCAACTATCAAAAGGAACTACAAAAAGATACACATATTCATTCCTAGTTTTACCTCCAAAGTTCAGAAACAATGATCAACTCAGGAACAATTAGAATCTCTAGCACCTAGCACCCAGGTTGTAGTTTTGAAATACTATTTATACTACTTAATACTAGATCTGAGGCAGTAATGTTCAAATCTAGCACACCTTGCTATAAAAATTGGTGGTGAAGTTTTCAAAGATTACTTGGGTCTTGTCAAAAGGAGCCAATTTGAAGAAGTTCCCATGACCAGAGGGACAGGACAATTTGTACTTTAATCAGGATAATTAAAATTTATTTAAATCCATCAATATGCTCTCTTAAAAATAAGTAATTAGGGGGAGAGAAACAAGCACTTATCTTGAACCACAGGTAAATAATAGATGGAAGTGTCTCTTTGTAATAATATTCCAACTAAAAAATAAACAATAAATTATAGAATTGGAATATCACTAATTTGCAATCTCAAGGAATTAATGGATCTAGGCATTGAGTATAACAATTGCCAACATTATACACACACACACACACACATACACACACATGGAAACCATGCAGTCTATGCCTATATAGTCTTCTCAAAGGGACAGAACATGAGTCATGTTAAACCTCTGGATTTACCTGTCCATTTGGAGAAAATAGAGGAACATACATATCTTTCAAATGAGTGTGAAATCAGTAAATTCCAGACGGTGTGAAATGCTGTAGGTCAAACGGCTCAGATTCTTCAACTATAAATTGTAAAGGCAAAGGAAAGGAGGGGATACTGGTAGACTAAAGGGACTGAAAATCATACCAAAAAAAAATTTTTTAAAGTTGTACAAAGCCACGACGTTTAGGGATATACACTTTGGTGATAAAACTATAAAGAAACAAAAATGATTACCATAAAAGCTAAGAGAGTAGATACTTTGGGGGGAGAGAGAGGGATATAATTGGGACTGGGAATGTATAGGGGCTTCTTGGTGCTTGGTAAAACTCTTGACCTGGATGGTGGTTACAAGAGTATTCATCATCATTATTTAAATATGCACAACCCATGTTGTAGCATCCCAAAGTAAAGTGAGTTTATTCTTTTAGCAACTCCTCTGTCTTCCATCACCATTAGCTATTACTTTTAACACACTAGTATATATCCTCCTAGATATTTTTCTAACCTTTTACATGTATACTAGAGAGATAGATGGATAGACAGGAATATCTAGGCATACACATGTAGTAATAACTATAAATATAAACTTATTGAAGTTTTTTTGTATTTGCTTTATAGAAATGTAATTGGGATATACATATAACCCACTGACTAGTTTTTCTCACTGAAAAATATGTCTGTAATATGCTTTCCATTAACTCCTTTAACTGTATCCTCTTGAATGGCTATGCAATGTTTTTTAGAATGGCCTAAAATTATTTAATGGGTTTATTAATTATTATGTATTTATTAATTATTATGTATTTACAAACATTTGTAAAAATATGAAAGATATGAAGAGCAGTGGTACAATGAAGGCTCATGCTTCCATCACCAAATTTAAAAAAAATAGTCAATAAGTTTGAAATTATCTGTATGTTAGATATTATCTCATTCCTTTTCTTGGGTTATTTTACAGGTGAACTTGGGTATCACCAAAGTTTCTTGTACTGTGCTCATATCTTCAAGATTTTATTACATTTCTTTTAATATATCATACATAATTATTTTAACATCTGCATCTGATAATTCCAATATCCAGTTTGGAAATCTTGAGGTTATGGTATCTAATCTAATTTCCATTTGTCATGGCATCTTATCTTCTTGTACATTTTGTGATTTGTTTTTACCTGAGTTCATAATTTTTGGATCTTTATTTATGGAAATACAGTTTAAAGCTTGGATTGGAGGTGGGTCTTTTTTCCTAGTGAAAATTTGCATATGATTTTGATAGATGACTGGCTGCACTACTAATCTGGAACCATCTTCAAATGAATTCTCAACTTGAGGTTTTTAAGGTTATCCCACAAAGGTGAAATTTCTCATCACCGGCTCTTCAATGTCTCCTTAAGAGTGCATGGAACAAAGTAAAAAGTCAATACAAATAGCCAAAAGAGCTATATTTAATACTGTGGTAGGCACTTTACAATGTGAGGTTCAGGGATATGATTGTTTTTTGTTCTATTTCTTGTGTTTTATATGTTATCTCATTTTATCCTCAAAGTACTCTAGAAAGTCAATATTAGCAACATTCTACAGTTAAGGAAACTGAAGTTCATGAAATTTAGCTTTTTTTCTGCAGTATTCTCAGTTCCGCCTGTTTTACTGTCACATCCCACAACCACGGGGCCTGGCAGGGGGATAATTGTTCTCATATTTCTCATTACTGCTGGCAGCCCATTTCTCTTCTTTGTTTCCTTTTTTTTTTTTTTTTTTTAATTTATTTAGTTGACAGAGAGACACACAGCAAGAGAGGGAACATAAGCAGGAGAGTGGGAGAGGGAGAAGCAGGCTTCCTGCTGAGCAGGGAGCCCTATGTGGGCTTGATCCCAGGACCCTGGAATCATGACCTGAGCCAAAGGCAAACGCTTAACAACTGAGCCACACAAAACAAAAAGTTGTTTCCTTTTTTAAAGACAACCCTTTCGGGGCACCTGATTTCAGGCTAGATCGGCTAGTTCTCTTGTCATCTAAAGTTTTCAAGATTCTTCTTTTGCGGGTTTATATCTTAGTACCTACTTCACTCCCTTTCTAATTTTATGTCTATTATTATCCCATGTGACTATACCGTCTATTTTATTGATGTGTCCAATACTTAGCCTCTCAAAGTCTTATATGTAAGTACCCAACTCTGACCACTTACATGCTCTCTTTCAAATTCACTTCAGCTTCTTCTCTACAACAATTCTTCTGCTTCCATTGAAACATCCAATCCTTTGACCTAACCTATTCTTCACTGTCATCTGCCTTATCTTATTCTCAATTTTCTCCTTACTCATGCTGGCCTCCATGATTAATCACTTTAATCACTCCTTGTAGAAGCCCTTGACTTCTTTGCCTTCCTCTAGTGCTTTCAAAACTTGCCTGGCAAAGTGTCAAACCTGATTAAACTCATTATTCTGCTTACTCTGTGTGAGCCCCTGCATGTCTGAACGTGCCTGAAGAAACAATGAACCATGCCAGCTGTTTTGCACTTTAAATTTATAGTCCCTAGTCTGCAGTGGGCACTCAGGAGTGCTAGGCAATCTTATATTTCCTTCGTAAAGTTACTCGCCTACTTAGCAGAAAGACTCTCCTATTTCCCTTCTTTCGAATATCTTACACCCTCTAGCTTCCTTTGCTGACAGTAAAAGGATTCTTGCTTCACTGATAACCTAGAAGCCACTAGGAGAAAATACTTCTGTCTTTTCATTTTATTTGAAAGAATTTACTTATTTGAGGGAGAGAGAGAGCACAAGCAGGGGGAGCCGCAGAAGGAGAGGGAGAAGCAGGCTCCTCTGTAAGCAGGGAAGCCATTGCGGGGCTCGATCTCATGACCCTGAGATCATGACCTGAGCCAAAGGCAGGTGCTTAACCCACTGCGCCATCCAGGTGCCCCTCCTCTTGTCTTTTTATAATCAGGTCTTTCAATGTCCATTTACATGCATCCATTGCTCACAGAACCAGTTATGATGCTTTTGCTGGCAAACAGCAAACTACACTACTAAAACTGGTTTTAGTAGTTTTAGAGTTTTAAATACCACTTTAAAGAAGACCAGAACTATATGGTTTCAAGGATAATTAATTCCACAGTTCAAAAATATTAGAGTTCTGGGTTGCTTCTCTATGATCTTCTTGATTGTAAGATAGCTGCCCAAACTCCAACATCGTGTCCTCATACACCCAAACGTAGATAGCAGGGGTTTCCCTTTGAATGTCGCTTCTTTTTAGTCAAGGAGGAAAAATGTTCCCTACAGTTTTCAGTTAACTCTCTCTGGTATCTCTGAGTATACTAGATCACACACCGACCCCTAAACCAATTGTTATTGAAAAGGAAATATGATCGGTTAGTCCATTGAAGTGGGTCCATTGATTCTCAGCCTATCTTAGCATCATTTGAATCATGTTAGAAGGGATGAAGGAGGAAATAGCAATTTCAGAGACAACCAACATTACATATAGCTCCTTTGGTATTTTTCCTTCACCACAGTTACAATGGATGGCCTGTCTATACCTATTAAAGATCAGCCTCTCCACTTATGCATGGGATCCCATTTCCTCTTGCTTGCTCAGGGATGTTGTGTGTCAAATAATTTCTATTTCCTTTGCGTCAACAATTTCTCTCTTTCTAATCAGTTATTCCCATTAACACACAGATGTGCTTTAATATTTCTTAGCTGAAAAATTCCTCTTTGTGATCTGATGACCCTTCTCCAATTACATCAGAGAAACAAGAATTATTTTAAGTGTTGTGTGTAACTGTCTTCAGTTTTTCTTTCTTCTCTCTAGTTAGAGTCAATTTTCTTCTCTCTAGTTAGTCAATTTACTATGTTGCATTGTAAGACATTTTATCTAATTAAAGTTATAATTATTATAGTTTGCCCTCACCACAAGTGCTCCAAATGTGTTTCCTTATGTTCCATTGACTCTCTCTTTTTTTGCTTATATCATTGTGATTTTATTATTTCATTATTGCATTCATTATTTCATTCATTCATTCACTTATTTCATTTATTATTTCCGTTAATGCCAAGTAGAACAAGGAGGGCTGGGGGGTGAGAATTGAAGAAAAAGGAAGAGATAATGAGGCTGTGTGAAAGATTAGCAGAATGATCGGAAAAGCATGGAAAGAGATGGAGTCAAGGGAAGACATTCTTATATGAGGGCCTATCATGGCCAATGCCTTTAGAGAGTGGTGATCCTTTATTAAATCAATGTAGAACACCATTTACATCTTTGTGGATGCCAATTTGTCCAATAAAATGCTTTGCTTATAAAGAGGTACAAAACAGTTATTTGTGAATTTTAATTTTTCACACTGCACAGTATTTTCAGAAAGACTAACCAAGTATCACATGTGATTTGCATAACTACTTAGTGAATTAGGTTAAAGAAGAATTATCTTCTTCTTTCTACTACCTGTTGATTTGGAGCCATTTAACCTCTCTGAATCCTAACTTCATCATCAGTAAAATGGGTAGAAAGGCCGTTGCTGATAAGGCTTTACTGAGGATTGAATTGAACTCTGCACCCAGCACACAGCAAGCATATTTGTGTGATCTGTCAATATTACTAACATTATTATTATTATTTTTTTAAAGATTATTTATTTGACAGAGAGAGAGATCACAAGTAGAGAGAGAGAGAGAGGAGGAAGCAGGCTCCCACCTAGCAGAGAGCCCGATGTGGGACTTGATCCCAGAACCCTGAGATCAGGACCTGAGCTGAAGGCAAAGGCTTAACCCACTGAGCCACCCAGGCAGCCCCCTAACATTATTATTTTAAAGATAGGGAAGCTGAGGTTCATAAAGCTTAGAATCACCTAACCAGAAAGTGATGAGTTCTTGACCAAAATCCTAGTCCTTTCATTTCAATTCAGTGATCTTTCTTTTTTTTTTTTTAAAGATTGTATTTATTTATTTGACAGAGAGAGATCACGAGTAGGCAGAGAGGCAGGCAGAGAGAGAGAGAGGAGGAAGCAGACTCCCCATTGAGCAGAAACCCTGATGTGGGGCTTGATCCCAGGACCCTGGGATTATGACCTGAGCCGAAGGCAGAGGCTTAACCCACTGAGCCACCCAGGCACCCCTTCGGTGATCTTTCTACTTTACCATCTTGTTGGATTCAGTGGATGATTTAGACATAAACTTGATTCCAGACAAACTTTTATTTCCTTTGGGAGACTGATATTTGTCTTCTTTCCTGACAACGAGAATTAAAAAACTGATTAGCTTTACCTCTGTTCACTGACTGCTGAGAAGTTGAATCAAATTTAAAGCGTAATCATAGCAATTATCTGCCTTTATTGCCTTTATCTTCATTGCCTTTATCCTTGTCTTATTTGTATTCTGCTTTTCCTGGTAATTACTTTTTATATATATTTTCTTATTAGCTGTTCTGAATTTCTTAAAAGAATTACTCACCATTGTTGAACAAATAGATCTCCGCAACTACCATTGCTGGAAGTTGCAACGTAGAGTTGCCCGTGTGAGAAGTAGATAAATTGCAAGGAAAAGCCCACAGTTTGGAACTTCCACCCTTGTGGCTCTTTATTTAGGGCTCATAATTGAAACCACTATTTGTTTTCTCTGCCTGTGATGTCTTAATATATGCAGGATGGTTCTTCCAATTGTCAGTTACACAAACCTCTTTTTGTGTCTCAGGCTCAGCTGCTCTGGGGAACAACAGTCTTTCGTTTGAAGTGCTCACACCAGGGTTCTTCAGAATGAACACATTTGCCACAGAGCCTCTACATATTTTCCATCTCTATCTCTTTTTAAGTTGAGATATAATATACACAAAGTGTGTGAAGTAGATTGCTCTTAATTATGCAGTTTAATAATTATTGGTACATGTTTACAGTATTTTAACCACCGCCCAGATCGAGGTATAGGACATTTCTAGTATTCTATAAGATTCTGTTGTGCCACTTCTTATCTATACCAACACCTCCAAGAAGTAACTACAATTCTGGCTTCTAGCATCATCAACTGGTTTCACCCATTCTTGAACTTTCTCTAAATGAAATGATACAGCATGAACTCTTCTGGGTGTCTTACTGATTTGGGTTTTTTTTTCCCCCACTTCCTATATCCTTGAGATTTATCCATGTTTTCCCTTGTGCCTATATTTGGGTGGTGTTGTTTGGTTGCTATATCTATAAGTGGGTGTATTTTGCTAATACAATAGATTATTCTTTTTTATTTTTTTGTCATATCCCATGGTATGACTATACCTCAGTGTATATGTCCACACTTCTTTTAATGGGCATTTGAGTTGTATCCAGTGTGAAACTACCATGAGTAAAGCCACTTTGAACATTCTATATTGAGTGTAAATCCATCTAGATATTTATGCAAAAGAGGCAAAATTACAGAAACAAGATATTTTAGTTTCCTTCGCTGCTGAGTTTTTCTTGCAAATCTTCTCAATTTTTTTGTAAAAATATAATAAAGATGGAAGTCTTGCAAAGAAGGAAAAATGGAACTAAAAGTCCCAAAATACCATTTAGAAGGATAAGATAGGAGAATCTCACTTGCTATTAAAAATGTTTCTCTATACCATTTCTTTATAATCACAAAGCAAAAATTTTAGTTTTCTTTACACACCATTCTTACCCTTCATACCCACAACAGGAAAGGCTTGTTTCTCTGTGGCCAGCCCTTACAGATTATTTTCCTCCCAAGTCCTAATTTATATTCTTTTCCCTTTAATACTGAGCTCTTATTTCTTTGCTTATCTGAGAGAGAGGCAAAGGAAACTCAGTGCTGTTTTTACTCTGATATTATCTGGAGCACACTGGCAATTTCTCTCTACATTTATATACTGCTTTCCCTGTGCACACAAAGTATTCTCTTTCTTATCTTATGTAAATGGTAATATCTTATAGGAATGTTGACTTTAAAAGATCATCCAGGTTTTCTTCATCCTTACATGATTTCTGAACCATTTTATATACAGACTTACAATTTTTGTGTTATCTTTTTCACCAATATTCTTGATAGTTGGAAATATATTAAAAATTTCAAGATGGTTTTCTCCCTGTATCTCATCTTTTTTCTTTTTATCAGTATGCTTCATTTCTTATCAACTTCTTATAGAGATCTGATTTCTTATTGGGTTCATCATTGCTTTATCATTTTTTACTTAGATTAAAGCCTGTATATGAGTTTTGAACTCTTACTGTTTTTCTTTCAGGGATTCTTGGAATCTAAGTATACACTTCTCTATTACAAATGAGTGGAATAATATTATTGAAGTAGAGCTAGGAAGGTGTGGACAAGTGTAACACAGAGCTGACTTCTGGCTATGTTTTTACATCGCTTTCTTCAGGGCACCCACACCATACCACACCACACCACACCACACCACACCACACCACACCATAAGGAAAAAAGGGGAGGGGAGATAGAGGGAAGGGGTAGGGAGAGGAAGAGAGGAATATTTTTTCCTCTTCTTTTAAGGCCACTTAAAAGAAGGCCCACCCTCATGACTTAATCTCACCTTAATTACCTCTCAAAAGACATCTCCAAATACCAATACATTAAGGGTTAGGGCTTCAACATATGATTTTTGGGGGACATAAACTGTCATAGAGTTTGTAGGGGAAAACACACCTTGCCTCATTTTTCTCCTAAAAGCAGAGGACCTGGAAGGAAGTTCCTATAGTATTTAAGCATCAGAAAGAACCTCAAAGGCCAGCTACTCCAACCTTACCTATCCTGCGCATAGAATATCTTGAATATCACAGTGGCTGGAAATTTCTGATACCAAACATTTGCTGATCTTATACATCTTGTGTTTTGGGTATCCATAGAGAGCACAAATAATCCCTCAATTTGAGGGCTTTTAACAACAGTAATTTGTCATTTCTCATAATTCTGTAGGTTTGGAATTTGGGCAAGAATCAGTGGGGCTGTCCCTCTAATCTACATATTGTCAATAGGGTTAGTCACTCAGTTACATTCATCCGGCAGCTGGTCTGGGCCTAAAGATTCAAGAAGGTTTACTACCTAGCACTTTGTTGCTTTCCCCCATCAACTCTCTCTTTCCTGTGGTGTCTCATCCTTCAGGTTCTACATGGCCCTCTCTGCAGCAGGCTGATCTGTAACTCTTTATAGAATTGCAGGTGCTTTTCAAGAAGGAAGACAAGAGTTGCCAGGCATCTTAGAGTCTAGGCTCAGAATGGACATATCAGTGCTTCTTCCAGATCTTATTTATTAAAAGAAGTCACAAGTCTAGATTCAAGGGATGGAGTGGAAGGAAACAAATGGGTTCCATACCTCAACTAGAGAAGCCACAAAGTCTCATTGCCAAAGTTGTAGGACTAGAGATACTGCAGTCACATTTGAAATCTCCTTGCCATGTCTGAAATGTAATAAAATCAGCTAGGACCACTTCAACTTTACTCTCTGCCAGTCAGTATTCCTGGTTGTTTTCATCCCCACATTCTCAAAGACCTTCTGACTCAGGCTTTATGAACTCTAACCTTGATCCCTAATTCTGGCCCAACTGAATTAAAAAAAAAAAAAAAAATCAGTAGATTTTTTTTTTTTTTTTTAAGTTTTAGGTTCTTAACAAAATTGAGTGGAAGGTACAGTGATTTCCCATATACTTCCTGATATCATCCATGCATACCTTTTCCTTTTATCAACATCCTCCACCAGAGTGCTCCCTATGTTATAATTGATGAATATGCCTTGAAACATCATTATTTGGACTCACAGTCCATAGTTAACATGAGGGTTCACGCCTGATGTGGTACATTCTCTGTTAGGACAAATATGTATACAATGTTTATCTTCCATTATAGTACCAAATTGTCCAAAAAAATTTCTTAAATATATTTTTTCATTCTTTTCATTGTCTGAGGTAGAAAATTCAATGTCATGAAAGGGGGTAGAGAGGAGTATGCCTCATATCATCTTAAGACACCTCTACCTGTCAGAAAGCATCTCCAATCAGTGAATTAAAATCCAACTCCCGGTAAATATTAATTGTTCTTTGTTCTGCATATGTGCTCTCTTTAAGTACTAAAGACAGCTACCATGCTCTCACATACCTAATGTTTGGAATATATACCCACTCTTCTGTCATTGTTTCCAGATCTTTCACTAGCCTGACAGTTCTCTTACATATAGGCTACATTTGGCTAATAGATCTCTTAATGGGAATATAGTTCATTTGGAGAGTCTGAGCAGTCCAAAATAGATAGTGTCATTTATGTCCTAGTTCTGGACACTAAGAATCTATTGATACTGTTGTCTTATACAACAGCTTGTGAACAAACAAAATTAGGTTTTGTACACACTTTCTGTTCAGTCCTCTTTCCCTCAACCTAGAGTTAGTATACCCAGCTGTGTATAAACCTGGTGTGTATAAATTAGGGGAAGTGTCTGAGGACATTTGGGGAAACCATTTACAATGTACATTCATCTCATTCTATTCAGGTAGAGCCCAACAACCAAATTAAGGGATATAAACATCTTCAAATAAAGCTTCCAAATGAGAAAATCATAATTTTTAATACCTCTAAGATTTACTCCTTCAGACTCTATTCTTCAAAAATCCTGAATACTTTTAAGTAATAGCTATAAGCAGGGTATGCAGATCTGGTTAAGTAAGGTCAAAAACTCTGCATGTTTTAAATTGAGAATGTTTTCATTCTTAATATTTTTTTCTAAACATAATGGAGCGTTTAGAAAAATATCCTCTAATAGTTACTTGTCATAAAATCCTGAGGCAAGATTTTGTTATAGGTCTCAACCCTATTATTGTGTTCCATTAAAATGTGCTGAAGGTTTATTCTTTTGTATTAAGAAACTGCTTCACACCTGAGAGTATTTATTCTAATACCCACCCAAGTTTTTAATCCTACACACTAGAATACATTTATTTATTCAGTTAAAATGTCAGTTTCTTCTTCCTGTAAAATGACTATCCATGACAACTCATCTATTTTCTTCATTCACTCGTTCAGCAAGTGTGCTAGATGGAAGGCATATACCGGTGAGCCGGCAGGCAAGTTCCATGCTTCTGTATAATTTACATTCTTATGGAGGAAAAGAAATGAGTGAATGAATAAATAGGTGCTATAATTTCAAATATATTTTTCTATAATGAAATGAAATATAATGGAAAAGAATTCAAAGCAGGGAGTGAAGGGAGGGAAGTCTACTTCATAGGCAGTTAAGGAAGGGCTCTCTGAATCTGATGTGGAGGTGTTTGAACAGAGACATGACTCCTGGGGAGCAGCTAGTCTGAGGAGATGTGTTGGCAGAGCCTTCTGGATGGAGGCACAGAATGTGTAAAGGCCTGAAAATGGGTCAAATTTTGCAAGTTCTAGAAGCAGTAAGAAAGTCATGGTAAGCAAAAGGGAAGTGGTAGAAGCTGAGGCAGAAGTCAGTCAGGAAGGGCAGCTTGTGAAGTGATTCACATGCTCAGTCACATTGTTCAGCTTTTAGTTTTAAATACGATGAAAACGGTAGCCGACACTGCTGGAGTCTCCCATAGAAGTATTTCTCTGATCCATTTATCAGGCTACTTAGAAGGATGCAAATTTTGAGTAGGATCTACAGCTAAAGACAGTTTTGTGGCAAGTTGAGATTGTGGTGCAAGCAGTCTTGTTGCTTGGCCCACGTGATCTGGCAAATTCCAGAGTTCTAGAAGTATCTGAGGTAAATAATGGCAATATGTTGAGTCTCAGGCAAGCCCCAGTAGAAGATTCTCCAAGAAGACTCTTTGGGTTCTGGAGCAAGATCATATGTTTCACAGAAGATAAATCTTCACTGTTCGAAGAACATTTCCCGGTATGGCATTAGGCCCTGGTAGAGAGAGCGCCTTGATAACCAAACAGCAAATGTCTATGCAACTGGAGTTTCCATGGCAAACTAGTTGTTGTCATCCAACAAGTTATAAGATCTGGCAGGAACAGTAACAATCCACTATACAAGAGACATGCTACATTTGGGATCAGTTCTAAGCAGATGGCTCAAAGCTCTGTGGCATCTGTTGTACCATTGACTCTCCGTCAATGTAATTACATATAGGGTTTCATGGAATGTTTATTAGGACAGTCTGATGGAGGAGGAAAACCTTATCCAGGTTCCAAGGGATATTGGCCCACACAAAAATTGTATATGAATGTTCATATAACCATTATTCATTGTAGCCAAAAAGTGGTGACAGCTCAAAGGCCAGCAACTGATGAATAGAAAAAAAATGTGGTATATCCATATATGGAATATTATTAAATCTTAAAAAGAAATTAAGTACTGATACAAGCTACAACTTAGATAAACCTTAAAAACTTTATGCTAAGTGAAAGAAGCCAGTCACAAAAACCACATATTTTATGATTCCATTTATATGAAATGTTCAGGGTCGGCAAACCTGTAGAGACAGAAAGCAGATTAGCGATTGCCTAGGGCTGGAGGAGCTGGAAGTTTGGGGGCTGATGGATAAGGGCTTTCTTTTTGGGGTAATGAAAATGTTCAAAAATGGACTGTGATGATAAATGCACAGCTTTGAGAATATACTAAAAGCCATTGCATTGTACACTTTAAATGGGTGAATTGTATGGTGCATGCTTTATATCTCAAAAAAAAAAAAACCCACCCTGTTTTGAAAAAAAGATGAATTGGCTTATAATGATGCTGAAAGCTTAAAATAGATTACCTATATATTATAGCCCCAGGTAGTGGTGGTCCTCAAAGACAGTGGTAAGGGGGACAGACACCCTCTCAGTTGGCAGAACATTGAGCAGGATACCTAGTTATCAGTTTAGAAGGAAAAGAGAAGTGGTTAAAATTAAGGTTATACACAGATTCCTAACAAGTTGAAAATAATTTGGTTGAATGGTCAGGAACCCTGAAAGGGAAAGCCTTAAAGATCCAGTCATATGAGGTCTGCGAAAAAAGTATATGGATGGGTCTGTAGGAATGAGCACAAAATATGTAGATCTCTTTGTCTCACATTAATAACTACCAGGACAGTCCATCATACTGAATAGCTGGTGGTAGGGTATTCATCTGCTGAGATCAGCCAGCTTCTACCCTGAATCACTGCATTGCTTGTATAATGGGTCTAAAATGGAGAGGCTCTAGGAACAGAGATGGAACATATTTATGTGTCCAAGCCTGATCTAACTACTGTTGCTGCTGAACATATAAGCAGCCTCAGAGAAAAATTCTGAGACCCCTATTCTTCCAGATTAACAAGAAATTGGCACAGACTGCTTATATCAGACCATGTCTACTCATGGTGGGCCATCAATTCATTATATTTGGATGGATACATATTATAAGTATGGGTTTACTTTCATGCCAACAGTGACTCAGTTAGTGCTATTATTCAAGAGTTCACAAAGTGTTTGATTTAACAAGATGAGAATCCAGCATAATACATTCTTGGACCAAGGAATCCACTTTTTTTTTGAAGGAGGTGGGATGGTACTGTGACAGTAGGCATATGGCCATAGGACCCACCTTAAGTCTCCTGCCTTATACCATATCATGTAGAAGCTAGTAGATTGATAGTGGATTGGATAGAATTCTAAGATGGATCTCCAAGATTCTGAGCCCTTGTATATATATACATATATACCTTCTCCCAGTTAGGCAATCAAATACTAATCTAGGTCTTGCTGCAAAGGGATTTTTTATATGTAATTAATATCCCCAATCAGTTGATCTTAAGGTAAGGTGATTATCTAAGTGGAGTTAATCATATAAGCCTTAAAGGCAGACAATTTTCTCTGGCTGGTGACAGAAGGGGAAGCAGAGATGCAAAGTACCAGAGTGATTTGATGTACTGCTTCTGCCACTTGGCGAGGAATGTGAACATTGTTGACAAGCTGAATGTGGTACCCAGATAACATTCAGCAAGGAAACAGGGATTTTAGTCTAAAACCACAAGGAACTCAATTCTGCCAATAACTTGAATGAACTTGGCAGTGGATTTTTTCCCCCAGAGCCTCCAGATAAGAACTCAGCCCAGCCAACGCTTTGATTTCAGTCTTGTGATACCCTGAACCCAGTCAAGCTGTGCTGATCTTCTAACCTACAGAACCATAAGCTAATAAATGGGAATTGTTTGTAGCCACTAAGTTTGTGGTAACTTGTTACACAGTTATAGAAAACTAATATAGATGGCCTATGAGAGGTGTATCTAGAATGCCAATCTTATGGAGTTTGGGCGTTCTTTTTCAAGTTGCACTACGTATTTTGAAACAGTGGCTATTATATAGTGTTGTATCCCAACAAGTAGAATAATTGGGTCTGGAAACAGAGAGATAGAAGTAGCAATGAACTATCTCCTTTGTTGCTTTGTACTTTTTTCAATTCCACAACTTTAGGTTGTTTTGGACCAGAGTTCTTGGTTCTAGGCATGGGATGATGGAGACTTCCACCAGGAGACACAGATTCCATTCCACTAAATCTAAATTCTGGTGACCACCTGGTAATTTACAGATGCCTCATACCAGTAGACCTGCTAATAAAGGAAGGAATTACTATACCAGCAAGAAGAATTGAGTCTGATTTTCATGAAGAGACAGGACTGGTATTATATAATGGAGGCAGATATGGTTATGCCTGAAACTCAGGGGTTTCACTGGGTCTTAATTCTCTCATGCCCAGTAATGGCCATGATTTGGCAGTTGCAAAAGCTCTAGCCTAACAGTAAGCAGAGATTCAGACCCCTAAGAATAGACAGTAATGATGACCCAGTAGGCTATTCACCCAGTGGTTCTTAATGAGTATGGGGTTTAGTTCCCCCAACCCCTGCTCCAGGAATATTTGGCAATATCTGAAGACATTTTTGTGATCACAATGTTGGAAAAGGTGTGCTCCTGGCATTAGTCAGTTGAGGCCTGGGCTTAATATCCTATAATGCACAAGACATTCCCCATAGCAAAGAATTTTCTGCCCAAAATATTAATAGTGCTTGAGGCTGAAGGTATCTGAGTTAGACCAGCAGAAATGCTGACCAAAGTTAAAGGGAATATAGAAGCAGTGACAGAGGAAGGAAATGATAATATATCATCAGTTTTAGCCTTGGGATCAATTTTAGGAATGGACTGCTACTGTTACATGCCTATATGTGTGTAAAGAATATAACAAGCCATTTTCTTGAGATTGAGTAAGAGATGAATGGAGCAGAGTGATGCAAAAGTTGTACTCCCCCTAGCTCTCAGTGTTCCATATTTAATCTCTTGGCACTAACATATCTAGGCCCTCAGGGCTGACTTCCTTTCACCAGTATCTATGGCTCTTTGCCTGAGTGCTTGTTCACTCACTCTCTGTCCATTGTAGCCTGCTCCACCTGAAAGAACCCCAAACCAGAAGTGCTGGAGATTTAATGCCTACAGTCCCATCTACCAGATCCTAAAGGAACAGCCTCAAAAAATGAATAACAAGAACTAGAATCTTTGGCCATCCAGTGGGATAGCTTGAAGGACATGTTCTACATTGGCTTTTGGAATTCCCTGTGGGATTCATCCCCACTTGCTTGTAAGTGGTAGCTTGTTTGGTAATGCACTGTTTATGACTTTCTCCCTTTTTCTGTCTTACATCCCCAATCTCCTACGGGTATTTTTGGGCATCACCTGTCACATAAACTCTTTGTATTTCAATCCTTATCTGCTTCTGGCGAAGTAAAGTCTACTTCTGGGGAAACCCAAATTAAGACAAAATTTGGAGATTTTTAAGCCAGAGAATGACACTACCTAACTGTTATTTTTATTTATGCTACTTTAAAAGTTTTTTTTAAAGATTTCTTTATTTGAGAGAAAGAGAAGAGAGAGAGTGCCTGTGAGTGGGGGGGAGGGGCACAGGGAAAGAGAACCTCAAACAGACATCCCACTAAGCATGGATCATGATGTGGGGCTCAATCTCATGACCCTGAGATCATGACCTGACCCAAAATCAAAAATCAGATGATCAATGAACTGACTCACCCATGTGCCCCTGAAATAGCCATTATAGCTATTTTGTGACAAATGGGAAATTGGGAGGGCGAGCAATAATGTAAGCGGGGAAACTAGACAGGAAAGGCATTTCAACGTCCAACAGATATGCTGGGGGCTTGCACCCATGGAGCATCAGATTAGGTTAGAAATGGATGGATTAAAGATAGAGCTGGAGATAGAGAAAAATGTAAAATTTTGGCATGAATAATTAGATGTATTCTTGAGAAGAAAGGAGGATGGGGAAGCTGATGATGCAGGAATGCTGAGCAGATAGGACAGGGCAGGAGGAATAAAAATGTCTTTTTTGCACGTGTTCACTTGGTGAATTTTATTGTACTTCTAAGGTTAGGTGCTGAGTAGACAATTAAAATATTTCTCATTACCATCATTTTACCACCTCAATCCATTTATATCTATAAACACACTTGAGGAAAACGGATATCAGTTGTATCATTTACTGTGTTGTTTGTTTTCTCAGTCCTCACCTCACCCGTCAGCATTCAGGCTTGGGATGCTGGAGCTGAGGCTCTGGGAGTCACATGGCCTCTTTTTCAGCGGCTCTGTGTCAGGATCCGCCAATAGGGAGACCTGGAGGGAGGCTGCAAGGCAAGAGGAAGGTCAGGGAACTTATTCCTTCTCATCTGCTTCATGCAGGCTCCAGGTAGAATTCTGTTCCTGTCAGCATCTCCCTAGCAACACCTGTCCCCATGGGCAGTAGTAATTCCTTCTTGTAGCAGTGACTGCATCTCTTGGCAGAAGACTCTACCGTCACAGAATCAGCTTCTGTCTATACCCTCAGGAGCCCAGCACCAACCGCCAACACCCTTGCCTCAAAGTCTGAATTTCATCTTTGTGAAACCCTCTCCGACTTCACAGTATGAATACATCCAACATCTTCCCTTTGTTTCTTCAGCCCTGGGGGTGCTAACTGCTTACGCAATTGCTATCTCTATGATTCTGTAGAGTTCCCTTTTCACCTCTTCAGTCACCTCTTTAAGAACTCTATACCTCCCTATTCTAATTGGATTGATTTCCTTTTTTAATGACTAGACGCTGACTATAAACTGGGACATAGTATTTCTCCCCTGTATGAGTCAGAGTTCTCCAGAGAAACAGAATCGATAGGATGTGTATTTATATATTATTATACATGATTATGAGGTAGACAAGTCCTAAGATCTTCAGGGTGAGTCAGCAAACTGAGGCTCCTGGAGACCTGATGGTTTAGTTCCAGTTGATGTCCAGGGTCCTGAAAACCAGGAAAGCCAATGGGGTAGCCTCTGTCTGAAGGCTGGGAGGCTGGAGACCAGAAAGAGCCATTATTTTAGTTCAGATCAATCAGCCAGGAAGAATTCTCTCTTACTTGGGCGATTATTATCAGCCTTTTTGTTTTATTCTGCCCTTCAACTGATTGGATGAGTCCCATCTACATGAAGGAGGCAATCTGCTTCACTCAGTCAATTTCAAAGTTAATCTCATCCAAAAACAATCTCACAAAAACAGAACAAAGTTTGGCCAACTATCTGGGCACCCCATGACTCAGTCAAGTTGACACATAAAAATAGCCATCATATTTCCATTTATTCACTTCTTCTAAGTTTTTTCTTAAAGAAGAATTTTATAGTTCTTGATCTATGTTCGTATTACTCATTTCTAGTTAATTATGCAATATTTTATACTTTGCTGTTTGTATGCAAGGGGTAACTTTCCAATACACAATCTGGCTGATTATTGCTGAAATAAAGGAAAAGTTTTTATTTCCATTTTCATTTTAAATAACCGTTTTTTTTCTGAGGTTAAGGAAAGAAGAGAATTATATATTTGGGGGGATAATCACTGGAGATATTTCTAACAGAATATATATTAAAAGCCTTTTACAGCACTAGAGCAACCTAACTATCCAGGCAAATGTCTGTATCATAGTATGTATTCACTGGGAAAAATTGAGAAGGCGTAGTAGAGACCACTGAGACAAGAACTATCACAGCACACATTACTTACAAAGGCAATAATTTTTTTTTAGATTTTTTTTTTAATTTATTTGACAGAGAGAGATCACAAGTAGGCAGAGAGGCAGGCAGAGAGAGAGAGAGGGAAGCAGGCTCCCTGCTGAGCAGAGAGCCCAATGTGGGGCTCCATCCCAGGACTCTGAGATCATGACCTGAGCCAAAGGTAGAGGCTTAGCCCACTGAGCCACCTAGGCGCCCCCAAAAGGCAATAATTTCTAAAGGAAATACTGTTTATAGTGAATTACAAATGTTATTGGTGATGCGATCTGTGAAGGTATAAAAGAAAATTTCATTTTTTTCAGTATGAGAGTCTTGATAGGTCAATTTTGCAACGATCAATCAAAACAAGTTTAAAAACAAATGCTGTTTTTAATGGGATTTATGTTGTTCAGAGAATGGGGTATGTAGCTGTTAAATGTCTTTATTTTGATTCAAATACTTCAGTGGGGACTATGATTAGCAGAAAATAAAAGTTGGGGGTTTCAGTTTAAGAAAGGCAGAGTTGACTGCAAACAGATTTCCATGTGAATTAGTGTTATCGATGCTATTGTGTTGTCGTTCTGCATTTCCACCAAGGTCAAAATAAGGGAGTTAAACTGAGCTCAAGCAGAATTTATATTAGGTAGAAGAGAACTTGCATTAAAAGGGCAAGTTTATAATATATTTTGGGAACCTACCTATGTCTTTCTTTAGAACAGGAATAGGCAAAGTTTTTCTGTGAAGTGTCAGATAAGTAAAAATCTTAGTCTTGGCGGGGCCACACAGTCTCTGTCACAGTTACTCAACTCTGACCATGTAGGACGAAAGCAGCCTTGGACAGTAGTAAACAAATGGATGTAGCTATGTTCCCACAAAACCTTGCTTACAAAAGTGGACGGCGGGCCAGATTTGGGCCCTAAGTTGTAGTTTACCAGCCCTGCTTTAGAAGATCAGAAGCAAAAGACTATAAAATCAATTTTCCAGAAAGAAACATTTTTGGGGAGTTTTGTTTAGCAGTCCTCAAAATACATGAGAGCTCAGGGGCTCCGTACCACCAGCCTTTCTCTTCCATGTGATCCCCTTCTGAGGATCCTGTCGGATAGCTACACCCTTTCGGTTTTCGAGTTTTGACTCTTAAAAGTGTTGTATGTGGGCACCTGCATGGCTCAGTTGGTTAAGCAACTGCCTTTGGCTCAGGTCATGATCCCGGAGTCGTGGGATTGAGTCCTGCATCTGGCTCCCAGCTCTGCGGGGAGTCTGCTTCTCCCTCTGACCTCCTCCCCTCTCACACTCTGTCTCTGTCAAATGAATAAATAAAATCTTTGAAAAAATAAATAAAGTGTATGATTCTTTTTTTTTTAGATTTTTATTTATTTATTTATTTGACAGACAGAGATCACAAGTAGGCAGAGAGGCAGGCAGAGACAGAGGAAGGGAAGCAGGCTCCCCGCTGAGCAGAGAGCCGGATGCGGGGCTCCATCCCAGGACCCTGGGGTCATGTCCTGAGCCAAAGGCAGAGGCGTTACCCTCAGAGGCGTAACCCTCAGAGGGTTAACCCACTGAGCCACCCTATGATTTCTGAGCCATGTTACTGATAAAAGTTTTCAAATCCTCTTCTGATGGAATTTTTTATTTTGTTTTTAAACATATTCAAGTGTGTTTCACTACAATAAATTAGGCTAATAAACTGGCCTGCCTATCCTCATCCTCTAGCAAGGGCACTTGCATCACCTGTAGCTTCTGTTATGTAGGTGGCTATATTTTCTGATTCTGACTTTCAGAATCAGCGGATTGTGCCTTATTCTAGGGAAGCCCAGTAACAGACTGGCCACTGTGCTAGAATGTACTTGGTGTGCTAAAATGCGATAGGCCAGCTAAGACAGACTGGAAAGCTCCCAGAGGTCAGGCACATAATGTAAAAGACTGAAAGGTCCAGTGACAAATACTGTCATTCATTTTCTGCTGCTTAGTGGCACTCCTCTAAAATAAGCCAGTGCATAAAGACTCATATAAAAGGGAAAAGAATCTCAGCTTAGTGTGGGACACAGTTGGGAGTGGTCGCCACCTGGACTGCATTAGCACTGTCTGGGGGACTAGAGCTAATCTGTTCAAGTAATTGTTACTGTGAAAAAAAAAAAATGCCTGGAATTTAAGAACCTCTTTTTTGTTATTGTTTTGTTGTTTGTTTTGCAAGAAGTGACAAACATTAATATATTTTTTTCTTTCAGTAAAAGTTTCCCAATTTTTAAATGTTCCACATTAATTCAATTTTTTAAAGATCTGTGAGGGGGGAAACAATATATGTACTTGAAACCAAACAGATCTGAACGCTTAAAATGAACTTTGAGCCGTAATTTACAACTTCTGTTGTAGAGATCGGGTTTCTTTTCTTTTGAAGAGCTTAAATTTGAATGATAAAGACATATATAACAGGCTTATCTAAGAGGCATAAAAGGCAGAAAGAAACTGACAGAAGATGAGACAGAGTGGGAGCTACTGGCAAAATGAAGTCATCTATCCCTAGAACACAGTCTGTGTCTAGTAAATATTTGCTTTTCAGATTGAATAAATTGAATAAACAAATCTTCAAGTTAAATATTTGAACTACCATGAGTATGAGTAAGCAGAGTAAGTGAATTGGGAGTAAGTCAGTTGGGAGAAGAGCAGAAAAGACATACAAAGAACAGTAGAAACTCAAAAGATCATTTAGACCATGAGAGAGCAAGGGAAAGAATCTGGTCCTGGGAGTTGCCGCTTTTCATTCCAGTTCTAGACGTTTGCCACCTGTAACCTTATAGTAAAGTCTTCTTATCTTTAGCTGACCTGAGTAGCTTTGTAATTTCTTGGTAATTAAAAGAATCTGAACCAAGCATTATTGAGTAATCTGGTTATTGCAGAATCAGTGAATATGGGGACATGATGGTCAGTCTTACTGGTGGGGCCCTAAGGAAACTCATATGCAAAGTATATACAGTTACAAAATATAAGAATTGTTCATCATTCGTGGCAGCTGGGTTTCTCAGTCAGTTGAGGTCTGCCTTTGGCTCAGGTCATGATCTCAAGTCTGGGGTTCCAGCCCCCAGTCCAGTTGAGCTCCTTGCTTAGTGGGGAGCCTGCTTCTCCCTCTGCTCTTCCCCATGCTCCTGTTCTCACTCCCTCACTCTCTCAGAGAACTAAAATCTTTGACAAAAAAAAAAAAAAAAAGAATTGTTCATCATTCAGTGATGTACATTGTTGTCAGTTAATTTGAGATTATAAATAATCTATATATATTTTATATATAATTTTATTTATATATAGATTATAAATAATCTATATATTTATTATAATTTATTATTTATAAATAAAATCATTCAAAGGCTCTGATACAATCTGGTTCAAGTGATACTTAGAGCAATTGGAAAATAATTCAAAGAAAGAGTGAAGATCTAAAAAAGTTACGCTTTAGTGAAGGAGTTTGGATGGTACGCTATACAAAATACTTTAAATATAGTTTCTGGTAGGGGCACCTGGGTGGCTCAGCGGGTTAAAGCCTCTGCCTTCAGCTCAGGTCATGATCCCAGGGTCCTGGGATTGAGACCCACATCAGGCTCTCTGCTCGGCGGGGGGCCTGCTTCCCCCTCTCTCTCTCTGCCTGTCTCTCTGCCTACTTGTGATCTCTGTCTGTCAAATAAATAAATAAAATCTTTTAAAAAAATATAGTTTCTGGTAAATTGGGATCTTGAGTTTTTTCCCATTTAAAATAATACTATACTTTTAAATTGAAATTTCATGAAGTAGAATCTTGTTTTTCAAAATTCATAAATGCTTCATTAAATCCCAGTGAATCTAATGAGTCTTTGCCTCATAATATAAAAGGGAAGTTTATCCACCTATCACATGTATTTACATGATTATTTTAGTACTCTCATTGTTGTCATATTAAAATATTTTAAATATAGATCTTATGAACACTTTTAGATTTATAAAAAGCATCCTTATTAACTCTTAGTTTTTGATAGGTAATAAGGCCACTTATTCTTTTTTTTTTTTTAAGATTTTTTATTCATTTACTTGAGAGGGACAGAGCATGAGCAGTAGGGAGGAGCAGCAGTGCAGAGGAGCAGCAGAGGGAGAGGGAGAGGGAGAAGCAGACTCCCCACCGAGCAGGGAGCCTGATTTTGCGGGGGAGCAGGGTTTCTATCCCAGGACTCTGAGAGTATGACCTGAGCTGAAGGCAGGCAGAAGCTTAACCCACTGAGCCACCCAGGTGCCTGAAGCCACTTGTTCTACACAGCTTGAGGTAGTTTGGGCACTCTAAGGTTGATTATTAGATTAATCTGTGCTAATTAACACATGTCCATTGTAGCCATGCCTCTTTTTAAAGTAGTGGACTCAGCAAGAGCATTGAATTTGCCTTACTGTGCTGACTAATTTAATAAAACAATATGGATTGATCTTTTCCACTGATCCAGGGTTAAGATAAAATAATTTTAAAAACTTTAATCTAGACTTTCTTTTCCAATAGGCAAATTATCTAAAGATATCTGAAAACAACATGCTACGTTAACTATGGCTTCAACACCCAGAAGCAATAACATTTGGAGAATTTATTGATGTGACAAGACAAGGAGAAATATTATAATTGTCTAAACCATTTTGCAATATTTCTGAACTTGAAATCCATATATTTACTCATAATTTGCAGCTTCATTAGATACTGAATTTTTCCTGACCTGTTTTGGAGTATACATATTTATAATTTTTTTTATCATTGACAAAATCAGACCCTAGAAAATCTGAGCCTATGATAGCCTGGCTCTCTTTTCTAAACCACTAAGGAGTCATTGTGTGTTCATGAACTAAAAGATAACTTCAGAAATGGGAGTAGACAAAATATTGTTTTAAATGTACTTGTAAATATACTGCACAATCATGACAAACTAACACTATAACCAACTAAATTGCCACCATATTGTTTGTTATGTTAATTAATGAAACACAAGATTCTAAGCTCTCAGTTAAAGATATGGTTTCTGTGTGCATCAAGGTCCAAACAGGAAAAAAATAAAAATTAAAAAAAGATAGTACATGCATGGGGTAATTTGAAGAAGGCTTGCTTAATGAAGGGCAGAGCCACAGGTAAACCACAGGTATAGTGCAATACCCTGAAGTTTTGTAACAATAGCTGTAACAGCTATGTGAGGAAGACTGACTGGCAGAAAATATAACCTTATACAAGAAATAGAGTCAGCCCAGAATTACCCCAGGGGAGGCAGTGGGAGGACTGTATATACCCTGACCTCACTCTCCTGCTTCCTGCTAATCTCTTGATAGTGTTGCCCATTGGATGAAGTCAACCAGAAGCCTTTTAAAAATAATAATAATAATAATAAATATATATGTTATTATTATTTTTTCTTTAGAAAGAGAGACTGTGAGGGGAATGGCAAAGGGAGAGTGTGAGAGAGAATCCCAAGCAGGCTCCAGGCCCAGTGCAAAGCTCATCTCACCACCCTGAGATCATGATCTGAGCCAAATCAAGTCTGATGCTCAACAGACTGAGCCACTCAGTCGCCCCTTACACCATAGCATAGGATACAGAAGGATGGAGAATGCAACTGAAAAGTAAATAAAAGGTATTCAGTATAGATTCTGATCTTCGGTTTTCTCAAGACTTTTTTGTGTATAATCTTGGAAAGTTACTTAACCTTTCTACATCTGATAATTCTTATCTTTTAAATAAGATCTCTTACAATTCTAAACTAGCCATGATTCTCCGAAAACAACTTTAGAAAAGGAAAACAACTTCATTTGTCCCTAAATTTGCAGGGTTTTACACTACTTAATGGAACACATTTTAAAGTCTCATAACAATTTAAAGGTTTACTTTCAATTACTTCTAGTTTTTATATGGGTTTAGGACCTTATTACTTACTCTTGGCAATTGACCTAACTTTTAAGTACAAAGGCTCTATGGAAAGAACTTTAACTATTTAATATTTTCCTTCCTATGAAATAATTCTTTTGAACTTCTGTGCTATAATTCATTTTGTCTTATACATGAAAGTTTTCACCTTTAAAAATGTATAGGTATTTAATTTAAAATAATTTGTTCTTTTGTAATACTAAAACCCAAAATTATAGCATAATTCTAATTTATTTTAGATATTACTTAGCATGGGAAATTGTTTTCAAAAAATATGAATGAGTAAGTAATATTGATTGAGTCAAGAAGATTTTGAATTAGATATTTATACATTTTTATTTAAACTTACACACTCATATTATATAAATATTAGAGACTGATTTTACAGAAAAGGAAAGTAAGGAGTAGAGATATTAAGTCCTAGGTCACTTAGGTAATAAATGGTCATCAGGATTTGAGCACATATCTATCTCATCCCAAAGCTGAGACATTTCCTGAAATATACAACATAGCATTTATTCTCCCCTTCACTTCCTCTAATAATTTTTTTTAAAATATTTTATTTATTTGACAGAGAGAGATCACAAGTGGAGAGAGAGAGAGAGAGAGAGAGGAGGAAGCAGGCTCCCTGCTTAGCAGAGAGCCTGATGTGGGACTTGATCCCAGGACCCCGAGATCATGACCCGAGCTGAAGGCAGAGGCTTAACCCACTGAGCCACCCAGGCAGCCCTCCTCTAATAATTTTTACTGCACAGTATTTGCCTGTGTTTTGAGAAAATCACATGAGCATCTGTGTTATGGTTAGATTTCAAGTTTGAAGCAGAACATCTGTAAGTAGAGAATTATAATGAGATTCTTGTTTAGTAAGTGGTCTGTGTCTATAACAATGCATTTTTGAGATCTGGAAAGTTGAAGTTAACACTCAAAACAAAGTACACAAAAGATGCTGTTTACATTTACGATTTTCATTGTTGACATATTTCAGGTTTAAAATTTAAGCTTGTTGATTCAAGACAAATGAGGCAAGAATTGAAATTCTCGGGGATGTGCTTTCCTATTCAAAAGAAAATACAGTGGGTGTGGAAAAAGATAGTGAAGGTTTGGAGAGATTCTATTTCCAGTAATGGTAAAATAGCTTACTGTGGCACAACTTTGTTACTGAGAACAACCAGTAAAGTTGGGGGGAAAAAAGCCCAAAAATCTGACCCACAACATCAGAGAACTGGCAAGATGGCCAGGGTGGGAAGGAAGGGAAACAAGTTGAAATAAACCTGACGTTCTTTATCCCTTTTCCTTTTAAAATTATTTGCCAATTGATGTCATGCACAGCTGAGGGGCCAAGAAGTTTAAAAACAAGAGGCACTTAATGGATAAGAAACTGAGCAGATTTTTGACAGTCTCAGAGGCTGGTGAGACAAATATTGGAAATCAAGTAGTATCAAAGAGCAGATGTCCTGGAAAATACTCAAGATCCATATTTAGGAATCTGAAACTATTATAACCTAAGAGGCAGGGTAAACTGAAAATATACCAGTTCTCAGAAAGGACTGAAAAACAACTTTAAACCATCTCAGTCCTAAACTGAATAGCTATCTTGTCTTACTCAGACTGCTTGGCATGAAGCAAAGATATGTATTTGGTTTGTTTGTTTTGTTTTCCTGAAGAGATAATCACATCAGCTAGATCCTCAGGTAATCTTTCTTTTATTTTTTTAAATATTCAGGACTGGCATGTAACGAAAAATAAAAAATATCAAGAATTCCAAAAGAAGGGCAAATGACTATATATATATATATATATATATATATATATATATATATAAAGAAAAACAGTCCTCCAGGTAATCTAAATATTAGAATAATCATACCTGACTTTAAAATAACTGAGATTAGTGGTGTCTGGATGGTACAGTCAGTTAAGCATCTGACTCTTGCTTTGGCACAGGTTGTGATCTCAGGGTCATGAGATCAAGCCCTGCATTGTGCTCCACGCTTAGTGCAGAGTCTGCTTAGGACTCTCTATCCCTCTCAATCTCTCCCTCCCCCCAGCTCTCGCTATCTGTCTAAAATAAATAAATAAATAAATAAACAAATAAATAAATCTAAAAAAAAAAACGAGATTAAGATGTCCAAGAAAATATATGACAAAACTGAAAAAGTCACCAAGAAACTGAAATATATAAAATAGAATACATTGAGCATTCTAGACCTGAAGCAAAACTGAATAACTTTAAGAATTTCATACATGATTGCATGGAGCACTGGGTATGGTGTATAAACAATGAATCTTGGAACACGGAAAAAATAAAATAAAAAAAAAAGAATTTCAAACATGTATTTTAGCAGCAAGTTAAACATAGCAGAAGAGAAGATTAGTGAACCAGAAAATATGTCAATAGGAAATAGCTATATTGAAGCGTAGAGTAAAAAGGATGGGAAGTACATAAAAATAAGCTTATGAGACATGATAAAAAGAAGAGTAAAAAAGATGGAAAGTACATAAAGAAGAGCTTATGAGACATGATAAAAAGTTAAAACATTGGTATTTTGGAGGTCCTCAGGAGAGGAAAGAGAATGAGCAGAATAAGTATTTGAATAAATAGTGATGAATATTTTCCAAAATTGTCAATAGATAGTGTTACAGTTAATCTTAATGTGTCAACTTGACTGGGTCACAGACTGCCCAGAAATTTAGGTCAAATTTTATTTTGGATGGGAGGGTATTCCTGGGTGTTATTAACATTTAAACAGTATACTGAGTAAAGCAAATTGTCTTCTTAAGGTAGGTGGGCCTCATCCAATCAACTGAAGGCCTGAATAGACCAAAAAGTCTTAGTAAGGGGGAGTTTTCTCCTGCCTGACTGCTTGAGCTAGAACACTGGACTGAGACTGAAACACCGGTTCTTCTTGGGTCTTGGATCTTTCAGCTTTCAGACTAGAACTTACACCACCAGTTCCCCTAGTTCTTGGGCCCTTGGACTCAGAGTGGAACTATATACATTGTCTTTCCTGGGTCTCAGTTTGCCAGCTACAAATCCTTGGACTTCTCAGCCTCCATATCACTACATGAGCCAAATCCATCATACATACACACACACATGCACATACACATACATCCCATTTGTTCTGTAAAATTCTATAAATACAGATATTAAGCTACAAATTCAAGAAATTTCTTTAAAACCCATTCAGCATAAATACAGAATATCATTCTTATGTATGTCACTGTCAAATGGTTATAAATCAAACACAGATCTTCAAAGCAGTCAAGGTGAAAGCATACTGTTTTCAAAGAAGAAATGATCAGATGGAGAACTGATATTCCAATGGAAATAAAGGAAATAATAAGACAATGAAATGATAAATTTAAAGTACTGAGAAAAATCATCAACTTACAATTCTATATCCAGTAAAAATACCCTTCAAGAATAAAGACCAAGTAAAGGTAAAGGCTTCTCTGGACTAACAACAATTTAGAATTTTTTTTTTCAACGAATAGGCACTTAAAAGAAATATTGAAGAGAGTTCTTCAGGCAGAAGCAGCATGATTACTTATGAAAACATAGGGATACAGAAATAAATGATGATGTACAAAAAAAGATAAAGATATGGAGAAATCCAAATGTATGTTTCACAAAACACCAGTAATTATTGCTTTAGAGTTTTTAATGTATGTAGAACTCAAAAAGAGGACTATAATAAATACAAGATGGGAGGAACTTAAGGGAGATAAAGTTTAAATATTGGCATTGTCATTCAGGGAAGAGATTGAAATAGAATGCATGTAGTAACATCTACAGATATTCACTAAGGAAAGTTTTAATGTGTATGGTATTCACTAAGGAGAAAATGAATGCATAATTAACAAGTGAATGAGAGTTTAAAAAGTGATGAAAAGCTGATTAATTAAAAAAATGGAAGTTGGGGATAACTAGAAAACATCTTAAGGTGTTAGATTTAAACTTAAGCAAAAATTACATTAAAACAAATATTCTAAATAATTTAATTTGAAGATCATGATAGATAATTTTCATAACAAGTTAATTCATGATTTTTATGCAGAAATAACACTTAGTAAGGAGTTTAACTCATACTTATGAGTTAAACCTAGCATATTTATAACCAGTTCAGGAAAGAATCCCTAAGGCACATTTATAATTTAGGAATAATGAAATGAATTACTGACAAAACTTTCTTCCAAAGGATGGGAGGGAAGGCAACTGAGTCTCCACAAATCAGACATAATTTATACATCTATAAATTTATGGGATTACACAAGAGCTCAAAGATAATGAAAGGTTAGAAGTAGATAACCTGTAGAGCTATACACATTATGGCACTTTTCTCTCCAATAAAGATTTCTAGAATGAATATAAAAACAAAACATAATTCACATTCTTTGTAAGAGAAACATCTTAAATACAAGGATTCATGAAAGTTTAAGGTAAAAGAATGGAAAAATGTGTTCCATGTAAAAAACTAATGAAAAATTCAGTGTAGTCAAATTATCATCAAAGACTTCATGATAAGTAACACATTTCACAATGATAAAGGGCTCTATCAAGATAGATTATTTATGATAATTCTAAATTTTAATGCACCTAATACTACCATCCCTTCAAATTATATAGAAAGAATGGACAGGTTTGAGTAAATTTTCAAGCATCATAAAAGATTTTGAACACAAGTTTTTCAGTAACTCATACAAGCAGACCAAAAAAAACCAATAATATAGAAGATTTGAATATCATGGTTAACAAGTATATGTGCTCTTAAACACACATATGCAAGACTCATAATATTGTACTCAAAACTGAAAAAGAGTACATATATAATATATACCAAAATCTCAACAAATTCCAGAAGAATAAAATCCTACAGAATATTTTCTCTGATCATAGTGGAAATAAGCAAAAAAATCAATGGCAAAGAGATAACATGAGAATTCTTAGGTATTTGGAAATGTAAGCAAGGTATTTCTAAATAATCCAAGGGTAAAGATGCAATTATAATGAAATTAGAAAACAAATTTTCAGCTAAGTGGAAATGAAAATAAGATATATGTTAAATTAGTTTTATCCAGTTAAAGCAGTACTTATAATAGAAGGTATAGTATGTCTTAAGTTTGTTTCTCCTAGAAGCACTCCCTAAATCAAGGATTTTTCAGAAAATGCTCCAGAGAAACTGATGAGAGAGTGGAGAAATCAGGTTGCTGAAATGCAAAAACCCAAGAAATTTGTGATTTCACTTAAAGACTCATCCTGTCTGATCCGGTAGAGAACTCCAGAGCTAAAAGTGCCCATTAGTGTGAGTCTTTTCTAGGAGACAGAGAGCTAACTTTTCATCCTCTGAATCAGTTTGTATCCCACTGTGGTCTCTTCCAGGAAGTTGTAAATTCCTAGGTACCTCAAACTCTCCAAATAATCAAGGCTGCTCAAGAAATCCAAAGGTGAAACTGGGTGATTTGAAGGCAGAGTACAAGGTAGCTAAGAAAATCTACATGGCATAAATGGGAAATTTAAAATCCCAGGCATGTAGAAATCTCCATATGGGTGAGGTAGTTTAAAGTACCTGATGTAAGAAGGTTGTAGCTACACACAAATAGGAACAAAAAAACATAGAAATAAGGAGAAGAGGGCACAGCACTAGGAGATACAAGAGGGTTTGAGCAAGGCACCATGTTGTCCATTAGATCGTTTTAGTCTGAAAATTAATCTCTAAGAGTCCATCTCAAGAAGTCAGAAAAGCAAAAGTGTATTATACAAACAGTGTAGAAATATAAAAATAATAAATATGAGAGTAGAAATTAATGACTAGAAGGCAAAACAGAAAACCAGCATATGTTTCTTCTTAGAAAATACTAATGAAATTAATCTGGTAAAATCACCTATCAAAAAATTAAAAGAAATACAAATTGCCTATATCAGGAATTTTAGAAAAGGTGAATATCCCTACAGATCTTATGGGTAATAAAAACATTGTATTTCTCATTTTATGTGAGGAAAATAATGAAAGAAATAACTATGCCATAAATATGAAAATGTAGAGAAATAAATTCTTAGGTCAAAAATAAACTAACCTCAAGTGGAAACAGTATGAAATAGAAAATATGAAGTTTTCATAGCTACTGAAGTAATTGAATCTGTATTTGAAAACCTTTTCAAAGAAATTATAGGCCCAGATGGTTTCATTGGTAAATTCTACAATATATGTAAGGAAGATATTACACTAATATGAAAACTCTTTCAGAGAATAGTAAAATTTATTTTCCAAGGCTAGCAAAATCTTGGTCCCCGAAACCTGACCAGAACATTATAAGAAAATTATAGGTCTTTCTTTCTTATTAGTTTAGCTGCAAAAAAATATTTAAATACAATATTAGCAATCAAAACCAATTAAATATAGAATAATACTCTATCAAGACCAAGTTGAATATATTCCAGGAGTGTACAATCATTTTAACATTCAACAATTAGTCAATTTAATTCACCACACTAACAGAATAAGAGAGTAAAAACTATATTATCATATCAATAGACAAAGAAAAAGTATTTGAGAAAAGTTAAAATCCATTCATGATAAAACTAGGAATAGAAGAAATTACCTTCAACTGAAAAAAAGCATCACAGAATTATACAAAAAAAAAAAAACAACCCATAATAGTGAAATATCTAAAGCTTTCCCTTAGAGAATAAGAACAAGACTACAATGTCTGCTCTTAAACCTCGATAATGATCTCAATCTAATATTGTATTCTTGCTTAGCAGTGAAATGACACAGGAAAAGGGAATAAAAATAAAAGGATTAGAATTCTGCTTCTAGAAAAATATATCAAACAATAGTTTTCAGACAATGATTATCGGCCAATGGTGACAGTGATCTCTGAGAAAGGAGAAACAAACAAGGTAAGTCCCACAATTGCTACAGTTTATGACCTTGGGAACACTGGGAGGAAAAACCCTGGCGACTCACACCAGTCTACTTGAGCTGAGGGGACAGAACTGGGAGGCCAGGGAGGCCAAGGTTAAGTTTACAAGAATAGAGAGCTTTACAGAGAACTGCACAGAGAGCTGCACAGAGAACTCCAGAAATCAATAATGGGCCTTTGAATATTCAGTGAAGAACTAAGGAGCATGTGTATAAGAAACTACCTGAGGCCAGAGAGACCATATCCTTGGAGTTGGCAAAGGTCTGGGAATAGTTTCTGTTCCTACTAGGCAGATACAAATAGAATAACCAGAATGGTTTCACCTTAATGATGGAGGAGATGATGGGGGAAAAAAAGCCCTAAATAAAAAATATCTGGTCCTGCCTAACGAAGCTTAAAAGCTAGCCTTAAAAGAAAAAAAAAAAATCAAACTATTTACCAAACAAATTAGCATTTTTCAGAACAAAGCCCAGAGACATTTATAGAAATACAGACATTTCTAGCACTATGTGAAAATTCATGATGTTTGTCAGCCAATCAAAAATTGCCAAGAAAGAAGCAGGAAAATATGGTTCAGAATGTGGTGAAAAATCAACCAATAGAAACTGATGTAGAAAAGACATGTATGATAATTAGTAGATGTGGGCACTGAAAATTTTTTTATAATAATATTCCATGTATTCCATGAAAGAGAAAAGATTGTGTATAATTAGGAAATAGAAATATGTATAAAAAAGAAGCAAATCAAACTGATAGAGGTGGAAAATAAAATTCCTAAGATGAAAAATACATAAGATGAGATAAAATACAGATAAGACATTGTAGAAGAAAGGTTAGTAAACTTGAAGAATAGTAATCAAAACTAAATTAAATGATACAGAAGATATTAAAAAAAAAGAACATCAGGATCTGTGGGACATCTTCAAGAAGGCTTGGTAAACTAAGACCCTAAGTAAGTGTGGAGGGAGGAAATAGAGAAAATGTTAATGATAGATTTACCAAATTTTATGGAAATTATAAACTCAACAGTTCTAAGAATTGCAACAATTGCAAGCACAGGAAACAAGAAAATCACACTATGGATTATCATAATCAACTTGCTTAAAATAAGTAATAAAGGAAATCTAAAAATAAGAGAAACAAGACATTACATTGAGAGGGACAAAGGTAAAAATGACAATATAATTCTTGTTGGAAATGATTCAGACCATAAGAGAGTGCAGCAGCACCTTTAAAATGCTGAAAGGAAAACACAATCTCAAATTCTGTATCCTCACCCTATATATAAGGGACAATAGCTTTAAAAATAGCTAAAATAAGGAGTTTTAAGGACAGAAAAGCTGAAAGAATTGGTTGCCAGCAGATCTCCACTATAGCAAATGGTAATGAAATCCTTTAGGCAGAAGGAAAATGATTCCAGGTAAAAATATGCATCTACACAAATGAATGAGTAATATCAAATTTGTGAATATACAGATAAACATAAAAGACTTTTTCTTAGTTTAAAAATCTATTTTTAAGATATTGAACTATTTAAAACAAAAGTAATAACAATGTCTTGGGACCTTTTGACATATGAAGTAATAAAATATATGACAAGAATAGATAATACAAAGGCTGGAAGAGAGGAAGTGAAGCATACTGTTACAAAAGTCTATACTTTGTGAAGTGATATAATATTACTTGAAGGTGGACTGTGATAACTTAAAGAGGTATGCTATTAACCTTAAGCCACTTGCCAAAATAACAAAGAGTTACAGTTCATAATGCAAAAAAAGAAGATATGATAGAGTCATACATTTACTCAATCTAAATAGAGGCAGAAATATAATAAAAAAGGAAACAACACATGGACTAAGAAGAAAACAGAGAGCAAGATGGTAGATTTAAATCCAGCCATATCAACAGTCACATAAAATGTCAATGATCTAAGCACAATTAAAAGGCAGACATTGACAAATTGAATAAATTAAAACAAATAACAAAAAAACAACAAAAGACCCAAGTATTCACTGCTTTCAAAAAAGACACTTTATACTATGTGAATACTAATCAAAAGAACATTGCAGTGGTTATATTAATATTAGATAAAGTAGATAACTCAATCAAGATTTTCAGAAGTTCAAAACGTATAAAGCAAAAATGCATAGAACTGAAAGGAGAAATGGAAAAAATTACAAATAGTTGGTTTTTCAACAAACATCTCTAAAAAATTGATAGAAGTACATGGAAAATCAGTAAATATGTAGAAGACTTGAGAAACACTATCAACTGACTTGGCTTAATTGAAATTAATGGAATACTGCATGGAACAAACAGCAGAATACACAATGTAAGATGGTATAATTACTGAGGAAAATACTATGTTGTGGTTTTGTAAAACACTAAACATGTTAACCATATAATCTAGCTATTTAACTGAAGTATTTAGTGAAAGAAAGATAAAAGAATATATCCACACAAACATGTGTGCCCAAATGTTCATAGCACCTTTATTTGTAAAAGCCAAAATCTGAAAACAACCCAGCTATCCCCAACAGGAAAATGGATCAACAAATTGTGATGTGTATGTGGAATACATCTCATCAATGGAAAACAATGAGCTATTGATACATGTAATAACACGGATGAATTTCAGAATAGTTGTGCTTAGTGAAATAAGTCAGAACACTAATATATGCAGTGTGATTCATTTATATGAAATTCTAGAAAATACAAACTAATCTGTAGTGACATAAAGCAGAATAACTGTTGCCTAGGAATGAGAAGTGTGTTGGTATGAGATTCATGAAGGAGTGATTACAAAAACACATGAAGAAATGTTGTGGACTGGTGGATATGTTCATTACTTATTGTGATGATAGTTTTAAGAGCATATACATATGTCAGAATTAATAAGTTTGTACATTTAAAATGTGAATTCATTGTCAATTACACCCCAATAAATCTATCTCTATACATAAATATTGGAAAGAAAGAAATATAGTTGTCACTATCACAGATAACATAATTAAGAATCTAGAAAATCCAAAAGTAAGGGCACATAAACGATTGGAAATAATGTGTTGTTAGATACAATACTGCTGGATATAAAATCAATATATAAAAATGTGTTTCTATATATCATAAATAAATAAATATAAAAATATAACTTATCAAATAAAATCAAGTCTCAGAATGTAATGAAAATGTATAAAATATTTACAAAGACAACTTCAAATATAATTGAAAGAAAGCAAAGGAAATGTGACAAATGGGAGCATTAACATCAACAAATAGAGTCAATATTTTAAAGATTCAGTTATCTACAAATTAACATGTGGTTTTAATATAAATCAAGCAAAACCAAAAAATTTTGGGTGGAAATTGACACAGTGATTCTAAAATTTATATAGAAATGCAAAGGATGAGAATAATTGGACCAGTCTTGAAGAAGAATAGAAAGAAAAATGGACAACTTCCATTATAGAAACCAAAACATTGTCATAGTACATTAATTTTGATAATGTGATGTTGCTATGAAATAGATTTTCCATTAGTACAGACACAAGGAACATTCCTACATCTATGTAAACATTAACTTTGTAACAAATTTGAAATTTAAGAACAGTACAAAATAGATTGTTTTTCTAGTAAATAGTGTTGAATTGATTACACACTTAAATGTGGAAAGAATTCATTTTGATCCATAGCATTACATAAAGATTAATGCCAATATATTAGAAATGAAACTCAAAGACTATCTTCATGACCTAGGAGTGGGGAGAGGATTCTGAAACAGAATGCATTAAACATTAGAAATTTTTTCCTGAACTCTTAGAACTCAATAATAGAAAGAAAAATAATCTGATTAAAATGGACAAAGGAAAAATAAAAAATGGACAAGGGCTCTGAATAGACATTTCTCCAAAGAAGATTACAAATGCCAATAAATACATGAAAAAATGTTCAACATTATTAGTTACCAGAGAAATGCAAATCAAATACACAAAAAAATTATCACTTCACACCCACTGTGATGGCTCTAATCAAAAGAACATAATAACTAGTATTGTCAAGGATATGGAGAAATTGTAACCCCACATACATTGCTGGTAGAACTGTAAAATGGTGCAGCTTCTTTGGAAAAGAGTCTGGCAATTCCTCAAAATGTTAAACATGAAGTTACTGTATGGCTGGCTCAGCATTTCCACTCCTAGGTCTATACATAAGAAAAAGGAAACCATATGTCCACACAAAAACTTGTATATGAATGTTCCTAGCAGCATTATTCATGATAGTCCAAAAGTGGAAACAAACTCAAATGTTGAATGAATGAATAAAATGTAATATATCTGTACAACTGAATATTGTTCAGCTTTAAAAAAGAATAAAGCATTGATTCAAAATGCCACATAGATGAAACTTGAAAACATTATGGTAAATGAAAGAAACCTGCCACAAAAGACCACATACTGTATGATTTAATTTATATGAAAAATGAAGAATATGGGCGGACAGAAAGAAGATACATGGTTATCTAAGGCGGTGAGGCCTGGTGGAAAATGGGGAGGTATTGAAAATACATATGGGGTTTATTTTGATAGTGATGAAGGTATTCTAGAATGTGTCATGACACTTCCACAACTCTGTCAATATACTAAAAAACCTTTGAGTTATACACTTAAAATGGGTGAATTGAAAGGTGTGTAAATAATTCTCAAAGCTGTAGTAGGTAGGTAGGTAGTCAGAAAGCTAGATAGATGACATATATATATATATATAGATAGAGATATATCCGATTATTTTAAAATAAAAGACTTCTGATTATTAAAGAATTGCGCTGAGAGCATTAAGATGCAAGTACCCGAGTGGTAAAAGATATTTTTAGTACCTGTAATCAACAAAGGGGTGGCATTTGGAATATATAAAGAACTATAAATCAACCATACAACCTAAAGAAAGATAAACCCAAGACTTAAGTTGACCACTTCACAAAGGAGAATGTCCAGTGGTTCACTAAACATGAAAAAATGTGCTCAATCTCACTAATCCTTCTGGGAAACAGATTTAAATCAAAATGAGATATAGAAACCAGAATGAATATATTTAAAAAGACCCAAAACCCCATGCCTAGAAGAAGATGTGGAGAAACAAGAATTTCCACACACTTTAAACAGTGGTGTAAATTCACATCATCACTTTGGAGCCATTTTTGGCAGTTTCTAATAAGCCTGAGACATTTATCCTCTGATCCAGTAATAATTCTAGGAAGAAGTGAGTACTGTAGGACACTGAGCACCTATGTTCACCAAAGGAAATGCTAAGAATTTCCATGGCAATATTATAACAAATGATTACAATAATCATATAATAAACAATGAATAGAAACAAACTAAATGTTTACCAACTCTAAAAAATATACACATTATACCATGATACCGAATACTATACTGCACTGAAAATGAATGATTTATCACTACTTGCAACACATGGATCTATTTCATAAACACAGAAAAAGAAACCATATTCAAAAAAGTGTGTATTGCTCCTTTATATTAAATTCAAAAATAGATGCTGTGAGTCAGGGTGTCAGTTACCTGGGGTGAAGAGGAAAGTAACTATTAGGTGGGAAATATGATAGGGCTTCTTGGTTTTTTGTGATATGTTGCAACTGGCTTGCATCAGGTTGCAAGAGTTGATTGTTAAATGTTTGAAGTTTGCAAACTGGTTGACATCAAGTCCGTCGCTTGAAATTGGCCATACTGGGGTACTTATGCCATGGGAATTGTGTTTTGTCAAGGTGTTTTTGTTTGGTTTTGAGGTAGGGCAGCTGGTTGTTATATACTTACCAGTGTAATACTGGTACAGGATGTTTTTATTTTGTTACATTCACAGAGCTATGTACTTGTGATTTGTGAACTTTTCTTTAAGTTATACTTCAAAAGATAATTCATATTTCAAAGGAGGAGAAATGGAAGTCAGTAATTTCAAAAAAATATCTCTGTAGTATTGACTAACTCAAATCCAGGGAAAGTAGAGCAGGAGAGCAAGGTAGGCAGCTGCGAGAAAAATAATAGGGCCAAAGTACAAAGAAAAACAAGACAAAAACAAAACCACTGGTTTCTACTCCATTTTCACCACTTAAATGAAAGGGTCATGATCTTTTATTTTTTCAGAGGTCAGACAGATGGTACAAAAAATGAAGATAGTTAGCATATTTATTCACATAGCAACATTTTGTACCTCCATGCAAAAATGTTATTTCTGCTTCCTTGAAAATCACATACCTCATCTTAATATTGCAACCTGAGGATCTAGAATATTGATTCCTGGTATCTGACTGCCAAGGTTTGAATGTTGGCTTTTTATTTTTTAGGTATGTGAACTTGGGCAAATTATATAAATATAACTTCTAGATTCCTCATTAGCAAACTAGCAAAAAATGGTACTCCATCACTTACTCGTTCAAAGCAATTTATGGAGTAAGGGCTATGCACAAGGTAGGATTCTTAGAGCAGGGAATATAGCAAAAGTAAAATATACAAAGATAGATGATCTAAAGTTGCTGATATTATAAGGGGGACACAGAACAAATAAGATATATAAGTAAAATCTGTATGTGCCGTTAGCCATAGAGGAAAGTCAACTAGGGAAGGGAGAAAGGGGTGTCAGTGGTATAGACAGTTTTCACTAAAAACATTTAAGTCAAAACTTGAAGGAAACAAGAGAGCAAGATGGGACTGTCTGGGGGAGCATCATCATAGGCAAAGGGGAAAGGAAATGCAAAGGCCTGAGGTATAATCTTGCCTGAACAGTTTGAGAAATAGGAAAGAGATCATTATGACTAGAGCAGAGTGGTAAAGGGTCACAAAGAGAGGCCACTATAAGGACTGTCTCTTACTCTAAATGAGATGTGAAAGTGTGCAGAGTTTTGAGCAGAATAGTGATGGAATTGAACTTGCGTTTAATGGGACTAGTTTAACAGCTTCATTGAGAATATATTTGAGGAAAAGTATAGAAAGAGGAGGCTGTTCCTATAATCCATGTGAGAAATAATAGCTGCTTGGTCCAGTGAATTATGTCCACTTTGTACTTAATAAGGTGGGTTCAATTTTTCTATATCTTCTAATTTTTAAGACATGTCAGATATCAAGGTTTTTACATGAGAAATATCCAATTTATTAATACCGGATCAATTTCTTTTGTTCAGTTTTATTTTTTAACACATGAAGACACACATATACAAAATTCATATCCACAGATTTTTTTACTAGAATCAGAGTGTCACTGGAATACTGCTCCTAACCTTCATGACTGCTCTTTGTAGCTATTTTCCTATTTTTCACAAACGGATGAGTCTCCAGCCGGATTCTGGCTTGCTGTCTCTCCTTACTTGTTCCATATCTTTTGGTATCGGCTTTCATTTTCCTGTACCAAGTCTTAAAATATGACAAATTGAGAAACAGAAGAAACAAATAGGAGACTGACAGTGCTCTTTTAGCCCCCAGTATCAAAGTATCCTTTGATACTTATCTCAAAATATGAGAGGTTAGTAACTGATGAAAGAAATAGATGAATAAAACAGTGTCCAACTTTTGCTTAACATTAAGATAAAAGCAACAGAGATTGGCTCTTAACCACAGGTAGTGAATATGAAATGCAAATTTTTGAACATTTCCTAAATGTTATTGAAATATCCATATAAGTTTCTATTTAAAGAGTGCACATTTATTTTAAAATCTAGAAATCATCATTTCTGTACTTCCTAATAGAAGACTTTGCAAAAACCTTATAGTAAATGCTGCAGTACTATACAGTATAAATAGAATAAGTGGCTTAGAATTCTATTCAGATAGTTCTGTAGGTGGTATATCATGGATGCAGTTCATAATTTGTATGTATAAAACTGGTTCCTCTTTCCACTGGCACTGATAACAAAAACTCAGTAGTTTGAAGGTAAATAAAAGAAGTGGGAAAAAGAAGTCCTAGATAATCTACTTCTCAATAATGAGTAAATTACATGCCAATACATTAATTTATTCAGGAGTTTTACACTTTCTTCTGAAACTCTGCAAATTGGACTGACAAAAGGCAAAAAAAACCAAAACTATTGTGGTAAAATGGAAACTGTCTCCCATATTGCTTTATAAGGAAAAGTTATGAATTTGAAAATGTTGGAGTTACTATCAAAGTGTTTTTGAGTCCCGAGGAACAGATCATGCTTCTATTCCTGTTCCTTCTTAAGAGCTTCCTACATTTGTCACATTTTAGGCAGTTTAGGACATCTTTGTAGTTGCTGGAGTTGGCTAAGCAAAGTTCAGGGCAAACTAGGAATATGAGACAGAGTTAGTTTTTTGAACTAGTCGAATTCTGTCCTCTATGTAAAGTTTATGGAGGATTCAGCAGGTGGTTGTTGGCAAGGTGATCTTCACAGAGAAGAGCATCGTTGCCTAATTGGAAGACTATTAAAAAGATGGACAGGAAGAGACTGATAAAAAGCCAATTTCCCCCCCATATGTAGGGGTTATTGAGAGAAGAATACAATGATCTGTGCTATTTATTTGACCCTTATTAAGGGCCTGCACTTAGTTCTGTCTACTGGGATATTTCTGTGACTAAAGCAGACAAAGCCCATGGAACTTACATTTTAACGTGGGAAACTGTACTCATGTGAGCATACCTGGTCGTGCCTATGATGGAGAGTATTAGGGCTAGGAGACTATTCACAGTACAAATGCTTATTCTGATTCTAAGTTAGGGCCATTATTGAGTTTAGAGATTGCAGGAGGGGGGAAGAAGTGAGAGAATTTTTGATATATAGCCAAATGGTGTTGATTATCTTGATTCCTTATTCTAAATTGTCCCCATAGCAGGGGAAATGAAAATTTCCTGGGTTCACCTTAAATCCCAATTATCTTTGAAAATCGACAATAGCATTTATAGTACAGGGAACACAAAAATAGAATGACTTATTGAGTGTCTAGGATGAGTCAGGTATACATACTACATCATTTATTTCTCCAAAATTCAATTATAATACTAGTGTATAATACTTCTGTTACCAAAAATGTGACTGCTTCTCAGAGAGGTACATTCCTAAGGTCACATAGCTGCTAAGTGACAGAACTTGCCATTTAATCCCTGTCTAATTTGCTTCAAAGTCTACAAACTGTTTGGGCTGCCTGAGCCTAAGAAGAAAGATAATATGTAGATTAAAAAAAGTGTGTACAACTTTGTATAGGTCAGTGAGTAAATATGAGTGTGACTTTCCATTTACTAATAGTATGGCTTGTTTGTGATGAAAATGGAAGCAGAAGCACCACTTTTGAAAAGCTTATTCTCATACAGTTAACTTCTGCTGTGCATTCCTTTTTTAAATGGATGCTTATCCGTTCCTGATTAAAACGCTTCAAAGTATAGGGATAGAGGGAACATTCCTGAACTTCATCAAATCTATCTATGAAAAACCCACAGCAAATATCATCTCAATGGGAAAAAGCTTGCAGCCTTCCCGTTGAGATCAGGAACACGACAAGGATGCCCACTCTCACCACTCTTGTTCAACATAGTATTAGAAGTCCTAGCAACAGCAATCAGACAACAAAGAGAAATAAAAGGTATCCAAATTGGCAATGAAGAAGTCAAACTCTCTCTCTTCGCAGATGACATGATTCTTTATATGGAAAACCCAAAAGACTCCACCCCCAAACTACTAGAACTCATACAGCAATTCAGTAACGTGGCAGGATACAAAGTCAATGTACAGAAATCAGTGGCTTTCTTATACACTATCAATGAAAATACAGAAAGGGAAATTAGAGAATCGATTCCATTTACTATAGCACCAAGAACCATAAGATACCTGGGAATAAACCTAACCAAAGAGGTAAAAGATCTGTACTTGAGGAACTACAGAACACTCATGAAAGAAATTGAAGAAGACACAAAAAGATGGAAGACCATTCCATGCTCTTGGATCGGAAGAATAAACATTGTTAAAATGTCTATATTGCCTAGAGCAATCTATACTTTTAATGCCATTCCAATCAAAATTCCACTGGTATTCTTCAAAGAGGTGGAGCAAATAATCCAAAAATTTGTATGGAACCAGAAGAGACCCCAAATCGCTAAGGAAATGTTGAAAAACAAAAATAAAACTGGGGGCATCACGTTACCTGATTTCAAGCTTTACTACAAAGCTGTGATCACCAAGACAGCATGGTACTGGCATAAAAACAGACACATAGACCAGTGGAACAGAGTAGAGAGCCCAGATATGGACCCTCAACTCTATGGTCAAATAATCTTCGACAAAGCAGGAAAAAATATACGGTGGAAAAAAGACAGTCTCTTCAATAAATGGTGCTGGGAAAATTGGACAGCTATATGTAGAAGAATGAAACTCGACCATTCTCTTACACCATACACAAAGATAAACTCAAAATGGATAAAAGACCTCAACGTGAGACAGGAATCCATCAGAATCCTAGAGGAGAACATAGGCAGTAATCTCTTCGATATCAGCCACAGAAACTTCTTTCAAGATATGTCTCCAAAGGCAAAGGAAACAAAAGCCAAAATAAACTTTTGGGACTTCATCAAAATCAAAAGTTTCTGCACAGCAAAGGAAACAGTCAAGAAAACAAAGAGGCAACCCACGGAATGGGAGAAGATATTTGCAAATGACAGTACAGACAAAAGATTGATATCCAGGATCTATAAAGAACTCCTCAAACTCAACACACAGGAAACAGATAATCATATCAAAAAATGGGCAGAAGATATGAACAGACACTTCTCCAATGAAGACATACATATGGCTATCAGACACATGAAAAAATGTTCATCATCATTAGCCATCAGGGAGATTCAAATTAAAACCACATTGAGATATCACCTTACACCAGTTAGAATGGCCAAAATTAGCAAGACAGGAAACAACATGTGTTGGAGGGGATGTGGAGAAAGGGGAACCCTCTTACACTGTTGGTGGGAATGCAAGTTGGTGCAGCCTCTTTGGAGAAGAGTGTGGAGATTCCTCAAGAAATTAAAAATAGAGTTTCCCTATGACCCTGCAATTGCACTACTGGGTATTTACCCCAAAGATACAGATGTAGTGAAAAGAAGGGCCATCTGTACCCCAATGTTTATAGCAGCAATGGCCATGGTTGCCAAACTGTGGAAAGAACCAAGATACCCTTCAACAGACGAATGGATAAAGAAGATGTGGTCCATATACACTATGGAGTATTATGCCTCCATCAGAAAGGATGAATACCCAACTTTTGTAGCAACATGGATGGGACTGGAAGAGATTATGCTGAGTGAAATAAGTCAAGCAGAGAGAGTCAATTATCATATGATTTCACTTATTTGTGGAGCATAACAAATAGCATGGAGGATATGGGGAGTTAGGAGAAGGGAATTGGGGGAAATTGGAAGGGGAGGTGGACAATGAGCGACTATGGACTCTTGAAAAACAATCTGAAGGATTTGAAGAGGTGGGAGGGTGGGAGGTTGGGGGAACCAGGTGGTGGGTATTAGAGAGGGCACGGATTGCATGGAGCACTGGGTGTGGTACAAAAACAATGAATACTGTTATGCTGAAAATAAATAAAAAATGATAAAAAAAATAAATGGATGCTTAGAGGGCATGCATGACACCAGGTTTTATATAAAAATTTTAAGTCTAATTACTGGAAGTTCACATATTTTGCAGATCTGTGTTTGTGGGGGAAGTATTATTTTCACTTTTTAAATTTTTAACCACTGTGAAAATATTCAATATTGATTAATGAAGAATCTTTAAAATTTAGTATAATGCCTATATATTGTATGAATACTGAGTCCCATTGTATGTTTAATGAGAGGTAGCTAAAAACATGATTTTTCACATTCAAGAAACTAAAAGCAATTATCCACATGGATAACTTTGGGAATTCACTTCATGGAAGGTGGTTGTACTACAGTTCATAGAGTCACACATACACACACATGCATATACTCACATATGTACACATAATACATATATACATATATATTATGTATAATATATAATGACTTCTGTTCAGAGAAGGAATACAAAGATATCAGTCAAATTGATATAACTGAAAGTCTGGAAAGAACTTTAAGAACTGTTTTAAATATTCCTGGGGCAAAGATATGCTTAAATAGTTTAAATTCTATTTTCTTTGCAAATTTGAGTAATTGCTCAAATCTTAGAATATAAATTAAGAAAAGCCAATTTCCATGTTTATAGAATTCTTCTCAGAGACTATATCATTAATGTCTTTATGGATAATAAACTTGATTGTTTTTATCTGATACTAATGACTCTTTTAATTTCAAAACATCACTACATACTCTACTCTGACATGTCTTCTTTAATACTCTCAATTGAGTTTAGAATTATGAAGGCTCTTGTTTCATCTTTTTTCTTGTTCTTAATAATCTGCTAATTTTACTTTTATACTTATTATTATACTTTACTGTTATAAAATGCTTTCTACTTTTCAAAGGAACTATATATGTATAATACTTTTATATATGTGTTTTCTTTGTATATATCATAATATAATTACTACCTATTTCTGACTTAATGAATTGTTATACATTTCAGGCTGATGAAAGAAAAAAAATCCTAATAGCATGTTCTCCTTTTATATTTAATGCCGTATAGTATCAGCTTCTATTCTTTCAAAATAAAAATATCTCCCTTTATTTATTTACTTAAGTTTTGAAAATTCCTCAGTTAGTTGGAATCATCTTTTACTAGTGATAGCCATAGTTCTATTCTTTGATATTGAGGCAGTTGCCTTTTCATATCAATTTGGCAATGCAGACAGATTTAAAATGCAACAGGTTCTTTCCTTTTCATTCTAATTCTAATTAGGTGTTTAGTTAGAGTCTAATACCAAAATTTGTGACACTCCACTTAATACCTCCTACTTCCTGTTCTTTGTTAAGCTTTGAATAATTTATGAGTTTGCCTTGTTAAAATTGTCTTGTTCAGTACACACAAATTTTGTACATTGTGGAGCAACATAAATAGTTTTTTTTTTGAATGGGATCACTGAAGAAAAGACTGAGTAGGAAAATTTCATATGAACCTAGGAATTTTTTTAAATGTTAAAATTTAAAAAGTGGTTTTAATACATTTCTTTATTCCTTGTACCTTATTTCCTCTAATTCTATAAGACAGTGACTTACATTTTTGCATCGATGGGGTAGAGGCCTCTAGTAGCTATTTGTTGACTAAAGGATTTTGTGGTTGTTACATTTTTTTGTATGTTGGATTCTGAGTAAAGCTTCAAACAACTAATTAAAACACACTGGAAAATCCTTCATTACAAGAAGGTAATATTTTGAATATAGTTTTAAAATATGAAAACCAATAAAGCTTACCTGCTCTGTAACTATTTTTGATGAGCATTCATACTCAAACTTGAAATAAAAATTACTAGATTCTTAAATACATAAGTAGTTTTGCCAGTATAATGGATTATTCATGAGCTTTAATAAGCAAGTGAAATATTATTTACAGGATGATTTAATTTAATGTATATGTTTAATAAATAAATGACTATTATCTGCCAAATGTTATATTCAGTCCTGGGAATCAGTGATACAGCCCCTGCTTTCCAGGTATTTGCCTTCTAAAAATATATATATACTCATATGGTGTACACAAGTAAAAAACTCTTGAGGTGGTGGATATGTAATTGTTTTATACTTTGAACTCGGATGGTGTTTAACATTTGCTTCATATTTTCCTTTTGATTTAATGGAGATTCAGAGATGTTAAGTGACAGCAAAGCCACATTCCCATATGTGAATGCCAGTGCTTTTCCACATTGTTTTCCACTTATTTACTTATCTTTGTTTATGAATGCTGAATAGTAGCATAGTTTTTTGCATATTGTCCTACCTTCTACCTATTTGCTTATCTCTGTTGATGTATGCTATATACTAGCATAGGCTATCCTGGCCACAGAATCTGTTGGGAGATGCTTATGTGTTGCTCTCCGTGGTGCTGAAAATTATTATGAGCTGAAATTGATTGTTTCCTCTATTTTTTTTTTAAAGATTTTATTTATTTTGTGTGTGAGAGAGACAGTGCACAGGGGAGTAGCAAGCAGACTTTGCCCTAAATGTGGAGCCCTATGCAGGGCTGTATGTCGTGACCTTGAGATCATGCCCTCAGCCAAAACCAAGAGTCAGGTGCTTAACCAACTGAGCCGCCCAGGTGCCCCATTTCCTCTAATTCTTTGGCACCAATGATTATTATCCAGTCAAGAATTCAAAACAAAGAAAAGAAAAGTCTAGTGGGGAAGGGAGAGATGAAAAAAAGAAAGTTTACACGCAAGATTCAGCCATTGGTTAATAGATGGTTGGATTGATTAATTTATTTAACTTAAGTTTTCAACAGGTATTGTGTCTAGAGTCAAGCTACAACTTTGCACCTCCACTGCTCCCACACAGTTACATTTTGCTTTGGTGTATCCCGTGGTATGTTGGTTAAAACAGACATTAATCACACAAATATGGAAAAATGTAAATTTTAACCTATGTCAGATGCTAAGAAGCTGTGTCAGATGCTAAGATGCTGCAATGGATTACGAGATAAATTAGAGCAAATACGAGTATTTAAATATGGAGCTTGGTTAAAAATTAATTACCTTTCCCTCATATTTTTAAATTATTATAAAAATAATATATTGAAGAAAATAAGGTCTAGTGAATCATGTAAGACTTCCATATAAAATCTTAAAAAATATTTTAATGAGATCCTGCCTCCATGAACTGAACTTTTTAGTAACAGATTTCATATTTGAAATAGCTATACTTTCTGATCATGAAATTTTACATGATGATATAATAATTACCATCAAGGAAGAGAAAATATTTGCATAAAGTAGGTGTAAAAGATTTTATATCTTTATTTTTATGACAAAATGTTTGTCAATTTAAATGGTATTTAAAATATATTAACTCTTTTTCTTTCCTATGAGTTGGGATTTTGAATTATTATGGATATAAATGGATTTCAAATCTATTAAAATTTTTTTCTCAGAAAATTGAATATAACTATAAAGCTTAAATTTGAAAAACACTCAAGCAGTGTTAGAGCAGTCAATCTGCAGCTGACATGGCTATCACAAAAATAGCAAATCAGCATATGGCACAGAATTATAGTACATTTGTGTTGCTAGAGCTTTGGGTCATTAACTGAAAGTATACTAGCTACAATTTTCTGCCTAGGTTCCTTGCTTCCCCATGGGCAATGGGTTACATTTTGAACTACATGCAGTGTTTCTTGACCCCTAAAATAAAAGTTTTCTTTTTTTTTCTTTTAAAGATTGTATTTATTATTTGACAGACAGAGATCACAAGTAGGCAGAGAGGCAGGCAGGGGTGGGGGGTTGGAGCAGGCTCTCTGCTGAGCAGAGAGCGCAATGCGGGGCTCGATGCCAGGACCTTGGGATCATGGCCTGAGCTGAAGGCAGAGGCTTTAACCAACTGAGCCACCCAGGCGCCCCTAAAATAAAAGTTTTCAAACCATTCCAAGAGCCCTTGTGGACCACTGGGTCTGCAGCCGAATGCTGAAGTAGATGTTCAGATGTAGATGCTTCTTTATGTCACCTTCAGGAAGAATGGGACACATGCTCAGACTTCACTTATTCAGGCCATCCTACAAAGAGCCCTAAACAACTTTCTTCTGAGCAGAGGCCACCTGTCTATGAACTCTGGCAACTTGAGGCCACCCTACTTAGCCATTGCTGATGGTTGAGGTGGTCAGTATATCATGTGATATCTGTTAACCATTTTTGGTACACAAGTTGGAAAGCTCAGCTTTCTTAGAATTTATTACCATCTGACATAAGTACATATTTGGTTTTTGTTTAGAACATATTACACTAAAATGTAGCATTCATGAAAGTGGAGTCTTATCTTTTTACTCACTGTCCTATACCCAGAGTGTGTTGTAAACATTCAATACATATTCACTGGATAAAGGGTTAGACTCTAAGTATCCTGAGAGCTATCTTTCTGTTCCTCTTTATCTTTTAGTACCTATCCCAGTGCTTAAGTCATTATATTGCACTAGGGTGATAAGAAGGGGCCAGATTATAAAGATTCTTGTAAGACTTGTTAGGGCTTTTAGACTATCTCCTAAAAACAATGAGAATCCACTGAAATATAATTCGTAAGAAATATTTTTAGATTTTTATTTTAGAAAACAAGAGTTGTTGCTTCCTGCATCTCTTAATAATGGCATCTCTATTCTCCCACTCATCCAATTTTAAACTCTCACAATAATGTGACACTTTTGTCCTTCTCCCTCATTACTAATAATTTTTCAAGACCTGACAACTTAACTTCAGCAATTTCTCTCTCCTCTCTCCCTCTTTCTTTTCCTCCCTCCCTCCCTCCCTTCCTTCGTTCCTTCCCTTCTTCCTTTCTTTCATCTATCTGGATAATATCACCCTTTGTTTTCCATTTGCGCCTTGGTCGATCACTGGTTGGTCAAGTGTACCTGCTGAATTTCTGTCTTTAGTATATTCTCCATCCAAATCGCTTTATGCTTTATAGATGATTACTTGTACAATTCTGGTCATCCCATTTACCTAAACAACTACTTTCAGTAAGTCTTCAGTGATTAAATTCCTAGCTTTCTATTTGAAAAAAAGTACAATATAAATTTTATTACTTTCAACACTCAGTCACATAAATTATTGCATTTATTCTTCTAAGATAAGCAAAGATTGTTTCTTCTCTCATTTTTTTAAATAAATTCAAACTTTAAAAATGTTACAAAATTACTACAAAAAATTCGCCCTGTATTCTTCATCCAGATTTACCAACTGTTAAGATTTGATCACATATCCTGCATCATTTTCTCTGTAGGTATTTCTGAATGATTGTGAATAAAATGCAGCCACTATGCCCTTCTTACCCCAAAATATTTTATTACAGTAACTATAGTAAAGTTATAAAAATTAAGACATTTAATACTGATACAAAATTAATTGTAATTTAACATAAATAAAAGGTCTAGCTATTATAGACTTTATTCATATTTTGCCAATTGTCCCAATAATGTATTTTTTTCCAATCCGTTATCTAGTTCTGGATTATACATTGCTTTTAGGAGTCATGTATCTTTAATCTCCTATAGTCTAGAATAGCTCTCCAGCCTTTAACTTTAATCAGAATGATATTTTTGACAAGTATAGATAAGATATTTTGTGGTATTTTCCTCAATTTGCACTTATCTTTTGCTTTTTATCATGGTCACAATCAATTATGCTTTTTTTGGTTTGAAATACTAAAAAAAATTACATAGTGTGTATGTACTTTCGCTTGAGGCTCATGATGTTACCTGGTCCCAATATTGGTGATTTTAACCTTGATCATTTGGTTAAGGTGATATCTACTAGATTTATTCCCTAAAAAAAAAGGATTTCTTTTTTTTAATTCCCTGGTAATTAGGAATCTATGACAGATTACAAAAATGGCTTCAAGTGCTTCCCATTTGTGTATGCATTCTTCTTTGCAAAATGATTTTGCAGTTTTTCCCATCAAGATGTGGAATATATTATTCCATCATTTGATTCTGGACTTGTCCATGTAATCTTCTTGGGCTAATGGGACACTGACAAATTTGTGTCAGCATAATCTTGAGGAATACTCTGCCTTGCAGCCTGCACTCCATTGTTGTTTTCTGGAACCCTGAAAGTATCATTACTCAAGAAAACATGGCTAACCTACTGAAGGATGACAGCAGGTTGAACAAAGATGAGCCATCCCAGCTGAGCTCTGTTCCCTCCCCCCTCAATCAACCTGACAACCAGCAGACAAATGAATGAAGCCATCTTAGACTATCCAGCCCAAACCAAGCCAGTCAGAAGAGATAATTACCCAGACAACCCATAAAACCTTGAGAAATTATAGATGTTTTATTATTTAAGCCATGAAGTTTGGGAATGGTTTGTTATAAAGCAAAAGGGAGAAGGGTGCCTGCATAGCTCAGGTGGTTAAGTGTTGGACTCTTGGTTTCTGCTCAGGTCATGACCTCAGGGTCATGAGATCAAGCCCTACATCGGGTTCTGCTTAGTGCAGGGTCTGCTGGAAATTCCCTCTGCCCCTCCCTTGGCAGTTGTGCTCTCTCTCCCCCTCCCATCAAACAAACAAGTAGAATTTAGAATTAAAAAAAAAAAAACAAACACCCAGGGAGATATCTCATTCAACATACAGTCTTTACCCACTAGAATTACGATTCTTGCTTTAGTTAAATATTAGCACAAAACTTACAAGATAGCATTGCTACCTTTTTAAGAGATGAAGATTGTAAGGATAGGGGATTATATGTCATCAAAGGACTTATGTCTGATAAGTGGCTATGCCAGCATTAGAACCCCAATCTTTAACTTGCTAGTCCATAGCTTTTTTCAATTTGCCATGCAGAGGTGGGTAAGATGGTAGAACTGGAAGTCACATGAGAGAGCAATAGAGAGAAATTCCAGGGTGTCCCTGGTATTATGAATGGCATCCCGTGTCCTCACACATACACAGAATCCCCTCTGGTGGATGTTCCATCACTGAAAGTTGGAAGGGGTAGTAGGACGGAAAATGTAAGAGAAGATATTAAGTAGGGTTATCATACCAGTTTAGATAATAATTGATTCATGAAAGAGATAACATTTCTAGAAATTTCCTTTTGAGTATAGTCAAGAATGTCATTGACATTCTAGATAAAAATAGTATGTTTGTACAACATGGCTCCTTAATATTTTTGAAGTAGCTGTTAGATCTTCTCCCAGTCTCACCAAATAAACTTAGAAGAGTGAATTAAGACAGGTGAAATGACACGGGAGAGGAGGAAAGGACCCCTATTTTACTCTCATAAATAAGAAAACCAACAGTGAATAAATGGCAAAGTAGGGATTTTAACTCAGTAAACCCAATTTCCTAGAAAAGTACTTCCGTCATGGCATTGGGGGATAGGTCCCAAGTCTTCAGATGCTAATATCTGAATCTTAAGTCTGTGCCTCATGCCAGGCATTGTTCTAAGATCCTTACATACATTTTAACTATTTCGTACAAGACCTTCTGCCACACTATACATTCATTTTACTTAGAAATGACTTCACATGAACTTTACTTTGAAATGCAAGCATTCAGGCACTTCTGGGTGTATGCGTGTGTATGTATGTGTGTGTATGTGTCAGAGACCATACCTTGTTGACTGAGAAAGGAATTCAAAGCCCCACTTTTTCTCTTTACTTCTCCCTAAAAAATTTATGAGCACAAGGAAGCCTTTTGCGTTCCTAGTTCTCATATCCTGTGTAAGCTAGCAGCAGCTGTCACCATCCAGAACACCAGGATCCTGTCAGGGTGTAAAAACTGTAATGGACAAGTGTCTCTTGTCTGTCCTTCTGCTTCAAGGCTCTGAAACCTTAAGTCCCCCGCATCATTTCTCCACTGGAGACACTACGAAGGGGGTGGGGTTGCCTCAGCTTTTCCCCCCGAGGGCAGTCCCCGACCCTCCGGCATCCCTGTAAGAGGCTCGCTGGTGCACCAGACTAACATCCTGTATGCAAACCGGCTTTTGCACCATGGAAAACCTGGATGGCCAGGGGTCACGAAACGCTCTGTAGGGGAGAGGAGCCTACCCCACAGTTGCTCTTGGGGGCCGTGCCTGCCAAGTATCGCGGGACTTGTGTACATCGCTGGAGCAGCAGCTCTAGGAGCAGCTGGAGCGCGCTCGGTGCACACCGCCCCAGCCCAGGGAGGAGCGGGAGCCGGGAGGGAGGAGGGCTGAGGGGTGCTGGTTACGTAAACGATACTAGCCCAGTGAGAGGCCTCCAGGCTGGGGCTACGGGAGGGGGAGGGACCGCGCGAGGAGGAGGGGCTGGGAGGGAGAGGGCCGGGGTGGGAGGGGGGCGGGGGCTGGGGGCGAAGTGACCAGGCGGTGGCGGCGGCGGTAACGGCGGCTCTGCCGAGGTGACAATGTGTTAGGACCCCTCGTTCGGTCTCCTGTGCCTCTACGGCCTCGGCGCCCGCTCTCGCGGCGCTCGCGGAGCCCTCTAGCCCGCCGCTGCGCTATGAGGGCGCTTCTCTGGGGCTGGCCCAGGCCGGAGCCAGCTTGCTCCGCTCCCGGGGAAGTGTGAAGAGAGAGGCGCGGGCGGGAGCCGGGGCTGCGCGCGGCGTTCGCGGGCCGGCGCGGGTTCCAGGTGAGCGCGGGCTCGGCGCACCCGGCACTCTCGGCGCGGCCGACCGGCGCCTGCTGGGCTGGTCGGAAGCTGAATCCCGCGTGTGGACTGCTGTTCCCTCTTCGCGGGATCCTTGGCCACGATAGCAGGTCTCCGTCTCTCTCTTGCTCCCTTTCTCTTCCTGGTAATTGTTTGGGGCGAGTCCTCTCCGGGTGGCCAGGGTGCCCAGGGTGCCCGGGTGGGTGCCGCAAAGTCCCGCAGCGAGTGTAGGGCGCAGAGTCGAGCGCCCGGGGCCGGATGGGGGTCAGAGGCGCCCGCGGACCCCGCGAGACAGCCCCTTGGGCACTCTGAGCGCCTTCGCCGGTCGCTGCAGGTGCGGAGGGAGATCGCGAGGCGCGGAACTTTCTGCCGCCGCCCGCTCTCTACCCGGCTTTTCCCGCTATTTGGCTGAGCTCCGGGTCGCTGGCCACCCTCTGCGCCTTCGTGGCTCGGCAGCAGGGGCAACTTTCTCCTACCAGCTGCGGGAGGCTGGGGCTTGCTGTGCGCGGACGCTTCTCGGCTTGACACCGCGGACGGTCTGGAGCTTGGGTGTCCTCTTCGACGATTGCCTTCCTTTCTTTCTGCCTCTCTCTTTCCGTGCCCCTCGGCCTCTCATTCTCTTCTGTGCGTCTCTGTCTCTGACTCAGTTTCTTTCTCTGACTTTCCCTCTGACTGGCTCCCCCTGCGCCCTTCGGATCTGTTTTCCCTTCTTTTCCTCCTTGTCTTTCTTGGGATGTCTCTTCCTGTTACTCTGTCTCTTAGGCTTGTCTCTCCTTCTTGCCATGTTTTCCGTCTTCCTCTCCTGCCTCTCGCTTACTCCTTTCCTCGCCTCTCCTGTCCTCCAGAACCCCAGACCCCAGGCGCCTTCGCCAGTGGAGCACGCCCCGGCCCACCATCTGGGCATCTCCAGGTACAGAGATCTCCCTGGTCAGAGCCAGAGGGTGTGCGGGGGATGCCCTTGTGGGGGCTCTCGTGGAGTCGAGGGGCTGAATGAGCTGCTCAAGGGCCAGTCTCCCGGCTCCGCGCGGCCGCGAACCCGAGCGCACAGAGGATGCTGGCAGCGAAAGCTGCGGGCGCCCGTCCCCTCACTCCGTTATTTGAGTACGATCAGTTGAATTTCCTGGTAGATAGTCTCCATCTCCAGCTTTTACAGGTAGCCCCAGGAGAAGAGATGGATGAAGATTTTGGATCCAGGGAAAACTGACCTCGAAAGGGTGGGAGCTTTCGTGAGGCAAAGGTGTTGCTAGCGGAGGAGAGGAGCATTGGGGGCTATATGCTTTAAACTGCCATAACACTCAATCCTTGAGTGGTTTCCTTGGGAGAGGTCGTGGTCACTGTTGCCACGAACAGAGCGTAGAAATTTTATTTGCAGGGTAAAGACACTTGGCTGCCCTAGACGTCAGAAATTTCGGGTTTTCTTTGGGCCCTCGGATCTTTAGTTTTATATGAAGGCTGCCTTTGCTCAGGGTTGCTTCCCTACCGTCCCCGTGTGTGTCTATGTGTGGTGCGCGCGTGTGCGTGTATGTGCGCGCGCTATTCCTTGCGTTCATGCCCTCTAGTGTTAAAGAAACCAGCTTGTTTGAGAATAGTGAAAAGTAAGGTCAGCCTCTTTGGTGACATATTTCGTACCTTTCACTTTCCCAGATCATTCTCCTTTCATTCACCCATCCTTTCCTTTTCCTCATCTTCACTTTTGCATTGCATTACTAATTTTTCCTTTTCCCTGATCTTTACAAACTCCTTCTCTCCTGCAGAATTAGAACCTTGGTATTGAAACCCTGTTTGAGTGACTTCACAGATGGATAGATTTGGAAAATCTTCATAGCCTAAGGCAGACTTTGAACATGAGAAATGTGCATTTCTCTGCGCTGTTTGCCACAAGCCAGGATTTCACATCTCTTCCTTATGCCCCTGCTCACCTTCAACTCCACTGAGAATTTTCTCTGGCTGCTCCTGCTTGTTTAAATAAATGCTTTTAATTCTCCGTGTGTGTGATGCTCATCCCATTCCAGGGCTTAAAGCTGCTTACTTAAGTAGAGGCACTGTGTCTGAGATCAGGTTCCTAGAGGCAGGAATGAAAGCTTTTGCAAAAGAGGTACAGTGCTGCTGGTGTAGATTAATTCTGGATTCGAGAGTGCATAGTGGAATGGGATGCTGCTTCAGACATGCAGACCCTAGTGCAGTGTGGGAAAACTAGTAAATGCTTAATAAAAACTTGCTAGTTGAGTGATTAGCATGCAGCTAATTATGGGCTTTGAAGTCACCCAGTTATGCTAATGAGCCTACAAACAAGAAGTTGAATTCTGCCCCCCCCTTTTTTTTTTCTGTTTCATTTAGTCTTTTATGAATGGGAATTGAGGACTAGTAGAAGGGATGTTGAAACATGACTCTTCTGTCCCTTTTTGGTTCATTCACTGCTTGAATTTGCCTCTCTCTGCAAGTCTTTAATTTGGCTGATGCTCTTTAACAAGTCACTGCAAAATTGGAGAAATGATTTTAGAGGCTCTGATGGCTGGCATCTCTTCATCTTCCTACCTGAAAGTAAACTGCAACATGACATCATTTGTTAGTGAATATTTTCATGTGGTCTTTCGCAAGTGAAAAGTTCTCTCTTTTAATATAAGGAACAGATCTGTCAGCTTAAAATATTTGGGGGCTATAAATTGATCTGCAAACTGAATCACTTGCCTTAAATAATTTATAGGCTTCCTTACTGCTTCAAATGTATATGAGAGGTGTGGTACTACATATATATGAGAATTTGCCAGAGTACCTGGAAATGTAGTCCTTCTGGCACAAGGTACTAGTAGGAATTCTTAGGCTGCAGTATTGTTTTTTTGTTTTGTTTTGGGGTCTTTTTTTTTTATTGTTTTTTGATGATAGGGTAGTCACTTCTCAAAACAGTTGGGGATTTGCTATGACTATTGTACAGGAGTGTGTTCAAGGCAATTTTGCTTTAAAAATATTGGCTTATAGATCACCTGACATTGTACCCAATGTTTTATATTTAAAAGTAGCAAAGATACAGTGAAGGTAGAAATTCTGATACTGGTTGAGATATGTTCGATTTACTGATAATATTGAGGCATATATAACTTTTTAATTTTATGTGCATTGATTTCACATTGAACAGTTTTGTCAGAGTGAAATGCAGTGTTTCCATTGGCCTTACTTGATTTTTAGAAGTGGTAGTTCTTTCTTTCCTTTCCTTTGTTTTCTTTTTTAGAAGTGGTAGTTCTAACAGGAAGATTTCATGGAATAGAAGTTGTGCAACTTTTTAAACTTAGCATTTTAGGGAGAAGGTGAGAGAAGGCAATACATGAGTATTTTTATTCATTCTGGTTGAAAAAATGAAGATGATATGGGTGTTTCTGAATAACATCAAGTGAAAGTAAAGAGTATGATTGAGAATGATGTATGGATGAAGTCCACTAGGTGAAAGAAATAACAGTACTCCATGTCTTTAATAAGTGTCCCTTGTGTTTTATGGAGATGAACAGTCTCCATTGGTGTTTTTAGGTATCACCATCTCAAGTGGCATCTCTTGTAATAAACAAGAAATTCTTGACTGTGACTTTTAAAATCACCTTGGGTTTGCATTGCCATCAGTAGTAGGAACATGCACATGTCTTAAATTTAATGAGACCTTACAGGATCACTACTTTGAAGTTCGAGTGACCATATGCCTAATTATTCAAAGAATTTTAACTGGGTTTTGGTTCTCCTTCCTTCCTTCTGCTCTTGTTACAGGAATAAACACATGTGAAACACCGAATCGAGACTCATACTGACTTTGACAGTCTATTTGATGTCCTTTCTTAATATCACCCCCCACCCACCCACTCACACATATGTTCAAACACATAAATCACATATAAAGATCTGGTACTGTCTGCTCTGATAAACCTTTTGTCATTTTAACAGATTAGACTTTTTTAAAAAAAGATTTTATTTTTAAGTATTCTCTGTACCTAAAATGGGGCTTGAACTCAGAATCCTAAAATCCAAGAGTTTCATCTATTTAGTGAGTCAACCAGGTACCCCCAGATTAGACTTCTGTTTACAATTTCTATCTTAAAGCACATTGTTTAATAAAGGACATCTGCTATTCAGTTACAGATACGTGTTTTTGAAGAGTCCAGCTTTCTACCGTGAAATTCAATACTTAGAAAATTAAAAAAGAAATTTGTGAAAGTGAGTGCACACAGTAATTCAGTAGTTGGTCATCCATTTGGGACATTATAAGCAATTATATTTTAGAGCAAAATATAAACCAGATGGACTTTATTCATTTGATACTTGTTTTTTCTAGATTCAGATTTGAATCTATGTATATGCTTTCAATGTAGTGTATTATAAAAATATTTTTAATGAGTCTTTGCTTGATTACCAAGAAATAACAGGTGGTTAAAGATACCTGTGTGATGAATGTATGTTCCAGTTTGCTTATAAATGAATTAGCTAAAATTTATTTTTGACTATGAGTTTTCTGGTTTTATTGTCTTTGTATGAGTCAGGACATATGTATTTAAGCTGAAATTCTTAGTTTTGAGAATTTTTAAGCACAGATTATTAAGAGATTTCTGGAGCCTACCATTTAAAATATAAGTGAAGGTAGGGAGATGTGCCTTTTTTCTATGGGGCCCAACTTCACTCGAATGTGCACATGTAATTGTCCTTATGAACTCTTGGGTTCTCCTTCAGCCTTTACCCTATTATAACTGTCCACTCCTCACAGTAGATCTAAAGCAAAATACAAAATATCGGTTGTTGAAAGTTGTTCCATGTTAATGGTAAATCCTTCCAACATAGCTTGAGAGGGATGCAAAAGAAATTGTGACTGTTAACATCATAGATGTGAACACAATTGTGATCATATTTCCTGTTATATGAGAAAATTAAAACACTCATATTAAATATTCAGACTTCCTTTGTATTATTATTGTTATTATTTTTGGAACTGCTTACTGTTAAGATAGGTGGGAACTGTCCAAGATCTAGCATATCAGGGTTTTAACAGGATGTGGAGTTAATTAGGATTCTGATACATTAAACTACATTGATATCACTTAAATCTTATTTAAGCTCTTGTAGAACATTATAGGAAGTGTGATTAAACTGTTAGTTGGCATTTTGGTGATCATAATACAAGTGCTGAGTAGCCACTGTAAACAGAAGAATTTAGAGCAAAGCCTGCATATTCAAAATCATCTAAATTACGCCTCAGAGATAGTAGTAAATGTCAACTTAATCTCTTGCCTAATATTAATTGCCTTGATATTATAAGCACAGCACCTCTTTTTTTGTTAAAAAATGGATTTTGACATATGGGGAGGATTATGTTCTTGTAGATCAGAAGCATAATAACTGACTTAATTTCCTCTTGAGATTTCTTATTATATAGTTAGTTTCATATAGGAGAGGATTAGATTTATGTGACTATCAAGACCCCTATATGATACTACCATTAATCTAATGAAAGAAAAATGAGAACAAATATTTGGAAACAAATCTGTGTGATGGTACAGCCATTTCCATTTATTTATGAGGGAGTTAAAAATGGTGAATTAAGTTACACATTCAGAAAATAACTAAAATCTGTTGGATACTTACTTTGTCCTTGTACTGTGGATAAGTAAACATTTAATAGGTCTTGCCATGTTTTATCCTCATAAGTATATGAGTAGTAAGTAGTATTACTGTCCCCATTGTGTCCGTGAGGACTCCCTCACTCAGAATTACACCACTAGTATGTATGAGCACCAGGGATCACATCAGTTCTTTATTTCGATGAAGCCAGTGCTCTGGGAGTTCTCAGTCTGACATTTTCACTGACGAATAAATTGAAAAATAAAAACAAGTGCCAACCTTCATGTGAACATTTCCTTCTGTCTGGTAAGAATGATTTAAGAAGCCTACTTCTATCACCATTGTGTTATAAAAGGGGAGACATTTGTACATCAGCTAAGATGGCAGAACTGATTATCAAAATATAGTTCTTAAAATAGAATAAATTTAGCTTTCTATGTGTTTTTTCTACAGTGCACTTATTTTTCAAATTTAACAAAGACTGGTGAAAATTTTATCACAGTCTGGTAAGTTATTTAACCCTCTTCTGTAGTCTGTGCTTGGGAACCCTGCTTGGTGGAACCTCTGTCATATCCTATCTTACCCATGTATCTTGTGCCCATAGACAGCGCAGGCTAGTATGGTAGTTATATCTGTCACTTAATGAGAAATACACAACCCTTATAGCTATTCCATTTTCTTGCCAGTCATCAGCCTGGGCAATAAAATTTGGACCCAAGATGCTAGCAATTGCTCTAACCTCAGTTTACTATGGCAGTGTTTGTTGGAAGGATTAGAGAATTGGAGGTGACTTGTTCCCTCATGGCAGTTAAACACAAATCAGTGTTTAACTGGGACAAGAGGTGAATGTTGGGCCGAAATAAAGGAGCATGTCTTAAGAACTTTAACTCCTCCGTCCTTCCCCCAAACCTATGTGTTCAGCCTTTAAGGATTCTTCTGTTCCTTTTTCACTTCTTTGTTTGTCTTAGTGAGGACAAAGCAGTTTTGCTTTAGGTAAGAGAGAAAATTGCAAAGGTAAACTTCTAACTGCTTTTGTAAAACTGACCCAAGCTGTTAAATGCCAGCTTGCTTTGGATAGAGACTACTGGGGCCACTGAAGAGGGAAAAAAATGCCATTGGGGGTAGATGAATGTAGCAAAATTGACCTAAGGCATCGTTTCGTATCCTTGCTAACAAATCTGTCTGTTAGATCCTACTGATACAGATTCTCATTTGCCTGGGATGGGTTTACAGAATGTTTTTATTTATTTATTTAAAGATTTTATTTATTTATTTGAGGGGGGGAAGAGAGAGACCACAAGAAGGAGGGGGGAGGGGCAGAGGCAGAGGGAGAAGCAGACTCCCTGCTGAGCAGATATCCAGATGCCCTTCAGCTCAGATCATGTTCTCAGGGCCTGGGATGTGGGCCTTGATTCTAAACCCTGAGATTATGACCTGATCTGAATGCTGCCCTTGAGCTACCCAGGAGCCCTCAGATTCTATTTTTATAAATACTTTTCTAGATGATTCTAAATACAGTGACATTTCAAGCAACTGATTTACTTCAAGTTCATCATTTTTCAGATTTACTTGCTAATTTTTATTTATTAAAAAAGGTAGCAGTTACTGTCCTTTTAGCACAGCCAGACTTATTCTGCACACCCATGCTTCTTTTTAAAATTGTGCATTCATTTATGTCCTAAATTACAATGACAAACAAATTGCTGTTAAAACAAATTAATGCTTATTTTTCTACAGTTTGTTCATAGGACTTCTGATGTCAGTGAGTCTTCACAACCACACACTTAACACATTTTAACATTCAGAGACTTGAACTATCACAAGAAATGCTAAAATCCTAGTAAACATAGTTGTGCATTTGATTTCATTTTCATGATGCCAAAATTTCAAAATACTACTCAGAATATAAAATAGCCGTAGATCTTAAAGGAAAAATAGAGTCAAATCTGAAGTCAGAATGTAATTTCTGGGCAAGCTGTTAGGACTCAGTGATTACGCTTTCATTTTGAGCTTTTAAAGTAGTGACTATTCACAATAAAAGAAAGTAGTAACCAGCTATTTTAGAAACAATAAAAATGGGCAGACGTTAGGACCTGGAGCCTAAAACAGATACCCTGGGTATAATAAAAATTTTCACTGCTACAAGTGTGAAGGGCCAGTAATCTGTAAGGGGAGCAAATAGAATTAAACTGAACCGTCAAGTCCATGTCTCCATATTTAAGAAACAGGATAGTTTCCTTTAATATTACTTATCAGTTATTACTTTTGTTATCAATGTTAGTTTTAATATTACTTATATTACTCTATGGTTTTGAATAGTCATGCATTCTAAAATAGGCATGTGGATTCCTTATGATAGAAGCCATTCAATTTAGGGTAGATTAGTTGGGAAAAAAACACCCCAGCATTATATAATAATTAAAATAGCTTCAATTACTGTAGACTCTTTCTTCCCTTAAAAAAGAAGTTACTATGTTATGGACACAATTCTAAGTGCTTTACAGATATTCATTTTTATCATAACAGCCCTCCAAAGTTTTATTAGTATGTCCATTTTACACACAAGGAAATTGGGACACAGAAAGGTTAAGTAAATTGTTGCAGACTGAGCTGATGAGTGGCAGGGCAAGGACTGTGCTCTTTTGATGAGATGGTTAATAACACAACTTGCTTTGCATCATGAAGCTCCAAGTAGCAGAATTGAAAATGGAACCCAGATTCCTAGGTCTTGTTTCCTATTTAAGTAAGTTTTGCCTTTAAAAGTGAAGGAAGAAAGCCTGACCAACAAATCAGATTTCTACAGTGGGAAACAAAATCTTTACATTTTAGAAGTCATAACACTGGATTAAGAAAGACAAGCTGCAAGTAAAAATTGAAGTTCTCTCCTGGATGGTTCAGTGGGTTAAAGCCTCTGCCTTGGCTCGGGTCATGATCCCAGGGTCCGGAGATAGAGCCAGCGAGCCCCGGCATTGGGGCTCTCTGCTCAGCAGGGAGCCTGCTTCCCTTCCTCTCTCTCTGCCTACTTATAATCTCTGTCAAATAAATAAATAAAATCTTAAAAAAAAGACAATTATGTAAGAGAATAAATGTGGGAAGATTGGAATGGATTTCTTAACTATGTTGTTGTCTCTACTTAGATGCAGACTGCCCCTACCTCCCCCAAAACAAGGAGAAATTAACATATAGTTCTACAGACAGGAGGAAAAATAATTAAATCCTTAACTAAGTTAGATTTCTCTATATAGATTGTAATCCGTAACTGAGATATGTATCTGTAATCTAATAAGAAATAGCTTATTTTGCTGTGATATTGCTGATAAAATGTTTAAATTACATTAAGAAATCTTTATGGAAGGATTGAGGAAATCCTGCTGAAATTTCTGGCTTTTTTTCTCAAGTGTTTCAAGTTTTTCTTATAATGGCATATCTTTACTAATTTGTAATCACTAGTAATCTGTGAGAACTGATGTATTAATCTTTGATAAAATACATTTTCACTTTATGACCTTTGGTTGATTTTCAGCAACTTTCTATTGCTTACTATTTTTGTTTAATGTGCTGGGACAGTGTTTTAACGATTTTCCTTTAGTCTTTTAAAAAAATATTATTTTAGATTGACTAAATTATTTCAATTACATACCATCAATAATGAGTCACTCCACCTGCCTGGTTTTCTAAAAGCTAAAATTTGTACTTAAAAACAGTGCTGTTTTCAGAGTCTATAAATGAAATGAAGGTTTTTATGGGGTTACTAACTAGCTTAGTATCAAAACACGGTACAGTTTTTCCTTTTTTCTCACAGCAAATTCTTTTTTTTCTAAATCTTTTTTTTTTTTTTTCTGAATCCACAAGGCTTGTCTTTCTTTGATTCTCTTGATAGTTAAGTCCCAAATGGGACTATATGTCATTTGTCCTGAAAAATGTGAGAACCCTGAATATGGTTCAGATTTTATACCTCTCCTGTAGATTGTCAGTGTGCCTCTGTATTTTCTTCTTAAGTAAATATGTGTTTATTATTTCTTGATACCCTTTTTCTTCTCCCATATCTTTTCCTTACTTCTCCTTTCCTTTATTCCTTCTTCATGGGTCTCCTTTACTTTACATGGTCTTTCTTCTGTGGCTTAATAAGTCCACATGTAGCAGGATTAGACTATTAGTGCTGTTGATTTGTTAAAAAAAAAATTACAAAAAGAGCTTTGTTCATTTCATCAGTTAGTTCTGAATAGGTAAGAGACAGACGCTTTAGTTTTTGCATCTGGGTCATTTAGCAGGAGGCTGGGGATGCTAAATTCACATCTCATTACCTTTGTCTACTTTTAGAATTGTGTACTTGGGCCCTGTGGTCAGTTGGCAGTTGGCCGGCCCGTGGCTCTAAGGGAATGCTGTGTTATTTGAAGGGATGCCAATTTCAATTGCCACATGGTTTCTATATTTCTTGGTCAGAGTTTCCATACAAAACATCCAGTATGTATTTTATTATTAACTCTCGGCAATTGACTTCATGTCAAAAATTTATTATGATATCAACTGATAGATTTTAATGAACAATTTTAATAATTTAGTTTCTGTGGCTCTCACTCCCTGATTTTGGGTAGTGTTTACCCTATTTGATAAATGTAGAGCAGACATTTTTGTCACAGATTTTTTAAGTTTTATTGTTGTGCACTAAGTTGAGATGAATCGTAGGTAATTGGATGGTGCAGCTGAATTAACACATTGAATTGCTAGTTATGAGACACTTCATTTGCTGTTGCAGACAACAATAGGCCCATTCTGCTTCTACAATGCACAGATTCTTACTATCTATATAAAATTCTAATTCAAGTGGGATAAAGTGTATGCATCATTTCCATTCCTTTTGTGAGGAAAAATAACCTTCACAAATATAAGATACTTGCAACTATCTCATTAAGTAATTTTGAACTTCAATAAATATTTTTTCTGAGAATGTTAATCAGTTGTCTCATTCTCCACAAAAAGGACAGTATAAGACATTTCATAAACATGAAATCAGGAGCATTGCTTTTACCCTGTGTACCTTAAGACCTGTGCAGATGTGCAGTTCGCATTTCTTTCAACAGAGAGAGAAAATGTGAATCATTAAGAGTAGTATTGTTGCCATCATGATTATGTTGATATTCAATAGTATAATAATTTTGCTTGTTCTTTTTTTTTTTTTTTTCCATTTTAAGGGTTTTAAGTGTAGCTTCTCTAGGTCGGTGGAATTCTTTTAAACAGGTGAGTATCCATTTTTAAGAGGAAGTATTGATACATATCTGTATTTATTATATTTTTTCTTGAAACCTCATTAATTTAAGCATAAATTAAAGTGTCAAAAAGATATCAGACTGTTAAAAATTGGGTAGAGTAAAGCAAGGTAGAGGAAAACTAAGATACAGGAGAGTGTCCTGAAATTGAGGAGGGAGCCACTGTGTCCTGAACAAGCCCCCAAAGGCTTGAAGCTTCATAATGCCAAGAAAAATAAAGGACAGAAATGAGACACTAGAGCTGACACAGAATAATGAATCAACCTGTATAGATGGAATAACCAGCTTACTACTTATTAATTCTACTTCATATGCAAATAACCCTATAGCAAGTGTTTTTCACTAACTGTCTCATTATACCTCTTAGTACATTCTAATGATGTTACTTAAATGGCTGAGGAACAATAAGGGCAATGAGGGTTACATCCTAGAACCATAGAATAAAGTCCCTTTTATTTTGGCGCTTAAAATCTTCAAGCCTAATGATCAGCATCTCGCTTATCCCAAAGCAAAGTCTTCTAATCAATAAGACCCATTCAAGTATGGAGGACTCAGTACTTTCTGTTTCTTTGTTCTTAATTATCAAATGGCAACCATGGAGTACCAGACTTCTAAGAAATAATTTAAGAAAAGATATTAAGAAAAGCCTGCAACATGAAAAAGAGAGACCAAGATAACTGAAAAGCCATTAACAATAAAATGACCTTGCAGGGGACAGATAATTGAAGGATCATAAGACAGACAAAAAACATTAGTGTTGCCGAAGAGGTGCAAGAAAATACTACATTTGTAAAACAATGGATGATATGGAAGAGACAATGAATAAGAAAATTATGGAAATTAAAGATTTTGAAATCAGTAGTTTAAGGGAAATTTTTAAATTTCTAATAAGGAAAATACTTGCCAATGCAAAATGAAAAGACAAATAATGAGAAATATTTAAGATAAACATCCCTGAAGTGTGACTTCCTACTACTTAGGTTCTGTAAGAAAAGAGAAAACAGAGTAGAACAAATACTGAAGAATTAATATGGGAATTCTACAACATGGAGGCCTAGGAAGACCCTGAACTCACCTCCTTCCATGGACACACCAAATCTTCAGCTATATATGAATCATTTCCCTCTGAAAACTAGAAGAACTTCTTTTCTATGTCAGAGGATAAAAAGACCACATTGAGAAAGGTAGGAGAGGCAGAGACCTGAGGTCACAAAAACAATACCCTAGCATAGCACTATACCATAGCATACTAGTGCAGCACTTCTGGAGGAGCAAGGGATTGATGCCTCACGTCAGGCACCCCAACTCTCCATGGCCCACACCAGCGAGATGAGCCCCCAAAATGTGAGTGGGGCTTATGTGCAAGGGAGCCAAAATACTGTAGGAGACTGAGATTCACTTTTTAAATGGCTCATGTCTAGTCTCACTCTCCTTAGACCCAGTAAAAAAAAAAGCAGTGGTTTGAAAAGCACCTAGACTGCATGTGAAGGAGGTTTAATTGCTGATCCGAAAGCATCTGCTGGAGGGACAGAGGAACCCTCCCCAGAGATGAAGATGCTGACAAATGCTCTTTCTGCATGTTCCACCTACCCTACTAGCAGGTGGGTGAACTCATACACAGCATCGTCTCACTGCCATGCTAAGTCAGTCAAGGGTTAACAGTCATGGCGCTGTCCCGCCTTGAGAAGCCAGGAAGCATGAATGGTGGCAGCACTTCCTGCTCCCTGGCTGGGGCAGGTGAGTATGAATTGTTGTGGCATTCTCCTGCTCCCTAGCAAAAGTTGGTTAGCTGGGTATTTGTGATACTCCATTGCTTCTTGGCTGAGCCTGGCAAGTGTGAGGGATCATGGCATTCTCCTACTACCAGTCTGAAGGCAGTGGGGGTGCACAAACAAAATATTCTAAAGACCATGGACACACAGATGTTTTCATGCTGCCTTTTTGAAGTCAACGAGTGTGCCCTACCCCCTATACTCTCCAGCTGCCCATAAACTAGTGGATGCATGCAGTCTGTAAAAGGGGTGGCCTCTTAACTGCCTGACCCTAGTGGCCAAGAGGACTGGCATTCCTGAGCTCCATGGGAATGTAACATTCAGAAAGGCAGTTCTTGGCAGGCCGCACCCTTCAGGTCACTGCACAGAGAGCAGACTGAAACACAAATGCAGTCCTCCTGTGAAAAAGCCTTCTTAGTTAGTCTGGAGCTTCAACCAGAGGGACATGCCTAAGGTTTCAAGCACATCTATAGCTTTAAAGAAGTGCTCCCAGGGAAGGTAAACAGGGAAACACCATCCTTGTGTTCCCTCTTGGCCTCAGTATAGCTCAACAAGACATCCCAGAAAGGAACTTACAAACTCATCTGGAGCCTTGATTTTTATAACTGTTTTCAAGGGACACCTGCAGATCTGGTCTAGAGGCCATCAGGGATTATATTTCTGGCCCCTCAGGACTGTACGTATTTGCATGCTTCCAGAGCTACTGCATGAGGGTCAGACTTCCAGTCAGTCTGAAACTCGGTGCTAAATGAGATTACTTCCCTTGGAAAACTGACAGCTCTTTTCAGACCCTCAAAAATGGGGGCATATCAAGAATAAATTGGGTAGTTTAGAGAGTCAAGGATTTGAGAGACAAGCAAAAGTGAGGGCAAGGTTGGATAAGAAAGTTCTTCACCTACACAAGACCACTCCTTCAAGATAGAGAGTTGTTTCAGCTAATACATATAAACAAACAAAGTCAAGGGAAATGAGGTAACAGAGAAATATGTTCCAAACAAAAGAGTAAGAGAAAGCCTCAGAAATAGACATTAGTGATATGGAGATAAATAATTTACCCAATAAATAATTCAAAGTAAGGCTATAACGGTGCTTACCAAACTCTGGAGAAGAAGAATGGATGAATGCAGTGAGGACATCAGCAAAGAGGTAGAAAATATATGAAAGTATCAAATAGAAGTCATAGAGTTGAAGAATATAGTAACTAAACTGAAAAAATATAGCAGAAGGCTTCAAAAGCAGACTGGATAAAACAGACCAGTGAACTGGAAGACAAGACACTAGAACTCACCCAACAAAGCAGCAAATAGACAAAAAAGAATTAGAAGATAAAGATGACTCAAAGGACCTTTGGGACATTAAGTGGAAAAACATTTGCTTTGTAGTGATCTCAGAAGTAGAAAAGAGAGAGAAAGGGGGTGAAAACTTCCCTAATCTAGGAAAAGAAGAAGACATCCAGGTCCAGGGAGCCAAGAGAGATCCAAATAAAATTAATCCAAAGAGCTCCACACTAAGTAAGATATATTGTAATTAAAATATCAAAAGTTAAAGAGAAAATCTTAAGCAGCAAGAGAAAAATGAAATATTGCATATAAGGGAATTTCATTGGAGTATCGGCTGATTTCTTAGCAGAAATATTGCAAGCCAGAATAGGGTGGCATGACATACTCAAAGTGCTAAAAGGAAGAAACTTCCAACCAAGAGTGTTCTGATTGGCAAGATTATCATTCAGAACTGAAGGAGAGAGAAAGCATTTTCCAGATGTGCGAAAGGAGTTCATCACTACTAAATGATTCTTACAAGAAATGTTAAAGGAACTTCTTTAAACTGAAAATGATGGTGCTAATTAACAATAAGAAAACAAAGTAAAATGTCACTGGAAAATGTAAAAATATATGAAAGGCAATGGATCAAATATTTCTAAAGCTAGTATAAAGGTTAAAAGATACAAATAGTAAGATTAACCAAAGCCAAAATAATTAGTTAAAGAAAACATAAAATACAAAGATGTAAAATGTGACATTAAAACATAAAATGTGCTGGGGATGGGGTAAAAGTGTGGTTTTGAAAAATGTGTTCAAGTTTAAGTTGCCATTAACTTAAAATAGATCATTATATAGAGAGAATGATACATGTGAACCTTTTGGTAACCACAAAATAAGAACTTACAGTAAATACACAAAAGAAAATGCAGAAGAGCGGACAGTGTGGGAGAAATGCTTTCCCAAAGAAAATGATTGTGCTCTTAACAGAAGCAAGGAGAATGCTTCAGAGTAGGCAGGACCTCAAGTATTCACAGCAATAATTAAGGTATCTTCTCTGTTGACAAGACTTGAACTACTAATTTAATGATCAAGCAGCCTGTTCCAGTAGCCAGTAGGGAGAATCTTGGAGTTAAGATCAGAAGTCCTGGAGGAGAGAGAGGCAGGATAGCAGATGAGCAGGGGACTTCTTTTCACACAGTCCCTTGAATTGAGCTAGATACCTGACAAATCATTCCGAACACCTGTGAATTCGATTTGAGATCTAATAAAAGAATTGCTGGGGGTGCCTGGGTGGCTTAGTGGGTTAAAGCCTCTGCCTTCAGCTCGGCTCATGATCTCAGAGTCCTGGGATGGAGCCTCACATCGGGCTCTCTGCTCAGCAAGGGGCCTGCTTCCTTCTCTCTCTCTCTGCCTGTCTCTCTGCCTCCTTGTGATCTCTGTCTGTCAAATAAATAAATACAATCTAAAAAAAAAAAAAGTATTGCTGCAATTATGCAAATAGAAAATCGACCACTTTTTGCAAGGTAGGAGGTGTGGAGACATGAATCTGAGGGGATATATTGGAAAATAAACCATGGGGAGAGGGAGCTTCTGTAAGCCGGCTACCGGAAAGTAGTTTAGCAGTGGAGTGCAAAATTAGAACTTTTATAGGTCTCCTGCTGTGAGGGACTCCCCTGCTTGAAAGGTGCTCTGGTAGCAAAGTGGGGCAGAATTCTGGGTGGGACAGTATGGTCTCAGGATTCCCAAAGTCACAGAAAGAATGGAAGTGCTTGAGTGCAGCAGAGTTCCCAAGCTTTGGTGTGGGGAAGTCAGTTACAATTAGTGGGCCCCAGGGTGGCCTCTCAACTTGGTGTTGCCGTAAACCACAAACTGCAGCGAGATTAACTGACTACTGTCCATTCAGGGACCCAGCAAGCAACAACTGCTGTCAGACCCTGCTTCTTCCCCTGGGAGGAGTAGCACAGGAGTGTACATGATCAGACAACTGCTCTGGAGCAGGGGCCCAGGGAGTAGCAGTGCACAGTGAGACTCCCTCCCTTCCCCTGGGAGGATTAGGGTCCTATGCAGTGAAGGAATCTAAGGAATTTGGTGCACACAAAAGGGACTGACTGCCTTTCCCTGAGGGTACATGAAGAGTGGGGGCAGTGATCCTTCACAGGGCTGGAGATCAGGGTGCTGCCATTTTTTATTTTTATTTTTTAATTTAATTTAATTTTTTTTTTCTTTCATCCTCTAAAGGAGTGTGAAAAGTCTTTAGGGAACAAAAGCCACATAGAGCAAACCAGAGAACCTTATACTGAGCCAGGCCCTTTAGCAAGGAGTTGTGCAGCTCCACCCAGGCAAAGACACCTGAGAATCAGTGCAACAGGCCCCTCTCCCAGAAGACCAGCAGGAACAGCAGGCAAATACCGAATTTATGGATCACACAGAACTGAAAAACTGTGCTAAGAGAAAATATATAGCATTTGAGGTTTTTTTCCTTACAAGTCATTCATCTTTCAGTTTAAAATTTTCTTTTTTTCCTTTTCAACTAGTTTCTTATTTTATCAACTCCTTGTTTTTAAGTCTTTTTAATTTTCATGTTTACACTTAACATTTTATAGATACTCATTTTTGGCTTCCTTTCACTGTATTCAATTTTATTTTTGTTTATATAAGTTTTTCTTTCTTCACAATTTTGGGATTTAGTGTCTTCTAACAAACAGACCAAATACACCCAGGATCAAGTGGATCATCCCATTTTGTCTGGCTGTAAGATTATATTCTCCCTTTTCCCTTTTTTTTTTCTTTTCTTTTTTCTTTTGGTTTCTGACTTCTTTAGATTTGCCTAGTGTGTCTTTTGCTGGGGTCATGGTTGGTATTTTTGATTTTGTTTTCTTGTTCATCTTTTCTCAGGACAAAATGACTGGAAAGAAAAATTCACAATAAAAGAAAGAAACAGAGATAATACTCTGTCATTGATCTAACTGATATGGATATAAGTAAAATGTCAGACCTAGAATTCAGAATAAGGATTATAGAATTACTAGCTGGGCTTCAAAAAAGCATAAAAGACACTACAGAATCTCTTTAGTGCAGAAATAAAATCTAATCAGAGCAAAATTAAAAATGCTTTAACAGAGATGAAGTCTAAAATGAATGTTCTAACAGCTAGGGTAAGTGAGGAAGAAGAGTCAGTGAGATAGAAGACAAATTATGGAAAGGAAGGAAGCTGAGAAAAAGAAAAACAACTAATAGACCATGAGGGGAGGCTTCAATAAAGCAATACCATAAAGTGAAACAATATTAAAATTATTGGGGGGGCACCTGGGTGGCTCAGTGGGTTAGGCCTCTGCCTTCTGCTCGGGTCATGATCTCAGGGTTCTGGGATGGAGCCCTGAATCGGGCTCTCTGCTCAGCAGGGAGCCTGTTTCTTCCTCTCTCTCTCTCTCTGCCTGCCTCTCTGCCTACTTGTGATCTCTATCTGTCAAATAAATAAATAAAAATCTAAATAAAATAAAATAAAATAAAATTATTGGGGTCACAGAGGAAGAAGATAGAGACGGACACAAGACATATTTGAGAAAATCATAGCTGAGAACTTTCCTAATCTGGGGGGGAAAAAGAGGCATTCAAGTCCCGGAGGCTCAGAGAACCCCCATCAAAATCAGTAAAAAGAGATCAACACCCTGACATGTAATAGTGAAGTTTGCAAATTTCAGCAATAAAGAGAAAACCCTGAAGCAGCTTGAGAGAAGAGGATCTTAACCTACAAGAACAGGAACATTACTCTGGCAGCAGACCTATCTGCAGAGACCTGGCAGGCCAGAAAGGGCTGGCACAATATATTCAGGGTACTAAATGAGAAAAATGTACAACCAAGAATATTTTATCCAGCAGCTGTCATTCAGAATGGAAGGACAGATAAAGAGCTTCCAGGACAAAACTAGAAATTTAAAGAATTTGTGATCATTCAGGCCTGCAAGAAATATTAAAGAGGATCCTGTAAATGAAGAGAGAGCCCAAAAGTAACATGGCTGAGAAAGGAACAGAGACAACATGCAGTAACGGTGTTTACAGGTAATACGATGGCACTAAATTCATATCTTTCAGTAGTTACTCTAAATGTAAATGGGCTAAATGCTCTAATCCAAAGACCAGCCATTTCAAAGGAAATTGAAACAGTAATCAGAAATCTCCCAACGAATAAAAGAGTCCAGGGCCGGATGGCTTTCCAGGGCAATCTACCCTGGGAAGAAATAAAAGGCATTCACATTGGCAAAGAAGGTGTCAAACTCTCACTGTTTTGCAGATTACATCATACTTTATGTGGAAAACCCAGAAGACTCCACCCCAAAATTGATAGAACTTATACAAGAAGTCAGCAGCATGGCAGAATTAAAAAATCAACGGACAGAAATCAGTTGCATTTCTATGCAGCAATAAAGAGAGGAAAGAGAAATTAAGGAGTTCATCCCATTTATGATTGCACCAGAAACCATAAAATACTTGGGAATAAACCTAACCAAAGTGGTAAAAGGATCTGTACTCTAAAAACTACAAAACACTTATGAAAGAAATTGAGGAATACACAAAGAAATGGAAAAACATTCCATGCTCAGGGATTAGAAGAATAAATATTGTTAAAATGTCTATGTTACCCAGAGCAATCAACACATTTGATGCAGTCCCTTTAAAATACCATTGATGCTTTTCACAGAGCTGGAACAAAGAATCCTAAAATCTGTATGGAATCAGAAAAGACCTTGAACAGCCAGAGAAATGTTGAAAATGAAAACCTAAGCTGGGGGCAGCACAGTGCCGGACTTCAAGCTATATTACAAAGCTGTAATCATCAGAGAGTATGGTACTGGCTCAAAAATAGACACACGGATCAATGGAACAGAGTAGAGAACCCAGAAATGAACCTTCAACTCTGTGGCCGACAATTTTCAACAAAAGCAGAAAAGAATATCCAACTGAAAAAGGGCAGTCTCTTTAACAAATGGTGTTGGAAAATTGGACAGACACATGTAGAAGAATGAAATTGGACCATTTTCTTACACCATAACAAAGGTAAGCTCAGAATGGATGGAAGACCTAAATGCGAGACAGGGATCCATCAAAATCCTAGAGAGCATAGGCAGCAACCTCTTTTCACCTCGGGTGCAGCAACTTCTTGCTGGACACATCTCCAAAGGCCAGGGAAACAAAGGCAAAAGTTAACTGTTGGGACTTCATCAAGATAAAAACCTTCTGCACAGCAAAGGAAATAGTCAACAAAACTAAATTGCAACTTATGCATTGGGAGAAGATATTTGCAAATGACATATTGGATAAAGGGGTAGTATCCAAGATCTGTAAAGAACTTATTAAGCTCAACACCCCAAAAACAAAAAATCTGGTCAAGAAATGGGCAGAAGACATGAACAGACATTTCTCCAAAGAAGGCATAAAAATGGCTAACAGAAACATTAAAAACTGCTCCACATCACTGGTATCAGAGAAGTAGAAATCTAAACCACAATGAGATACCACCACATACCAGTCAGAATGGCTAAAATTAACAAGTCAGGAAATGACAGATATTTGCAAGGATGCAGAGAAACTATTGTTGGGCATTAAAGTTCATACAGCCGCTCTGGAAAACAGTATAGAGATTCCTTAAGAAGTTAAAAATAGAGCTATGATTCTATCTAGCAATTGCATTACTAGGTATTTACCCCAAATATACAAATGTATTGATCTGAAGGGGCACCTGCACCCCAACATTTATAGCTGCAATGTCCACAATAAGCAAAATGGAGAGAGCCCTGGTGTCTGTCGACAGATTAATGGATAAAGAAGATGCGGTATATATATACACAATGGAATAGTACTCAGCCATCAGAAAGAATGAATACTTAACATTTACATCAGTGTGGATGAAACTGGTGAGTATTACGCCTAGCGAAATAAGTCAGAGAAAGACAGTTATATATTTTCACACATATGTAGGATATAAGAAACAGCACAGAGTATCACAGGAGAAGGGAGGGAAAACTGAATGGGACGCCATCAGGGAGACAAAACATGAGAGACTCTTAACTATAGGAAACAAACAGGGTTGCTGGAGGTGAGATGAGTGGGTGGAATGGGCTAATTGGGTGATGGGCATTAAGGAGGGCACGTGATGAGATGAGCACTGGATGAATTACTGAACTGATGAATTATTGAACTCTACATCTGAAACTAATGATATACTGTATGTTGGCTAATTGAATTTAAAAAAATGCAAAAGTAAATCTAAACATAACACTAAATAGTCATCAAACCATAAAAGAAGAGAAATTTAATATATAGATTAATTAAAATATATAGAATGGATTTAAAAAAACACAAAAACAATGCCAGTTCTATGTGCTGCTTATAAGTGACTCCAAAAATAAATACACACACAGATTGAAAGTTAAGGGTAGGAAAAAGATATTCACTGCAAATGGAAATAAAAGAAAGCTGGTATAGCTCCATGCTCATCAGAGAAAATAGACCTTAAAACATACTATGATAGAAGACAGAGGGGCATTGCATTATGATAAAGGGGTCAATCCAGCAAAAGATATAATATTTGTAATTATATGTGCACTCAACATAGGAAGACCAAAATATATAAAGCAAATATTAACAGACCTAAGAGGAAAAATTGAGAGCAATACAATAATAGATAATAGTGGGGAACTTGAACACCCTACTTAACATCAATGGGTAGAGCATCCACACAGAAAATCAGTAAGGAAACATTTGTCTTAAAGGGCATAAGAGACCAGATGTACTTACTGTATATAAAGTATCCCATTGATAAGTTACAAAATACACATTTTTCTCCAGTGCATGTGGCATATTCTCTAGGATGGATCACATGATAGGTCAGAAAACAAATCCTAATAAGTTCAAGAAGATGGAAATCTCAAGCATCTTTTCTGACCTCAAAGATGAAACTAGAAATCAATTACAAGAAGAAAACTAGAAAAACTGCAGATACATGGAGATTAAACAACCGGTCACTGAATAACTACTGGGTCATAAAAGAAATCAAAGGAGAGGACATACCTAGAGACAAATGAAATGAGGACATACCTAGAGACAAATCTGATGTATCAAAATCTATGGGATACAGCAAAGCAGTTCTAAGAGGGAAATTCATAGAACAGGCCTACCTCAAGAAACAAGAGAAATCTCAAACATTTTAACTTTACACATTAAAGAAGTAGAAAAAGAAGAACAAAGCTGAAGTTTAGTAGAAAGAAGGTAATAAAGTCACAACAGAAATAAATGGAATAGAGGCTAAAAAGACAATAGAAAAGATTAATGAAACTAAGCTGTTTCTTTGAAAAGATAAATGAAATTGGCAAGCTTTTAGCGATCACCAAGAATAAAACAGAGAGGACTCAAATCAGAAACGAAAGAGAAGTTACAGCTGATAACCACAGAAACATAAAGGATCATGAGACTACTGTGACCAATTATATGCTAACAAATTGGACACCTAGAAGAAATAGATACATTTTTGGAAACTTAGTCTTCTAAGAATGAATCATGAGGAAATAGAAAATCTGAATAGATCAGTTACTAATAAGATTTTGAATAGTAATAAAAACCTCCCAATAAACAAAAGTCCAGGATCAGAGTGCCTCAGAGGTGTTTCTACCAAACATCCAACAACTTAATACCTAGCCTTCTCAAACTCTTCCAAGAAGTTAAAGAGAAAGTACCCAAACTCATTTTGTCAGACCAACATTATCCTGATACCAAAACCAGACAAGAATATTATAAAAAAGGAAATTGCAGGCCTCATGAACATAGATGCAAAAATCCTTAATAAAATATTAGCAAATCCAATAGGGCAATACATTATAATTGTGATACAACATGATCAAGTGGGATTTGTTCAGGGATTCAAGGATGTTTGAATATCCACAAATCAATTAAAGTGATTAACCATTTAACATTTAACATTTGTATGCAGAAAAGCATATAAAACAACGATGAAGGAAATCAAGACACAAATAAATGGAAAGATATTCTGTGCCCATATATTGGAAGAACTGATATTAAATTAATATTAAAATGGCCACACTTCCCTAAGCAATGTATAGATTTAGTGGAATCCCTATCAAAATTCAATGGTATTTTTTACCACTTGAACAAATCATTCTAAAATCTGTATGGAATCATAAAAGTTTCTGAATAACCAAAACCAATCTTGAGAAAGAGGAAAAAAGCCAGAAGTATCACACTCCCTGATTTCAAAATATACTACAAGGATGTTATCAAAACTGCCTGGTGTTAGCATAAAAATAGATACACACATAGTTCAATAGAACAGAGTAGAAAGCCAGAAATAAACCCAGAGTAGAAAGCCCAGAAATAAACCCACACATATATGGCAAATTAATTTATGGTAAGATGGACAAGAATATATAGTGGGGTTAGCACAGTCTCATCAATAAGTGAGATTGGGAAAACTGAACAACTACAATCAAAAGAATGAAACTAGGTAACTACCTTATGCCATATACAAAAATTAACTCAAAATGGATTAAAGACTTCAATATAAGACCTGAAACCATAAAACTCATAAAAGAAAACATAGACAAGATGCTTCTTGTCTATGCTGTATATGCTATAATAAGTAGTGTTTTTTTTTGACTCTGGCTCCAAAGGCAAGGGAAAGAAAAGTAAAAATAAACAAATGGACAATGTCAAACTAAAAAATTTCTGCACAGTTAAGGAAACAAGCAACAAAACAGAAAGGCAGCCTACTGAATAGGAGAAGATTGTTGCAAATCAGATATCTGATAAGGGATTAATATTTAAAAAAAATAAAAATTTATAACCCAATAACAAAAAACAATCTCATTTAAAAATTGGCAGAGGATCTGATTAGACAGCAGAGGATCTGATTAGAAGATAACTACAAGCACATGGGAAAATGCTTGATGTCACTGTTCTACAGGGAAAGGTAAATCAAAACCATAGTGAGATACCACCTTACACCTATCAGAGTGGCTGTTATCAAAAAGACAAGAAATAACAAATATTGGTGAGGATGTAGATAAAAGGGAATATTTGTGCACTGCCAGTGGGAATGTAAATGGTGCTGGTACTATGGAAAGCAATATACTACCACTATAGAGGAATTCTCAGAATATTAAAACTAAAAATGCTGTGTGGTCCAGCAATTCCACTTCCAGGTGTGTACCCAAGGAAAACATAAACAGTAATTTGAAAAGATATATGTACCCTAATTTTATTGCAATATAATTTCTGAAATATTAGTATGGAAACAACCTAAGTATCCATTGATGGATGTGATAGAAGATGTGATACATATATCTATTGTGTGTACAATAGTATACTACTCAGACATAAAAAAAAAGTGAAATCTTGCTATTGGATACAATATGGATGGACCTTGAGGATATTCTTTTGCATATAGTAAGTTGGACAGAGAAGGATAAATACCACATAATTTCACTTACATATGGAGTCTAAGAAACAAAACAAAATCCAGACTTGCAGAGAATAGATTGGTGGTTGCCAAAGGATAGGGAGATTGGGCAAGCCAAGTGGGTTCAGGGGGTCAAGAAGTACAAATTTCCCATTATAAAATCATGGGGATATGATGTACAACATGGGGAAAATAGTAATACTGTGTTAACTTTAGCAGGTGACAGGTGTTAACTAGACTTATGCTCACCATTTCAGTCTAATCGAATGTTGCATCACTGTTGTATACCTGAAATCAACATAATTTGTGTATTAGTTATATTTTAATAAAACAAGGATTCATAGAATAATTCTCAAATTTCTGAAGAAAGACAATTTGCAACTCAAAATTTGATATCTACTGAAAGTATCAATCAAGTGCAAGAGTAGAATAAAGACATTTTCAGACACACAAAGACTAAATATATTTTCCACAAATATGGCCTTTCTTAAAAACTTACTTGAAGTGCAATTCTAGCAAAGTCTAATTGAGAAAGAAAAAGACATGGCATGATAGTTATAAAGCAGTCCAAGACAGCAAACAGGTTATGTTGTTCCAGTGCTGTGCAGGATTAGTGTAAACATGGAGTGTTTAGGTCAGTGAGTGTCTATCTGACGTAAGCAGACATTATAGAACATTTAATGTTTAGGATGTATTTGAAAAGAAAAAGAAAAGTAGTGTCAGGAGAAAAAGAGGAGAAGCTCCAGGAAAAAAAAGAGAGAAAAGAATCTTCAAGAAAGGAAAGTAATCTAATCATAGAATTTTACTTTACTCTTTTTTTTTTAAAGGTTTTATTTATTTATTTGACAGAGAGATCACAAGTAGGCGGAGAGAGGCAGAGAAAGGAAGGGAAGCAGGCTCCTTGCCTAGCAGAGAGCCCGATGTGGGGCTCGATCCCAGGACCCTGGGATCATGACCTGAGCTGAAGGCAGGGGTTTTAACCCACTGAGCCACCCAGGTGCCCTTACTTTACTCTTAAATGAACATAGTTTTAGGGGCACCTGGGTGGCTCAGTTGGTTAGTTGTCTGCTCAGGTCATGGTCTCAGAGTTCTGGGTGGAGCCCTGTGTTGGACTCCGTGCTCAGTGGGGACTCTTCTTCTCCCTCTTCTCTGTTCCTCTTGCCCTGCTCATGCTCTCTCTCTCGCTCTTAAATAAATGAAATCTTTAAAAATAAATGAACATAGTTTTATGTTAATTAAATAAATGTTATTTAGTAATTTTCAATTTTTAGTATCAGTCTTTAGATAAAATTTCAAAGATAATCATGACTATACCATTAAATGCAAACATTATCAGCACTGGTAATGTTACAGTAAACATAAAGATGGTGAGGGCTGGGAGTTTGATACGAGGTTTGGAGAAGGCAGCAGGGAATGGTAAGGATTGGATGATTAGCACATTACAAAGTGGGGTTAAGAGATAGTGTCTGCGGTTGATGACAAGGAATAACAGTGATGATGTATTCCTTAAAGTTAGAAAGATAACCAAGAGGAGGAATAATGAATATATGAAGAGGAAGAGTACAGAGAAGTGGGGAATGTGGCAAGTGAGGTAATTTAGTTAACGTCTAAAATACTTTGAGTCCATTTGTGTGGTCAAAGTAGGCCTCAATTTGATTTTTTAAAAATGTGCCTCTGCATTGAGGTGGTTATGTACTCTCCAGATTTTTACAAATTCCAGTTACTCTGTTAAATCATGCTGGTCTGTGAAGACATTTGAATTTAAGGCTTCTATTGTGGAAGTAATAAACAATTATGATTCCCTCTGAGGAGAGAACTGGTTGGATTTCGGGATGGGGGTTGCACTATAGAAAGAAATGTAAATACTAACCTCATGCTAGCATAGTAGCCGTCATCCCCGACAGCATTATAAAGATCATGGGGCTAAGAGGAGGAGAACTAGATTCTTGTCCAGAAAAAACCATTCATAACATCTGTGGCATGTCATTTAACTTTTCTGGAACAGCATTTCTCTACCTTTAAAATAAAGCCACTGGTGGATGAGGGGATGCGTTAGATGGGGGATGGGTATTGAGGAGGGCAGTTGTGATGAGCACTGGGTATTGTATGTAGTGACGAATCACAAAATTCTGTTACTGAAATTAATATTATACTATATATTAACTCACTGGAATTTAAATAAAAACTTAAAAAATAAAGCAACTAGTTTGAAAAAAAAATACTGGATATCACTCTATAATCTACCATTTATTTTTACAGAGATAAGCCTCTTATTTTCTTTGAGAATGACTTTTTGTAGGTATGATAGTTGTCAAGACTGACTCAGGCTTCTTACTTGCTCTAGCTGTCTATTAAAGGTATTAATTGTCTTTTTAACAGTGGTCCTCATTCTCTTTAATTTTATTTCTTTACCTTGTGTCTAACTGAATTGACCACCCAAACCAGAATCATGCTTCTTTAGCCTTATTAATCTGTAATAATTACTTCCCAAATAGCTTTGATAGTTTTTTTCATTATGCAAGGTTTTCCTTTTAAGTAAAACAATTTAACTTTTTTTTTCTGATGTAAAAATGCAAAGCATTACTAAAAGCTTCTTTAAAAGATCTTATCTCCATTCGATTTCTGTTTTCCTGAACATTTTCATGGCACTAAGCAATAATTTTAAACAACATTTTGTAATGGTTTCCAGATAGAGATGGTAAACTTTATAGTCCTCTGTGTTATTAAATTATACCAATTACTGTGATTACCTGATGTGCCTGCAGATTCACAGAAGAATTGAAAAATGAAGGGTGGGCATTTCACTGTTACACAGATGTGAGGATATTGCTATCTTAGATTATTACTGGCTTGAATTTCTCAGTGCTGCTCATCATTTGGGCTAAAACTTTTAATTTCATAGCCAATCAGAAATAGTTGCTTTAGAAATGCTAGCTATTCCTAATAAATGTGAGAACACAGATGTGTTTCATGAGAGATTTCTAAGCTACTGACTGTTGGAAGAATTCTGTGTGTGGTACGTGTGTGTATGTGTGTTACGTATCTTTATGTTCTTTAGCATCTTTTAACTATGAACATCGGTCAGCTCAGTAAACCAGAAGAAAATTTGTGGTAGTTTTAGAGGGAGAGAGAGTGAGAAGGAGGAATGAAATTTCCCAGTTTTCCTTCATAACTTGGGATGTATGTAACACAAAAAGGTATTGTGGAAAATTGCAAAAAAAAGTTACTTTTAATTGATATGTTAAAAAAAAAAAATATATATATATATATATTCTGGAGAGAGAGAATGCACTAGCTGGGGAAGGGGCAGAGGGAAAGGGGGAGAGAGAATCTTAAGCAGCTCCACTGAGTGTGGAGCCTGAGGTAGGGCTTGATTTCGGGACCTGAGATCATAACCTGAGCTGAAATAAAGAGTTGGACATTTAACTGATTGAGCCCTGAGGGTGCCTCCCAAATACAGTGCTTTTATGGTATGAAAGGATGGGGGATTCTGAAGTGAGAAAAAGCAAATTACAAGGCATTCTTTAATGCTGTGAATATCTTATTTCTGTTGACAGCTTGTGATTATAATCTCTCTGGATCACCTCCTTTTACCATTTTTTGAGTAATCTGGTTTTTGGACAGTGATTTGGGTGCAGTGAGCTTTGTCCTGCTCTATCACTTAGTTTGTTGAATCAAATGTCCGTTTAATTTCCTTTTAAAGGTGGCATTCTTGGCAGTTAATTAGAACCTTTAAGTATAAGCATGACCCCTTGATTGTAAGGTAGAAAAAATGTAGACATTCAAGTTTGGAGGGGGCAGAGAAGCATGGTTGTGTTAAAGATACAAGTTTGACTGTGGGGTTTGCATAAATGCAGTTTAGAAACTATGACTCATCCAATTACTAATAGACTGGAAATGACAGTTACATAGTCTCTGTGGAATTTCGTTACCTGATCTTAAAAATGAGGGTAATAGTAATAATAGCTACCACTAATAAAACCCAGGTCTCTAATGGGCATGAGGTTCCCTTTTAAGTGCTTTTCATAGATTAGCTCATTTTATTCTCACAATAGTAAGAGCTAGATAGTTATTTTCACCCGCCTAATAATTACAAGTATTTTAATAGGTTGTCATGGGGGTTGAGGTGACAATGCAGGTAATGTATCAATTACTGTGCGTGGCATTTAGCAAGTGCTCAACAAATGCTAGCTATTACTAATGTACCTCCTCTTCCAGGGTCCTTTGCTGGCATTTAGCATGACAGGTGCCTAGTAAATCTGGCCTGCTTAACCGATTTCTGAAATAAAACGATCAGACCTGGAAGAGTTATTGTAAAGAGTAACTGCAAAATCAGATCCCAGGAGACAATAAATAAATAGAAGTCAAAGATAGGATTGAAGTCAAGCAAAACAGAACCGCAGTTAAACTGTATTAGCAAAGCATTTAGAAATGTTATTTAAGAGAAAAGAGAAGGTAAATGTGTGAAGGCAAAGATACACACTGATGAATATTATAACTTTGTAGAAATTGTACACAATGCTTAACACGGAAATGCCTCTTTGCAGAAAGTGCATCTACCTTGAAAAAGGGTGGTGGTAAGCTTCTATTTGCTTTAACTTTATTTGGAAGATTCCCGTGTCACTGCTAATTTTTGTTAGGTGTTCTTGTTTAAGTTGAACAGTCATCCTCCATTTTCTCTTTGGTTTTTTGATCAGCTTTGACTGGGTTATTTTTTTCTTGAGAATGATCCTAAGAGAACTGGAAAGATAAGAGCTTTTTTTGTGTGTGAGAATATGAAAAATAGTAAAATTTTAAAACATGTTGCCATCCTAGCCTTAGTCCCTGAATGAAAAAGATGTGACATATTATTAGTTTTTTGTGCTTTAGAGAGAGATTTCATATTCAGTATGTGATATCTACTTGTTTTTCTTTCTTTCTTTTTTTAATAAATGCTTAACTGGAGGTTTTTTATTTTTTATTTAGAAGAACACATAATTTGAAATAACAAATTATAATTGATATCTCATTTAGAAATATTTGAAGTCTGATTCTCTTTTCTTATCATATGAGGAAAATGTGGTGTTTTAAACACCAATGGTTTGTAATTTCCTCCACAATAATTTGAACAAATGGTAATTACACATAAATTAATAAACTGTTGGTGGGAATCTAATGATGTGTCATGCTGTTTTTGATATATTTGTGAATCATTTGCAGACGGTTGAAATGTTCCAGAGCTAATTGTTAAATGTAACCTACAAGTTCCTCAACTCCAAAAACATGTTCAGTAAAATAGAATAGTTACTTTAAAAAAGTGACAAAGGACTAACTTACGTTATGTTTTCTGAGACTTAATCATATAAAAGTGGTTTTATAGGATATTAAATAATGCATGTGTTTTATAAGTTCTTTTCATAGTGCAAATAATGAAATTACTAAAATAACTTTTTATTACTTTTTTCTACTGTGATTCAAACAGTTTTCTAGTACTGCCTGGAAATAATGTGAGTCCTCAGCTGGCATTTGCTCAGTATTCCTTTTTCCTCCCGTCATGAAGTTTTGTGTGCCACCTGAATAATATTTTAAGAGTTACTAAAAAGAAACCTTTATTATAAGCTTCAACAATCTTGTAAAGAATTTCTGCATAAGAAATACTTAAAATCCAGGGATGACTTCTGTGATGTGTGGGAACCATGCACGAGGTTAACAGTTTTCAATCAAGTTTGCAGTAAGTCACAGACAGACGATTGATTTTCTTATACTGTTACATCTGTCCACCAAAATATTACACCACCTGTATTTTATAGTGTGAGAGACTACTGATAATTAACCTTGTAAGCTTGCTTTGTGATCAGTTTTCATTTTATTTAACAAGTGCTTCGGACGTTAGTGACTCACAAAAAATATTCTCCATCATTATAAAACCAAGATATGGGAAGTTTAGCAAAGATTGATTTTGTAGTGTGGTTTTAACTAACTCTAAATCAAAGATACATACTGTTTCCTCTCATAGGACCAGACTAATGCCCACCAGCTGTGTGCGTGCATGTGTGTGTGTGTGGGGGTGTGTGTGTATGTTTTTCCCTAAGGGCTTCTACTGAAAGTTGAGTTTTTGTTTTTATGGGTTCCCTGGAGTTTTTAAGAGTGGCCTTCATCATTTTGTGTTTGGGCACCACTCAAGCTAGAAGAAAAGTTACTGATCTTATTTTTTGATAATTCAAATTTATTCTTGACTTTTAGTTGCTTTTTATTTTTTTTATTTTTTATTTATTTTTTTTTAAAGATTTTTTTTATTTATTTGACAGACAGAGATCACAAGTAGGCAGAGAGGTAGGCAGAGATAGAGAGGAGGAAGCAGGCTCCCTGCTGAGCAGAGAGCCCGATGCGAATGCGGGGCTCAATCCCAGGACCCTAGGATCATGACCTGAGCTGAAGGCAGAGGCTTTAACCCACTGAGCCACCCACACTCCCCTTATAGTTGCTTTTTAACTATAGAGTTTATTTTGACCTTTATTGGACCAATTTAAATTCTTGTCCAACTTCTTTAAACTTAATTACCTCAAACCTTATTTTCAGTATAACTATCTTAATCAGGTTTAACTCAGTAGTTTTAGTTTTTCACTAGCCTTAAAAATTTTCATGTACCCTAGCACCTTGTCACTTTTCTCTATAATAGCACACCTAAAACTCGCACATTTAGTCACTTTTAACTGATGTTATTTTCTGTCCATCTTTTTATTCATATACATATTTATTGTATGTACATATTATATATGTACTTACTTGCCATGAAAAAATTATGTGATTTTAATCAAAATGTATTATATGCATCTGTATTTCATTGTAATTCCATAAATCTTATACACTTTTAATTAGCCAAAGGGCTGTATCTCACAGTATGTTGGTATAGACAATTGTGGGCCAATAAATTATCACATTTTAATACAGAAGTACCCTTGATTGGTGCACGAAATGATTCCTTCTTAAGCAGTCAGTGTACATAATCAATTAATAAATCTGGCCAGTGGTTTTTGGATCCATTTATTTTAAGACAACCTGTAAATGCAAGATCGGGTGCTTCCAAAATTTCATTAAAGGGCACATACTTACACATGACTTTTCAGCAATGGGCTCATGTTCACTGCATGTTCACTGAGTGCTTTTGCAGTTCTAAAACCCTGGGGATCCCGTAGGCAAAATCTCTTTTTCTGTGCATCTGCTCTTCTTGCTTCCTGTCAAGTTTCTGTCTTACTGAAGTCTCATACTATTAAAAAGATGGTTTTCTCTTTCCTGCTTCTGAGGATTATTTTCTTATTCAGAGTTAAATAATATCTGCAAAATAGAGCTACATATTTTCATAAGGCCATGTGTTCCAACAAGAGAAGGGCCTCATACTATAAACAAATATAATTATCATCTTTCTGTATTAACATTATTAACTTACCATTTGAGTACGTTACTACATATTGGTATTTTGTAGAAATTTTACTTTTTCTTCTCTGTTTTTCAGCAATTGTGTTCATAGCATGTTATTCATGGCTGTATTTTCTAGGAAATCATGCACCTCATTTGTTCATTGTGCAGGGGCTTGAAGGACAGTGAGTTTCTTTATTTCTAGAACTGCGATCTGATGCTATGCTTGGCTGATTGCCATCAAGCAAGTCATCCAGAGGACTTAAGAATTCTGATGTCACACACCATATATTTTATTTTTCAGGGGAAAAAATTCACATTGCCCTCCAATTTCTAACTTTCTCACATGTTACTTTCTCAATCCAGTTTCATGCTTTCTATTTATTAGTTATTTTATGAATTCTTACTGTTTTGTTCTTATGCATCTATAGCTCTCCCTCTTTAAGGCCACATGAGCTTGTTGGAATGGCCCAATGCCAACACCAGTGAGAAGGAAGCAAGGATAGAAAAGGAAAGGAGCTAGTACTCCAGAACTGATGCTGTGTTGTGGTTGGCCTGTTTCTCCTGCTTCACTGACCTTGGCTATTAGTGCTGTTAAAGCTGAGTAGGAGCGAGCTTTCCTTTTTTCTTACAGCAAGTCTCAAGAGTGAGATCTGGTCCCTGGTATTTATTCTCTGACCCTTAGCTCTGCTTTCCTTTGAAATGGAACTAGTCAAGGAGTTGTCCTGCATATGGATGCTTATGAAGCATTCAGTGGAAGTACATGTATTTTTGCCTATTCCTATAAGTTAGTGAAACTTTTCTTCTATCTTCCTAAGTTGTAGACTTACATCTACATCTGTCAGTCTTTTGTAGATTATGAAATCCAAAAAGGCAGTCCAACACAGTTCTTTTTGTGCTGTACTTAGCAAAATGTCCTCCACAATTAAGTCCTTACTACATGAATTTAATTAGACTGCACATGTACAGATAGGTCCCTTGAGCCTTCCAAAGTAGTAGATGCTACTTTGGAAAATGATGCAGGCTGAAAAGGATTTAGGTCACTCCAATTTTTATCTGGCTTTCCCAGTAGGATAGTTGAAAATGCCTTTCTACTCTGCTATGTTAATGTCTTCCTTGTGATTTTTTTCCTTTTCCAATTCCGTGGTCAGCAAGTCAAAGATTGTAGGACTTCTTGTCAAACACAATGGGTGTTTGAAATGGTGGTGTCTTTTCGATTTTCACTACAGTGGCCTGAGAGTTCAAAGAGTTTAAAGATTTTATTTATTTATTTGACAGACAGAGATCAAAAGTAGGCAGAGAGGCAGGCAGAGAGAGAGAGAGAGAGGGAAGCAGGCTCTCCTCTGAGCAGGGAGCCCGATTCGGGGCTCGATCCCAGGACCCTGAGATCATGACCTGAGCCGAAGGCAGAGGCTTTAACCCACTGAGCCACCCAGGCCCCCCTTCCCAAGTCTTTAAGCCAGAATCATTGTATTCTTTTTTTCTGTTGCCACAGCACTTTGTTCCTATTGCTGTTGCTAACTTACACCATGTAATTGTAGTTAATTGTGTCCCCATCTGTCTCCCGTTTTAAATTATATGCTTTCTCACATTGGAGGTGTCATAGTTCTCATTGTTCCCCTGAGGCCCACCAAAGTCCATAACATTGCTAGACATTCAATAAATGTCTTGAGAAATTGTTAAATATTGATTCAGTGGAGAAAGGGTTATGAATTTAACGATGCTTTATTGAATGAGTCTTTGTGACATTCCTGGTATCTTTTTCTGGAATATGATGGGGATATAAAAATATTAGTGTAATGTATTCCAAAGTAATCATCACAAATTTATCAAAATCATGGATTCAAGGGGCTGTTCAAAAACCTTAATTTCAGCAACTAGCCAGTGCTTGAATCTGGTGTATGGACATTTAACTTTTACTTGAACTCTTAGGCCCTTTCTTTGGGCAGCCCATTCTGTTTTGGCATTCCTCAAAGTAAGAGAGCTTTTCCTTGGCAAAGCTCAAACGTGATTCCTTATAACTTTTCCCATTGGTCTCACTGGTCTTGCTTTGTTCTCACTTGGTTCTGCTTTTGGGGAGAACCGAAAACAAATTTACACCGCTTTCCACATTGTCAGTTCTTTATATAGGAACAGCACTCAGGGTTCTGCTATATAGTCTATTTTATAAGCTGAAGGGCCCCCCCCATACATTATACACTGTGTGTGTGTGTGTGTGTGTGTGTGTGTGTGTGTGTGTGTGTGGCCAGAAAAACCATTGGAAATAATTTTAATTGGAAATAAGATAAGTTGCATAGGTAGAGGTAGAGACAGAGACCGAAAAATAGATTACCATACAAACAATTCACATTCTGGTCAGTATATGTTTATATATATAATTTCAGATAAATAAAGGACATTAGATTAATTCATTATACTTCCAGATTTTAGATTCTAGGATGATCGCATTTTTTTCTGGTTATCTTACTGCTATGCAAGAAATTATCTCAAAAGTTACTGGCTTCAAACAGCAATTTATTTATAATCTCTCATAGTTGTATGGGTTGACTGGGCTCAGCTGGGAGATCCCCACTTAGGGTCTCTCATGTAGTTGCCACCAGGTGGTAGCTGGGGGTGGAGTCCTCGAAAGGCTGATGAATTGGATGTCATCATATGTCTTCTTTAGTCATGTCTGATGCTTGAATGCTCCCCAACCTGGGAGAGTTGAGGGCTCCAAGAGGCAGGAAACAGAAGACACTAGGCCAGTGAAGGGCTACTCATGGAAATGGTACAGTATTGCTTCTACCATATCCTCTTGGTCAGAGGAGTCTTGAGGTCTGCTCCGATTCCAGGAAGTAAAGGAATAGCTTCCTCTCATGATGGGTGGGATGTCTGGGTCACATAGCAGAAGAGCATGCTGGATGGGAGCTGTTGTGACCATCTTTGGAAAATACAAACTGCCACACCATGTGTTTGAATGGTGTAGTGGAGTAATGGGTGCATTTTTGATAAATACTAACTTATTCTCAAAAAAATTAATACAAATGTAGTATGTTTAAACAATAGCATAAAAACATGAAGAAAACACAAATATTGGCCATAAAACATACAATATAAAACTAACAATCTCTACCTACAGTTTATCATATATTCACACCATATTTCTAATTGGATTTCATGATTTGAAAGACATCTTTCCTGAATTTAGATTTGAAGATGTTTAGGATGCTTGCATGGCTCAGTTGGTTAAACGAATACCTACAGCTCAGGTGGTGATCCCCGGGTCCTGGGATAGAGTCTTGCATCGGGCTCCCTGCTCCGCACGAAACCTGCTTCTCTCTCTCTCTCTCTCTCCCTCTGTCTCATGAATTAATAAGTAAAAATCTTAAAAGATGTTCAAAAGAGTTTTTGCTTTAAAAAGTAGTATCTAGGGGCGCCTGGGTGGCTCAGTGGGTTAAGCCTCTGCCTTCGGCTCAGGTCATGATCTCAGGGTCCTGGGATCGAGTCCTACATCGGGCTCTCTGCTTGGCAGGGAGCCTGCTTCCTCTTCTCTCTCTGCCTACCTTTCTGCCTACTTTTGATCTCTCTCTGTCAAATAAATAAATAAAATCTTTAAAAATAATTAGTATCTAAGTAATTTTTAGTTTCTGGAAATTCATTTTTAATGCATAATATAATCCCTTCTACTTTTATAGATTTTTAAAAAAAATTTGTTTGAGAGAGAGAGAGAGAGCATGAGTGGGGCTGGGAGGGGCAGAAAGAGCGGGAGAAGCAGGCTCCCCACTGAGCAGGGAGCACGTCTCGGGGCTTGATCCCAGAACCCTGGGATGGTGAAATCTCATTAAGCAGATGCTTAACTAACTGAGCCACCTAAGCTCCTCTCTTCTGCTACTTTTAGTGCTATTTCATTATTTGGATTTTAGTTGTAAAAGCCTTCATACAATTCAAGATAAAATACTAAATATTTCCTTTTATGAAATATAAATTTCTCTATTTGAGTCATCTTAATGTATCCTAATTTCCTAAATGTTAATTCTTTCCATTTTTCTTTTCTGAACTCCTTTAAATTTTTCTTCATTTTAAGTATGATTTGGCATATGAACCCTAAAATTTGATAATATATATGCTGATTAAATAATCATTAAATCCATCACAGAGAAACATTTTCTTTATTCTTACCTGCAAATTTTATTTTAAAGATTTTATTTATTTATTTGACAGAGAGAGAGAGAGATCACCAGGAGGCAGAGAGTCAGGCAGAGAGAGAGGGGGAAGCAGGCTCCCTGCTAAACAGAGAGCCCGATGCGGGGCTCAATCCTAGGACCCCGGGATCATGACCCGAGCCAAAGGCAGAGGCTTAACCCACTGAACCACCCAGGTGCCCCTCTTACCTGCAAATTCTTAAATAATATGTATCACTTAGAAATTGTGTTCAGTGTATACCCAGAGTAGCATAAAGAAATAAGTGATTTATTTTTCTCTCACAGAATATGAAGTCTTGATATTGGTAGCCCAAGTGTGACACGAGGGTTCTATCATGTCACCATAGGGCTTGGATCCTTGTAGCCATCTTAAGATTCATATACTCAAAACAGGTGCCAGAATTCTAAGTGTTATATCTACATTTCAGATAGGCAAAGGCCAAAGAGTGTAAAAGTGCACATAGCTGGGGAGCCTGGGTGGCTCAGTCAGTTAAATGTCCAGCTCTTGATTTTGTCTCAGGTCATCAAATTCCCCCTCAGGCTCTGTGCTCAGCAGGAGTCTGCTTGAGATCTCTCTCTCCCTCTGCCCCCCCCCCCCCCCCCCCGCCTTTCTCTAAAAAAATTTTGGGAAAAAAAAAAGTGCACATAGCAACGGAGGAAGGAGAGCATAGATATTGGGAAGGAAACTGTCAGGTCTAGCCACATCACATTAAAAAAAAATCACATTTTGTTAGTTTTTTTTTTGACAGTTTCATCTTATAATGCCCCAATTTTGTCTGTGCTAGTCTCCAGCTCTTTTAATGCTAGTTTTGTCTGATTTATAGCTGTGCATTTGGTTCTTAGATATGTACTTTGTTGCTTTTCTTTCCACTGAGCTTTTATAAACTAGTATTCTTCTTTCTTTTTGGATTATAACATGATACATATTTTTGCAGAAGATTTGTAAAATTAAGAAAAGAATAAAAAAGAATCAATACTTCTTACATTTTTATATCATTCACAGATAAGTGTTAACATTTTTCTGTATAGTCCTTCAATCTTTCTGAATTTTATATACATATATGTAAATATAAATATATATTTGTGATACAATTGCTCCCTTATCCATATTACTTTAGAAAAGTACATTGTTTTAAATATATTTAAGATTTCTGTATATAAATAAGTACTATTTGAGACATGAGTTTTGTGACTGCATAGAATTCTATTAGCTGCACAAATCACAACTTACGTATTTGATCTCTAATTGTTAGACACTCCAGGTACTTTTAAGGATTTACGTAATGAAATTCTCTTAACATCCGTCTTTGCCTGTATCTTTAATTAGTTTAGAATAACTTTATGCAGGTGAAATGGGTCAAAAGAGGAATATATAAAGGAAAAGGTAAAATTTCTGCAGACTAGAAAATAATGAAGTGAAGGTCTAAAATATGGCATGCTTTTAGTGCATGTTTGCGGAGTGGGGTGGAGTGAGCTAAGCAAACCTATTACAGCTTTCATCTCGGGATAAAGGAGCCAACATTTTCTCATCTCCAGGTAGACAGAAGCAGTTGAGGAAGGGGAAGGTATTTAAAGCTCTTTGCATGAAGAGGCTGGTAAATATTTGGAAAAGGCACTTTCCCAGTTCCTTCAATATTCAACAACAACGATAACAACAACAACAACAACAGCAGCAGCAAAATGAAAAAAAAAAAAAAAGAAAAAGAAAAAGAAGGGAACAAAAGAATTGACTGAGAGCCTACTTGCCTTGCCTTGGGAAATGGATCTTGACTTCTCCGAAGCTGAGGAAGTAAAGAAGAGGGATACATAAACAGTTTTCAGTTAGAGAATGCCACAGTGTAAACTATCTATAATGTAGAACACACTGTCAAAAATCAAAGGTCAGAGGTGTCCAGGAGCTTGGTCAAAGCAGTACCTATGCATTTAGCCATAGAGTACAGACTGGACATGCAATTACGCACTCATATAAGTTGTCCAATGGTCTTCAGAAGAATTATGTTTAAGTAATGTACAGTATCCAGAAGTTTCTGATTTGTCATGCTTTTCATGATTGAAATTATCATAGGATTTTTATCAAGTCATATTTACAATAGAAATGGTGCAAGGGGGTTAGTTTAGGGTTCTTGAAGGCCACATGAAAATATTGGGAGCAGGGAATGAGCAAGAGAGGGAGAGGGAGAAAGAGATGGGGAGCGAGGGAGAGGGAGCGGACCAGAACATACTAGTGATGACTTTAGAAGTTATAGATTAATCAGCTTGCTTTGGTATCTAGGAGAATAGAGGAATCAATAAAAAGATAGTTGATTTCATACACCTCAGAAGAACAAAACAAATGGGAGTAAAAACAACATGATTTTGAGAGAAGTAAGTCATTTCGACTTAATCTAATTTTATTCACTGACACAGTGACAAGATTTAAATAGGAATGGAAATAAGAGTTTGTATATCTTCACGTTAGAGAAGTTTTGTTTTTGTCTTACATGATGTGTGAAGGGAGTTACAACTTGTGATTATCCCTGGTTCAGTGCCTTGTCAGGGCAGACCAGTGAAGACTTCAGAGGGTTGAGTGGGTGCTTATAGTGAATGAAATTTGTATTAATCTCCAGAATTAAAGAATACAAAATACAGAATCTCCAGACTAGAAAGTTGCTAAATCTATAGGGGCTCTGCAGGAATTCAGAGTGAATATAGGAAGAAAGGTGGCTGAAGGAGGTAGAAAGTCATTGAGAACCATCAATTGGAATGACATTTAAGGGCGTCAGGGTGGCTCAGTCCTTAAGCGGCTGCCTTCAGCTCAGGTCATGATGCCAGGGTCCTGGGATTGAGTTCCGCATCAGGCTCCCTGCTTGGCGGGAAGCATGCTTCTCCCTCTCCCACTCTCGTTCCCTCTCTCACTGTCTCTGTGTCAAATCAATGAATAAAATCTTAAAAAAAATGAAAGAAAATGACACTTAAAATAAGGGTAATATCTGTGTAATAAGATGTAAATGGTAATGGCTAGTGTAAATAAAATGGTAACATGCAGGCATTGGAACACATTGTTGCCATAATTAGAAATGAGACCTGGGATCGCTGCCTGGATTATTCAGAAGAATCTGTAGTGTTTCCTGCCTTCCCCTGCACCACTAGTCATGTAACAATCCTGTTGCATGTCCCAGTTACAGGACAGTAACACATGTTCATCTAGTTATTTTCCTTCCTTAGGTTCTATAAAGTACTTGACTGTTGCTTTGTAAGAGAATAGAGAATTGTGTTAATGCCTCCAAAAATAAACAATTATTTTACTAAAATTGCTCTGTTTCCATTCTTTTCCATAGAGATAGTTTTTTATTTCAAGTCAGATATTTGGGTAACTTCTTTTGAAAACATCTTAAAAGGTAGTTCAACTCAACATGTGTAATACCCAGAATGCATAGAAATCAAGTCAAGACATGACAAATATGAAGAACTAGGGCCAAATCAAATTTCAAATAGGCAACAAATATTATGTCATGACCCCCACTGGCTGCGATGATTATAAAGTATAACCTGATTGTGGGGTTCAGATACGAAAATTGTGCATATCAGTATTAATAAAATATGCCAAATACTATTAATATAATTAAAATTACTATATTAATGGATGTCATATGATCTGACTTACTATTTAACATATTAATATAGTAAAACATCAAGTCTTAACAGCGCCACACTCTTTGATTTAACAATCCCCCTTCTGGGTATTTTATCCTAAGGAAACATGCTGTAGCAGAAGATATATACAAAAGGATACCACAGTGTTTTTGTTCTTTCTTTTTTTTTTTGGTAATAGATACTTGATAACTTATGTATGAAAAAATACAAAATAAGTAATGGCATGTATGGGGTATCAGTGAGTAAAATTGTTTCGTATCATATGATAAAAAAATGGTATTGCTACAGAAAGAAATTCACAAATAAAAAGATATTAATTATAAAATAGTTTATATGGTATAATTCTTTAAAGGATAGTCTGGAAATAAAGACAGAAAAGTTATACATGAAATATATTACTTTAGGAATTAAGGATGATCTTATTTTTGAATTCTTTCTAAATTCATAAAAAAGAACTTGATAAATTTTTATTTAGCAAAACAGTTATATAATGGGAAAAAACCACTTATACTGATAACCTTTAAGACTATTTGATAATCTTCTTTTTATTTTTTTCCCTTTAACTGCTGATACCTTTATTTATGAATAAAATATCATTATTTAATTTTACATTTACTTTATATAATATTGTCTGTACTTTTTTATTTAAAAATCCAAAACTCAGGGCGCCTGGGTGGCTCAGTGGGTTAAAGCCTCTGTCTTTGTCTCAGGTCGTGGTCTCAGGGTCCTGGGATGGAGCCCCGCATTGGATTCTCCGCTCAGCTGGGAGCATGCTTCCTCCTCTCTCCCTGCCTGCCTCTCTGACAACTTGTGATCTCTGTCTATCAAATAAATAAATAAAATCTTTAAAAAAAATAAATAAAAATCCAAAACTAGATTCCACATTTATTTGCATTCTCCAGTAATTTATATATTTAATATGCGTATGTAAATACAGAAATTGTAAACAATAATTTAAATACAGACATATTTAATATATAAATTATATATAGATATAAAATATGTAAAATACAGGAGGATGTGTATATAGCGATACGTAAATGGATTTTTGTTATTTTAGTTGTCCAAACAACTTGCTTATTTTTTAACTTCCTAGTTTTTTTCTTGATTTAAAAATGTCATTGATTTATCTGTTTGCCTATTTTTTGTGATCCCAAAATATCATAGTGACTGTAAACCATTTGTTTACTTCTGTATTTTTCCTGTAATTTAGAATTTTTTTTAGAGATTTTATTTTATTTATTTGAGAGAGAGAGCAAGAGAGAAAGTCTGAGCAGGTGGGGGAGGGGCAGAGGGGGAGGGAGAAGCTGACGCCCTGCTGAGCAGGGAGCCTGATGTGAGGTTTGATCCCAGACACTGGGCAAAGGCAGATGCTTAACCAACTGACTGAGCCACGTAGACCCCCTCTAATTTTAAATTTTGATGCAGTTTCAAACATACAGAAAAGTTGGAATTATTGTACTTAAGAATCCTAGATACTCTGTCCAGACTCATTAGTTATTTACATTTTGCTCCTTTATTATTTGTGCTTACTCTCCATATATTTACAGGTTTATATACATGTGCATCATGATGTAGTTATATAATCATGATTTTTTATATAGATATATGTACACATATTTGTATTTTCCCCTGATTCATTTGAGAATAAGTTACAGGCATCATGCTTCTTTATTTAAATATTTTAGTATGTATTTCCTAAGAATAAGGGCATTGTCTTATATAACCACATAATTATAAAAATTGAGAAATTATTATCAACAAAATACTGTTATGTGACAGTGCATCTAGGATCACATGTGCCTTTGGTTGTCATGCCCTTTAAACTTCCTTTAATCTGGAGCATTTTCTCAGTCCTTCAAGACTGAATTTGAAGATATTTTTAGACTTTCCTCAGTTTGGGTTTGTCTGATATTTCCAAATGATTGATTCAGGTTATGCCTTTGGGCAGACGTGTGTACCGCGGGAGTGATGGGTCCTTCTCAAGTGCACATGAGGCCCTTCATGGAGTGGAGGCAGGTGTTGTGTATTTGCTCCGTTATTGATGACGTTGTCTTTGATCATTTAGATAAGGTGGTCTCCGCCAAGTGTTGCCCTTGAAAGTTTGTATTTCCCCCACTGTAATTAATAACTGATTTGAGAGAGGATGCCTTAAGACTATGGAAATATCTTGCTCTTCATCCCACTCCCATCCATGAGTAAGTGTGGATCGACAGTGTTTTGTTGAGTGAATCGGTTAACTATAATGTTTGCTTAATGGTGATTTCCTAACTTCCTCAACACGCCTACATTTTTTTTTTTTTTAAATTTTATTTTTCATAAACATATAATATCTTTTTATCCCCAGGGGTACAGGTCTGTGAATCGCCAGGTTTACACACTTCACAGCACTCACCATAGCACATACCCTCCCCAATGTCCATAATCCCACCCCCCCAACCCCCCTCCCCCCATTAACCCTCAGTTTGTTTTGTGAGATTAAGAGTCACTTATGGTTTGTCTCCCTCCCAATCCCATCTTGTTTCATTTACTCTTCTCCTACCCCCTTAACCCCCCATGTTGCATCTCCTCTCCCTCATATCAGGGAGATCATATGATAGTTGTCTTTCTCCGATTGACTTATTTCGCTAAGCATGATACCCTCTAGTTCCATCCATGTCGTCGCAAAAGGCAAGATTTCATTTCTTTTGATGGCTGCATAGTATTCCATTGTGTATATATACCACATCTTCTTTATCCATTCGTCTGTTGATGGACATCTAGGTTCTTTCCATAGTTTGGCTATTGTAGACATTGCTGCTATAAACATTCGGGTGCACGTGCCCCTTTGGATCACTACGTTTGTATCTTTAGGGTAAATACCCAGCAGTGCAATTGCTGGGTCATAGGGTAGCTCTATTTTCAACATTTTGAGGAACCTCCATGCTGTTTTCCAGAGTGGCTGCACCAGCCTGCATTCCCAACGCCTACATTTTTTGGTGGCATTCCAAGCAGAGAAGAGGTTGTCCTTCTTTCTTATATACTTCATTCATTTCTTTATTTATATTTACTGTAATAAATCTTAATTCTTTATGATAATTATTTATTTTGATTTTCCAGTTGTCTTAGATAGGACTGGTAAGAACTTCTTGAAGCTGAGGCCTGTGTCCTTTTGACATATCCCGTCATTTTTAAATGCCTTTCTTGCCCCCAACCCAAAATATCATCACCTTGAATTTTATATACTCTCGTGGATTCCCTGTGTGCATGTTTTAAAATGCCTGGATAGTTTTTTCACATTTTCATTGTTTCAGTAACTTTGTAAAATTGCCCGGGTAGTTTTTTCACTTTTTGAAAGTATTGTCTTACTTTTAGACCTTTGCTTTCCTCTTTTCCTCACAGTTTTTCTGTATTCCTTAGATCTCTGTAATACATATGGTGGGATCATGTAAGGTAGCTCAGTTAGAAGTCAGTGTTTAATTTTCTGTTCACAGATAATTTGACATTTTTATTATCCTCCAACTTCCAGTTATACTGAAGACCTAGGATTTGTATGTTTGTTTATGTTTTTGTTGGCTGTATATTTTTTGCAGTATGTGGGAAGAATTTCAGTTTAGGGTGGCTGGTTTTACCACAACTACCCAGAATTCCAGGTCTATGTTTTTTTTTTTTTTTTTTTTTAAAGATTTTCTTTATTTATTTGACAGACTTCGAGAAAGGGAACACAAGGGGAGTGGGAGAGGGAGAAGCAGGCTCCCTGCTGAGCAGGGAACTCAATGAGGGGCTGGATCCCAGGACCCTGGGATCATGACCTGAGCTGAAGGCAGATGCTTGACGACTGAACCACCCAGGTGCCCCCAGTTCTATGTATTTTAAGCGTTATACAAAACATTTCAACATTTCAAGTTATTTGCAATATGCCATGATGCAACCAGAATTTATGGATTGCTGATCTTTACCTTCAGTGGTCTATGTTCTCTTAATCTGGTTTAATTTAGTAAAATTGAAAGTTTCTTTCTCTATTTTTACAATTATCTTACCAAGGAGTATACCTGTTAGTCTAGAAATTATGTGTTCATGGTAAATGTGAAATCATTATTCTAGATCATTAAGTACCTTGATTTGTACTAATCGGTTGGGCTTACAAATTTCTCTCTTAGCTTTAAAAATGATCAAATATGGGGGCAATTGGGTGGCTCAGTTAATTGTCTGTCTTCAGTTCAGATCATGATCCCAGGGTCCTGGAATCAAGCCCCGCATTGGGCTTGAGTCTGCTTCTCCCTTTCTGTCTGCCCCTCTCCTGGGTCATTGCTCTCTCTCAGGGAAACAAAATCTTTAAAAAAATAAAAATTATCAAATATGTATTTAAAAAATGGAAATTCAAACCTGTGGAATTTTAAAACATATACACATTAAAACAAGATAATAATATCTGATTATAAGAATCCAGTGAAATGTGGTTATAAACAATGGCTTATCAAATGAAGTAAGCTTTTTTCCCATAACTAAGGAAAGTTCCTCCTCTCCAGTTTCACAGCAAAGAGATCTGATTGTAGTTAGCACGTAGGGATCAGGAACAAAACACTCAGGGCTTGCAAATATCGGAGTAGAAGGCCCCTTGCAAAAGTAGGCAATAGGTTAAGTGTCCAAAGCGTGCCACATCCAGGAAGGGCAAGCGTTTCTCTGTTCTCTGGAGGCTGTGAGCCCAGACTTACAAAATCTTTGCTCTTTCAAAGAAGGTAAAAATGAGAATTCTTATGGGAAATCTGCTGCTTTAAAAAAATTCTTAAATGGTTTTAAAACCATGGTGTGGGATAAACAAAAATATGTCAGTAAACCAGATTTGGTGTTTATATCCCAGTTTGTACCCTTTACTGGGGATGCATTGTAGGGATTAGCAGGTGCTGTTATGAAGAGAATCTGTGTCAGGAAAAGCTCGTACGAAGCCTGGGATCACCTCTTATTAGCTGTGTCAAATTGGGCAAATCATGTGATTAGTATTAAGTTCTCTTGCCTATGAGGGTGACTATGCTAAGATCTGAAGAAAATACAGGATCGCTAATTGTTATAACTTTATAATTCTTCTGAAGTTCTAGGTAGACATGAGTTGGTATCCTTTTTTAAGCTCTAGGTATTCAACTTAGAACAATGAAATTTATAAAAATACGCAGTTCCTTAAAAATTTCTTAATTCACTTTCGATGTGTGATTATAAATTGCTAACCCTGTCTGGTTTCCTCTTCTGTGAGAGGCTCTGTGTTGGGGATTAGTAAAGTCACTCATTCTTGTGCAAGGTAGGGGCTGGTGTCATCTTGTTGTCTCTCATATGCTAGAGGAAGATAAATGAGACTTTCAACTCAGAAGACCTGTTCTGCTTGTTGAACTTCTGATTTGATTACATTTGTTTTTGGTGAACACAAAAGTATGCCTCCTGCATCAGTAAGGTGATATTTCTATTTAGCACTTGAAACACAATATTTCTGGGCAGAGATTCTGCTTCTCCCTGAGAATGCATGTTCCACTAAAGATGCTGGCTACTTAAGAGGATTTTTATTCGTACTGTCCATAGTGTGTTCGATCTATCTGAAATAACACATTGTACTGTAAAAGGTTATTTTGGTTCTCGTTAGGTATGTTTTGTTTTGAGCAGCTCTTTTATGGCACCCTATACCCAATAGAACAAAATCCATTTAAGTTGAAATATTTTGAGCTTTGAAATTAATGTGCTCTTCCCAACACCTGTCCTCTAAAACAAATTAATTAATAAAATCTGATTAACTTTCTCCTTATAAGTGACTTTCTGACAAAAAAGAAATGGAAGTTTGTGTATTTTTATAAGGTGTGCAAGTGGCATGCCTGCATTTTTCTCAGTGCATGGTTTTCAATTAGAATTGAAATGCAATTACAAAGTGAATTGGTACAATTCTCTGGATAAATCAAGCAAAATTCTATTCTAACTCAGTGATCTTCATGTATCAGACAAAAGTACATTTTAAAGCTTAAAATATTTTAATAGCCACCTCAAATCTCCAGCCTAAATTTACTTATAAATATATCATATTTTTTAATTGCTTTTATGTTGTTCTGCCATGTTCTGGGTAAATTGTTTCTTGCATATATTTCTGAAGCCAGTGTGTAGACTTCTTACCTCATAAGAGTATCCTCCTTGATTAATGTATAGAATATTTGCATGTAGTTGGGAATATTTCTGTTCACCAGCCCATTATATTTTGCTAGATGTGTAATCTATATTTTGCAAAACCTTATTTCAGTATGTTAACATATATATTGTCTAAGTGTGTGTTGGCCTGGGATAGTTTTTCTGTGACCTTGGCAAATTGCTTTACTCTTTTGGATTTTTTTTTTTTTTCTTTTCACATATGCATTTTGTAGGAGTATTTCGAGGATGAATGTTTGCAAATCATTTTGAAATTGCCAAATGCCACATACAGTAAGTAATATGTATTTTTATTTTTCCACTCAATTGCAGTCATGCTGAATGAATTTGGCAGTCATAAAAGAACACATTTCTATTTATGGTTCTTGATATTTGTGAATATTGAGACAAAATGTATATAAAAGATAAAAATTTGATGAGCTATTTCCTAGTCTGAATTAAGTTGTATAAATTCAAGATTTCTAAGGACAGATTTTACTATTGTTCTATTTATATAACTTGCACATAGTACTTCTCACTTATATTTGAGTGAGATTTTTTTTCTCTGAATCATAAATTAAGAAGAGTACAGGAAACATTAGTGTTATTAGCCAGCGCTGATATGGAGATTTAAAAAGGAGTATTGAATTAAGAATTAAGATTTGCCAAGTATTAAGACTTACTGTGAATCAGGCAATTTATATATGTTGCCTGTAATTCTCCCCCAGGTATTTTAAGATCATTATTTTTATCCCCATTTTATATATCAAAGAAACTGAGAGGAAGTTTTAACACCTTGCTCAATATCTATTCAAAGTAAAGAATCTGGGCTTTGAACACAAGACTTTTCAGATAATACTGCCTCTATCTATTAACATAGACAAAGTTAAATAACTTCCCTAAGAGGATGAATATTTAAAGAGTTTAAACATGTTCTGATACTTTCTTTGTATTTCTGTTTTGCTTAAGCATTATCCTGAAATACTGTATTTTGTGCTGGATTGTCTGTCATGTGATTTCTTTCATTTCAAATGGTGTTTTCTAATTCCTCACTTAGACTGCTTTGAACTAGGATGGAAGAAGTGAAAATGTAGATTCTGGAAAAAAAAGTTTCTAAATCACCTAAGTTTATATATTTTTTAAAGTGTTTAGAATTAGAGTTCTGAGGTTCTCCAAGAGTTTTTTCATTCATTAAAAAAATTAAATTATGTTATTATTTTAAGAGTTTGGAGGGACGACAGAATCAGAGTCCTGGCTTTGACATCCTCAGATTCTTTGTTTGATGAAATGAGATAATCAGGAGGACAGTTGTAAAGTAGAATTTATAAAAAATATGGAAGCAATAATGGCATCATTGATGTTTTTATGTTGTCTCCCAATATGACTTAAAAAAGGTGGCCTAGTACATGTTTAGGAATTCAGACTCTGGATTCAGACCACCTCCATTTGAATACTGATTTATCACTTAATAGCTTTGTGACTGAACAAATTACTGAATGTCTCTTTAAAATGGATTTAAGATTGGGAACTACTTCATTTGTAGTGAGTTAATACATGTGAAGTATAGCACAATTCCAGGTACATAATAAATTGATATTTCAAGTATGTTTGTTAGCAAGCATCATAACTTCATAGTCATGTCACATAAAAGTATGCAACAAAAGTACTCAGTGAATAATGTTGATTGACCTGTTCCAAAAGAACTGAAGTTCAGCCTTCTTTATGAATGTAGAGATCTTTACTAATTGGAACTTCTAGTAAAAAGACAAACCATTTAGGTAATCAGCATGTATATATACAGTTTATAAAATCAGCACACATGATACGTCCTTTTGTGTGTTAACTGTATATCTAGGCTGAAAGTGTGTTTGTGTGGTTCGTGGAGAAAAGAAGGGGGCAGTTGTGAAGTGCTTACAGAGTCTGAAATGCTTATTTTGAAAGAGGACACACTTATGGATATAAAATAAATAATTGACATGATGGTCAATTAACTTGAGGGAATCATCTCATCCAGTGCTTTATGAAACCATTCATGGAGATTGAAGCGATGTGGAAGAGAAAACAGTATTAAGTATTTACTCTACCCCGTGCACTTTACATTGAATATCTCAGGTAATCTAAGCAATAAGATGATGAGGTAGGTGTGTTACTATCTTTTTTTTTTTTTTTTTTTTTTTGGTATGAGGAAAATATACCAGAGGAAGTTCAAATGTGTCATTTGTGGGACCAAAGCTTGAGACTGATGTAGTTCTAAAGCCTTTTTTTTTCTTTATACTCTTAACATGAGTGTTAAGGACTGAAATTCTGTGGTTGATCTTTCTTTCATTTGCATGAGAACACTGCTGTCAAACCTCAGATCATACATATGAATTCTTTAGTAAATAAGTAATTGATGATTAAATTTTAACTAAATAAATGACAATTGTCTTAACATTTGTAATCCAGCCCAAGCTGATTCTGTTCCTGCACAACAGGCCAGTAAGTCTAAAGGGAAGGTATTGGGGCCCGGAAAGTGGCTTTATTCAGAAAGCCAGCAAACTGCAGAAATGGCATACTGTTGTCCCAGAGAACCATGTTCCCTCAACATGGAATTTGAGCTGCTTTTATATTAGCAGAAGAGGGAAGTGGGATGCGATTGTTGTCAGAAGGTGACTAATGTTTGTAGAAATCCAAGGAAGGTCATGTAACTTCTTTGTCCTTGGTCAATTCATCTTTGTGTACAGGCATCTGGTCATGCCATTCCTGTAAATCTTTTTTTTTTTTTTTAAAGATATTTTTATTTATTTTAGAGAGAGAGTGTGAGTGGGGCTGGGAGGCAGGCAGAAGGAGAAGGAGAGGGAGAGAATTTCAAGTAGACTGCTTGCAGATCGTGGAGCCCTTCAAAGGACTTGATCCCATGACCCTGAGATCATGACCTAAGCCATAATTAAGAGTTAGACGCTTAAGTGACTGGACCTTCTAGGTTCCCTGCCATTCTTGTAAATCTTAATCATAACATAATCATTTCTGTATTTCCTTATCTCCTGGGTGAAGTAGGTTTTGGGTAAAGAGTGGTTTTTATAAATCATAGCTGTAGCATGTCTACGTGGCAGGGCTAAGTAGAAATTTCTAAGCTATTGGTTATAACAGCAAGGGAAAGAGAAGTGATATGAAGTCAGGCTAATTTTCTCCCTGTTAGATATTAAGTGTTAATAGGGGCATTCAGCAATCTGAAACAAATTGTCTTTAAAAAATGTTGTTTGGGGGGCGCCTGGGTGGCTCAGTTGGTTAAGCATCTGCCTTGGGCTCAGGCCAGGATCCCACTTGATCCCATGATCGAGTTCCTCATCGGGTTCCTTGCTCAGTGGGGAGTCTGCTTCTCCTCTGCCCCTTTCTCAAATAAATAAATAAAATCTTTTAAAAAATGTTGTTTATGTCAAGAAAACTTAAAAAATAAAGAAGCTGCTTCTCCAAGGGCAGAGACTGTATATATTTTACGCGTCTCTGAATTTGAGGTGACTGTGGTCTTTTCTTTCAGTCCTGCCGTTTCATGCGGTGCAGAGAAGTTTGGAATGAGGAGTTTAGCTTGACTTAGTTATTTATTCTCCTCTTTGTCATCTTCAGGTGTGTCATCATTGAGGGACATCCTTTATAATACCACAGTGGCCACTCTGATACTTTCCCTTTTTGTCTCTTGGGTGATCTTCATCTTTTTTTCCGTTTTAGTCATCCACTGATCCCAGTCCTTTTACACATAACTTCTTCAAACAGTCAGACAATGTTTTACCTGAGGGATATTTTCAAACTTACTAGTATTTAAAATATTATTGCCTTTAAAGGGAATGGATCACACTGTGTTCTCACACTACTGTTGGTTTTGAGAGGGAAGGACTTACAGAATGCTTCTCTTTTTAGTTTGCAAATTTGGTCTCTGAAATACAAAGCTAGTGATTGCATGTAGTGATTCTTCACTTAATTCAATAAATATTTATTACATGCTCCTATATTAGGAGCACCATGTTGGTTTAGCACTAGAGCAAGTAGGAGGGAAAGGCAAAAATGGCTCTCAAGAAAATTCCATGTTCAATTTAAGGAAATAAGACAAGCACAGGCATAAATAAAGAATAGGGTATTAGGATATGGTATCATGAGAATAGCATAAGGTGATCAGATCAGTAAAGCTGTTTTAAATAATTTGAGAAATAATGAAGCAATTACATATATGTGAAAAAATAAAGGATTAGAAGAGATTTAAGAAAGATACAATTCTGGACTACATTGGCTCGAGATTTCATCATGATGATTGCATTTGCACTAGATCTTGGTGCAGGTGGAAAATGTTAATAGAGAAGTCAAGGAAATGGCATGCTTGAGCTTAGAGTCGAAGAGACATACTTCACATTCAATGAATGGTGAATTCATTAGTTTGACAACAGAATAAGTTTCTTGTGTTGGACTAAAACCAGGTAGCACTGGAAAATTAAGGCTGGAGCTAGGTTGTAGGAAATACTGATAATCACAGTAAGGACTTTGAATTTAATTGGTAGGCAATTGGGAAAAAAAAAAGAATATTTTGGGAGGGCCAATCCTGTGAATAAAAAGTTCCTCTTTGATATTAGTCTGGTGGTATCTTCACAATGGATTCCAGTTGGAGGACATGTGGACAAGAGGATAGTTTTTAGGAAAATATAGAAGTAAAAGAATAAGGCATGAGGGTAAGACCTGAGGCCGTAGCAATGGGAATGAAGAAAAGGAATAGATGCAGGTTAAGACTTTGAAAGAAATGCGGTCAGGGAGTAATAATCATCATCATTTGTGTGGCATTTACTTGGCCCTAGACTCTGAGTGATTTATATTATTTAATTCCACATCAGACAACTCTGGGAGGTAGATACTAATACCATCCTCATTTTGCACAAAGAGAAAACTGAGGGAGACTTTAACCAAGTAAATTGTTCCCAGGTCAGATAGCTAGAAAATAACAAAGATGAGGCTTGAGCCCATTCCTTCAATCTCCAGAGTCTCTGTATAACCACAGTACATCATCTCTGTAAAAAATAACTGAGATTTCCAGGTTGGCTGAACTGGAAAATGACATTACCAATAGTCAGAGAAACATTTTTTTTTTTTTTTTCAGAGTTTACCACTTCTTCGGTTAAGTCTTCGGGTGGGGAGGAAAATCTTTGGACTTTTAGGGAGAAATATCCCTTATGGTTCATGAGGAATCTCTTGGATACATTCATTTCTATGCTGGGCAACAGGAACAGTGTAATTTATGATATTGCTTGGTTATAAATTAGAATAGTAAATATGTCATCTTAATATGATTTGTCTTCCTTCCTTAGAACAGCTTAAAATGAAACAAGGATAGAGTGCTAAATTAAAGATTAAATATCTTGGGTGCATGAGAGACCAATATTTTAGAGTTAGTTTACCATCATACTAAACAATAATCTTGACAGGGGAAAAAATCTAATTCCTAATATAGAGAGTATCTCTCTTTTTCTATACTGGAGATGTAGCATAATGTACTACTTAGGAGCTTGGGCTCTGGACCCATGCTGTTGCATGGGTCCAGATCCCAAAATGAGTCCTCTTTAGCTGTGTGATTTTGTAAGGTGTGATTTTAGCTGTGTGATATTTTGTGTGTCAATTATGTAAGCTCTCTGGCCTCAGTCTCTTCACCTTTGAAATGTGATGGAACGTAGTGTGATTTCTGAATATTGTGAAGGGTAAAGGAGATAAAGCACTTATAGTGGTCCCTAAAACACAGTAAATCCTCAATGATGTTTGTTATGTTCATCGAACTTGATCTCATCTATCATAATTTTTAAACATGTTATTGTGAATTTTTATGTGTTATGGGCACAAAACAGTGAATTTTATAAGCAAAAACCCATGTAACTTCACAGATCAAGAAGTGGAACATTTTCTGCATCTTGGAGACCCTGTTTTTTTTTGTTTGTTTGTTTTGTTTTTGTTTGTTTGTTTGTTTTTTACTGCCCAAACATTACTCCCTTCCACCAGTTCCATATGGATAACTTTTTCATGACTTTTGTAATCACTTCCTTGCTTTTCATTATAGATTTAACATTTAATCATGAGTCCTTAAATACAAAATGCTAGTTTAGCTTGATTTTTTAATGTATATTCATAATAGTCATGCATGCCTTTGTGTCTGGTTTCCTTTCCTAACTTACATATCTAAGTTTTGTTAATGTTTTTCTGTTGTTCATTAATTTTCATTGCTGTGTAGTATTCCATTGCAGAAAGATGCTACAAAGTATTTATCCGTGGTTGTTGATGAACATTTGGACTGTTTCTGGGTTTGGGCAATTTTGAATAGTGCTGCTGTGAACATTCTTTTAGATGTTTCTTGCTGTACATATACATGAGAGTTTCTGTTAGTGATGAAATTGCTCAGTTAAATTGTATACAAATTTTCAATTTTAGTGGATAGTGCTAAACATTTTCCAAAGTAGTCGTACTAATTATACTCCAGTCAGTAGTGTATGAGAGTTCCCATTGTTTTATCTGTATCAGTGCTTGGTGGAATCAGTCCTTTAAATTTAGCCATTCTGATGAGAATAAAGTTTACATTTCCCTTTGAATAATGTGGTTCTGTTATGTGGTTTAATTGCCATATGGATATTATTGTCTGTAAATTGCCTGTTCAAGTGCCTTGCCTATTTTTCTACTGTGTTGATTTTTTTATTGTTAATCTGCAAAAGTTAATTGTATTTGAATGAAGAGCCTCCTTTCAATTACATGTTGCAAATACCTTTTTTCTCTCTGTGACTTGCTTTTTCAGTTTCTTAATGGAGTTTTTGATGAGGAAAAGTTTCCAATTTTAATTATAATCATATATTTACCTCTTTATATTTAGATCATTCCTTTTAAATTTATTTTTGTGACTGGTTTGAAGTAGAAGTCAAGTCCTGTTTTCCTTCCAACTGGATGTCCAGTTGTTACAGAATCATACTGAAAAGTCACCTCTGCCCATTGCTCTTCAATGCTATCTTTATCATAAATTTAATTTCCATCTATATCTGCATTTTGGGGGCCAATTCTTCCTTCTTTTAGGGCAGGACTGGCAGAGTGAGAATCTTAAGCAAGCTCTGTGTCCAGTATGGAGCCTGAAGCAGAACTCCATCCTACCACCCTGAGATCATGACCTGAGTGGAAATCCAGAGTCAGATGCTTAACTGACTGAGTCCCCCAGGAGCACCCCAACTATTGTTTTTAACTGGTCTATTAATTTCTTCTTACTAATTATAACACTATTTTAACTATGATCACGCTTTAATTATTTATGGTATCTATTAAAATGGGTTCTCCCACTATGTTTTTATTCAAGGAATCTTGACTTCACCTTATTTCAAACAGATTTTACAATTAATCTGTCGAGTTTGACAAAAGAATAATTGTTGGGATTTTAGTTGGGATTATATTCAATCTATTGTTAAGTATGTTTTTAAAGTATTGACATACTTACAATATTGACTTTTTAAATGAGCATGGTATATGTACTTCATGTATCTAGGTCTTTTTTATTTCTCCTAATCATATTTTGTGATTTTCTGCATAGATGTCTTATACATTGTGGTTAGTTTGTTCTAGATGTTCTATACAGTTTAATAATATTATATATTATTAATTTTTAAAAACTTTTTTCTTTTTGTTCCTTGAGTAAAGAAATAGTTTTTTTTATACTGTATAGCAGATTATAAACTCACTGATTAAATTCTAATATTTTTAATAGATTCTTTTGAATTTTCTACATAAAGTTATATTTTCTGGGATTAAAGATAATATTATTTCATATCTTCCAAGATTTACACTTTTATTTCTTTTTCATATCTTACTGAATTGGCTAGAATGTCCAGAGCAATACTGAATGAAAGCGGGAAGAATGAAATTTCTGCTTTTATTCCCAGTTCAAAGGGAACACTGTCACCATGTTACTATTGAGAATGCTGTTTACTATAACATTTTGACAAAAATCATATATTAGATTGAAAAGTTTGTATTTTTCTGGTTTTACTGGGATTTTTCATTATAATTGGGTTTTGAATTTTATCAAATGCTTCCTTTGTATCTATTGAGATTATAAATTATTTTTCTTTTTTATTTTTTTAATCTGGTGATTTATATTGATTGATTCCCCCCCCCCCCCCCAACAGACTTCACATTCCAGCAGCAGAGTGGCTGCTTTCTTGGGCTTACTGTGGGACTTAGAGTGCCAGAGGATTTTTTTTTTTTTTTTTTCATTCTCTTTCCTCCCCTTTTGAGACATCCTCCCATTTGCATAACAGAGTAAGGTTCTTGTTGCACCCTTGTACCTTCCTAGGTGGCAGAGTGCTATTACTTGTTACTCGGCGCAGTGCTTCTGGTAGGGACAGGAGGATGCTGGGTTCTGTTGCTCAGTCTCAACCTTAGACCTATTCTGGGCATCTGGACCTCCGGACAGTGGCTCTTTCAGTAATTCCTGCGCATTCCTCTTATGGTACCTAAACTCTTCCTTGACCCTCTGGGGTTCTTTGTGGAAGATGGTCCTGTTCTTACACCCAGTAGTAGCAGATCTCTGCTTTGTGTTGTTATGCCTGTTTTCGAGTCTGAGAGACCACCAAGGAGCCAACACTGATGTAATCACACGAGGGTTTATTTGACAAGCTTAAGCTTGGGCCCAAGTATACCCGACACAGCGGAGCAGGGACTTGGACCCGGAGCTTAGTTAAGGCAGGGGTATTTATGGGTTCCTGTTACTAAACCAGGGTGGGGGTTTCTGGAACCAAAGCAGGGTGGGCCTTTCTGTTACTTAATCAGGGTGGGGGTCTCCGGAACTAAAGCAGGGTGGGGCTTCCTGTTACTAAAGCAGGGTGGTGGGGGGTCTCTGGAACCAAAGCAAAGTAGGGGAAAGTTCAGCCCTTGGGCACAGGGGTCTGAGATGGCTGCTGGAGCTAAGATGGCTGTACTTACGCTAAGGCTGAACCTGAGGTGGGATGGCCTTAATTTTTCTCGGCCTCCACAGTGTCAGTTTGAGAGTCTGGACACAAGAATTACCTATTCCTCTAACAGAGCCAGATGAATTTTTCTTCTACCTCTTTCCCAGAAACTGTGGATCTTTTCCAGGGCACTGGAGATATGAGAGTTTTCAGTCCTAACAGGTTAAATTTTGCTTTGCATTAGAGAATGGTCTGGGGAATCAGAAAAGATTTTATGTTTTTGTGACACCAAAGTGCTCTTTCTGGTCTCTTGCCCTGACCTCAGTCTTTCCGCTAAGCAACTGGTAGATGTCTGAAAAAAAAGCGTATGAATGAGTGCATATTCCTTTGTGTCTGGGTGATCCTAGGGTGTCTGTATTGTTCTGGTGACCCGTTCTGCCCTTCAGGTATTTGTTACAAGTTTTAGCTGTTTTCTTCTTACCTACTTTCATAATGAACAATTATTCCTTTCATGTTCTGTCAAAGGTGAGAAGGTTCTTATGTCCCGTCTGTCCTCGGTGGCTATTACTCTTTAAAATTTAGTTAATCTCTTTGTCTTGCAACTCCAAGTCTCTGGTGGGCTCAGAAAAAGTTATTATTTTGTAGATGATCGGGCCTTTTATTACTATTAGGATAAGAGCAATATTTTCTGGTGGCTTTCACTTTCTAAGTAGAAGGAGAACTGCAGATTTTTTCACATATATTTTAACTCGGCCTTTCAAGTTTTCCAAGAAAAATGATTTTTTTCCTTCACAGTGCCTAGTCTGCATTTACCAGAGCCAGAGTCCTAAATTAATGCTATCTTTATAGACTTTCTACACAAAAGTGAGTTGTTGCTGTAACAGTTTTGTACGTGACTGAAGCTCATTGGATTATGTGTAGCAGGATTCCATTGTTTTAAACAAGGTAGAATTCAAGTTTTCTCCTATAAAAGGAAGTCTGGCCATTGGCACTGTGGGGCCAGAATTGTGGTACCTTGCTCATTAGAATCTAGTCTCCTTTGACAGTTCTGTTCTACCGTCTTGGCCATATAACTTCATCCTTAAGGGTTTTCCAGTAGTTTAAGATGACTACTGGACAGCTCTTCGTGTTATATGCAGCAAGAATGAAAAAAAAAAAATGCAGTGGCAAAAGGGCATACTACCAGCTGATTTAGCCTTCTTTGAAGAGATTCCCTGGAAACTCTACCCAGTATTTTCTACCTAACCATCATCACTCTTTGTTACAAAAGAAGCTGTTAATAGTATTTTTGTTGTAAACATAATGGCTCTGAACATGTCCCTAGTAGGGGAGGGGAAGATAACTATTGCGTGGGCTCTTAGAAGTCTCAGTTACAGTTAGAGGATGGGGAATATATTTTGGTGATGTGATTTCTGACCTAGAATAGTGTGTGTTAAAATACACAGATTCTATCTTAAAACAGAGCTGGCTGGATTCTGATCTCAGCTCTGCAAATTGCTAGTTATATGACCTTGAGCCAAGGTTCTTACCCTAACTTGTCTTATTTTCTTAGCTGTAAAAGGGGTATGATAATTACTATTTGGAAATGTTTTGGTAGGGATTGAATATGATAATATATGCAAAAGGTCTGTCACATAGGAATGGATCAGTAAATTGTATGTCTTATGCCACCCACCATATATTAACTTACACTAGAGTCAGTTATTTAAGGGAGGACAGAGTTTATTCAAGCCTGATACTAATTGATAAGGTAGAAAGGCCATTTACTTTGTTCCCGTGGGTGAAACTTTATCTTTTAGATGGGATTGAGAGTCTCAATTTCTACCCTTTAAATATATCATTTTGTACTTTGAACGATAGTGAAATATTGCTCAAAATTCAGGTTTATGATAGCAGCACTTTATGTATTGTCGAACCAAGAAACAGATAAGATGAGTTCCAGTTTGAATTCTACCATTAGAAGTTCTGAAACTTGTGAAAGTCATTCTGACCCTCCGGACTTCAGTTTTGTCAGCTGACAAATCAATTAGGTAGACGAGCTGACCTCCACCACTGTTTGACAGCTTTGAAGCTCCGTGATTCCGTGCAGTTTCACTTGCCCCAGACATACGCTCTTGTCAAAAGAAACATCGTAAAACCAGCAAATAAAGTGATAAAGAGTTAATTTCTCAAACCAAAGTTGAATTTTTACAGGAACTGGTTTTATTGTGAGCTTTTGCCAGTTCTGAAGTGAAGCGATAGATGTTAATTGAAAAACACAGTGCTGTATTTAAAAACTGGCTTTAGATTCTGCTTGCAGAGATCGCTGGGCTAGACAAAGTGTGTCCCTTTGGGCAAGTCATTTAAATTCTCTGCACCTTAGATTACTCATTTATAAAATAGGCAATATATGTTAAGGCCACGATGAGGACCAAATGAAATGACAATGTAAAAGTACTTATAAAAACAGCACAATTTTTCAATGCTAAGTTCTTTAGAAAGTCCAGTGGGTTAAAAAAAAAATGGAAAATGCCTTCACGCTGTGGTGTGAAGATTATATAATAAAGTGGTATAAATAAAATACAATAAAGTAAAGCCGCCAAGGATCTCTGTTTTAAAGTCTGTGTTAGATTTTGCCTACCTGTTTTTCCATCCACGTTATGTTTTAGGAAGCTGTGGGTCTCAGACACTTCAGAAGCCAGGCGAGCAAGGCATGTCTGTGATTTTGTGCATGAAGTGTCTCCTTGAGATATTTCTAGATATGATCTTTGTATCTGAGGCATTCTGCTGGAGATCCAGTGAGGCTGAAACAAAGAGTGAATCTTTTGCCGTATGTGGCTATTAGTGCTGTCTGCTCTCCTCAATTTGCCCATCTGAATTGACAGTTAAAGCTCCTTCTCTATAAATAGCAAGTTATTAGTTAAAGCATGGTTGCCATATGGCAAAATGGTCTCTTTTGCTAAACTGATTAAATACAATAGCAATGTCCAGTCTTTAAGAAGATACTGTGTTCTGTGATACAAGCCTAGAGATTACTTTTGTTCCCTAACATGAATCAAGCTTATATAGTCTCTGTTTCTATATGTGTGTGTATATTTATTCCTCTTGTCACTACTTCCTAAAACTCTCGAAACATGCCATATATGTATTAAAGTGTGTAAAGTGCACTAATATTATGTCTACAGATTAATGGATTTTTACATAGTTATATACTTGTGTTACTACTATGCAAACCAAGATATAGAGCACTTGCAATCCCCACGACGTTCCCCTTATATCTCTTCCCTGGCAATAATCTTATGATTTTTAATAGTTAAAAAATTTTGCCTTTATGGTAATAAGCTTCTAAAAAGGAATGAAATATTTTTTTAAAAAAAAATATTTATTTATTTATTTATTTATTCTTAGGAAGGAAGTATTTTGAAGGGCACTTCTGATTTTTTAAAATTTCTTGGAAGTATTAATAATTATGACAAAAAAGAAAAAAAACCCTCTGTACAATGCTGAGTAATGCAATGAAGTATAATAAGGTAAGTTATAAACTTCATTATATGACCACTGAAATGAAACAGGATTGCAACGTGGAAACCTCGCACAATTCTCTCCGAATCTCCCACCTGCGAACCAAAAAATAAGAGGTGCTACACAGGCTGATGAATGTTCTATTGGTCATGTTGCCAGGCAACCTCAGTCAGTATCAGAGACACCCAATTGGGCAGCAGAGACTCAGACTGGAAGGTATCTTGGAAACAGAAGGGTCTAGCCGAAGTAGAGGGAGGGAGGGAGGAGAGAGAAAAATAAAGACTGCCACTTGAACATTTATCCGTGTTAGTCATGACCACAATTTTTTTTTTTCCCCCTAGCAACATGCAACTAGCTGCGAGCAAAATTCTTTGGGTTTCTGCTCCCTTCACTGTTTTCCTCCTTCATTGTGTCTACAGGTTAAGAGTGCAGAGACTTGGTAAACTGCATCATCATTAATTTGTAGGAGGGAAGGGTGTTCCATGAGTCATTTTCAGCAAATTCAAACCATGTTAATTAAAAGTTCTCTGAGATTTTAATAATACAGTATTCTGTACGATTCAGTCATGCTTAAAATAACCTGATTCTTACATTGATATACTGCTTTTAAAAAAGTGAAGTACAAGATAAAATACTCACCACCTAAAGTTAACCTCTTCGTGGAAGGAGAAGGCAAAAAGGAAGAGAGAGGGAGGCAGGCATAAGCCCGTCTGGATGGGCATTAGAGGAGATGAGGTGCACCAAGCAAACAGGGAGAGAATCTGGGAGCATGACCTCGGGTGAGCCCTCCATTCAGATGCAACTTTTATGTATCATCTTAGAAAGTTATCTTCCGTTCTCCGCAGTTTTTGGTAAAACCTTTTCTACTGTACCATGCTCTCACCCCACATTATTCTCCTTTCTTCCTGTTTAACTGATGGCATATAGAGAAAATCACCTCTGTGAGATAGGAAGCTCCTGCTAATTTATCACTCTCCCTGACTTCTTTCGTTCTTCCCTTCTGATGCTTCTTCCCCTTATATGCCAGTGCCTTCATGCATGTTCTGGATCTTAACACCTGTGTGTTTTCTAAAAGCCTTGACTTGAGTATGTTCTTTCTCTTCCATATCCTCAGCCTTCTTCCCCTCTCCTGATTTCTTTCCATTGGCATTAGACCTGTCAAAGGATCTTTCCCCTTAAAAACAAACATTCACCTGTGCACAAATCCTCCCTTGTTCCAAGTACACTTTCAGTTACACAGAAACTCTTGTCTCTGCTCATAACTAGATGTTTCATAGCTATATTCTCTGTCTCAAATCTGCCTCTTCCATTCACACCTCAGCGCACTGACTCGCTTTTTCTGTTTGTCTGAAAGTGTTCTTTCCAAGGTCATGAAATTGAGTCCTGGAGCTCTACATGGAATATATACCTTTGATCTCTTTGTGTAACTTTGTATCATTGAGCATGTCCTCTCTCGTATGATATCCTTTCTATTGGAACTTACTACAATTATTACAATTATTCTTACTCACCACAAGAAAGAGTGCTTCTTAATTTTTCATCTGGTGATGGCAAGCACTAAAATCCTGACTTTGACAGAATAATAGTTATAATGCCTCAGTGATTTAAGTTGAAAGCAGTACATCGCTACATGGCTCTTGTACTCAGTTATCAGGATTGTACAAATGTTTCTTTATTCAAAAATACAAAGTGAATGATCCGTAGCATGGTCAGTGACAGCAGTAAAGCATATGTTGTCAAATGAAACCAGAAACTGATGCTTATAGTGATTTTCTTAAATATCAACTCTTTAAAAAAAAAAAAGATTTCCTTAATCATTGGGGGATACAGGGTGCAGAGGGAGAAGGAGAGAGAGAATCCTCAAGCAGACTCCCCACTGAGCACGGAGCCAGTCAGGGGGCTTGATCTCAACAATCCTGAGATCAGGACCTGAGCCAAAATCGAGAGTTGGCCGCTTAACTGACCAAGCCATCCAGGCACCTGGCCAGCCTTTTCTTCAGTCATTTTCTTCAGCTGACTTCTCTGAAGTTATTATTGAGGACCTCTGCCTTGAGCTTCCTCTCACAGCTCACTAATAATGGTGAAGCACTATTCTAGGAAATAGAACATGCCTCCTCCCATACCACCTCTTCTCCCACTCATTGCACCATTCCAGGGCCCTTTCCTTCTTGAGAACTCCCATGATTACAACTTCTGCCATAGTTAACAGATAGGCCACTTCAGCTGCATTCAGTAAAGCAGTTCTTACAGTCTTAGTTGGATCAGTGATTCCTTTTTCCACCGTATTCACAGAGTCTCAAACATGGTGTCATAACCAACTTCTGAGGAACTTCACATAATTTTCTCAACTCTCAGTGCTCTTTCAACACCTGAATTCTTAGCAATGGTTATTGCAGGAATTTCGAGTGTCTTCTTCCTCATTTCTGTACCAAGTTTTGGATCTTCATTAGCTGGAGTTATTGAATCCAAAGCTGGAATGTGCCGAAGCAGGGCACCACCCCCCTCCCAGAGCACTGCCTGCTTCAACAGCAGCTACTGACGGCTCTGAGGGCACCTGCAACCCTCCCTGTCTTTTCGTGCACTTTCTCATCACTTTTCTCACCACCCTTCAGCCCAGCTACTCCATCTGAGAGTTTGCCAGATGTTCATTCAGCTTTTCCTTTTCCTTTTCACTGGTTGTCGTATCTAACTGCTCAATGATTTCTTGAATACGTTTCTCAGTTTGGGCCTTGTCATCTTTTCCTTTAAAAGCGTGGCATCATTTTTGGCCACAGTGACCTCTCCAAATTTTCCCAAGTTGTGAGGTTAAACATCTTTAAGATTCAGAGTTGATCCTTCTTCTGCAGACATTGCACCATCAGTAGCAACAGCCACATCTTTAAGCTAGTTCTTTGTATTGTCACCAAAACCTGGAGCTTTGATTGCTACAATCTGAAAACCCAACTTTTGGCCTATTCAGAACCTGTGTACTCAGAGCTTCTCCATCAGTATCTTCAGCAGTTATGACCAAGGGCTTAAGATGAATATTGGGAGTTTTAAGAGCAGGTACAATAGACTGAACACTAGGAATTTTCTTTTCACTTGGTAAAACATAGGCATCTTGGAATTCACATTTCTGACTTTTTTTTTTTTCTAAGTTTTATTTTAGAGAGAGAGCATGTGCACATGCAAGTAGAAGGAGGGCAGAGGGTGAGTGAGAGCAAGATGGAGAAATACAGACTCCCCGCTGAGTGCCAGAACCCAACTTGGGGCTCGATCCTACGACCCTGAGATCATGACCTGAGCCAAAATCAAGAGGTCCAAAGCTAAAAGTGACTGAGCCACCCAGGCACTTCCACATTGCTGAGCTTTTGATGTGTTAATGAGGTATGGAGAAATACAACCTCGATCAGACTTCATACCTTCAGTGATTTCTAATTCATCATTTAGTGTTTTTCCATCCTTTACTATGATGATGTCCTTTCTCCTAACATTTTCACTGCATCAGAAATAATGTTGCCAATTTCTTTGTCTCCATTTGCAGAAATCCTGGCAACCTGAGCAATTTCCTCAGCAGTTGTCACAGAGGCAGACTGCTTCCTAAGTTCAGCAGTTAGAGCAGCCACAGCTAGCATTACACCTCTCCTGATCGCCACAGGATTAGCTCCTTCACTAATCTTCTCAAAGCCTTCTTAGCAGTTGAGCATGCTAGGGCAGTAGCAGTCATGGTGCCATCCCCAGCCTCTTCATTTGTGTTATTAGCAACATCTTGAACAAGTTTAGCACCAATACTTTTATATTTATCTTGTAAGTCAATAGACTTTGCAGCAGTCCTGCCATCTTCTGTTACTCTGGGAACTTCCCCAACTCTGTTAAATCATCACTGTTCTTCCCTTTGGCCTTATAGTAATGGCTACAGCATTGACTAAGTGGTCTACGCCTTGAAGCGTTAAGGCTCGGGCGTCGATACCAAATTTTACATCTTTGGCATAGGCCCGAGTGAGATGAGGAGCCAGTGCCCTGGACACTGGCCTAAGTTGGCAAAAGGACTGTTGGTAATCGAAGCCTTTCTGTGGAACGGTGGCAGGGTGTGCGGACAGCGAGGCAGGCGTTTAGAAGCTAGTGAAGGCATAAGTCAGTACTCTTAACAGTGTTGGCCCCGGAAATCTTAATCTTCAACAGGTCTTTGATTTTTATCTAGAATTGCTGTATTATAAGCTCAGTGAAGTATATTGTCCCAACCATCTAGCACAGGGCTAAGAGCACTTAGGCACTTGAGTTTGCCAAATAAGTGAAATAGCTTATGTATGAATGAATCTTAAATGCTTATCTCTTTTCCAGTTGTATTAAATTATTTTGCTCATCATACTGTTGATCGCAGTGTTAGCAATGGCTAACATGTATTGGTTAGTTATTGTGTGCCAGTTCTTATGATTCTCATTATATATATATATATAATATGTATAATATATATGGTATATATAATAAAGTCAGACAGCTATATATATAATATATATAATATATATAATAGAGTCAGACACTTATATATAATATATAACTTGTAAGGTTATAGTAAAGATTATATATATATTTTTTATATTAGGTTATGGTAAAGATTATTATATATATAAATAATCTTTACCATAACCTAACAAGTAGGTATTGCACTCATGGCCACTTTGCAAACATGCGAACAACTGGGTTTAGCCTAGGCAAATTAATCTCTCCAGTATCTCCCAATGAAAGGGTGGTGGAGTTGGCACTTGAATCAAAGTCTGGGGAATACTCCTAACTGTACCACATAGGGGTGGATTTCTAGAAAACAGCAGCAACAGCAATGCAACATTTTCTGTATTTCCAGCTCTTCGATATAAACGTTTATTGTTGGGATCCTTTTCTATTGTTTAGCCTCTTCATTATCTCAGAACTGGCACATGACTGTAATCGCCGTCTTTCTTAGGGGTCAACAATTATCGTTTTGTTTTGGTTTGGCATATGAAGAGAGAACCGAGAATATGCATTCAGGGAGCACCTGGGCGTCTCAGCTGATTAGCTGTCCGACTCTAGATTTTGGCTGAGGTCATGATCTCAGGGTCCTGGAATCAAGTCCTGTGGCAGATTCAGTGCTCATCGGGTAGTCTGCTTGAGGATTTTCTCTTTCTATTTCTGTCCCTCCCCTGTCCACGCTCTCTCTCCAAAAAAAAAAAAAAAAAAAAAGTGCATTCAGGTATTCAGGTTTGGGCTAAGAGAAAAGGAACTTCTGTAAAATGGCAAGAGGAGATAATGGAGGAGTATTGGGATGGCCAGGAGATACGGTGCTGTCTCCACAGAAGAGAGAGAAAATACAGGGAAGTTGGGGAAAGAATAGTAGAACAACTGACAAATACATCCTGCAGAGCCAATTGCAAATTGAAAAGAAAAATCCTAGCTAGTGACTTTTATAAGCAAAAAAAAAGGGGAGAATATAGAGAGGAAGTGAGATGAATGAAAAAGGAGTACAAAAATGTGATGAAGAGAAGCATGACTTAAGTATGATCAAAGAGAAATATAACTTCATAAAATGAGAAGAGGGAATAACCAGGAATTAAAAATGGCATAAAGAAAAATATCCAGTGCATCAGTAATAGGTTTCATTGATTCAGATTGCTGCCTTTGTAGGTATCTGCCAGAAATGCGAAGCAAAAAGAAAAATAAAATGTTGATCGCTGTTCTGCTGGGGTGGAGCCTAATGGATGTGGGAAATCTGAGAATTTTTATACAAATGATGGATTTTTGCGTGGGAGAAATCATACCAACATTTTCTTTCTCCGTTTATGCACTGTTTTATTCCGCTGAAATTAATAGATAAGAGATTTTGGAATGGAGTACACTTACTGATTTGTTTGGATGTCAATCAGTGGTTAGAATGTATTTACTATGCTTATCAGAATCAAAAGAAAACATTATAACCATTCAGCCGCATGTAGTGGAGCCTTTCCTTGGACAAATCAGATGTTATTGATCTTAAAGCTTTATGCTTTTACTATTTGAAGTATAAAACTATAAAAGCTTTGCAGAAAACTTATGAGTTATTTGCTTTTGGAATTTGAACCTTGATTCAAAAATAAACTGTAATAAGGAAAACTGTCTATTAATAACTTGTTTCTCACTGCTCTAACGTAAACTATAAAGATCTCATTTCTAGAAAAGAAATCTAACAATTGAGGTAAAATTGAAGTAGGGTGATACTCATTTTTGTCCTCCCCCACCCTGTTCCTCGGCCTTCCTCTGTATTCCCCATAGCTCATTTCTGCTAAATAATACTGAAAGAAAAATTGTCTTCATAAGTTGATTTAATTGGCAATGATTGGTACAGAGTGATAAATGGACATACAATTTTATATGACCCAGGAACATAATATTATTTAATTATTGCAGTAAAATGAGAATTAAGGTAATTTAAAATAGCATTTTTAGATTAGACATTTAAAAACAGACTACAGGATAGGTTACCTTTCTTATATAGCACATCTTCTTTTAAAATTTTTCTTTTGTCTGAATAAAAACAAATAATGGGGTGCCTTCTTTTAACAGGGAGGTTTTTTGTTTGTTTTTTGGTTTTTGGGTTTTTTTGCTCATGGTAATTTGATTTTTGAATCTGATTACTTTTGTCATTAACTCAATGATGATTTTTTTCAGGTTACAGTATACTGTTGATAGGAGACCATGTTTTTCTGTAGCAACAATCACTGTAGTTCTCAGGTACTTCAGTTAGTATGATGTTTTAATCTAAATCATATAGAAGGGAAGAACCTTTTGGGGTTCAAGAAGGTATGTCTCTAATATATTAAAATTTCTTTACATAAGTGACACAGAAGATTCATTTGTGTTGTTTCTTCTGTAAAAATTTAGTCAGATTTGATTAAATGTAGGCTGCAACAGTGATAAAAGGTGAAGTAGTCTTCCCTAATTTCAATGACTGCTTTTAAATACTGGGCCTGATGGTTTTGGGAAAGTATTTATTTGATACAAAAACCATAAATCCAACTGGAAGAAGATAGTTCCTGAACCTTGCATGAGACTCCAGGTTTGGAAGGTTAGCCAGTTTTGTAGAGTTTTAATAGAATTTGACATGGGTGCAAATTTTTATCTTCCGAAGTCACATAGATTCTATAACACTGGAGACTTCTGGAAATAAGAGAGAAAAATCTGAAAACAGAATACTTAAATCAGACTTTATTTTATGGTATTTTAAAATTTTTAATTAACTAAAAAATTTATTCATTTATTTTAAGAGAGGGTGGGGAAGGGACAAAGGGAGAGGAGAGAGAGAGAGAATCTCAAGCAGATTCCCCACTGAGTATGGACCTCCCCAACTCCCCACATGGGGCTCAATCCCAGGACCCTCAGATCATGACCTGAGCTGAAATCAGTAATCAGACATCTAACCAACTGAATGACCCAGGCACCCCATAAATCAGCCATTATTTTAATAAAAAGTTCTGCCCTTCTTTTCTTTCTCATTTACTCTGTTTTGTGAACAACTTTTTGACAATCCTTTGAGTCTGATACTGTTTGTGACACTTCATTATAACTGAGGATGTCCCCATGTACTCACATATGCAAGCGCATAAGTGTCAGAGAACTAAAGATTTTATTCTTTATCACTATTACATGGTGCTTTTCTTTCTTTTTTTTTTTTTTAAAGATTTTATTTATTTATTTGACAGAGAGAGATCACAAGCAGGCAGAGAGGCAGGCAGAGAGAGAGGAGGAAGCAGGCTCCCCGCTGAGCAGAGAGCCCGATGTGGGGCTCGATCCCAGGACCCTGAGATCATGACCTGAGCCGAAGGCAGCGGCTTAACCCACTGAGCCACCCAGGCGCCCCAGCTTTTCTTACTTGTTTTCAAATAAAAACATATTTCCTATAATTCAGATAATATATACTATTTCTGGATAATTTGAAAAGTAGAAAAAATGTTAAGAAGAGTTGTAAAACAAACAAAAAATTCACACATCCCCACCTATTCTTTCCAGTACTTTTATAAAAATAAGTAAAAAAAAAAAAAAAGTTGTGATTATAATGTTAAAACAACTATGTATGTTAATTTGTTGAATTTTATAGTATCTTATAAGCTTTTTTCATGTTAGTGCAAAATTGCATAAGTTTCTAAAAGCAACATAATATGCTACCAATTGGTTATGTATTTGTTTTGAATTCTTTTAAATAAATAATGCCATCATACCATCTCCCTTTAATATGGGGTTTGGTTTTTATTTTTTCCTTATTTATTTATTTTTTTAAATTTAAATTCAAATTAGTTAACATATAGTATAGTAATTGGTTTCAGGAGCAGAATTTAGTGATTTATCACTTACCTACAACACCAAGTGCTCATCCCAACACATGCCCTCCTTAACGCACACCACACATGTAGCCCATTCCCCCCAACTACCTCCCCTCCAGCAACCCTGTTTGTTCTCTATAGTTAAGTGTCTCTTATGGTTTGCCTTCTCTGTTTTTATCATATTTTTCCTTCTCTTCCCCTATGTTCATCTGTTTTGTTTCTTAAATTCTACAAATGAGTGAAATCATATGATATTTATCTTTCTCTGACTTGTTTCACTTTGTGTAATACACTCTAGTTCCATCCGTGTTGTTGCAAATGACAATAATTCATTCTTTTTTGATGATTGAGTAATATTCCATTTTATGTACGTACGTATGTATGTATTTACGTATGTAAATACCACTTCTTTATCTCTTCATCAGTCGATGGACATTTTGGCTCCTTCCATAATTTGGGTATTTTTGATAGTGCTGCTCTAAACATGGGGGTGCATATTCCCCCTTTGAATCAGTATTTTTGTATCCTTTGGATAAATACCTAGTAGTGCAATTGCTGGGTGTTAGGGTAGCTCTATTTTTAAGTTTTTGAGGACCCTCCGTATTGTATTCTAGAGTGGCTGCACCAGCTTGCATTCCCGCCAATAGTGTAGGAGGGTTCCCCTTTCTCTGTATCCTCGCCAACATCTGTTTTTTTCATGAGTTGTTAATTTTAGCCATTCTGACAGGTACAAGATGGTATCTCATTTTGGTTTTAATTTGTATTTCCATGATCGTGAGTGATGTTGAGCATTTTTTGTGCATCTGTCAGCTATTTGTAGGTCTTCTTTGGAGAAATGTATGCTCATGTCTTCTGTCCACTTCTTAACTGGATTATTTATTTTTGGGGTGTTGATTTTCATGAGTTCCTTTTAGATTCTGCATACTAGCCCTTAACCTGATATGTCATTTGCAAATATCTTCTCCCATTCTGCTGGTTGTTTTAGCACAGCTTCACTGTGCAGAAGCTTTTTAGCTTGATGGAGTCCCAATAGTTCATTTCTGCTTTTGTTTCCTTTGCCTCCAGTGATGTGTCTAGTAAGAAGTTGCTATGGCTAAGGTCAAAGGGGTTGCTACTTGCTGTCTCCTCTAGGATTTTGATGGTTTCCTGTCTCACATTTAGATTTTTCACCCATTTTGAATTTATTTTTGTGTGTGATGTGAGAAAGTGCTATAGTTTCATGCTTTTTCATGTGGCTGTCTCAACACCATTTTCTCAACACCATTGTTGAAGAGACTGCCTTTTTCCATTGGATATCCTTTCCTGCTTTGTCAAAGATTAGTTGACCATAGAGTTGTGGGTCCATTTCTGGTTTCTCTGTTCTGTTCCATTGATCTATGTGGCTGTTTTTGTGCTAATACCATACTGTCTTGATGATTACAATTTTATAATATAGTCTGAGGTCTGGGATTGTGATGCCTCCTGCTTTGCTTTTCTTTTTCAGCATTGCTTTTTCAAGTTCTTTCATGGTTCCATACAAATCTTAGGATTGTTTATTCTAGTTCTCTGAAAACTGCTGGTGTTATTTTGATCACGATTGTATTGAATTTGTAGATTGCTTTGGGTAGTATAGACATTTTAGATATATCTTTTCTTCCAGTCCATGAGCCTGGAATGTTTTTCCATTTCTTTGTGTCTTCTTCAATCTCTTTCATAGTGTTCTATAACTTTCAGCATACAGATCTTTATCTCTTTAGTTACTCCCTATCTTATGTTTTTTGGGGCAATTGTAAATGGGGTCAGTTCCTTGCTTTCTCTTTCTGTGGCTTATTATTGGTGTATAGAAGTGCAGCAGATTTCTGTACATTGATTTTGTACCTTGCAACTTTGCTGAATTCCTGTATCAGTTACAGCAATTTTTTGGTAGAGTCTTTCAGGTTTTCTACATAGAATATCATGTCATCTGTGAGGAGTGAGTGTTTGACGTCTTCCTTGCAGATTTGGGTGCCTTTTATTTCTTTTCGTTGTCTGATTGCTGAGGCCAGGACTTGCAGTACTGTCTTGCAGTGGTGAGAATGGACATCCCTGTCTTGTTCCTGCCCACAGAGGAAAAACTCTCAGATTTTCCCCATTGAGGATGATATTCACTGTGGGTGTTTCATATATGGCATGTATGATGTTGAGGTATGTTCTTTCTATACCTATTTTCTTGCGGGTTTTGTATCAAGAAAAGATGCTGTATTTTGTCAAATGCCTTTTCTGCATCTATTGAGAGGATCATATGGTTCTTATCCTTTCTTTCATTAATGTGGTGTATCATGTTGATTGATTTGTGGATATTGAACCACCCCTGCAGCCCAGGAACAAATCCCACTTGATCATGGTGAATAATCCTTTTAATGTACTGTTAGATTCAATTTGCTAGTGTTTTGTTGAGAATTTCTACATCCATTTTCATCAGGGATATTGGTCTGTAATGCTCCTTTATAATGGGGTCTTTGGTTTTGGGATCAAGATAATGCTGACCTCATAGAGTGAATTAGTTTTCCTTTCATTCCTATTTTTTGGAATAGCTTCAGAAGAGGAATTACTACTTCTTTAAATGTCTGGTAGAATTCCCCTGGCAAGCCATCTAGCCCTGGACTCTTATTTGTTTGGAGATTTTTGATTACTGACTCAATTTCTTTGCTGGTTATGAGGTCTGTTCAAATTTTCTATTTCTTTCTGTTTCAGTTTTGGTGGTTTATATGTTTCTAAGTATTTATCCATTTCTTCCAGATTGCCCAATTTGTTGCCATATAATTGCTCATAATATTCTTTTATAATTGTTTGTATTTCTGTGGTGTTCTTTGTTATCTCTCTTCTTTCATTCATGATTGTGTTTATTTGGGTCCTTTCTCTTTTCTTTTTGATAGGTCTGGGTAGGGGTTTATCAGTTTTGTTAATTCTTTCAAAAAACCAGCTCCTAGTTTTGCTCATCTGTTCTACTGCTTTTTTGATTTCTGTATTATTTATTTCTTCTCTCATCTTTATTATTTCCCCTCTTCTACTGGATTTAGGCTTTGTTTGCTCCTCTTTTTCCAGCTCCATTAGGTGTAAGGTTAGGCTGTATATTTGAGAATTTTCTTGCTTCTTGAGGAAGGCCTGTATTGCTATACACTTCCTCTTAGGATCACCTTTGCTGGGTCCCAAAGGTTCTGGAGTGTCATGTTTTCATTTTCATTTGCTTCCATGTATTTTTAAAATTTCTTCTTGAATTTCCTCATTACCTGTTAATTCTTTAGTAGGATGTTCTTTAACCTCTGTGTATTTGTGGCCTTCCAAAATTTTTTTCTTGAGCAACTATGGTTTGCTCAAATAAAGCTTCTGGTCCTTTTCCCCACTCTTCTTCTTCTAGGGCTCCTATGATGTGATTATTATTGCACTTTATGGAAGATCTAACAGTTGTAAATATTTATGCCCCCAGCTTGGGAGCAACCAGATATATAAATCAGTTAAAAACAAACTGAAAGAAACTCATTAATAACAATACCATAATAGTAGGGGACTTCAATATCCCACTCACAGCAATGGACAGATTATATATATGTGTGTGTGTGTGTGTATGTATGTGTGTATATATATATATATATATATATATATATATATATATATATACACACACACTGGGTCACATATCAGGCCTCAGTCAGTACAAAAAGATTAAGATCATACCATGCACATTTTTAGACTACAGCTCTGTAAAACTTGAAGTCAACCACAAGAAAAAATTTTGGAAGACCACAAATACATAGAAGTTAAAGAACATCCTACTGAAGAATGAATGGGTAATGAGGAAATTAAAGAAGTTAAAATATACATGGCAATATACCCTCTTCCACATGTACTCCAGGAAGGGGACTGTTCTCTCCCAGTGTGACCCAGGGTATCCCCACACCACAGCATCTTGCCTGTGTGCTGCTCTCTCTCCCACTCTCTCCTTCTCTCTCTGACTTCTCTCTGTGAAAAGGCTTTCCCTCTACAGCACTGAGGCTTTTCTCGATTCACATCTCTGAACCTTGTTTCTGCCACATTCTCTCCTTGCAGTTGTGCAGATTGTTTTCTTAATCCTCAGATCGATTTCCTTGTTGTTCAAAATGATTTGATCTTGATCTAGCTGTGTTTGAGGGTTGAGGCAAGTCCAGGATCCCCCTACTACTCTGCCATCTCCTCTAATACGGGTTTTTTACAGAGTTTTCCAGTAGATAAATTATTGTTTCAAAGTATATGATTTACAGAGGGTTTTCCAGTAAAGAAATGATTGTTTCAAAGTATATGGTTGTTTTTAAGAAGCTAGATAAAAAATCATTTATTTTTAATAAGCCAACTTCTTTCCAAAGAAGTTTTTATCATTTTACATTTTAACCCACAAAGTAAAAAAGGACTCATTTCATCCTAAAATATAATTTTATCAAAAACAGTATCTAATTTTAATGTACAGTTCTTTAATTCGCACAATCCTTAATTAAATTAATTAGTAGTTTTCGCAGACAACAGGGAAAATGTTGCCTTGTGTTTGGGTTGGTTGTTCATTTGCTTGTACATGTAATGGTAATCTCTGCTCAGCTTTTAAATCTTGTTTCCTTTCTCATGTATTTTTGGAAAATTTCCTTAATTGATAATGCTTCTATATTTTGTATTATTGGATTATATACTCCATTATATTAGATTGCTTTATACTGATAAACAAGTTTTAGTCGTTAACAATTTTGTAAGACAAGATTGCTTTGCTAATAAGAATATGAATTTTCATTTTCTTTCTTTGAGTATATGATAATTTTACTTTACTGTTAATTAATTGGGGACTAATTAATCAATATTCTGATTTTTAATTCTTTATTTACTTCTTCCCTTTAATTGCCTGTTTTAAGGCACTTAATTTAAGACTAATAACTTCACCAAGAAGGTTGCAAGAAATAAAAACATAAACTCAAGCTGCAAATCAAAGTAATAAGTAAGTATATGGTAGCTTTATTAAAGTGGATTTTTTTTTTTTTTTTTTTTTTTTTGAGTGGAGGATTTTGAATATTTTACCTGTTAATACTTCTTCACTCTATTTTTGGGAAGTGTGTGCATTTCTTTCAGGTATCATTAAGGTAAAAAAAAAAATAACCCACTATATTAAAATGTTCAAGCAGGCAAATAAAATTTTATTTATGTTTGTGCATCTGTATGATAAAAATTTGGAAAGGAACACTTGCTAGTTTTACTTCTGGGAGTTTTTGTGGCTAAATCCCTGTTGCATCCTCTCCTTTGTGCTGCTGGCATCCTTTTGTGCCCTAAAGTTCTGGGCTTTTCTTTGACTTTACTTTCTTTATGTCTCCGGCTAATTACCAGCTGGAGCAGAGTGATTCTGATATAATTTTAAAGATAATTTAATATGGTTTTTCATTGTCTTCTACAAATAAATGCTTTGGAAAGCAAGCCTAGACAAGGAATAGCTGTTAGCCTCCACATTTCAAATAAGGAACACTTGTAATACATTCCTTACATGTTGTGTTATGAAGAATTCAAAAGTCTTAAGGCCAGCTAGGAAGCTGAGGTTAAGATTTTCTAATGGTTTAATGTCTCAGTGGAAACAATTATTTTCTTTTTAATCATGTGACTTGTGACAGAAGATGGACAGCTCACTGGCAGATGTCTGTTGGGAACTGTCTAAATGCTCTACTATTGTCTTAAATCCCTAGGTCTTATATCCAGTTGAACATTTTGAATTTCTGTTTACCCCTCTTGATAACTATTAATGAACAAGCTTAAACTGCTGGTATGCCATTTTATAAGATGAATACTAAGCTGCATTAAATACCTGAAACAAATAAATAGTGAACAATTTTTAGGTTGATGAATACATTTATTTATTTATTTATTTATTTGATAGCGATCACAAGTAGGCAGGGAGGCAGGTAGAGAGAGAGGGGGAAGCAGGCTCCCTGCTGAGTAGAGAGCCCGATGTGGGGCTTGATCCCAGGACCCTGAGATCATGACCTGAGCTGAAGGCAGAGGCTTAACCTAACACTGAGCCACCCAAGTGCCTCTATGAATACATTTTTTATTTTTTTTAATTTATTTTATTATTTTTTAAAGATTTTATTTATTTATTTCACAGAGGTCACAAGTAGGCAGAGAGGCAGGCAGAGAGAGAGGGGAGGAAGCAGGCTCCCCGTTGAGCAGAGAGCCTGATGCGGGGCTCAATCCCAGGACCCTGGGATCATGACCTGAGCCGAAGGCAGAGGCTTAACCCACTGAGCCACCCAGGCACCCCATTTTTTTTTTAAACTACTTAATTTCATTATCTTCTTGAGGGTCATGAACAGCTTTTTACAAGCTTTCTTCTTGAAGACTTAATTTCATTATATTTTATTGATAATCCATTGCTTGTAAAGTCTTATTAACATATACTTTAGGCTTTGCCATTCATGGCATCTTCATAGAACGCATATTTGTGTTTACAATCATGACTACAAGGACCAATGTATAACAAACTGTTTTGAGAAGTGGCATCTGCCGCCTCGTAAATACTCTGTATAGAATTTCATTCTTTTTTCAATCTCTACATGCTCAATAATTTTGTTACTACATTGTCCTAACATTAATAATTATATATAATAACTACATTAAAAAGAGCTTTGCATTTTGGAATCATTCCTAGTGTTTCAGTTATCTTTGAGTGATAGTACTTCTAGGGATATGCTCAAGAGAAATGAATACATGTGTCCATACAAATATTTGTGCATGAATGTTCATAGGTGCATTATTCATAATAACCAAAAAGTGGGAATAATTCAAATATATACCTACTGATAAATGAATAAATAAAATGTGGTATGCCATACAAGGGAATATTATTTGGCAAGAAAAAGACAGAAAGTACTGATATATACTACAGCATGTATATGTCTTGTAAATATTATGCCAAGTGAAGAAGACAGTCACAAAGGAGCATATGTTGTATGATTCCATTTAAATGAAAGCTCATAATGGACACTTCGGTAAGAGGCAGAAATTAGATTAGCAGTTACCTAGGGCTTGGGGCCCTGTGAAAATTGGGAGGTTATAGGGAAGGGGAGCTGTTTTCTTTTGAGGTAATGGAAGTGTTCTAAAAGTGTTTGTGCAGAGCTTTGTGACTATACTACAAGCCAATGCATTGTAAACTTTGAATGGGTGAATTACATGGTTTGTAAATCTTTAGTAATTTTTAAAAAAAAGAAGTTAAAGTGGTATGTCAAGGTGGTAATGGTGGCTTGGTCTAGAGTGGCAGCAATGGAATCGGTGAGAAGTGGGTCAAATCTGAAAGCAGAGGCAATAAATTTTGCTGCAAGATCAAATTGGGGGTGTAAAAAAAAGTTGCACAGGAAACAACAGATGTTGACGAGGATGCAAGAAAGGGGAACCCTCTTTCACTATTGGTGGGAATGCAGACTAGTGTAGCCATTCTGGAAAATGGTATGGAGGTTCCTCAAAAAGTTAAACATAAATTAAAAAAATAAAAAAACAAAGCAAAACAAAATGACCCAGCAGTTGCCCTACTAGGTATTTACCCAAAGGATACATAAATTCTAATTTGAAGGAATACATGCACCCGAGTTATGGCAGCATTACCAGCAATAGCCAAATTATGGAAAGAGCCCAGATGTCCATCAACTGATGAATGGATAAAGAAGATATGGTCTCTGTCTATCTATCTATCTATCTATCTATCCATCTATCTATCTATAATGGAATATTGCTCAGCCATAAAAAGAACAAAATCTTCCATTTGCAGTGATGCGGATGGTGCCAAAGAGTACTATGCTAAATGAAATAAGTCAGAGAAAGACCAATACCACATGATTTCACTCGTGTGGATTTAAGAAACAAAACAAATGAGCAAAGGAAAAAAAAATAAGAGAGACGAATCAAGAAATAGACTCTTTAACTATGGAAAAAAATCTGATGGTTACTGGAGGGAAAGTGAGTCAAGGATGGGTTAAACAGGTGATGAGTATTAAGGAGGGCACTTGTGATGAGCACTGAGTGCTGTCTATGAAGGATGAATCATTGATTTGTATGGATGAAAGAAAAAAAAAAGTACAATGTTTTTGGTACCAAAAAAAATAAAATAAAATAAAAAAAGAGTACAAGGTTTTTTGACACAGCCTGTGCTATGTCAAATCCTGCTTAGGATTTATATAAAATGGTGCTTGAGGATTGACCACTGAATTGGTCAATCTATATTGACCGATTTGTATAAATAAGGTTTCCATATGGTGGCAGGGGCCAAAGCCTGTTGGGTTTAAGAAAAAATATGAGGTTAGGGATATGGGATATGTAGGCAGTGGGTATACATAATTCTTTCTAGAAGTTTTGTATTAAAGGTGAGCGGGGTGCTGGAGGAGTAGCTGAAGAGGGATGTGGGGGCAAATCAGTTTATTTTAAGGTGATTATTCATACAGCATCTTTGTATGAATAGCATTGACTTAGGAGAGAAGAAAAAATGATGCAGAAGAGACAAGTGCAATCCGTCAGTGACATCCTATGTGAAAGCAGAGGATGTTGCACTCCTAAAGGGACAGTCATCCATTGTAACACCTGGACCTGCAGATTTAGGCTTGGCAGTCATAGAACAAGCAAGCTGATACATTCAACATGGTAGTAGGCAAAATACTTTTTTGATTGTTTATGTCTTCTCTGCTAAATGTAGAAATGTAATGATCGGCTAAGAGGAAGTGTGGAGATGGAAGTCTGAGGAAGGCAGAGAACGTGCAAAAGTTTCCTGATGGATGAAGATTGATTTGAGTAGGAACTGTTGAAAGATTGCAGCAAAGCACTGAAAGATACTTGTAGTGGGATGTGAGTTTATAGCGTGAAGAGGAGAACAGGCAGCATACGGGGGTGGGGGACTCTTTCTAGGTCATGTTCATCTGTTGCAAGTAGGAGTGGAATAGGAGAAAGTCCGATTAACCTGCTTATTAGTTTCGTAGAGCTGCCATAAGAAAGTATCAGAGACTGTGTTGCTTACACACAGAAATTTATCTTCTCACAGATTTTAGAAGCCTATAAACAGTGTGTCAGTGGACTTAATTTCATTCTGAGGTCTTTCTCTATGGCATATAGATGGCTGCCTTCTCTGTTTTCACATGGTCTTTCCTCTGTGTCCTAATGACCTTTTTTATAAGGATGCCCATCATTTAGATTAGGACCAATGTGTATGACCTAATTTTGCCTTAATTACCTCTTTAAAGGCTCTATCTTCAAATATAGTCACGTTCTAAAATACTGGGGGTTAGGACTTCATATATGAATTTTGGGGGATGGCTGTGGCAAAATTCATAATAAACCATAACAACCAATGCTAGAGTTTTAAAAACTTAAATATATTTGAGTGAGAAATGGAATATGTAAGACGTTTGAAATCTTATTCTCATATAACTTACTACTTAAGATGAACAGATAATAAACAAATTATAAAAAGTGATTAATCTTTTAATATCTTTGGGGGTATTAGGTACAAAGAATAAAGATAAATGAATTAAAGAAATACAGAATGACTGAGTTATGTGTGTTATTTTACATAGGTTGATGGAAAGCTCTCCAAGATTTGACATTTGAGCAGGAAGTAAGGAAGAACTGAAGGAAATAAGAGCAGGGAGCCATGACCATGTCAGTGCACAGAGAAAACAGCATATGCACAGGCCCTGAGGCAATGTATATATAAGAAACAGTCTGGAGACCCAAGTTTCTGCCATAGAGAACACAATTAGGAAAAGAGAAAGATACTAGTCAGGGAATCAAATGATAGGTACACAAGCAGTTTGCTTTTGCCTTGAGAAAATGGGGTATAATTTATACAGAATGAAATGCATAGCTCTTAAGTCTATGGTTCAGAGTTTTGACAATTGTCAAATCCTGTGTGACTCTTCCTGATCATAAACTCTACTAAATATATTTGTGATTATTAAATATAAAACACTATAATTTGTAATACAATTATTAATATTAAATATATTCATGATGATGATCTTGTCTTCCGACCCCCTGAATACCTACATACTGAATTTATACTACTTCTGAAAGGATGGGCAAAGAGAATTCTCACTCTTTTTTCTCATTCTTTTGATCATGTTCATGATATTGCTAATATTGTTGTTACTACTACTACTACTACTAACTAATGTATATTGAGTCCCTCCTGAGTGCCAGGCACTGTTATAAGAGCTTTGCATATTTCAATTATTCAGCACTCACCATAGCCTGTGAAGTAGGTATTACTGTTCACATTTTCTGATTAGGAAAATCGAGGCACACATGTAAGCAACTTGAATTAAGCCATACAACTAGTGAGTACTGGAATGCAGATTCAACCCCTGGCATTCTAACTCTGCACTACATAATTTAAATCTTACGTTAGGTTGCCTCCCAATAGTCAAATTTTATGTTATGAATATTCTACTTTCCTTAGTTTAAAAGCAAGTGAGGGCTGTTCTTTCCTTTCTATTCCACTGTTTCCACACAGACATTCGTTTAGTATTATTTTTGCTTCTTTCTCTCTTAGTATATATTCCCATGTGATTTTTATAGTGGATCCTTTGGTTTAGGCTGGGGCAGATTCCCTTAGCTCGTCTTAATTTTTGATTTTCATTCATACATAGATCAGTCTTCTTGTCAAGCATACCTGTGACTAATGCAGGGTACTTTTTTTCAGTGCTTACACATTAGATTTATCAGTCCGTAAACCAAATTCTGCAAATTTGTCCAGTCATCAGCTCCCAGAAGCTCCTGCACAGTTATTTGAAACATCTGAAGCATGTTGGTGCCTGGAACTTCCAGGAGTACTATCAGCAGTCTTCCGCTAGCTCCCAGGATCCTTTGGCAGCCTCACATATAGCCTCACAAAGTAGATTGGATAAATTTGTACCTAGTATGCAATTTTCTACAAAATAAAATGAGTACAGATAAACATGTCTAGTGGCAACTGACTAGACTCTTTATGCGAGTGATAACCTCAATTCAAAAACAAAAAACTCTTTCTCCTTATTTAAAACATATATGTACCAAACTCCTAAGCTTTGTCTAGATTTTTTAATTTAAAATCTATTTTTGATAAAAAAAAAAAAAAAGAAAATGGGGCATATCGTCAAATCATGTAATATGTCATAGAATATCTGGCTGATAGAAGAAAAAGAGAAGCAGTCAGACTAACAAGATAGTACTTGATGGTTTTCTTTTGTAAGTATTCCTACCTAGAGAAATACTATTACAGAGAGAAATAATGTGCTCCAGAGATACTGAAACGGTTAGGAAAGGGGCTGTGTTTTCAGATAGAAGAGCCTGTAGTTTATGCAAGTTATTCCTGTTCCACATGGGTTTGGCAAGCCAGTGTTATTGCAGAACTTGGATTCAGTCTGAGAAACTGAGAAGTGTTTGCAAATTAATAGAGGCTTACTGGAATAAAAACATAATACAGATGCTGATTCTCTTAAATAAACCTGGGCCACCAACTGTGTTTATGCTGGTTACTGTTACCATGTATGTTGTACCTTCCTTCTGCTCAATCAGTTTTGTTCTCATGAAGAGTATTGGGATACAGTATATGAGATTACTATTATACAAGTGTCAGCAGATAAAAATGATAAGATTTAGTATTTTTTCAAGGTAGAGATGTTTTCAAGGTAGAGATGGAGTTCAAAAGTTGAAATATATGAGGGAAGACTTTCACAAACAAAAATTTAAACAGCAGTGTCATTTTATCATTAAAATAGTGAGGAGACTTCTCTCAGTGCTAATGGCTTGATATATAGCTCTATCAGGCTATGAAATTAGATAATTTGAGTAATGCTTGAAGTGGCAATAAGATATGATTTCGACTTTCTGTTATAACTAAAGTTTATATTAAATTCTGAATAACCTTAAATGTTAGGCTATTAGGAAATGTCTTATCTTAGACATTTTAATATTTAAGTGATTTCACATTTTTTATTATAATAATGTTTTTTATATTTTCTTTTAAAAATGTTCTCATACTTTATCTCACTTAAGCCTTACAATATTTTATGAGGTGAATACGACAGGGAATATGTTATAGTAAAGGCAATGAAGCACAGAGAGGCAAATGCCTACCCAAAGACATCTTTTCATTTTATGACAGAGCCAGGGATGGTGTTGTTTATGCCTTTTATTATAGATCTTTATATAACATATAAGATCTTTTATTACAGGACCTTTTAAGATATTCCTGTCTTAAATCTGGGGATGGCCATTTGATAACCATCAGTGTTATGTATACTTTCCTGTGAGACTTTTTTCCACAATAAACTGAAGGGGACTGCTTCATCCTAGGACCGAAGAAAGATACAATAGCTTGAATTGTTTCATATCTCATATTCAGTAAAACATGCAGAAACTAATAGGAAAGATACATAGGGGAATTATTCCCTTGTTATCAGGTTTAGAGGCTGAGTTCCAATGTTTAGTTATAATATTTACAAAAAGTAAAATTAAAATGAAATAAAGTAGATAATTAATGTGCCATTTTTTTAAGAAAAATAATAAGCAAATAGGTAAACCCCATAAATCATATATTTCTTCAGTTTGCAGATTTTGCACCTTTCTTTCTTTAATAATTATATGCTGAATAAATGTAAATTTAATGTAGATCGTGAAAATAGACTCTTACAATTTTTTCAGCTGTCACTTTATGTAAATTTCGAATTCATTGTGAGTCTGGGTAGTTTGTAACAGGCAGCAGCATTGGTGTTGCTTTATCATACAAAGTCAGCTGCCATTAATTTAAAGAGCTTCTGCTTCTGCAAATTGCACTTTGATGTTTTTATTTCGAGACAAATATTTATGAACTATTTCAAGTGTCTTTGTATTTAATAGCTGTTCTCAAATGTCTTTCAAGGCTATGTTACTAATTCACATCAAAGATTTTTATATTTAAGTTATTATTATATTTTATTTATTTTTTTTTAGAGAGAGAGTGAGTAGTGGGGGCAGAGGGAGAGGGAGAGAGAGAATCCCAAGTAGGCCAACATGGGCTCTATCTCATGACTCATGACCCTGAGATCATGCCATGCTGAAATTAAGAGTTGGACACCAAAGACTGAGCCACAGGATCCCCACAGTTGATGTTATTTTAAATGTAACAGATGATATGAGAGTATTTTTGGTTTGTTATACTTACTGTACCTGACTTAACTGTAACTTTATGTAAATTAATTAACCAGGCAGTTCCTGCTCTTTATAATATAAATGAAAGAAATATGTTTATGGTATTCTACACTTAACTTTGAATATCTCTCAATAATTGTGCACTTATCTGTTATGCCTTTTAGAATTTTTGCTTTGGTTATTTTAAGTCACTTTAAACTAGTATTTTGTTTCCCCTCTGATAATTTTTTTGAACATACACGATCCTTTCTAAAATATACATTTGTTGTGGATACTTTCTGTGCAATCCAGATGGGGTTTTTAAGGCTATGTAACTGATGACTAATTTCATGTAATGGTCCTTCTTGAGAATTCAAGAATTTTTGTTTTGTATGCTAATATTAATAATTATCTGTTTTGCAAGATACTTTACAAGCATTATTGTGGTTAGTCCTCATAACAATCTTTAGGTTTGGCCTTGTTACTCTCATTTTATAGATGAGGAAACAGAGGCTTAAAAGGGTCCCACAGAGGAGCCCATGGAGGGCATGGTCGGTTAAGTGTCCGACTTGTGGTTTTGGCTCAGGTCGTGATCTCGGGGTGGTGAGGTCGAGCCCTGCATCCGGCTCTGTGCTCAGCACGGAGTCTGCTTGAGATCTTCTCCCTTTCCCTCTGCCCCTCCTGCTTGTGCTCTTCCTCTCAAATAAGTAAATAAATCTTTAAAAAAATTTTTTTAAAGGATCACACAGATAAGAGGTCACTAAACACAGGCCTGTCTGTGTATAAAGGTAGTTTTTAACTACTATTAATATATTGTATTCCAGGATGATTTCTATTTCAGCAGTATTGGCTCCTCAAAAGTGCTGAATCAGGGTAAATTCGGGGTTGCTCTGTGTGACAGCTTGGTGCTCTGCTGTCATCATCATAGGGCTTTTGAAGAAAAGAATACAACCTGAAGAAATCAGATAGTTGTCGTGCGCCCGGCAGAGTAGTGACAGCTCCAGGATTAGCTGTTAGAATTTTAGCCACCTGTCTTACTTACAGTTTTCATTTATTTAGGCTTTTCATTCTGAATTTGAAGGCTGAGTGCTGATATGTATGTATGGAGACATTAAATAAATCATATATTTCATGTTATATTTCCTTTATATGGACAACAAACTATGCAATAATGAAATTTTCTTTTCCTCCTCCTTCTTTTTTTAATACAGTGGGATGCATCCTGCTTTTATCTTGGAGTTCACCCCTGTGGCGTGGAGTTATCACTGTAGCATCTGTCTTCGATCTGTGTGTTAACTAGAAATCAAAAGAAGACATGAGGAGGTTTGTTTACTGCAAGGTGGTTCTGGCCACTTCCCTGATGTGGGTGTTTGTTGACGTCTTCTTACTTCTGTACTTCAGTGAATGTAACAAATGTGATGACAAGAAGGAGAGATCCCTGCTACCTGCACTCAGGGGTAAGTGCTTCTGAAGCAAATGTTGCTTTTATAAAGATGAGAGTTGTGGTGACTCTTGACGAAACTGCGAAATAGGGATTTTGTAAGCTGTTGAGTTAGAAGAGCATTTTGGCAGAACTATTAATGTACATTACCCATGGGAAAGCTACTTTACTTGCCCGGCCTCAGGGGTCTTGTTGGAAGAAATGAGACGAGTTAGCTAACCTCTAAGGTACCCTCCAATTCTAATAATTCCAATGTTCTGTGACTGTGTGGAAAGAACAGAGTAGTGAACATTCAAATTGGACAGAATTTAAAATTTAGGCTTCCAGAAGCAAAAGCCCTTAGAGGCTAAGCACATAACATAAAAGGGAAAAACTACTAAAGTGAGATGGTGGGGATTGTAACAAAATGTAAGGACACATGACACCCTTACAGACTTCTAAAAATAATAAATGAACAAACAACTTTTTAAACAAAACACATATTGATGGCCAGATTGGATCTGCGGGCACCAAGTCGTTGCCCCATAATTTCAAGTACATGATAAAGTCACTTTAATGTAGTATTTCCTTCTTTAGGAAGGAATCAGTTTCCTTTTGATTTTTCCCTTCTTTAGGGACCAGTTTCAGTGACTACATAAGAAACAATGATTTTTATAAAAGGTGATTTATTAAGTCAAGCCATAGGGATTCATTTTCTGCAGTTATTCCAAATAATTTTCTCTATGCTTTTTGTTGACTTTTAGATTCATTAAAAAGTTTCCATAATACTCCTAGTATAGGAGTGCTTCTAATGTATATAGGACGCTTGAAATTAGATTTATTATCATTGCCTTAAACATTGGTTTTCTTGAAATCTAGTTTACAGTAATTCTCTGCTTAGCAAATTCTTTATAAATATGATAAAAGGTAGGCTTTCAATCCCATTTCGAATGTTTGTACCTTTTAGAAAAGTAAATCTAAATTATTGACTTGAGTTTTGCATTTGCTTAATGGATGTAGTTAGCTTTTAATGTGACATATTTTTGAGATTATTAATCAAAATATGTGAATAAACAATTTTATTGTTACTATTTGGTTATATGAGGGTTAGGAAACACAGGAGATCATTTCCAAAAGTTAGTTTTTGGTAAGAGTATTTTGAACTTTTTTTTCACTTTAGATTGCAATAATGCTTTTGCTCAGTTGGAGACATTCTGACTATTCTTTTCCAAAATGAGTTTCTCTCACTGTAATTTTTTTGACTAGCACAAAAAATGGAGAGAAAGTGCTTTGGAAGTGACAGTGCCTAGACCCATTTAGGTAGTTTATGTGCATATTTTATGCCTTTATACTAGAATTATTCAAAGATTAATGAGGCTATCAATTTTTGATAAATGAACATGGGGATTGATATGCTGATCTTTGGTTAAAATCCCAGAAAAAAATCCGCCTTCTCTGCTTCTTTGTTGAATCAGTTGAGCTACTGGTTGGCCGAAAGTGGAAGTGTGTTTTGATGGATCTCATCAGTTTGGAATGATCTCTTTGTCATTTGTTGAATAGGGACATCTAGATTGGTCACAAAAAATGTCATAATCTGATTCAGCAAAACTATGACAGCTTATTCTGTGAGTACCAAAAAATGTACAGCTTTGCTGATTTAAGCCCTTAATGCTCAGTCTTAAATCTCAAAATGTGAAGTTTAATGATGCAAGGCAAAAGTAGTAATTTTTCCTCATACTTAAGTTGTAAAACTAAACTACATTCTCTGTATTTTTGAGACTTGTTTAATGTTGTACATTAATATTTGTCTTGAATAAATGGAAATAGACTTTAGGGTTTTAAGTTTATTTTCTATTGTTACTTCTTATTTTAGAATCTTACTTTATTTAGGAATCGTGCCACATATTTAAAATGATATTTTATTTACAGGCGAACAGTGCTGTACAAACTATACTTGACTAAAAATTTCATGTTCTGCACATGCTAAAAACAAGCTTTTTGACTTCAAACAAGTTGATGCTTCTGGACTTATGTGTCCCCATTATTTAAAAAAAAAAAAGGATTTGGACTAGGTGGTTTCTCAGATCCTTTTTAATACTAAATTTTAAGCAATGTTAAGTACCCACTACTGGCATACACTATGAATTAATTTTTGAGACACGTTTATTCATTTATTTATGAATTCGTCAATTATTTACGTGCCTATTGAATCAACACTTGGTACATCTTAAACCTACATAATGTTCTATGTCAGCTATATTTCAAAAAATAAAAGAAAGGAAAGGAAAAGAAAAGAAAATAGCCCAGTGATGAGCAAAGGAAAGGAAGGTACTAGAATTCTTATGAAATAACAGAGATTATAGGATACTTCTGAATGAGAAAAATGCAGAACTCTTATTAGAGTAATTAAGACTGTAGTATTGGTACAAGGGATCACAAGGGGGAGCCAAATTGCCCTAATGGAATAGCATAGAGACTATAGAAGTAGACTTAGACCAAATTTTTGGACATTCAAAATATGACAAGAGCACCACAGATCAGTGGAGGAGAGAGGGCTCTTTAATTAATGGATTTGAAAATAAGATGGCAATCTATGTGGAAAACATGAAATTGGATGCCCAACTCATGTCATGAACCAAGATAAACTTAGGATTTATTAATGTCAACAATAAAACTAAAACTTTTAGTGAAAATAATTTAGGCATTTATAAGACCTTGAATTAAGGAAAAATTCTAAAACACTACACAAAAAACATTGACCATAAAAGAAAATATAAATAAATTTGTCTATTTGACTATATGAAAATTGAGAAAGTTGTTTCACTAAAATATACCTTAAAAGAGAAGTTACAAACTGTAGATGTTAAAAGATCATTGGGGCACTGGGTGGCTCAGTGGGTTAAGCTTCTGCCTTCGGCTCGGGTCGTGATCTCAGGGTCCTGGGATCGAGCCCTGCATCGGTCTCTCTGCTCAGCAGGGAGTCTGCTTCTCCCTCCCTCTCTGCCTACTTGTGATCTCTCTCTCTCTCTGTGAAATAAATAAATAAAAATCTTTAAAAAAAAAAAGATCGTGCAACTGAGATATATATAATACACACACACACACACACACACACTATTATTAACAAGGAAAGTGCAAATAACCCAATAGGAAAACATGGGTGACAGGATTGAATAGACATGTCTTAGAAAACGAAACATACAGCAACAAAAACTTATGAAAAAATATTTAACCTCAATTTTGATCAGGGAAACATAGACCAAGGCTGTAATGACATATTTATATTCATTCAATTGTCAAAAATTAAATTGGCTGATAATACCAATTATAAGGATTTATTTATTTATTTATTATTTATTTATTTGAAAGAGAGAGAGAGAGCGTGTGTGGGTGAGTGAGGAGGATGGGGGAGGGGCAGAGGGAAAAGGAGAGAAAGTCCAGAGCAGGGGATCAATGACCCAGAGGTCACAACTTGATATGAAACCAAGAGTCAATCACTTAACTGACTGAGCTACCCAGGTACCCCCATCTCCACATTTTTATAATAACTTCAGATAACAATTCATTATTTCTGAAATCTGAACATTCATATATAACCCGTCACTCATAGTCATATGCTCAGGATTCTTCCACATAGACAAATCTCTCATAGTACTACTGTTCATAAAAATAAAAGCTGAGGGGCACCTGGGTGGCTCAGTGGGTTAAAGCCTCTGCCTTCAGCTCAGGTTGTGATCCCAGGGTCCTGGGATCCAGCCCCGCATCGGGCTTTCTGCTCAGCAGGGAGTCTGCTTCCCTCTCTCTCTCTGCCTGCCTCTCTGCCTACTTGTGAGCTCTCTCTGTAAAATAAATAAATAAAATCTTTAAAAAGAAAAAACCTGAAAATAACTCATAGATCTATCAGTGGGAAGCTAATGAATGAACTGTGATAAATCAATGTAAGAGAATAGTATATACTAGTTAAAATGAATCTATGAATGAATTTTGGTAGAATAATAGTAAGTTATATCCCTCAAAGATGATAAATAACATGCAAACTAACTAAAATTAAAAAATATACATTTTAAGAATATGTAGCGATGCAACAAGACTATAAAGCAAGCAAGATTAATTATGATAATGGGATTTAGGATGTTTATTTTCATGTGTTGGGTGAGGCAGGTGCATGAGATGGGGAATGGACATTTTGACTAAATCTGGGGCATTGGTAGTGTCCCTATATTTGTTTTTCATATGGTTTTGGTGTGTCTATTACATTATATTACATGGATAATTAAATGAATAAAAGCCACTGATTGGATTTAAAAATTGAGAAGCCACTGAACGTATTTAAAAGACAGAGCAGACATGATCACATTAGTGTTATGGGAAGATCACTATGGATGGATTCAGTGTGGAGAATGGATTGGAGAAGCAGCAGTCTCTTTAAGGAGGCTGGGTAGGATGCTGTGGTAGTGTCCCATGAATTCTCTGTAGGCAGGTATGCCTACTTGGGGCAGAGGAATTGTGATGGAAGTGGGTAAAATGAAGAGGTATTTGAGATACGGGTGCTGGATACGTGACTGGCTCTGGCAGGTGTGAGATAATGGGAGTGTCAAGAAAGAGTCTTGAGTTTCTTGAGGGCATTCTTTGGTTCTGTTTTCTGAGAGGGGGAAAAGTGTAGAAGTAGATGAGTTGAGGGTGGACATTGAGTTTATTTTAGACATGTTGAATTTTAGACATCTACTAGGCAACTGAATGGAATTGTTCAGTAGGAATTTGGCTACATTATTAATCTCCAAATATCAAACTTAAAAACCATTACTTCGATGGAAATTTTTTTTCTACAATGGATTGCATTTTTTTTCTTCTTCTTAATGAAGAATGAACCATGTGGAATGTAATTGAATCTTTGTTACTGAGTCAGTATTACCATTTTCACACATCAATGATTCAATGATGCTGTTTAAAAAATGATTATTTCAGGGACTTTATGGGAGCACATAGACCTGTTCCAATATGAAATACAGATGTGTAAATCCTTTTTCTTTTCCTCTTTTCTAAAGGACTGCTTTTTGGTTACATAAGTACTTGTTAGGGGAGCATGTTAACTTTTTCGTGCCACTCTGGGGCCACCTAGAATTAAAATGCACTGAAGGATATTTCTGACTCCTAACTGGTATGGAATACTAACTAGTGGTACTCCCAAGCTGGAAGAATTAGATGTTTGAGAGAAGAGGTTTTTAAAAAGACAAGTCTGCTGTAGTCCACCTAGAAACACTTTGGACAAATTTGAGGTTGTGTGGTAGGCTTGTATGAGCACTCTGCCATAGTGGGTCCAACTCTCGGCTGAGCCACTAAGGGCTTATGTCTGAGGGCAAGTTACTTAATCTTTCTGGGCCTCAGTTGCCATCTGTAAAATGAAATGAATATGAGTTATGACTTTAAAAATCCTGGTCTTCAAATGAATGATTATATGTTTCTAGCTCATTTTTTTCAATGAAACTATGACAAGTAAACTCCTTTACTATCTAACTTTTGGTCAGTTTGTAAATAATGATGTGTGGTCTGAGATGAGAAGTAGTGATATCGAAGTGATATGATAGAAGGATTTTGCTTAGAAACCCCAGAGGTGGGGCACCTGGGTGGTTTGGTTGTTTGAGTGTTGGACTCATTTCACCATAGGTCATGATCTCAGGGTGATAAGATCAAGTCCAGTGTCAGATTCCACACTTAGTGGGGAGTCTGCTTGAGATTCTCTCCCTTTCTCCCTCTGCCCCCCCCAACTAAAATAAATAAATCTTTAAAAGAAAAAAAGAAACCCCAGAGGGGTTCCTGTCATCACAGAGAACAGAAAGGCTATCTATAAATTTATGATACTCAAGATGGGAAGGAACCTACCTTTCTTTACCTGATCTGCGTCTTGAGCATATGGCACATACTTAGGGAATGAAATGAAATTTACTTTAAAAAAGGGGGAGATATCTAAGAAAGAATTGTTGCTTGTATGTAAACAAAGATAAGTACATAAGCAATAATGATCACAGTAATTATAGGCTGTCAACTATTCTAAATTATTTCCAAATGTTAACTCATTAATTTTTTACCAAAAATCTGTGAACTGAGGCAGAGTGAGTGTATGGGAAAAACATGTCTGTGTTTTCCATTACTCACACATACAATGCCACTAATACCGGATATGTGGGCTTTTTCTCCACATCAAGCAATTGTCTGCACCAGCTGAGTGTCCTACAGTTCTGATGCTATCTACTTGGTATTAACATCAGATCTTAAAAGATAAGGGCTCAGCCCCATAGGACTGCCCCCACTTCAGATACCAATTGCCAGTCCCAGATTGTTACCTGTACTTCTCATCCACAAGCTATAAATTGGTGTCTCCATGACCCCCTCTTTAAGTTTGATGATTTTCTAGAATGTCTCACAGAAATCAGAGAAATGGCTATTTACATTTATCAGTTTATTATAAAAAAATGTGATAAAGGACATGAATGAAGAGCAAGAAGAAGAGATACATAAAGTGAAGTTCAGAAGGGTCCCAAAGGAAGGAGCTTCTGTCCCCATTGGAATTGGGTGTGCCACCTCCTGTCAGGTTTACCAACTGAGAAGTTCTCTGAAACCCATACTTTTGGGCTTTTTACAGAGGCCACCTCACATAGAAATGATCCATCATTAATTTAATCTCCAGCCCGTCTCCCCTTCCCAGAGGATAGGAGTGAGGCCGAAAGCTCCAACCTTGTAATCATGTATTTGTCTTTCTGGTGACCACTCCCAACCAGGAGTCATTTAGGAGCCCACCAAGAGTTACCTCATTAGAACAAAATTATATATATATATACACATATATATGTACACACACACACACACACACACACATACGTGTGTGTGTGTGTACATATATATAAAATTTAAATTTGAGTTAGTCAACATAAGGCATAGTATTGGTTTCAGGAGCAGAATTTAATGATCATCATGTACATATAACATGCAGTGCTTATCCCAAGACATGCTCTCCCTAATACCCATCACCCATTTAGCCCATCCCCCGACCCCCTCCCCACCAGCAACCCTCCGATATAAAAGACACTTCTATGACACAGGAAATTGCAAGGGATTTAGGAGCTCTGTGTCAGAGACACAGATTATTAGAACCAAAAGATGCTTCTAGTAGTCTTATCAGTTAGGAAATTCCAAGGGTCAGAGATGTTCTCTGCTAGGAGCTGGAGGCAGAGACCACACACACACACACACACACACACACACGTATATACACACACACACATTTATGTATATATAAAATTTATTTTTTTCCGCTCCTAGTGGTCTTATCAGTTAGGAAATTACAAGGGTCAGAGATGTTCTCTGCTAGGAGCTGGAGGCAGAGACTACACACACACACACACACACACACACGTATACATTAAATTTATTTTTTTCCATACTGAGATTAAGGGGAAGTGCCATAATTTTCACAATCAGTAGAATAGGATTTGGTTATTCAGGTGTTGGTTATTAACACCTGTATTAAATAAAGGCCTCTCTTATCAATAAATGACAGTTTGTACTAGAGTTCCAGTACCATGCTTTCATTTGGATACCAAGATGGAATACATATTCTGAAAACTTGAAATGACTGTTTTGTCTTCACTCAGAGGTACTATGGACCATGCCAGATCTCCCAGGCTAGTAGGATGTATAAATTCCAGTCAGGAAGATATTTCCTAGGGATCCTCTGATTTCAGATCATTTATAGAGCAGTATCACCTTCTCTGGAATTTTAAGGTTTTACAGAGTTATGGTTAACCACTTGTGTCCCTTAAGACCTTCTCACTGCGGCTCTCAATGGGGGAAATCAAGAAAATGAATGGAATTGCTGACCAATAACCCCAATTTGATATTTCCATGTTTCCCTTCATCCTGTCTGGGAGAACAGCTTTTTTTTCTTTTCCTTCATAAATCTAAGGACACACGTAGCCTTGTTCTCTTGGAATCTTGACAGTGGACTATTCCATCAGCCCTTTCTTTTATTTCTTTCTAGATGATCTCCTTATAACATTAACACTGAGCCATACAATCATTTATTAAACAGTGAATGTTCATTAATTTTGTTTGATTAGTCTTTGGTGCTTCAGAGAAGAATTCCTGTGTGCAAGTGTGAGGGAAAACTGAAAACCGGTGAAGTAAAGTGTTAAAACTAACACCCAGTTTTCCTTATTTAAAAAAACAAAAAACAAAAAACTATGGTTTCATCTTTTGGGGGCAGAGTAGATGAGTTTGATTGATTAAAATGTGTTGTCAGTATTGGAATTGCCCTTAATAAATTATGATGACTGCTGGAACTTTCAGGCAATAATATTTATAGTCATATGAAAAGTAGGGCATATACACAGTTTGAATAGAGAACATGTATTTCCCAGATAATTTTCGATCAAATTTATAAATAGTGTTCAAAAATATATGGGCCTTATAAAATTATGACCTTTGTTATATGCTTTGGCCTTCCATACTTTATCCACAAGTCACTCTGATCCCTCTGCCATTCCACATAGACATATTAATGTTAGGAATGAAAGTGAATTTGATTTAATATAATCAATTATTAAGTTTGCTGTGTCAGGTGTTTTATATATATTGTTTTGATTAAATCTCAACAGAGCATTGAAGATACGTACCATTATTATCCTCATTTTCGTATGTGAAACTGAGACCTAAAATGGTTAATTAAATTACCCAGGTTTGCAAAACTGGTAAGAGGGAAGAAAGGACTCACAACCTGATTTGTCAGACTTCTGGACCCACACTTTGAATCATATTCTGTGCCCTTGAATTAGGTGCACCTAGACTTCTTTTAGGCAAAATAATCACAACATTTATATGCTAATTTATGAAATATTTACACAAATAGGAATACTTCTGAAGTACATAGAAGGAGGTAGTCACTGACCTTCAGTAAAAAATATCTTATTTAATATACTTAAGAGGAAAGTATTCTGGCAGGTTTGCCTTGCCTTATTTCAGACTTTAGCAATTTTGCATTTATTGACCCTCTATAGTATACTGATTTATATTGCATTTTTTTTCAGCAGTTCTCTTTGGGGCTAAGCCTCTGAAGTCTTAGCAAGAATAGTTAAAAGTTGTGAGCAGCAGTGAAACATTATTTTTTTTTTCAAGGTTTAATAGGACCAATTGGTACAATTCTTTCATCAATTTATTCAATAAAAGTACTGGACTTGGTATTCTGAAATATACAGAATTTCAGCAAATAGAACATTTGCCTTCAAGAATCACAGCCTAAGGTGCCTGGGGAGCTCAGTTGGTTAAGCGACGGCCTTCGGCTCAGGTCATGATCCCAGAGTTTTGGGATTGAGACCTGCATTCGGCTCCCTGCTCAGCAGGAAGTCTGCTTCTCCCTCTGACCTTCCCCTTCTCATGCTCACTCTCTCTCATTCTCTTTCTCTCAAATAAATAAATAAAATCTTAAAAAAAAAAGAATCAGAGGCTAGCGGAAATATGACATGTACATACATGATGTATACATACATAACTGCATTATGCAATAGGAAGTAGTGGCTTTTGTGAGTGGGATATCAGGTGAACTAAGAGGAGAGGCCTTGAAGAACATAAATATGTGGACATGTGAAATGCAGGAGGAAATAAAATGCCAGAAGAAAGCTATTGCCTTTTTCAAAGTGAGGATATAAGAGAACAGTGAATTGGTTGATTGAAGCAGAATCAGACATAAAGGGGATTTCTAGATTTTAGGTTGAAAGTTGGGGTAGAGATAGATTTTAAAGGACTTTGAGTGCTGGAGAAAAAAAAAAAATCTAACTTTGTTCTCTAGGAAATGAGGAACCACTGAAGGTTTCTGGAAAAGGAAAGGTGCGCTGATCCTCAGCGTCATGAGATTTTGAAGGAGAATGTAATGTTGTTAGTTACATATGCAGCACAATAGCATGAACACATTTTTATCTTTACATAAAGTCTCAGACATTAACGTTTTATTCATAAAACTACCTGAATTTCAACTTAAGTAAATGGAATATTAAGTCATTTAAATTGTTCACTTTGCAAATTAATTGGAACAAGAACATTTTCCATTTCCAAATTAAGATGTTTTAGAAACTTTCCTACTCAAAATCTTCACTAATTTAGTATTAAATAAGCTAAGACAATTCTTTCAACAAACATTGGAATGCTTGATTTGCATCAGAGCTTGGGATAGGAAGTTAAGGAACTCATTCTTACTTTCAGTTAAGAAAGGGAGAAGGAAATTCAGGATTGTATCAAGGAAATGTCAACATATTAATGCTGTACTATCAGGAGGAGAGAGAATATATGACATAAAAAAATGGGCGCCTAAGTGGCTCAGTGGGTTAAGGCCTCTGCCTTCGGCTCAGGAGGTGATCCCAGGGTCCTGGGATCGAGCACCGCATGGCGCTCTTTGCTCAGCGGGGAGCCTGCTTCCTCCTCTCTCTGTCTCTGCCTGCCTCTCTGCCTACTTGTCTGTCAAATAAATAAATGAAATCTTTAAAAAAAGATTAATCCATGCTATTGAGTGTATCAGTGGTTATTGCTGAAAGTATCCTGTTACTGTACATACTGCGATTTGTTTACACTTTCACCTGATGATGGACATTTGGGTTTGTTCCCTGGCTGTTATGCATAAAGCTGCTGCATTTATACAAGAATCTTTGTGTGAAGATATGTTTTCACAACTCTTGGGTGATATCAAGGAGAGGTAGTGCTGAGTCATATGCTAAATGTGTTTTAATTTGGTAAGATAATGCCAGTTTATTTTTTTCAGCTTGTTAAACTACTTGCTATTCCCATCAGTGACATAAGAGAGATCTGGCTACTCCACATCGTGGCTGACACTTCATAGCCAGTGCTTTAAATTTTAGCTATTTTAGTAAACTTGTGATAATATCTCATTTGATTTGATTTGCATGTCCTGGTAACTGGTGGTATTCAGTAACTTCTCATGTTTTTTGTTTGTTTGGTTGTTTTTTTTTTTTTTTTTTGCTAGTCTTCTTTTATGAAATGTCTCAAATTCTTTTGCCTATTTTGTAATTGAGTTGTTTCTGGCTTGCTTTTTAAAATTTTTTAAAAATGATGTCTTTCAAAGAACAGAGATTTTTAATTTTCATGAAGTCCAGTGTATTATTTTTATTTCTTTTATTGTTCTTTTTGAGTCCTATTTAAGAAATCTTTGCCTATGCCGAGGCCAAGATGACTTTTTTTTTTTTTAATCTGTGCATTTTCCCAGAAGATTTATGGTTTTAGCCTTTAAGCTTTGACTTAATTTTTGTGTATGGTGTGAGAAGAGTCAAGATTACTTTTTCCTGAAATAAAAACCCAGCTGTTCCAGAAACATTCATTTCTTGATAAAAAAGGCATGGATTTTAGAAATAAGCATACTATTTTCATGTAATACTCCTCAGGATATACCTATAAATTTTCCTATTTTTTAAAAGATTTTATTTAATTATTTGAGAGAGAGAGAGAGAGAGAGAGAACATGTATGAGTGTGTGAGGGGACTAGCAGAGGAAGGGGCAGAGGCAGAGGGAGAAAGCAGCAGACTCCATGCTGACTAGGGAGCCTGATGCAGGGACTCAGGCCTAGCACCATGGAATCATGACCTGAGCCAAAGGTAGACACTTAACTAACTGAGCCACCCAAGTGCTCCTATTTCTTATATGAATGATTTGATTACAAATATTTGAGTTTATTTTCAGAATTTACTGCATATTATATGTAAATGATACAAATTTTGTTATATAACTTGAAAAGTACCCAAATGTTACTAACCAAATCTCCTTTAGACATTTTAATTTGAAGGCAAATGAAAGTCTAACATAAAACTGTGTTTAAAAAAAGTTCTTCCGTCTCTCCCTTCCTTCCTCCCTTCCTTCTTTCCTTCCTTTCTTTTAAGGGTTCCATTTATTCATTTGACAGAGAAATAGAGCACAAGCAGGGGGAGCAGCAGGCAGAGGGAGAGGGAGAAGTACATTCCCTGCTGAGCAGAGAGTCTGATGTGAGGCTCAATCCCAGGACCCTGTGATTATGACCTGAGCCAAGGGCAGATGCTTAACTGACTGAGCCACCCTGGCACCCCAGTACTACCTTTTCAAATAATAAAATTGATAAGTATTTATTGTAGAAGAAATTTAAAATACAAATAGAAATAAAGAAGAAAAATAACCAGAAATTTCACCCAGAAATTGGCATCATAAAATAAAATAAAATGTTTTAACTTTTTTGATCAATATAGCATGAGCATTTTGTACCACAAGAAATATTTATTCAAAACATGATTTTAATGGCTGCATATATTATCATATGTATATACTATAATTTGCATAATTAGCTACTTTTTACTTTTGTAGATTACTTCTAATTATTATTTTTTAACCACAGAATAATCTTATAAAGCATTTTTAGAAAGTTTGAAAATATTGAAAATGTTGCTGATTATATTCTTAGGCTAGATTCTTGGTTATGCGATTTACTTTCTTAAAGACATACATACGTACTTTTAAAAGGTGCTGCATATCTGTATTTTTGTATCTTTGGTAAATACCAAAGTAGTGCAATATCTGGGTCATAGGATAGCTCTATTTTCAACTTTTTGAGGAACCTCCACACTATTTTCCAGAGTAGCTGCACCAGCTTTCATTTCCACCAACAGTGTAGGAGGGTTTCCCTTTCTCAGCATCCTCACCAACATCTGTCGTTTCCTGACTTGTTAATTTTAGCCTTACTGACTGGTGTGAGGTGGTGTCGCATTGTGGTTTTGATTTATATTTCCCTGATGCCAAGTGATCTTGAGCATTTTTTCATGTGTCTGTTGGTCATTTGGATGTCTTCTTTGGAGAAGTGTCTGTGCATGTCTTCTGCTCATTTCTTGATTGGATTATTTGCTCTTTGGGGTTGGGTTTGATAAGTTCTTACAGATTTTGGATACTAGTCTTTATAGGATATGTCATTTGCAAATATCTTCTCCCATTCTGTTGGGTCTTTTGGTTTTGTCAACTGTTTCCTTTGGTATGCAAAAGTTTTTGTTTGTTTGTTTGTTTGTTTTTCTAAGATTTCATTTATTTATTTGACAGAGAAAGTGAGAGCAGAACACAAGCAGGGGGAGTGGGAGAGGGAAAAGGAGGCTTCCCGCTGAGCAGGGAGCCCAATGTGGGGCTTGATCCCAGGACCCCGAGATCATGACCTGAGCTGAAGGCAGATGCCTAACGACTGAGCCACCCAGGCACCCTGCAAAAGCTTTTTTGATGAAGTCCTAATAGTTCATTTTTGCCTTTGTTTTCCTTGCCTTTGGAGATAGGTCTAGCATGAAGCTGTTGTGGCTGAGGTCGAAGAGGTTGCTGCCTGTGTTCTCCACTAGGATTTTAGTGGATTCCTGTCTTGTATTTAGGTCTTTCATCCACTTTTGAGTCTATTTTTGTGTGTGGTGTAAGGAAACGGGTCCAGTTTCATTCAATGTCATGTGGCTGTCCAGTTTTCCCAACACCATCTGTTGAAGAGACTGTCTTTTTTCTATTGGATAGTCTTTCCTATTTTATCGAAGACTAGATGTCCATAGAGTTGAGGGTCCATTTCTGGTTTTCTATTCTGTTCCATTGATCTACGTGTTGTTTTTTGTCCCAAAGGGGCACCTGCCCCCCAATGTTTGTAGCAACAGTGTCCACAATAGCTAAACTATGGAAAGAGCTCAGATGCCCATTGACAGATTAATGGATAAGGAAGATGTAGTGTATATGTCTATATCTGTATCTATAATGGAATATTACACAGCCATCAAAAAATGAAATCCTGCCATTTGCAATGAGGTGATAGAACTAGAGGGTATTATGCTAAATGAAATAAGTCAGTCAGCGAAAGGTAATTATCATATGATATCACTGATATGTGTAATCTAAGAAACAAAACAGAGGGTCATGGGGAAGAGAGGAAAAAAATAAAACAAGATGAAACCAGAAAGGGAGATAGGCCATAAGAGACTCTTAATCATAGGAAATAAACTAAAGGCTGCTGGATGGGGTGTGGATAGAGGGTTGGGGTAACTGTGTAATGGACATTGGGAAGGGTATGTGTTACAATGAGCACTGGTTATTATATAAGACTAATGAATCACAGGCCTATACCTCTGAAACCAGGAATATATCATATGTTAATTAATTTAATTTAAATTAAAAAATGTTAAAAATAAATAAATAAAAGGCTCTAATGACTTCTTGGAAAGGTAATCTTCATATCTCATCACTGTGTGAGACCATTTATCTCACCACAATATTTATAATTTTAGAGTACTTTTTTTTTTTTAAGATTTACTTATTTATTTGAGAGAGAGAGAGACAGACAGGGAGAAAGCAGGGGGGATAGGCAGAAGAAGAGGGAAAGAGAGACTATCTTGAGCAGCCCCCCATAGAGCATGGAGCCCAACAGATACAGGGCTCCATTCCATGACCCTGAGATCATGACCTGAGCTGAAATGAAAAGTCAGACAAAACTGACTGAGCCATGCAGGCCCCTGATAAGATTACTATCTAATATATTTAAAATTTACCATTAAATACTAAGGATAAGTATGCTGGCCTTAAGTACAGATTTTTGAAATAAAAAAGATAAATGGATGGTTGGCTAAAAAATGTGATATATTAGTCACTGTAGATATATTCAACAATGACAAAATCTATGTAGTAGTAAAATTCTGTCTCCGTACTATGATGCATTTAGTGGTACAAGTAAACTCCATGGAGACAGGAAGAAAAACATAAAACTTTGGGCTTCAGTAGGTGGAAAACACCTGTTCAGGAATGAATGGAGAGGTCCTTGTAGTCCCCAGTTTTTAGTTTTTCTGTTTTTAAACTTTTTTTTAAATTGAATGATTTGATCCTTATGTATTTTATTTCTGCATAGGAACAAGGATATATTGTTTTCACTAATTACCATATCTTTCCTCTCATTACTGATTGGTAATGTGAAAATGAACACATGGAAAATCTTTATATTTATCAACATCTTTGTATCTGCATATTTATTTGACTCCATTGATTTGTCTTCTAAATCATATCCCAGACCTAAACTGTTTTCATTATTTAACTTTATATTATCTGATGAAACACTTGACAGATTTGCAGGCTGCTTCAGTGTGGAGAATGAGAGACTGCAGTTCTGATCTTGGCTTTGCTACTCAGTGTGTTTCCCATTATCATCCTGCCTTGATCTGTAAAACGAGGCTTGGTGCAGACCTGTTCTTTTTCTGTATTTAAGAATTACAATTTTTTTTTCATGTTAACAAATGGGAAATACGTTGTTGTCATTGAATCTTACCATATTTAAATACAAACAGGTCTGATAAAATCAGGCTGTGGAAATGTACAGAATATGCATCTAAAAGCTATATTTGGCACTACTATAAGCAGTATCCTTTTTTTTTGTTTGTTTGTTTCATATTCTTTGGAAATACATTCAGGTGTGTTTTCTTATAGGTCTGTCATACTGATTGCATTAGGTTGGTACAACAAATGGGGACATTGGACATAAAATATTATAGTGAGAGGAACATTGGTGCTGTGGTTGTAAGATATGGATTTCATTATGGTTCTGCACTTAACCAAAAGTGTGACCCAGATAGAATTTCACTTCTCTCTTTTAAGGATTAAATAGATATATTAAAAATAATTCTTTAAGGATCATAAAAAGCTCTATAGAAAGACATTAGTGCATAATATTTACCTGAAGTTAATAGCTCTGAAAACAAAACCTTGTTCCTTTAAGTGAAAAAGCTTTTCAAATATTGCTGTTATTACAAATCACTTAAATATAATATATGATTCTTTCTCTGGAAGATTAATTCTTCTTTCAAGTTACAGTAATGCATAATATTTATTTAAAAAGTGTTTTTTCATTGTAGAAAAATATAAGAAAGGATATAAAAAACACCTACAAGCCAGCCACAGATAGACTGTTTTAATTAAAGTTTTGGTTTATTTCTTTATATTTCTAATAGGGATCCTACTTTATTTTATTTCATATATCCTGCTTTAAGTCTCTCAATTTATATTTCACACATTTATCTGCATCATCAAATATTCCTTAAAACAATTTTATTGGCTGTACATTATTCTAATACTTCATAACTTATTTAAACATTTCTCTTTGTCTTTTAAAAGGGGAAAATTAAAAATCGTTACTATTTCCTCATTTATAATTGTCCTTATTATTTGCTGCCAGATAGTATGGTTTTTTTGTAGTTTTCTCTCCTTTAATCTACGAATTGTAATTTATTTCATTATTAATATGCCTATTCTGAACATGCCTAATTCTACCTATTATTTATTACATGAACTGTGAACTAGATCTCAAAAGATTGGATTCCAGGAGGTGAGTAATTGTTCTTGAGGAAATTGGCACTCTTGCTGAATTGGAAGAATTGTGTGCATTAACATCTTCGCCATCATTAGAGATACCACTTACTGTCTCCTTTATGCCAAGCCTTACACTCCATGTTCCCTGTGCCATATCATTAAGTCTTCAGATATCTCTATGGAGAAGTTAAAAGAGCATTATCTTGACAGAATTTTTTTTTTTTTTTTTGGACTCAGTGTCTTTGAATTAATTCTCTTAAATACAGACTGCACCAGTCAGGTTCTTTTCCACCATGACTTCACCAAAAATGCTTTTATGAAGGCCACTCTATGAAGTCTCTATCTTGCTTAATCCAAATGCCAGATCTCAACCTTTATCTTACTTGACTATGAATAACATCTGAAACAGTTAATCATTTCTACTTCCTTGTAATACTTCTGTTTTTGCCTTTTAAAGGCTTCACACTCGTCTGAATTTTTACCTCACCTACGGCTCCTTCTCAGTCTCCTTTCTCTGTCGCTTCACCTTACCTCAGAGTGTTGAGGGAGCCCAGGACATGGGATTCGATTTATCTGTTCTTTATCTATGCTTACTCCTTCTGCAAGCTCACCTAATCTGATCTCTTTGCTTTATAGGCTGTCTTACAATTTTACTTCAAAATTTATATATCCATCACACACTTTTCACCTACATTTTAAACATCTATGACCAGGACTTACTTGATATAGTCTGTTGGATTCTAAGAGATACCTCAGACTGAGACCAAAACTGAACTTCGATCCTCCGCTAAAAGCTTCCCTACCTGTAGTCTTCTCTCTCAGTTTTTAGAAGCCCCAGCACTCCAGTTGCTTAAACCAAAAATCTTAATCATCCATAATTTTTCTTTCCTCCATTTAGCAGATCCTATTTATTCTTCCTTCAAATGTATTCAGAATTCAAACACTTCTCACAATTCACTGGTTTCCCTGCTTCTATCCTTGCTCACCTATAATCTATTCTCAGCAGACCAGCTAGAGTGATTCTTTTAAAACCTACATCAGATCATGCCATTCCTATGCCCAAACTACTTCATTGGCTTTCTGTCATTCAGAGCAAAATGAAAGTTCTCAAATGGCCTAACCAAGTTCTATAACACCTATACTGAAGTCACCACCAACCTCAAGTCCTGTTAATGTCCCCTAGTTCATTCTACTCCATTCACCCTGGCTTTTTTGCTATTCTTGGAATATGTCTCCTCACGGCTTTTGCACTTACAGACTCTTCTGTCTGTAATGTTCTTTCTTTGGGTGTCCTCAGATCTTAATTTTATCCCTCAGTTTTTGGGATATCTTCTCAAATGTATCTGGTAGAGTGCGGCCTCCATGGCATTTACTATTTGAAAATATAAATTGTTCCTTATCCCTGAACTCCTTATCTTTCTTTTCTGTTTTGCTTTCCCGTACTGCATTTTTTACCACCCAAAATATTACGTATTTTTCTTACTTACATTATTTTCTCCCTCCCTGCTGACTACAGTAACATCATTCTGTGTAGTTTACTGCTTTGAATCTGGTGCCTACAAGTACCAGGCATGTCAGATGTGTGAATGAGGCAAGGAATACTGAGTTATTACTTGCTTTATGGTATCATGATAAAAGGATCTGTAGAACAAAAATTCAACTTTTGTTCCCAAAATAAATTACCGCTGGAGAGATTCATTTGAAGACTCTAACTAGAAATCTTTACAGAACATAAATAGTATATAAACATGGTCAATATATAAAGAAAGCATGACATACTCAAATACTGGTTTTCCACAGCTGAAAGCATACTGCTTTTTTTCCCACGTAACTTTATAATATTAATAAAAACGTGTGTATTATTATCATATCTACTATTTTTCATGTTTCATACAAATTGGTAGAATATTTCTAACAAATTGGTGTTGCGGGTTGAGTAGTGTCTGAAAAAATTCATACTTACATAGAATCTCTGAATGTGCCCTTAATTTGGAACTAGTTCTTTGCTGATGTTAGTTAAAAGAACTTACTGATTAGGTTGCATCCTCAGTGAAATGACTGGTGTCCTTAAAAGAGGAAGAGTAACCAGGGAGATGCACCGAAAGGAGACCATGAAAATGAAAAGAAGACCATGTGAACATGGAGGCAGAGATTAGAATTATGTTGCTCCAAGTCAAGCAATACCTTCCAGAGTGGAAGAAGCAAGGAAAGATTTTTCCCTAGAGCCTTTGAAAGGAGCATGGCCCTGCTGACAACCTGATTTTGGACTTCTAGCCTCCGGAACTTGTGAGAAAATAAATTTCTGTTTTTTTAAGCCATGGAGTTTGTGGTAATTTGTTATGGCAGCCCTAGGAAACACAACCACTAATAACCACTTTTAAAAAATGTTGCACAGTTGTAAAAGTACAAGAAGAGGGAAGATGTGGCTTATCTCGCATCACAAAGTAGTTCAGTCAGGATACTGAAAATGATATTAAGAAGTCTTTATCAAGATTAAAGATGGTACACCAAATACACTTCTCCAGTCTTTCTGACTTCAGCATCAGGATAAAAATAAGGTATTTTAGAGTTCTGCGAAAAGATGAAAATATATTTCAGAAATCACCTATACTAGAAGAGAAGTTAGGAAATATTGAGAATATATAGACTTCTATCAACTTACATAAGCAGATTTCTAGAATGATCATTTATGTTATACAATTTGAAGTTCTCACTTCTCATGACCAAAGGAGCTACAGGTGAACTGGAAGCTATGTCATAATACATGCATGTAACTCTTTATGGGAAGTACACAGAGTAAAACTAAGTAGTATGGGTCACTCAGGGTGATCTGTGAAATGGCCTTATTGATAGAACTTATATCATATAACATTTTAGAATTGATATCTGTATAACAAAGAGCAAATGAAAAGGGTGATGTAAAGATAGTTATTGAGTTTTAGAGCTTGTAATAATCTTAGAAATCATCTAGCCTATTTTCAAATGTCTCAAAATTTTCAATGACATAGCATACATTTTTCAAATAAAATCTTACATAAATGTAATGTATCAATCAATCAAATATAATATAAGACTCTAATGTGTAAAGGAAAGGTTAGTGGTCCATAGGCTTTTTTGTTGTGGTGGTGGGGGGCTGGTTAAAGGAAATGGAGATCTAAGAAGGTGAATCAGTTACCAAAGTTAGACCAGTAGTAGAAGCCAAGCTAAATCTGTTGAGAGCCTTGAAGATTACAACCTAGTGCCCTGTTCAGAAATTATAGACTCTGTGAAAGGGCCTATACAGTTTGCAACTTTGCTTTTGCCCTCACGAGTTTTATAATATTTCTTCCTGAAATGTATCAGTATCATTATATCTGCTATACCAAATATCACTAAAAGTTACTGATATTTACCCCAAATTACCCAAAATCCATGAGTACACTATGTTTGATGTGCTCTGATGTAATATATTTTGTAGTTCAGTTACTAGAAATTCACCCAAGATTTCTGCAATCCTAAACGGAAGGTAACACTTTTCCCCTTTCAATCTACATAATACTTTATGTAAACTTCTTCCATTATGATCTTTTAATTTTCAGGCTATTTGTGTGCATTTTTGTTCTCACTAAGGACATTTTGGATCTAGGATTAAGATCCATCTGTGACTCAGGAAACCATCTACCAGAGTGTCTTTCATAAAGCAGGTATAGAACCAACATTTGGTGAATTAAATAAACTTTGATCTAGTTTGGATACCCTTTTTTTTTTTTTAAAGATTTTATTTATTTATTTGACAGACAGAGATTACAAGTAGGCAGAGAGGCAGTCAGAGAGAGAAGGAAGCAGTCTCCCTGCTGAGCAGAGAGCCCGATGTGGGGCTCGATCCCAGGACCCTGAGATCATGACCTAAGCTGAAGGCAGAGGCTTTAACCCACTGAGCCACCCAGGTGCCCCTGGATACCCTTTTCTACTTTTACTTTATAGTGGTTCTTTGAAGATCTGTAAGTTGTCTATGCTATTCTCATGCCCGTCAAGTAGAACGAAGTGATCATGGCTATATATAGATGATCTTATCTTATCACTTGACATAAAATGTCTGGAAGAGTCTGTTGATGTTGTTGTGAACACAATGTTGTTATGAACATTGTGTGCCCTCAATAAATATTTGTTGAATGAACATTTATAATAGGTCTGCATTTCAAAGCTGAAGACTAATTTGATGTTGCCAGTGATTTATAGACTTTACTTTGACTAGTTCCTGAAATTATCTTTGGCTTGTGCTTTTTTCTTTGAACTATCTTTCTGCCTTGATGTTCTTCTCCTTCCAATCTATTCCACACACTGATGGCAGATAAATCTTCTTGAAAAACTACTTTGATGCTGTTACTTGCCTGCTCGGTGTCCTTCAATAACTTCCTACTAATGGCAGCTGAAAGTCATAACTCCTTAGGCTGGCTCTAGAGGTTGTGTATAGTCTGACCACTGCACAAAATTCTAGTCTTAGCTTCAAATGCATTACAAAATACTTAATGTGTGGTAGTTAAAACATGGATCTTAGTCTGAGAAAGATACTCATTTTAATCCTGAATCTGTCATTTCCTAAAGATATGACCTTGTACAATTCATTTGCCATCATGAGCCTCAGCTTCTTCATTTTGAAAATGGGAATGATGACTGCATTACTTTCATTCCTTCCTTCAGTATATGTCTTTTGGGTGCTGACTATGTGCTAGGCACTTCTCTGGGTACTGGGATAAATCAGTTAACAGAATAGACAAAATTATCATGGAGCTTGCATGCTAGTGGGGAGAGTAGAAAATAAATAGAATAAGTGGATAAGAAACCTATAGAGTATTCTAGAAGGTAAAGTACTACGAAAAAATGTAGGTGAGTATCAAGAATTAGGAGGAGATCTTGGTGAAGAGGAAGGATAGAAATCGGTCTTTGACCAACTGAGGTATTTTTCCTCCCTTGCTTTCCAGAAGTTATAGAGCTCCCAGAAAAATTCAGATTTTTAAGATAAAACTGATTCAAGCTTCCTATTACTTGTTTTGTCAGAAGGTCCTATGGAATTGTAGTTGTGTGTAAGGAAAAGAAGTTGGTTTTGACAGTTTAATATTCCTAGGCCTTTATAATGTAAAATAGTCTAGATGAAGAAGTGAATTTTTTTTCTTAACGTGATGAATGAGAGACATTCAGAATTCCTGATTAGTATATTGTATGGGTATCACCTTTAGAATAGATAATATTTTATACCATTCTGTGCTTTGCATATGACTGTCCTTGTTGTTTTCCTTTTGTTTGTGTATAAATGCACAAATCAGCTAAGGGAAATGGAGAATTTGGGCAATGTATTTATTCTGAATTTATATTCAAGGCAATATACATCTTCATGACATTATTTGTTTTCTTCTGATTATAACCCTGTCATGGCATTCCGTGACAGTAGACTAAAACCCAGAATTTTACTGGATGTTTCGAAGTATGTAGATCATTGGTTGACACTGGATGGATATCAGATTCACTGGAGGGCTGAAAAACAAATGCTTGTGTTTGAACACGACTTTGCTCCCTCTCTGCTGATATAATTGGTCTCTGATGGAACCCAGGCATTGGTGCTTTCTAAAATTCCTCAGATGATTTAATATGCAACCTGGCCAGAGAACCATTGATTTAAGTAATTGATCTAGCCCTGCCTCTCTCTCCAACCTCATCTCCTATCATTCGCTCCATAACTTACCTTTCTCTGCTCATAGGCCTTGTTTCCATTCCTCCACATTGCAGATTGTACACTCATCTCAGGGTCTTTGCATTTTCTGCTTTACTCAAAATGCTTTCTCCCAGATGCATTCATTTAACATTTCAATAAATATTTATCGATCACCTCCTCACTCTGCTATGGATAGAACTGAAATGAAAAATAATATAAAAATAAGATAAAGTAAAATAATAAAATAAAATATCCCTGGCTATCAGCCTGGCTACTGGCTTCTTTTCATTAAAGGATTCAGTTTAAACACCAGATTCTGGTATACTTTTCCTGACCATTTCAGCTGAAATAGCTACTCCTAACCTATTCTCTTTGTCCTTACCCTACAGTTTTAATTTCATGGCCCTTATCTTATTATGTAATTGGATTTGTCTTATCTATATTTTCTCCCACCTATAGAACTGTGATGATGAAAAATTTATGTTTTATTCAAAATTTCATTTTCAGCGCCTAGAATAGTATTGCCTATTCTATGATTTTGGAACATAGTAGGTACTTAATAATTAATCAGTTAATCAACTATCTCATGTAAAGAATATGGAATCTATAGTTACTAAACGGAATCTCACTTACTATGAAGCTATTGGAGCATAAGCTTTAGGGTCCCATATGATCAGGACCCAATTTCAATTTTGTATTTTTTGTAACAAGATTCCTTCAGATAATAATAATAATAATAATAAGAAGAAGAAGAAGAAGAAGAAGAAGAAGTAGTTTCAGGGCTCATAAAACATGGATGTCTCCTATACCTAAACTAAATTTTCCTCTAAGCTAATCAGGTATTTATCAGAAGAGTATTTGTATTGCTTTAGTTAAATAAGTAAAGTAATTTTGCTGTGAAGGACAGGCTATGTAGGAATCATGTGAGCTGAGTGAGTAAAACATTTGGACCTAATAATAAATGTTTGAGAAAAAGCTTGTTTTGGAAAACAAGAGGAATTCATTTTAGCTTTTATTGCAGGAACAGGTTTTTCTGTCAGTCTTCTGCATTGGGCCATTTACAATAAGTTGTATAACAATATATTTATTTCCATACGATTAAGTAATTAATTGCTGCAGAACATTTGATGTTAACATTTCTAAGAACATTTTTGATAAAAAATGAATAACATGAAAATATATGATTGGCAATCTTTAATGCTCGATTGAAAGTGGTGTGAAATTAGACTTTCAAAAAATTACTGATTTGAAAGTACATTTAAAATAAATTACAATAAAATTTTGAAATAATTCCATCTCAAGGATATTTTTAAGGGCATATTCTTATAAGAATTGAGGGCATGGTAGCCTTAATTAAATTAAGTCTTTGTATTTAAGTTCTTTTAAACATTGCTCTTTTCAATTTGAGGGGATGCTTTTCTTTGAGAAAGCCTTGGAAACAAGTAATGTGTTTGAAATAAAATCTCAGAGTAGTAAGCTGTTACTGAACGTCCTTCATAATTTGACTTAAATATTCCTTTCCAACTATTGCTTCCCCAGGGTAAGAGTGCTACTGGCTGTCAAAACACAGATGATTCTTTCCTGCCTTGTAGATTTGCTCATGCTGTTTTGCACTTCCAGACTCATCTTGCTTCGCAAAATGTGGCCCTTACACCAGTGGCATTGGCATCACCTTGGAGCATTGTGGAAAGACGCAGAATTTTACGTCCCACCCCAATCAGTGGAATCAGAATCTCTGTATTAATGTGATTCCCAGGTTATTCATGAACACTTTAAAAATGTAGAAGTAGGTCCAATTTTTGAGATTCTATTTTTTCTTCACACTCATACCTCTATCTCTTGATTTCTTCCCTGAATCCTCCAGAGAAATATGATGCCTCAAATGTGGGGGGTATTGTATTTTTAAAAATATTGCCTTCAATTGTTATTATTTGTGTACAAGCTTCTTCCTTGAGGATATTATTCATGCCTAAACCACCCCCTAAGGAAATGGGTTTCATGGATCCTCCAAACATGTTCTGTTAAATAATTCTATCCATGCTTCCCAGAACATTACAAATGGAGTACTGAATTTAATGAAAACTAAATTTCTCTGAGGTAAGAAGACATCATTGTCTATAAGCTCCCTAAGCCATTATTTAATTGCTGGCATTGCTGGGTCTCAGAGTCAGAAACTTTCCGTCTTCTCCCTCTAAAATGGTAGCAGAGGGAAGGAAAGCTGAAGAACTTCTCTACATTTTTCTGAATGGCCTGGATTATCATCTCTGCTTGCACTGAGGCAGCCTGAGTGTGAACTCCTTCTTTTCTTCCTTGCTTTGTGTGAAATTTAGCAGGTATCTTAGCTTTCTAAGTTTTCATTTCCTCATCTGTTAAATGAGGGTGATGATAATATAATAACAATACCTACTTCATAGGCTTATCGTTATGTTGTATCTGCAGAAAATTTTGCATAGTTCTTAGCATATAATGAACACTGAGATGACTACCATTGATATTATTACTATTATTATTATTATTTTAAATGTAGGTTACTTTAGCGTACCTAAAGGAAGCACAAAGAAAATTTCTTAAAATTAAATTATTTAATTTATATTTACCTTTAATACATTGCCCCAAACCAATAGTTTTGAACTTTAAATATGGATATTTTCATGAATCTTGTCAGTAATTCAGCTAGCCACACTTATTTAAGTGGTTTGCCAGGTTGTTGAGGGGCATAGGATTAAAAATTAATGTAGCAGTAAAGGCTTCCTTGCTTTTGAACAGATCAATATCTATAAGTGAACCAGAGGCACTTACAAGTAAATATCCAGGAATAAATTAAAAATAGATTCACTGTGGTTAGATGGAGTTAGGGATCTAAGATTATGGTCTCTGCCAAAACTTAGTGACCCAAATACATATTCCTCTTCTGTTATCCTCCCTTTCAGTAATGCTTGTCAATTTCAGTAGGTCTTGATATGTCTGGATGCTCAAAAGGAAATTGAAGAGTTGAGCTCTTTAATCAGTAATAGCTTTGAAAGTACAAATCAAATCATGATCATTCTCTAAAGGAAACTTTTACAGAACATATGTTGTTTTGTATACTTGTATGTTTGTACAGAATTACCTACATACAAATACAACATTTTGTATAGGTGATTCTAGACATTTGTCAACCTCATTAAAAGTATAACTAAGCTGAAAAAATAGAGAAGAGCAATTACAGAATATAAAATTAGAACTGATCTGCTTCTTTAAAAGAGACTTGAAAAGGATTCGGTTTTAAATCTGGTCAAAAGTCTATGAAAATCAGATGAAAGGTAGGTCACATCCTTACCCACATTCCAGGTTATCACTTACTAACTCAACTGAGATACTCACTGAGCTCTGTTCTGTACAAGACATTATACATGCTGAGATACAAGCATGAGCTAGAGAGTCCAGCCAATATGGAACATAAACTTCAAAAATAGAATTGCATGTTGATTTATAGTTATGGTGTTCCCAGTCCCAAATGATATGACAGCATGTAAATGGTGACCTGATCTTTCTGTGCCAAGGCCCTGGGGCAAGGAAGAATTACCAGATTTGAGGGACAGAGAAAATGCTAATAATTGCTGGAGGACAGAGACCAAGGAAGTTAATGGTGTGGTCAAATCATTCTAGGCTATATTAAGAGTGTTGCTTTTAATTCTAAAAGCAGCGGGACACCACTGAAGGATTTTAAACAGGGAAGCCCAAAGGTCATAACTAACTGCCATGTGAAAAAATAGATTAGAAAACCTGAAAAGTGGGTGGGAGGGAGGACCTTTTGGAAGGTTACTGCAGTAGATTGGAAGATGACATAATGGTAGCTTGAACCGGTTTAGTGGCAACACAGATGGAGAATCAGAAGAATAGATGGGACTGAGAAAGAAAGCTTTAAGAAGGGTAATGGGCTTAGCTTAGAGACAGTTGGAGATTGTTAGGGGATAAGTGAAAAGGGAGGTAACTAAGATGATTCCAGGTTTCGTGCTTAAGCTATTGCACGAAATAATAGCTTAAGCTATTATTAAGAAAATAAGTTTAATCTAGGATATGTTGCCCTTGAGTTGCTCTTGGGAGATTCGTGTAAAAATGTTGAGTAGGCAACTAGCTGCATGTTTCTGAAGCTTAGAGAACCATGAGGCAACTTTTAAAATTTGGAAACTATCATTTTAAGGCAAATGAAAGGAACTACTTCTGCACTAATCATATAAACCTAGGAAACTTGTCATCTTACCCTTCTTGAAAATTTAAAAAACAGAAGAAGAATTGCAAAGGATTTAGATGCAGGCAATGGTTTGCAAGCTTTGTTTCTCAGAATCCTAAGATATCAGGAAGGAGCCTCAGAGCATCCTGTGTACTGAGGAGGTGGCCCTTAACCTCCTTCTCATGGAAAGGAACTTTGCTTTTTTCTACCTCATAAGCTGCAATTTCAAATTATATTTTACTTTTAAAAGGATTCATTTTTTAAATTAAAAATACCTACATCTATGAATGGTAATTCTCTGATACATTAATAAAGAATAGTTAGGAATCGGAGTTCACATAGGGCAACTACTCATATCTTCTACACTTAACATTGGGTTGGAAGGACTGTTTGGTTCTTATGCAAAATTATTCTCATCTCTGTGATATGTTTGAAAAATAATTTTCAGAAACAAGAGGGCAAAAGTTGCTTCAATCCACAGTTTTATATTGTGAGTTTTGCCTTGTTACCTGAGATCAGCAACTGGGTGAACCAGATTATCTCCTTTTAGCTTGCAGATTTTTACCAGTTGCTGGGAATGCAGACTAGTGATCCATTTCCAATATTCCTCTGATTGAGATGGAATAGACTGATACATTTTGTCTTGCTGGTCCCTTTCTCTGTAGTCTTGTTACTATTTTATTATATATTTTATCATGTCTGTTACTGTCATGTCATTTTCTGGATTAGGAAGTGGTGTTGCCCTTTTTCTTGCTATGAAGGACAAATAATTACCACATGCAGAATGCCCCCGTACTACAGGAACTGAAAAGGTATAATTCCAGCTTTCTGATGCTCTTTCAGACTGACACTCAACTGTAACAAATGTGTGCTGAGAGAAATTAACATTTTTCTCTCTCATATTTCACTACAATTCACAGGAACAAACACAGTTCCAACACTGATCATTTTAGGCCAGTGAAACGTTAAGAATCAAAGTACCAGGCTCAGAGAGAAGTTATACTGTGGAATTAAACTTTATGATCCATTTGCAAGGATTAAAACATACTTGGCTCATCTTAGTAAGTAAATACTGCTAAATTTATTTAAATATTGATCTGTTTTCAGTGGAAGGATTAAATGGATTTCAAAATGTGGAGGTTATAAATGTATGCAAAGCATTTTCTACTGTGATACAAATCCTGAGCCATTTCGCTTTACAAGTCTGTAAATAGGTTGCTGATAACTGCAAATTCTGTTGTAAGTTGTAGCCATCATCTGTCACCAAGTTGGTATGTGGAAGACAGGGACAGATTAGTTTCTGCATAGCATCTGTCAGTGTAGATAGCTACTTCCTTTTGTGGGTGAGAAGCTTTACTACCTTGAGCAGGTAATATAGGGCCTATTCTAAGACTCACTCTGTATTTCCCTTAACAAGTGGCATGATGAAGCTATAACTTCTACCTTGACTTTCAGAAATATGATGAATGATCTTAAACATCATGTTTCATTTCATTTTTCAAAATAATTTGTACATGATCTTATAAATAAAACTTCATACAAAAAACACGAAACAAAACAAATGACAGTTGTTTTTTGCCTAGAGGCAAAAAAAATCTGCCTAGAGGAAAAAAAAAAGCGTATATTCAATACAAGTTTTATGTTTTCTGTACCAGAGTGCTGAGAATATTTCAGGTACTAGATGGTGAGAATTTTGTTAGCATTGGAAGAAAGAGGGGAAAAAAAGACGAAATTTACTGAAAGGAAAACTGTCTGGAAATAATTTCAGTGAAAATTAGATATATTTTATAAAGTTAATTTGTCAGAAACATGAAAGCAAACTTGATATAAGCTGTTCTATTTATAAACTAATTTTCTCTGTTACATAGCTAGTGAAATTTGGTATCAACAGTGTATAGTGAAATTTGCTACAGCTTTTTCAACTCTTACTATATATATATGTTTTAATAAATACAAGTGTTACTTTAGTCTTTACCAGTTCTGGGTTGGAGTAGAACTTCCAAATAAATCTGATGCAGGTTATTATAGTAGTTTAAAAATAATAATTATTTATGGCATTGGGATGTTTTCTCCAAATTAAATAATTTTAAATGAGAAAATAGTATTCTTTTTTCTTTTCTTCTAAAAAGTATCTAATTTCTTGTTAAGTGTCAAGTCAATACTTGTTAAGTCAAGTAATTTCTTGTTAAGAAATTAAAGTTGAGGTAAGTGTTAACTAGGCTAATACAGGTATTTATTTATAATCCCTGTACCTATTGGAAACTATGACTTAGAATGTGCATTTAAAATAATATAATTTGGGTGCCTGGGTGGCTCAGAGGGTTAAGCCTCTGCTTTGGGCTCAGGTCATGATCTTGGGGTCCGAGGATCGAGGCCTGCATTGGGCTCTATGCTCAATGGAGAGCCTGTTTCCCCCTCTCTCTCTGCCTGCCTCTCTGCCTATCTGTGATCTATCTCCATCTGTCAAATAAATAAATAAAATCTTTAAAAAAAACACACAAAAAAATATAACTTAATTCTCTTCTTCCTCTTCTCTCCATTTATTTTTTGGGCTGGTTAAGGTTATTTGATAAAGTTGGTCTGTGACCGAACACTGAAGTGTTCAGTGGATGATTTATGTTCATAGTAATGAAAGATTTAGGCTTCATTCTCTCAAACTGATTTCTAAATATGACAAACTAAAATGAGATTTTATTTGCATAAAGAAAGAATTTGAGTATCATTTATTCCCTTTATGTCTTGGCATTCTTTATGTCTTTGGCATTCTATTTTAATTTTTAATACGCATATAACATGTGGCAGTGTATATAGTCTAAATGAACATATTTCATTCTCTGCCCTTTGTAGTGTGACATACTGACAGTTTCCAGAAAGGTGGTGTCACTTACCTTGTTCCCTTTAGAGACAATGTTGTGCTTCTTCCTAAAGGAAAGGAAAGATAATGTGAGGATAAAACAGGTAATATTTAATGGTATCACAAAACTACAATAAATTTTATTGGTTAGCTTAAGGAAATATCTTTCATATTTGATTATATCTGTCATCTTTAATTTTAAAGTTTTATTTTTTACAATAAAATGCTTCTTAAAGGAAATCCATTGAATGCTGATTTTTATTTTAGGGGCTACAGCTTTCAGAGTTTAAGGAAATAACTATTGTGGTCAGAGATGATTATTAATAGTGTAATGCTTTCATTGAGTTCTCATGTTGTAGGATTTTTGTGGAATTTGGAAGGAGAAGAAATAGAAGGCAGTTTATGAAAACCTTAAATTGTTTTTGTAATTGACCATTTAGATCATCAGTGATAGTTCTGATGTGGAACACAACCACTGTGTGTGCAGCTTCACCTAGATACTTGGAAGTGTATTTGGGAGGCTAGTGTAGTAAAGGATATTATTCTAGCTCTAGAAGACTTGGATATACTAATAGCACCTAGAGAAATTAACATTCACATAGAGCCAAAAAGTGAAATTTAGAGAAAGTTACCTTTACTGTTATATTAGTAATAATATTAGTACTATTATTAATATTACTAATATTAATATGTTATTAATATATAATGATACATTATATATTAATAACATATTAATATAATATAATATAATATAATATAATATAATATATATTAATAATATATTAATATAATATTAATATTAGTAATATTACTAATTCTTTAATATTATTTTTACCTTTAATAATAAATTTTGTTATTTGAATTGAATAAATTCAAACCTTTATTTTCATGAAACGTATGTCTTTTTTTCAGCCAAATGGTGAGTTTCTTGCCATTCACTTTTTTCTTTAATCAGCTTTATTGAAATATAATTTATAAACAGGTACATTCACCATTTTTAAAGGTGCATGATGATTTTTGACAAATGCATACAGTTGTATAATCACCAACATGATCCTTTCCCCTCAGCCCCTAGAAACACTGATCTGGTTTTTGTAACTACGGTTTACTGTCTAACATATCACTGATGCTTCTGTTCACATTTTTAGGGTTTTTTCCCCCTTTATTTTATTTTTGTTAGTGTGCATCACTATTAAGGTAACTGCTGTTATATTCTGCAGTATTGAATCTACTATTAATTCTACCCAGTTCCGTTGTCCACTTCTATAAGGACTTTCTATAATAAAATATGCATAATTTTTCAGTTGGCTATTCAAGATCAAATCCTGCTTTTGATGTTTGAGCTTTCATCAGCAAAATGGAAAAATAATTATGTGTGCCTCATAGGATTAAATTCAATTATCTGTGTATAGCCCTTAACAGTAAATAGTAAGCTCTCAGCGAGTACTAGCTGTTATTTTTATTATAACTTAGTCTTTGTGACTTATTAAAAATGCCATTTCTTAGGTAATTAAATATGCTCATTATTTCTAGTTTTCAGCTAAGAGCATCACTTTCCCAGGAAAAAAGACTTTTACTTCCTTCTTAACTTCTCTTCCTTACAAAATAAGTTCAGAGGGCAGTTTCTTTTGAAGTCCTCTTGACAGCATCCTGCCTGGGCTCCTTTTCTCACCTTCATCCATACAGTATACCTTCTCAATTGGTATGAAGAATTCCTTTCCTGTTTCTTGCTATTCCTCTTTTACATCAGTTTTTACATTAAACAGATTTATTCATGAATTTTTCTTTGAACTGGGAGTTCCTGGAAGAGTGGGTTTTCATTTTATTTGTTGTATTTTCAGCACCAAACACAGTAGCTTGCATTGTAGTTACTTAATATTGAAGGTCAATATATAAAACGATAAACAAATTCTAGGAAAAAACCATTAACTTTTGCAGGTGTCATTTTCATTTTAGCAGTTTTATGGACTATATCAGCTTGACACATTAATGGCCTTCCTTCTCACCTATCTTAGCAAACTGTAGAATATGAAGAATTTACCCTAACAACTACTTGACAATACGTGAAAACATGTTCTGACCAAATGTCTCCAGAAGACTTTCAGGCCTGTTTTGCTTGATGCATTTCCTTGTTTCATTATTTATTAAAATGCTATTCAGGAAGCTGAATTTGGTGGTGGTTTGCAATGCTGCATTTTTATTGGAAATCTTTGACTATATCTAGTATCCTTGGTATAAGTTGTTATGTGATCTTAGCACAGTTGTCCAGGTCAGAGCACTTTTGTACTTTCATGGTAGTTCTAAAACTGGCCCTTGGCCAGATTATCAAGCATTATATGAAAATAATGTGAAATTGCTAGATAGCATTTCCACTGATAAGTTACTGAGACCCTGATCAGGAACCCCTAAGAGCTGGCTTTCTCCTATTCTTTGACTGTAGCAATAAAAAAAGACAACTATGTCTCTATGACTTTGCCTCTTTTCTGTATCATTACCTTGTATTTGCTTTTTATAGTAAATAGTTGGCTTCCAAATGTCAAAAGCTATATGCATTAATATGGAGGTTTGCTTATTCTGGAAGAGTATCACTTACAGATTACAGTATTTTCTTTTGACTTTGCACCTCCAAATCAGAGGAAAGACATGCAGTACTCAAAAGTGTATATTACTTATTAAAACAAAAGGGAAATATCATTAATTTTCCAAATGAGATGTTCTAGTTTTAATTAGTTTTAATTTATAGCAATCAACGAGTTCTAGAGGGTTCCTTCCTGGCTCAGTTGGTAGAGCATGGGACTCTAGATCATAGGGTTGTGAATTCAAGCCCTACGCTAAACAGAGAACTTACTTTAAAAAGAAAAAGAAAAAAAGAAAAAGTAAGTACTAGGACTACAGCAGTATATTTGATCATATAGCAAACATTAACTAGGATCTGGTAATCATACATTTGAAAGTCACTAACAGGGAGATACACTCTTGGCATTCCAATTTAAACTTATGGACACTCAAAATTGTTGCTTGGCATTTATTTTTAACCTTTCCACTTCTAAAACCTTTTATTTCAAGTTTATCTCAATCACTGGTGACAAGATTTCCATGTCAGAGTGGAAGACTCAGTGTTCTGTATTAGTATTTGGAAAAGTAAAACACTCTCTAATTGTGGAAGTTTCTCAGGAGCTCAGGATGTTCAAGGAATTAAGGCCAAATTGGGTTTAGCCATATAGGTGAAGGGCAGAATTTATAAGAGATTCCTATAGAAAGTTAGTCAAGAGGCAGCTATACAGGCTAGGTCATAGAGAAACTTCGGATTTTTTTCTGAAGTAGAGTGGAAGCCACTGAAAATGATCAACAACAAATAGAGGAGGGGCTTGAGAGGGAAATAACATAATTAGATTTACACTGAAAAAAATCTCTTTGTGGATAATGTTTGGCAAGTAGTTTGGAGGGGAAGAGAAGAAGCATGAGGACCAAAATTTAGTCTAGTGCTAACTGAGGGTTTTGGAGGGTGAGCCTGGTGGTGCGTATTAAGGAGGGCACGTATTGCATGGAGCACTGGGTGTGGTGCACAAATAATGAATCTTGGAACACTGACAAAAAAAAAATTACAAAAAAACCCCAAAACCCACAAAAAAACTCACTAGTCTAGTGCAGTAGTCCAAGGGAGGAAGGGAAGTGGGTTTCAGCTTAGGAGGAGGAAATGGAGATGGGGAGAAATGCATGGAGTTGAAATACATTTATCTGTTGAATGAACATGTCTTGATAATATATTGGCTCTAAAAGATGAAGGAGTGGGAAGAATCATTATGAGGTCCAGAACTCTGGCCTAAGCAGCACATAAATGCTGAGGTCATTTACTTAAAAATTGGACAAGGCAATGGGGAGAGGAATTGTTTGAGAATAGAAAGAAAGGGGGTTCTTATGAAACCAGGGTTTGGTGTTAGCTATTAGATTTGAGAGGCTCATAATCCATCTTAGTGGAGTTGTTAGGTAAGTGGTTGAAAATTAGTCTAGTCTCAGGGAATAGGAACTTCGCTGCCTCTACCTTGGAGATAAAACAAATACTTAGTAAGAAAAAGGTATCTGTCTATGCACTAAAGGGGGCAAGTATTATTAGATCTAACCCTGAAGCTGAAAGACCTTGCACTTTAATTGGAGATATCAAATGCATATACACATGTTTAAATGGTCCCAGGATTGAGCCTATTCATATGCTTATTATAAGGATTTGGGCATGTTAGCTTATGCCAGAGCAGGACACAGGGATTATATTCTGCAGACTATTTTTGGAAGAATTTTACTCCTGTGCTGAAAAGAGACCTCATTGACAATCATAGGAATAGATTTTGCCCCTTAATTAGATGGAATGGAGCTCACCCTGAGCTTCAGGATACTTGACATAAAGGCAATGAAGATATGCTCTTTGCAGAGAAGGATGTTATGGAATCATTCATTTGTTTCACTGACAAACCTATGTTTTGCAACAAAATTAAATAGAAAGGATTGTAAAATAAAAAGAGTTGTAATATTAAGGGCCTTACAGATATCCATGAAGTCAGCATTAAGCTCCTTATCAGTGTGATGGGAAGGAGCACCATGAACCAGGAATTTAAAATATGGGTGGTACTGGAATAAAGCCTTAGCAGAGTGATGTCCACATCAGCTGACATCATGAGTTTGTGGGAAACAAGGATATTAATGGCCCTCCTGAGTAACATGTATCCACTCTATACTAGAAGAAAATTTAAAAATTTGAGAAAATGGCAAGGGCCTAAAGTGCTGATATTAGTAAAGGCTACATATTTTTTAAAAAGTTGCTGAATTATTTATGTATTAACTTTCTTACTGAACTCAGGTGACTAGTTAAAAGATAAGTATGATTTATTCATAAATTGGAAATAATAGTAAAAAAAGAGTAATTGCCAGAAATGGTAGTAAAAGAGGGATGATCCCCCTGTTCTCGAGAGAGTCATCATGTTGTATTTAAATTGAAATTTTAAAAATGAGGTAATTTATGTCAAATTTGGGAATCATGGCCATGCCACGTGCTTGCATTGATAGATAGAAGTGCAGTTATGGAGTAACAATTAGTTGCTATTCTTAAAACATCTTAGACCGGGCATTTGGGATACCTGAATCCTCTCCTATTGAAAGTTTGCTGGGAATTTTCTAAGGAATTAATGCATAATGATTTAAAACAAGGTGAAGTAATACTTTATGATGGCATATTTGATTCTGTTGAAAATTCTATTATTTGGCCTCAGTATTCAGAATCAGAATACAGTGATAGGTCTGCATCATATATTTCAAGCCCTAAGTAGAAACCTGAATCTCAAATTACATTCCTCTGTGCTTAAAAGGACACATCCTTTAGGACCAAGGAACGAAATAGAGTGGAGAAGGCTTAGTGTTTGCCTGATTATTTATATGCCTTCCTCTAAGGTATCAGTTTTTAAATATATAAGGCCCAGTTATGATGATAAAAGTCAGCCCATTTAATTTTACCCATTTGGGGTGGTTGCTTGGAGAAGAAGTGAAGAGGACTCCCTTCTCTTTGAAACTAACTGTTGGGTGGAATTTGAGTATCTGTAAAGATGTGAAAAAGTATTTTTGGCAAGGTAGATTGTGGAAGGAAATGTATATGAGTGTGGCAAAGTCCAGGGCAGTTTTAGAAAAAGAGTGAACATGATAGAGAACTATTAGTTAAGGATTTTTTCATATCTATTCACATTACAAACTACTGCAGCAATAAAAAGATGTGCATCCCTTTTCCTGCCTTCATACGTCTTAGGAATTTAGTGAGAAGTGTTAAGGAGTGAAAGATATTGATTGAAGTGATATTTTAAGGCATATTGATATGATATCAGAACACCTTTTGGACACAGTTTGGACAAAGGAAATTCTAGAGGTAAATAAACTTGTCAGAGACAGTGGTATTTGTAGATCTAAGAAGGATGATATTAACCTGCAGAAGCTCCTTACGTTCAGAGGAAAGCCCATCAGAATAACGTTAGACCTGTCCACAGAAACCTGGCAAGCCAGAAAGGGCTGGCAGGATATATTCAGGGCACTAAATGAGAAGAACATGCAGCCAAGAATACTTTATCCAGCAACACTGACAATCAGAATGGATGGAGAGAGAAAGAGTTTCCAAGATGGCAAGGCTTAAAAGAGTATGCGACCACCAAGCTGACACTGCAGGAAATATTAAGGGGGGTTCTATAAAAGAGGAAAAATCCTAAGAATAGCATTGAACAGAAATATAGAGAAAATCTACAGAAAGAAAGACTTCAAAGGTAACACAATGTCAATAAAAACATATCTATCAATAATCACTCTCAATGTGAATGGCCTAAATGTGCCCATAAAACGACACAAGGTTGCAGATTGGATAAAACGACAGGACCCATCCGTATGTTGTCTACAAGAGACCCAGACTGAAAGTGAAGGGATGGAGAAGCATCTTTCATGCCAATGGGCCCCAAAAGAAGGCCGGGGGAGTGATTCTCATATCAGATAAATTAGACTTTAAACTAAAGGCTGTAGTCAGAGATACAGAAGGACAATACATCACTCTTAAAGGGACTATCCACCAAGATGATCTAACAATTGTAAATATCTATGCCCCCAATATGGGAGCAGCCAACTACATAAGAAAACTATTGATCAAGATAAAGAGTCATATTGCTATGAATACATTAATAGTAGGAGATCTTAACACGCCTCTCTCAGTAAAAGACAGATCATCCAAGCAGAAAATCAATAAAGAAACAAGAGCATTGAATGACACATTGGAGCAGATGGATCTCATAGATATATACAGAACATTCCACCCTAAAACAACAGAATACTCATTCTTCTCAAGTGCACATGGAACCTTTTCCAGAATAGACCACATACTGGGACACAAATCAGGACTCAACCGATACCAAAAGACTGAGATTATTTCCTGCATATTCTCAGATCACAATGCTTTGAAACTGGAGCTCAATGACAAGGAAAAGTTTGGAAGGAACTCAAACACCTGGAAGCTAAAGACCACCTTGCTTAAGAATGCTTGGATCAACCAGGAGATCAAAGAAGGACTGAAACAATTCATGGAAACCAATGAGAATGAAGACACTTCGGTCCAAAACCTATGGGATACAGCAAAGGTGGTCCTAAGGGGGAAATACATAGCCATCGAAGCCTCCCTCAAAAAAATTAAAAAATCCAGAATACACCAGCTGTCTCTACACCTTAAAGAACTGGAGAATCAACAACAAATCAAACCAACTCCACACATAAGAAGGGAAATAATCAAGATCAGAGCAGAGATCAATGAGGTAGAAACCAGAGATACAGTAGAACGTATCAATGAAACTAGAAGCTGGTTTTTTGAAAGAATCAATAAGATCGATAAACCATTGGCCACACTAATCCAAAAGAGAAGAGAGAAAGCTCAAATTAATAAAATTATGAATGAAAAGGGAGAGATCACAACTAACACCAAGGAAGTAGAAACAGTCATCAGAAGTTATTATCAACAGTTATATGCCAATAAGTTAAGCAACCTAGATGAAATGGATGCATTCCTGGAAAACTATAAACTCCCAAAATTGAACCAGGAAGAAACTGACAACCTGAATAGACTGATATCTACTAACGAGATTGAAGCAGTGATCAAAAACCTCCCAAAAAACAAGAGCCCAGGACCTGACGGATTTCCTGGGGAATTCTACCAAACTTTCAAAGAAGAGATAACACCTATTCTCCTGAAGCTGTTTCAAAAAATTGAAGCAGAAGGAAAACTTCCAGACTCTTTTTATGAAGCCAGCATTACCCTGATCCCCAAACCAGACAAAGACCACACCAAAAAGGAGAATTTCAGACCAATATCACTGATGAATATGGATGCTAAGATTCTCAACAAGAGCCTAGCAAACAGGATCCAACAGCACATTAAAAAGATTATCCACCATGACCAGGTGGGATTCATCCCTGGGTTATAAGGATGGTTCAACATTTGCAAATCAATCAATGTGCTACAACAAATCAATGAGAGAAGAGAGAAGAACCACATGGCCCTCTCAATTGATGCAGAAAAAGCATTTGACAAAATCCAGCACCCGTTTCTGATTAAAACGCTTCAAAGTATAGGGATAGAGGGAACATTCCTCAACTTCATAAAGTCTATCTTTGAAAGACCCACAGCAAATACCATCCTCAATGGGAAAAAGCTCACAGCCTTCCCGTTGAGATCAGGAACATGACAAGGATACCCACTCTCACCACTCTTGTTCCACATAATATTAGAAGTCCTAGCAACAGCAATCAGACAACAAAGAGAAATAAAAGGTATCCAAATTGGCAATGAAGAAGTCAAACTCTCTCTCTTCACAGATGACATGATTCTTTATATGGAAAACCCAAAAGACTCCATCCCCAAACTACTAGAACTCATACAGCAATTCAGTAACGTGGCAGGATACAAAGTCAATGTACAGAAATCAGTTGCTTTCTTATACACTAACCTGCAGAGATGAAACAAAACAAAAAGATCCACAATATATCAACATATGGTTATAGAAATGAAGCAAAACTTTGGAGTTTGATCTGTCTAGATCTCAGAGAGCCATACTATTGATAGCATAATAACTAACATTTACTGAAGTCTTCTAATGAATACATAAACACACACTCATATACCACATATATATTACATATATAAAGGCACACAGAGATTCAATAACTTGCTCAATATCACACAATTAGTAAATGGTGTAGGTGGCATTCTGCATAAATCAGCTATCATTTACAAAAAGATGGAGAAGAGAAAAAAATGTAAAAAGGTGGCATTGTCAGAGAAAAGCAAGAGAGAAAATCTCTTTACCAACCATGTGTTCTTGTATCATAATTTGTGTTTAGAGACTTTCCACACTTAATTATATGGATTGCCAATGTTAGAATCCTAAATCTCTACTGTATAAGGTTTATTTGTAATAAATAAATAAATGAGTAACTAATATGTACTTCCAGTTTCTTAGAATAAAGTCTTTCCATGCTTAATGCAGAAATGAAAATGAGTCACTGGAGGATGATAAATTTTAGAGTTCCTTGTTATAAGGGAATTAGGTTCACTTAATCATATTTAAAAATATGTTTTGGAGTCTGACATGACATTCATTACATATAGTAGTGTTCTGTTACTGTGGAAAATAAAACAAACGAGTAGGTTAGAGAATATGGAATGATAAATATCCTGGAGCTGTGCTAGACACAAATCTAAGTGAATAATGTAATGTGGACTGCCCTAGTCATACAGCTTACAAAGCAGAACTAAAAACTTTCTTCTGCAACTTTGAGCTAGTGCAGACTAAGATTTTAGAAAATTGGTGTACAAGTGGTGATGGCTATTGTCTGAACATTTGATAGGCAGACTGAAACACAAAATTGGCTATTAGCCTAAAGCCCAAGTGCTTTTTAAGAAGAGGAAAACAACTGAAGCTAGCAAATTGACTTCCATGTGGGGTGGGTGCCCAGAGTTCTGACTAAATTCACTTGTGGTGACTTTCAAATCTCTGGGGGCATAGGTTCTACTGACCTTTGGGAAATGGGCCAAAGAGAAGCAGGGCAGCTTTAACAAAACTACCCTTGGAATTTCACTCAGCAAAACCTTCTCCAGGATCGTCAGCCAGAACAAATCATCAAATAACTTTCATCGAAACTGAAGCCTTGCTGGGAGAGGGGCAGAAAAATTCTTTCATAATGTTGGGAATAGGGTAGAACTCATTCCAATAAGCCCTTAGCTGGGGCTGAATTGCAGTACGATAGAGAATGTGAGAAGGAGCTGACCCTTGGCTGAGTAGAAAGGTTGGGGTGGAGAAGCCTAGAAGAAGCCCAAATAGGGAACTAGAGGGAAGGGCCAGGAATACAGAGAATCAACCCAAATGAGATAGCTTGAGAACAGTGAGGCTGTACTGGAGGACAAGGGCAAGACTCAGAAGAGGAAGGGTAGACTTGTCCCAAGGTCCAAGTCAGAGGGGAGCCTGCGGTGGGGGAGTGTACAGAGCATTTTGCCCTCAGACAGGGTGTCCCTTTTCAAATGAAGAAGTACTATTGAAGCCTTTTTGGGCTATGTTACACGAAGAGAAGGAATTTGGTACAGCTCATGCTATTGAGGGAATTATAAACTAGACCTATAAGCAAATAATTATTATATAATGCATTAAACAGAGATATTATGCAGTGGTTAATGGGAAGGTCTTGACCTACATTTAATTCTCCTTTCTGCCATTCCTGGCCATGTTAACCTTTAGAGATTATTTAGTGTTTAGACTTCCATTTCCATTTTCTTGTAAGGGAGTGATTACATTACTGATGTTATTGGGCTGCTGTGGATTAATGTGTTGATCCACAATGGGGACAGGATTGGACTAAATGGGGACATAGATTGGACAGGGGACAGGACTGGACTAAATGACAAAGAAATAAACAATGTGGAAGGCTAATGGCTTCAGCAATGTGTTTGAAATAACAGGAAAGTAAAATCACATAAATGAAATAATAATTTGATAATTGTTACTCTGTTTGGGGAGGCTAAACTTTTTAGAAACATAATACTACCTGATTATTTTGTCCCGGAATTTGATAAATGAGTGAATGAGCATTGCTCAATTTTTTTTTTAAAGATTTTATTTATTTATTTGAAAGAGAGGCAGTGAGAGAGAGCATGAGCAAGGAGAAGGTCAGAGGGAGAAGCAGACTCCCCGTGGAGCTGGGAGCCCCATGCGGGACTCAGTCCCGGCACTCCAGGATCATGACCTGAGCCGAAAGCAGTCGTCCAACCAACTGAGCCACCCAGGCGTCCCAGCGTTGCTCTATTTTTATGCTATGCTTTCAGTCTGTGAGTTCATCTAAATAACTAAAATATCAACCATTGTGTTTACTTAAATATTTGAATATCACAAACTGAAAGAACATGAAATGAAGTGGTAATTAACATAGTTCAGTGTATCTTACTATCTCATATGCATGTCTAAAATTAGTGTGCTAGGATAATATATACTTGTTCAGTTTAATTTCTAAGGCCAGAATTCTAAGCACAAATTGCACTTCGATGAAAATAAAATAACCGTGGATGTCAGGAATGTTTAATGCTATTTAGAATGCATGTTGCAACATACATTAGTCTGTGGACATGTATCTGGAACTAAAGTGGATAGGACCAGATAACTTAGTATTCAGTTATTCATTTTATATATAACTCATTGCAAAATACATGTATGGATAAAGTCGGATTCACCCTGAACACTGAATGGTCTGCTTGTGTAACTTGTTTCTGGGCTTCTAGGACCACACAACTATATCCCTAGCAATAGTGGTAGGTGGTTCAGAACTGTGGATAGCTCCTCCTATAGCTCTACTAAAAAGACAAAGTGCATTTATAATATATTGTCTTGGGTTATCATTTACTCTGGGAAAACATTGTGGTACTCATGTTTCCTTCCACAGCCCCTTATTTTAGAAGAAAAGGTGGAATAAAACAGAAAAGGTGTGGCAGCAATAAGTGCTGCCTCATTATTCAGACCTATTAGGCAAATTAAATATTTTCATTGAGGCCAATAGAAGTAAACTAATTTTTATGATTGGTTTTCTTGCATATCTTATGTCTTTCCCTAATGCTCAGTTTTCTTCTATCATTAAAACCTTAAAACCTTACAAATGTCTGCTTTGAGAAAAAATGTACTGTGAAATCATATATGGTAGAGTCTAGGGAAGCATTTAGTTCCTTAGGAAATGTTAGTCCAAGATTTTCTTTGGGAAGTAATTTTGAGAAATTCAGAAGGTGCTATATATATGACTAATATATTTTAAATTTTTAGCAAGTATGAAAAGTCAATTTATAAACATACCACAAAAAATGTAGATAATTCAGGGGTGCCTGGGTGGCTCAGTCGTTAAGTGTCTGCCTTTGGCTGGGGTCTTCATTGGGCTCCCTGCACCACAGGAGGCCTGCTTCTGCCTCTCACACTCCCACTGCTTGTATTCCTGCTCTTGCTGTGTCTCTCTCTGTTAAATAAAGAAATAAAATCTTTAAAAAAATGTAGATAATTCAAACATCTAAGTGTACTATTATTATTTTAAGTTTCTATATTTAACAATAGTAGATGTTTGCTGTAAATTAAATACCCAGTTTACACTGAATACATGGCATAAAAATTTAAAAAGTGGCTATAAATTCACTAAATAAAACAGATTAAATATTAGTATTATTTAATATACTAATAGTAAAATTTAAAATACTCTTTTAATAGTAAAATTAACAAGTGATTTCTTGCAAATTCAAATTCACTATAGAAGCCAGTATTAATATGATCAAATTCTACTAACATATTAGAAGATAGACCACAGAAATGCAAACATTGTTGTGGTGGTGCTTTTTCTTGCTTTTCAAAAGTTGTATATAAGCCCACTGTATAACCATGATTGTACGTTAATTACTGAGAATAAGGCAAACTTTTATTATTTAACTCATATTTTCAACAAAACATCTGTTGCTGTGTTTTAGTAGCACTATAAATTATCTAAGATCATCTAAGAAAGTTAAAATGTTTAGTAGAATGAGCTCATATATTTCTGAATATGATAAAGAATATTGTCATGGATACCCTTTAGTATAGACACATTGAGTTATTTGCATATACAGAAGTTGTTTATCAACTTTTAAATATTTAGTTATAAACATTTACATATATGTATTGGAAATTTTCTGTTTTTCAAGTTCATTTACATATTTAATAATTTAAAAACTCACGCATTGATAAATTGTTTAAAATCTGTAAATCAACTCTTGCTTATGTGGTAAGAAAAGTTTAAACAATTTTCAACTCATTTTGATTTAAACATGTATTATGTTTACTCTTCTAAACTTAGTGCTGAGTCAGATATACAAATAAACATCAACTGCATATTCATTTGGAACCCGTGAAGGTTTATATATAAGTTAGTAATAATACGGCATTGCTGTTGCTCTCAAGGAGCTTAGAGGCAACTTAAAATATTTTCAGTTATTTCATTACTGATATTTTGATATTTTTAAGTTGTGTTGAATACAAAGTCTTGTTTTGTAGTTTTTGATTTTTTTCCATAGGATTAATCCTAAGGGTTACTAATTTACTATGGAGTATCCAAATAAAGGGTCAATTTCCCTAAAATACTAAACTGTTTATTGTGGACCTGATGTCATAAAATGGAGTTAAGTATAACACATTGAAAGACAGAGTTTAGTTTCTGACAGAACATGGAACTCAAAATAATTTAGGGTCAGCCTTTCTTACTATTTATTATAGATTGACCAACCACTCAGTGTTTTTATTTGCAGCTAATATCTCTGAGTCCATAGATGGGTACTTAACCTCTGATGGTTTCATTGCCATTAGTGACCTGCTGTCTCTCAATTAGCTCTGATCATCCATGGGACTAATGTTAGTAACAGGTATTAAAACCTTTTCATTGGTGAGGAGAATACTTTGAGCATAGATGTCTTTCAAATATGTATCCTTGATTGCAAAAAGAGGAAATTTTTACACAATGCTAATAAGCAAAATACCAGGTAGATGTTTGATCAGTAGTATCAGCATTTCACGTATTATTTTATTGCTTTAGTGTTAGGAAAATATTTAATCATTAAAGAGTGCATTAAAGTTAGAACGAGTGGGATGACAAATTTAGTAATTTTTAATACAGGATTTCCATAATATGTGGCTTTAGAATTCCATCTATGTGAGGGAAGTGGATCACATTCTGTGCAGGTTTTACTTTTTGACCATAGGTTTTTCTGCTTTTAAGTTCTGTGAATACTATAAATTTATGATTTTCATCTTTTCAACCATATTAAATAATTAAACTTTAAAGTTATATCATGGTATTATTGAAAGTCATTTAAAATTGTTGGTTAAATGGGTCAGTCATATTGATATTGATATACAAGCAGTAATTATCTTACATTTTAGAAGAATTATAAGCAGGATACTCCAATAGTAAAGCTTTGGAAGTTTGATTACTTATATCATGTTTTTTATTGGTTGTAAATTTTATTTTCAGGGCTATGCTTTTATTCTGAGTGATTTTTGGAATGTTGGAAACTTGTGCCCACTGTTGTATTTTTTAAAATCTCCCTTTAAATTCCTCACTGCATAATCTGCAAGGCTGAAGTGCTAGTATCTTTGATTTATTGTTTAGTTGTCTGCGCTGTGATGGAATTTATGGTCCCAAACCATCATGTGGAAATGAGAAATAACATTGGAATGTACATTCAGGCTCTGGCCCTTTGCCCTTCATCCCAGAGGCCTATCCAAATATAGGGTGGGTTTGTTGTTCCCTTCCTTGTTGATGAGACAGTTTATTGACTAATTCGAAGAGGAGTATAAATAAAAGGGGAAAATTTCACATATGTATTTTGATCTATTTGTTTTGTTGGTAAAATTTGTATTGCTATCAAGATGAGCTAGATAAAAGCTTGTCAAACTTGAGTGTGGATAAGAATCACCTGGAAAGATTGTTAAGACCCATTCCGGCTATCACTCCAAGATTCTGATTTAGTAGGTCTAGGAGTGGGGTGCTTTAGAATTTTCATTTTGGGAGAGCTCTCAGGTGTTGCTAATGCTGTCTGTACAAGGACCATATTATGAGTAGCACTGAGGCGGATAATATTAACCAGAGATATTAGCTGAATGTTTAAAACTTGGAGGAGAATGAGAACATTTATTAATTAGGCACATCAAAGACTTCCACATGTTTGAATGTTACTAATTAACAGTGTAAGGGTGAAAATTTGGTGGCAATTATGCTGAACATCTATTTTGTCCCATAAAATTTTTACGTTACAATAATTCTGTGAGATTCTTAATTCCCAAAGCTCATTGAGAGAGTTTAAGCCTCAAAATGGAAACTTCTTCCATTAATGATCATTTATTAAAAAATAATAACATGAAAATTAAAGGTTATTTTAGAGAGGACATTTTCAAAAATATCATTTCTGATGGCATATACTAAAATTTTTGCTTGAAGTCAGTGGTGTACTGTTAATAAAAATTACATCTAAGTAGAATGATTAACATTAAAAGCTGACTTTTAAAATTTATTCTCTAATTAATTCTTCATAGATTTTAATGATTAAAAAAAAAGAAGCTAACTTTCTTTCAAACTAAACCAGTTGCCAGCTTATTACTATTGTGCTGTATGTTATAAATCTTCTTTTTGTGAATAAAATCTCATAAACTACCAGAGGCATTGAGCTCCAATAATGGTAGACTGGCTTGTTGGGGATTAACATTTCTAATAACAACCAGAAAACCTGGATTCTATTTTTTAAAATAAAACAAAAAATAAATTTAAAATACCCCACAGCAAACATGTGTTTGAAAATCAAATAGTTACCAAGGTAGGAAGCACATGAGAGGTCAAGGATCCTGGAAAGAAGGGAAGCAGAGATTGGAGTCCCAACATTCAGCACAGATTTATTTTTCTGGTAACTGCCAATTTCTAAGTCAGAGATACTGGTTAAGAAGCCAAGCAGAGCTTCTGGTGGTTTTCTAGGGCTATGGTGGATACCAAGGAGGAGCTGTGGTAGATTCCCAGGCTTTCATTTGATAGCACTGAAGGGCTACACATTAGATATAGGGATCTGATAGAATTCTAAGCTGATGCCCCAACCAGGGTCAGGAGAATTCTGAGATGGCCCTCAATCACCATATCCATATCTGTGTAACATCCCTTCCTCTTGAGTGTTGGAGGACCTCAGCATATGATGGGATATCACGCTGTGATTAGATTCAACTCTGTGACAAAGGTGAAGGGATTTTGCAGATTATTTTAAGTTAATTACAAAGGAGGTTATCCTAGGTGAGCTGGCTAATTAGGTAATTTCTTAAAAGAGTGACTGGACTCTTTCTAATGAGAGAGGTTCTCTTACTGGCCTTGCACTACTAAGCAACTATTGTTTGAGAGGGCCCTGTGGTCTCTAGAAGTTGAGAGTAGTCGTTGGCTGATAGGCAGCAAAGAAAGAGGGACCTCATTCCTATAACTACAGGGTATTGAATTTTGTCAACAATCATGTGAGCTTACCACATAAAGTGACATGGCCGGGCCAACACCTTGATTTCAGCCTCATGAGACCCTGACCAGATGGCATAGCCAAGCTGTGCTTGGATTCCTGACACATGGAAACGGTGAGAACTCTCAATAGTACCAATAGAAGGTTTTGATCAGAAAACTTGAATAGTTCCTTTCATTTCTAAATATTATATTCCCAAATTGTGTTAGTATCGTATTCTGAATTGAGTGTTTTGGAATTGACTCTGGATGATTTGTTCTTTGTTTCATTGAAAAGGATTTTATATAACTAGGAAACACACTGCAGGAATGTTCACCAAATTTTAGTATTTAATGTTTAGTAGCTGTAGTAGGATTAGGAAATGGAGGATGGGGGAGAGAGAGAAGAGAGCTTTGATATTTTCTTTATGTACTTACATACTTCTGATTTTTTGTGGAAGGGATGCTTATTCTTCACTCTCTTACACCTTGATACCAACTTTGATCTCATAGTACAATGCACCAGGGTCAAAAATTATTTCTGTGTACAGTCTTGAGGAAGTCCATTACCAACTATAGCCTCATCTAAACTGAATACTAGCGGGGAACCCTTTCTACATTCAGTGAAAAGATAGAGTGCTCAGGTACCCACTCCTTCCCGACATTTACTACTTCCTTGGTGCTTCCCAGTTACACCCATGTTCTTCACATTTTGGTCTCTGGAAGTCCAACCTCAGTTTATAACTTACTTCATTATGCTTTACTAGAATCTCATTATAGTTGATAGGGTCATCCAAAATATTTCTCTCCAGACAGGGAATCAAATCCGGTCACTCAGCTTTCCTTTAAGGACATTTGGGTTATCCATTATCTTGCAACATAATACCACATTCTTTTCTTATCTGACCTTATAATGATTTCTTCCTGTTTGGGGTCAATTTTCTAGTTGCTTTTACTGCAACTTTTTATCTTTCTGACAGTTCTCTATATCTATCTGACTCTAAATATACCAATAGAAAAATATATAATTTCCTTTTATTAACATATATATGAAATAGAAAATAAAAGCAAAACAGAACATGTGCAATCTACAGATAAATATGTATCTAGTTATAGATAAATATCTATTTAACAGAGGAAACAATGCTTTATACATGTCAGCACAAGAAATAAAGGAAAGTGATAGTGCTTTTCCAAATATTTGCTACAGTAACTTAAAATAAAAATTCTTGCTACTAGAATATATCTAGTTTAGCAGATTTAAGCAGTTTTATTTTTAAGTCATAAGGGGAGAGTATGAGAAAAAATAAAATAAAATTAGTTACTTCCTGATACTAGATAAGACAAAGGCAGGGCTTCATTGATGAATTTTCAAGAAAATCCTTTTGCAGAAGTAGACGTTTCTGATCAATAGGTATGATTTCTCTATCATTTATACCAATAAGAGGTGTCTAGTACATTGTGGCTGGTGAATCACCAGGTCGTCTTGCCCTTAGCGATCTCTCTTGAGGCTTCTCCTGCATTTCTTTGGGAGAAAACACAGCTCGCTGTGAGCAACTCTTCTTCTATCTTTCTGGATTTTAAAAACTATTTTTCATTTTTTGTCCTTGGAAATATGTATTACTGACTACACTGCATTCTCTTACACTGGCTACTCTAAAGCTTGGAGGAAATGAACAAAAGCTTAAATTTAAACAAGAGAATATCTACTGGGAGGATTTTATTTTCAGATACTTTGAATGTTCCTAATTGTAATCAATTTTTTCCTCCAATATTTAGCCTTTTAGTGCCATGATTTTGTACTCTCCTACCCGAAAAAGAAATTCTATATTATTTCTCTAAAGTTTCAAATCTTTGTAGTCCCCTAACGTTTCATATAACAAAAAACAATTACCTGGAAGCAGTTGAATGCTGATGTGAAAATCTGAAGGTTTAGGTGCCATGGCCACACAGGTGCCAGCCAGAATGAAACTAATCAGTATCTACTTGTTCTAGGCAGTTTACCAGCACAGATGGTAGCAAATTAGCTTATTCTTTGGCTTAATATATATATTAATGAAGCATAATTATATGTGTTCCACTCTGGGCAAACACCTGACCAAATGACATGGACCATTTTAGAAACATGTGCCCTTGATTGATAAGGGTGAGGGAATACTTAATATTATTAGATGGCTCCCTCTCTATTTACTATGAACGGTCTATCTTATTTTTCAGAATTTGAAGTTGGGACAAAGTGAGCAATACGGAAGTTCAGTGTATTTGTTGAGTATATGATTAGAATATTGGATCGGTCATTTATAAACATGGAGGCAAGTTTTACAGATGCAATTTTTGAAACTTTCGTTTGGATGATTAGCCTCCTGGAAGGAGACTGGACAGATTTTCTTTGGGCCAGATGCTTAAATCAACAAATCAAGGCAGCCAGATAATTTCAATGGCTTATTTGAAACAACCAGAAAACTGAATAACAATCATACCTTTTACTTTTGAATGATAAGCAATCAACATTTGAATGCTAAAAGGTGTGATGTAGATGCTCATTATTGAAAGGAAAGTGCTATTAGTCAAAGGGAAGTTTTTCTTCAGATTTGGGAGCTTAAGAAGGAAGGATATGGAATTAATAAGAATTTTCTGGGAGTGTGGTTAGGAAAAAAAGTACAAGCAGAGACTTGGAGAAGGTGTAACATACGTGAGCGGAAAGGAGCCTATTCTTCCTGGCAGGATTATCATGTAGATACTAAAAGATTATGAGGAACCCATGATTTGGGGCAGAACAAAGAACAGTGTATCCATAGGCAGCATGGTACCCAAAGAAGAGCACTGGATTAGGAATCTAGGGATCTTCTTTTTTCATCTACAAAATGGAAATTATTGATTCTGTTTATTCTGACAAGTATGAAATTTGTGAGTGTATTTTAAAATTGTAAGTTACTAAATGTTATAATTGCTATTAAGTGTATATTAACTCTAAAGTGAAATTACATCCACATATACTTTTCACTTACCCATATGAGCAGGAATGGGGAGTGTGAAAATACTAGCTTTGGAGCCATACTATATTCATTGGATTTTAAAAAACTATCAAAAACCATTCTCTCAAATGAATGATTGCTATGATATTACAATATAAACTGAAGAACTCTGTCTTTGGAAATCATTCAACGGGTACAGTACTTTACTCTTTATTTAAAGTTTTGTTTATTTATAAATCATAAGGTTTTATTTATAATATTAACATTCAGAAATCTACATAATTTCCACATAGTTTGGGAAGTCTGTAATGTTCAGTTTTTTTATTGTCTGAACACTCAAAAATTAATTTACCCTAGTTGATGAACAAAAATACTCAGATTTCTCTGCCAAACATGAGCAAAACCTTAGCCCTTCCCTGAATTATAGAGTTAACTTTTCTTCTAAATCAATGACTATTTTTATTATTTTTGAAATCGTTACTATTTCTATCTTACCACTGCATCTTGACATGCACATTGTGGACTTTATTTTGGTTCTTGATATGAGGATATTTGGCATTACATTATATAGCTAACTTCTAAAGTGCCGAAATGAACCTAGTTATAATAACTGTTGTCTTTAAACTCTTACTTATGTTTTTAGTACACAGGAAAATAAAGTTCTTTGTTGACATTTGTCACTGTATGTTGCTGACTTTTCTTCCCCCCAAAGTTCATTTTTTATTAGTGTACCTTTAATCCACTTTAATCTTCATAGCAGTACAAAGAAGAAAACATGGCAGATTTCATTCTCTCCATTTTGCAACTGTGGAAACTGATGATCAGAGAAATTAAGTGGTTCAAGGAAACTAATAATCAGAGAAATTAAGTGATTTGAGGAAACTGATACTCAGAGAAATTAAATGATCTAAGATTGTCATATATATATATATATATACACCAAATGGAAAAACTGGAAGTAGACTCAGGTCCTCTGATGTCATGTCTGGTGACCTTTGCTATAGCTCTCTACTTTGTTTTAAGGAAATTTGAATGATTTTTAGAGAATCAGATACCCGTGTAGTCAAACAGAAGAGCAAACAGTGTATGCAGACATAAAATTATTTTTGTTAGCAATATTCTGTTGTTCCTGTCTATTTTTGTATTTGGATATTCAAGGGTAAAAATACCCTAAGAATGGCTCTTTTTGAAATATCAGATGGCATATTCTCAGTTATAAATTCATAAACCTAGTAAATATATGAGTGAAAAATATTTTATATTTTTTACTTATTTTGCTGTTACTACATTGTTATTTATTGTTTAGGATTTATTCTCTCCTATAAACTGCCACTCACAAACATGTGAGAAGGAACTGCGTTCTAAAATGTAATTCTGTCAGACCCTTCTCAGCAGCCTGGACATAGCTGATTGGCCACACCTTATACAAGCTAAGCCAATCAGATTCTCTCAGATGTTTGGAATTGGGTTTCATACAATATTTCTCTGTGGTCACTCAAACTAAGATGATAAAAATTCAGGATGAAAGGGTTCTCTACACATTGGCCTATGTGTGTAGATATCAGAGAAAGCCAACTTTGAGGGGAGAGGAGGAGAAGGGGAGATTGTAGGAAACAGATGTATGAAGAGCAGGATCAAGAGATTAGGTGTCTTCTGGGAAATAGAGATCCAGGTCCTAACCATCTTTTTATTCCCTGATTTAGTTCCCAGAATCATGATTACACCTCATTGTTCTTTCTTGGCTTCCTTGAGGTCCACTCCTATTGTTTTTTTTTTTTTTTTTTTTTCATTTATTTTGCTTCATTTTACACCTTAAGAACTTTGACTAAAACATAAATAAAAGCTTTACCACTCTCATGCTTTGAAATCAAATAGATAGTTTAGATTTTTAAACATTTTAATTTCATTTAACATATTGTTTTGCTCTAGGAATAATAATTTTGTTTGCCATATTTTAAAAATACACACATGTTTAACAAAAATAAAATAAAGTTTACCTCTAATCCCACCATCTGGAAGTAGCTTCTGTTAATTTTTTGGTGTATTTTCTGGTAATCTTCTGTGTATGCCAGCACACATACATACACACAACACATTCTTTCTGAACGATGATCAGCAGTCTATATGGTTTTAAATTCTACTATTTTTATTTAACAAAATGATTTTTGGAGTTTTTTTTATTTACTATAACATCATTTAGCCATTTTCCTATTTATAATCATTCTGTTTTTAACTTTCACATGTTGCTCTGTTGGAGCTTTGATTCTTTTTATTCCTTCTTTCATTCAACAGATCTCTATTAAATATCTCCTGTGTAGCAAACACGTTGATCCATTAGGATGTATTTGCTTACTTTGAGGAGATTAGAGCCTTAATGTGAAAGAGATTTGTAAACCAATAGGTTCCTGGAATTCAGGTTAGTAAATTCTTTGAGGAAAGGGGTTGAAAATACTTCTTGGGGTTCTGGGTGGCTTAGTAAGTTGAGCTTCCAGCTCTTGATCTCAGCCTAGGTCTTAGTCTCAGGGTCCTGAGTTCAAGCCCCATATTGAGATACATGCTGGGTGTAGAGCCTACTTAAAAACAAACAAAAAAACAGAAACAAAACAAAACAAATGTTTCTTAGAGGGAATCTCAGTCTTGAACTAAGTCTTGACATATGACTAAATGACTGGAGAGGAGAGTATGTATGAAGCAACAAGAGATAAATTAGAAGGGTAAACAGGACCCAGATGATGGTAGAGGAAAGCATGTTTTCCATTATATAAGCAATGGATAAAACAACATTTTGAGGTGGGGTGGGGGATTGGTAGATTTGCATTTTCAGTTGATGTTTTTTACAGCAGAAGATGGATTGCTTGAGTGTAAAACTAGATGTGAGGAAGCTACTTCAAGTGAGAAATCTACTGAAATAGTCCACTTAGGAAATGAGATCTAATATTATCACACTAGTAGTGGAGAGAAATTAAGTTATGGTGATATTGAAAAGATAATATATGGTCTTTGATGACTGGTTGGCATTCAGAAAGTGTAAGGGTAAGGAGAATCTCAAATTGTTCTCAATTTTCTGGCTTCTACTATTAGATAAAGAATACAAGAGGAGGGACAGGTTTAGTGGAAAAGTAATGAATTTTATTTTAAACATATTTGGCTTGAATTACCTGTTGAATATCCTGGTAGAGATGACTAGTGGTCATCTATGGTGTTAGACAGCTCAGATAGCCATTTAAAAAATACTGTTAACTGGATGGCTTAAACAACAGAAATTTATTTTCTCACAGTTCTGGGGGCTGGACATCCAAGATTAGAGAGCCAATATGACCACGTTTTGGTGAGAGCTCTTCTCCTGGCTTGCAGATAACCACCTAGTCTCTGTGTCCTCACACGGTGGAGTGAGAACAAGTGATCTCTCTCTCTCCTCTTCTTATAAAAACAGAGTCCCACTCTGTTAGGATCCAACTTGTATGACCTCATCTAAATCTTAATTAGTTCCCAAAGACACTATCTCTAGATTCTAATTACCTTGGGGGTTAGGGCTTCAGCATATAAATTTTGGTAAAATACAGTTCAGTCCACAGAAAATAGATGTTAATCTGGAACTTAAGTGACATCTTGGAGCTGAAGATAGAGTTGAGTATGCCTCGTCATGAAAATAGATGAGTAAGCCCAGGGGGGCATCTAGAATAGGAAAAGAAAAGAGTCACGCACTCTTTAACATTTATGTTGTACTCAGAAGAGGAGATAGCCAGGGAGACTGAAAAGGAAAGGTCAGTTGGAGGACAAGAAGGCAGGATGTCTCTGAATTTAAAAAAGTAGAGAGTTGAATATAGAGCTGAAAATTCAACAGTTATCAAACAATACGTAGAAGTCAAAGAAAATGAGTCAGAAACTATTTTACCTATCTAAACAAGTCTTTAGCTCTTGGCAGTACACGGCAGTGGTGACATTCACCCACTCCCCACTTCTTACTTGCTCCTAGTTTGTCTTTGGCTACTTCATTTGTCCTTTTTTACAACAATTGTCTGTCACATTTCTTGTAACGAGCAATGTTAATGGTATAGCATTAGACTTCTCAACTATATAGAAGTTTTTGCTTGGTATCTATTCCTCTGTAGAAAGCTAATTATAATTTTTAATGTTTTTATCTTAAAGTCATCCTTGATTAGAGGTTGTCTGGGATTATCAGGGACAGAGTGTTGAATTTACAGAACATATCTAATTGGAGAAAAATTGTCACAGGTAAGTCCTCCTTTAGATGTCAGACTGTGCTGGTTCTCTATTTGGAATCATTTGAATGATGTAAAAGATTTATAATGCAGAAGACATAAGCTTAGAACTGTTCAAGCATAATGTTTCTTGGGAGAAATAAAATTTTTTCAGAAGGAAAGATACTGAGACCTCATATTTAGAAAACTTAACATTCCCATTGTTAAGAAAAGAATATTAGGAAAAGATGAAAAAAATAAGTTTTGTATAATATCTAGAAATATCATGGGAGAATAAAGAGAGACTGGGAATTTATCTCCAGATATTTCCATGGCAGAGGCATTTCCATAAGCTTAAATTTGACATTATTTTGAATTAAAAACAACATAAAATTAAACAGAATATTTGTTGTAAAAGTGTAGTTTTTGATATGTTATTACATATTATATATCAGAATATTTGTGGGAGCACCTGGGTGGCTCAGTTGGTTGAGGATCTGACTCTTGATGTTGGTTCAGGCCATGTTCTCACGGTCGTATGATCAAGTCCCGTGTGGGGTTCTGTGCCCAGTGAAAAGACTTCTTGAGATTCTCTCTCACTCTCCCTTTGCCCCTCCCCCACTCACTCTGCCTGGCCTCTGTCTCTCTCTTCCCTTCTCTAAATAAATAAACAAATAAATAAAATCTTTTAAAAATATTTGTTAATGAAAAAGATAGTATAATCTCCTTTTTTTGGTAAATTTTGCCTGTGAAAAATATAAAATTGGGGGTTTTGTCATCAGAAACGAACCTTGGTATTCACCTGGTAACAGCTGCATCTCTAGAGCATCGTAGCCAAAAAAAGGAGGGTAAACTTTTAGGTAATGCTGAACCTCCTCGCATGCAAGGGCATTTATAATGACAGTGACATGAATTGAAGGAAATAGTGACATTGTCCTAAATAACATACTTTGAATTTTTAAAATTATTTCATTGTGGGCAAAATCTGAAGTCATATAAGGTCACAGTATATTATAGTTTATTATTTTGCCTGTGCTGTTTTGCTAGGGAAATAAATTTGATTAGTCTGATAAATTTATTCTTTACAAGGGCATTTTTTTTTTTTACTCAATAGCCTGTAATTTTATTATAGCTCACAAATTGATTTTTTTGTTTTATGATTTGTATCAATATATTCCCAAGCGTGAAGTTATAGATAAGTATGCCTATCATTTGAGGATTATTTTTTAATATACCCCTTTCTATAAATATGTATTTCTAAAAAAGGCAACATAGTTGCCCATTTCCCATCTCCTAACATCTTAAAATGTTCCATGTGTTAAAATAAATAATAGATAACTTTTCTGTTATTTCTGTTATTCTAAAGCCAATTCTTTAGGGTAATTGAGGAGTGCACATGGAACATTCTCCATGATAGACCATATTCTAGGACATATTATAGAACTTAATAAATTTAAAAGAATAAAAATCATAGAAAGCATGTTCTCTGAACATAAGTAATTAAACTTAAAATAAAACAATAGTAATCTGAAAAATCCTCAAATACCTGGCAATTAAGAACAATAATAATTAATCCACAGAAGAACTTTCAAAGGGAACTGCAAATGTATTTAATATTGAAATTACAAAATGATAACATTTGTGAAATGAAACTAATACCACTCTTACTGGAAAAGTCATAGCATTAAATGCTTATGTTAGAAAAGAAGAGAAGACATAAATCAGTAATCAAATTTTCTACCTTAAGGTACTATAAGCAGAAGAGCATATTAAATTTATGAGAAGCCAGAAGAAAGAAAATAATAAAGAGCAGCAATATGAAATTTAGAACAATAATAGAGAATAATAATAAATAATATAGAAATTTAATTGAGCTAAAAGCTGATGTTTGGCAGGGGGAAGCATTGAATTTGACAAACCTCTACCCAGACTAACTAAAAGGGAATTAAAAGAGAAAGAGATGGCAGAAATTGTCAAAACTGGAAATGAAAGGGCATATCACTACGTATCTCACAATGTTAAAAAAGATTTTAAAGCTTATTATAAACCATTGTATACCATAGATTTAAAAATTTAGATAAAGCAATTCCTTAAAAGACATAGAATACTAGATTTAACTCATGAAAACATAGATTACATGTATAGTCAAATCTGTAGTTAAAACTACTTAAGAAGGAAAAAGTCTATACTCAGATGGATTAAGTTGTAAATGCTATTAAACATTTAAGGAAGAAATAATACAAATTCTACCCAGTCTTCCAGAAAATGGAAGGAACACTTATTTTATTTTATGAAGCCAGGATTTATCTAATACCAAAACCAAACTGTAAATACCACTGAACAAACAAACAAACAAAAAACCCAAACCCAAACCAAAACAAAACAAAACTACCAACAATAGGTGGTAATGGATGTGAAAGTCTTCAACAAAAACATAGGGAAAAACAGTCCAACAATATATTAAAGGGAAATTATGTCATTAACAAGTGGGTTTATCTAGATCATCCCAAGCTTGTTTAACATTTGAAAATCAAGCAGTGTAATATACTTTTGTTAAATATGCTTTTGTTAAATTTCTACTTTCAGATTCATTCTTATTAGCAATATTACATTTTCAAGTACAGCTTTCAGAGGCTTGTGACCTAACCAGAACAAAGCCAATAGAGTGTGATCTAATGGACCTTCTCAACTTTAATACATAATATATCTCTCTGTTGGGTCAAGAATTGAGTATTCCCTCAGGCAGAGGAGATTAACTGAAATCTAATTTTTCTTTTTCTTTTTTTTTTTTTCATTGACTTTGTAATTCTAGGAGTTGTTTTGTAGATTGTTCAGAGTTTTCTACATAGAAAACAATGTTATCTGAATAGGTCTTAAGGGGAAAGATAGAGTTCATAACTAGACCTACACCAAATTATTAGTTTTTCTAAGCAGTGTGAAGTAAATGTAGTAGAGAAAGAGAATTTTTTCAATAAATCGTGTTGGAAACTTTTGGACAACTTACATGTAAAAAAAAATGTTGATCTGACACCTGCACAAAAATTTGCTCAAAATAATTATAGGCTTAAATGTAAAGCATCAAACTATACAATGCCAAGAAATCACGAGAAAATCTTTGTGTCTTGGATAAGACTAAGAGTTCTTAGATATGATACCAAAGTTATGACCCATAAGAGAAAACATTAATACATTTAACTTTATCAAAATAAATTTTTGCTCTGTAGAAGACTGTTAAGAGAGTAGAAAGAAAGCCACAGATTGGGAGAACATATTTCCAAATCATTTAGTTAACAGAGGATTTGTATCCAGGATATATGAAGAATTCTTACAAATTGATAATAAGAAAACCTATCCAATTAAAACAAATGAGTAAAAGATGAACAAGCTCTTCACCAAAGAATATATGTGGATGGTATATAATCACATGAAATGTTGCTAGACCTCACTAATCATAAAGGAAATGCAAATTAAAAATAAAATGAAATATCACTACACAGCTTTTATCGTAGTTCAGATAAAGGAAAAACTGACAGTAATGGATGCTAAAGAGGATATGGAATAACTGGTCAATATAGAACAGTTCTCACAGTGCTTGTCAGAATATAAAATGGTCCAGTCACTTTGGAAAACAGTTCATCAGTTTTTTTTTTTAACAAGTTCAACATAAAAATTACTGTATAGCCCAGCAGTTGCACTAAATAGGTATATACGTGAGAAGACAAAAATTTATGTTTATGCAAAGTCTTATACATAATTGTTTTTAGCAGCTTTATTCGTAACCACCAAAAAATGGAAACGATCAAGATGCCCTTCCACCAGTGAACAGATAAACTATGATGGAACCATACAGTGGACCCTCAGCCCTGAAAAGGAATGAACTATTAATATACTGCTATACACAAAAACATAGATGAATCACAAATATATTTTGCTAAGTAAAAGAAGGCAAATGTGAAAGACTACGTGCTGTGATTCCATTTATGCAATATTTTAGAAATGACCAAAAAATAAATTTTCAGAATAAAATTAGTGGCAGTAGGTGAAGTTTCCCTTGGTTTGCTTACTGCTCATCATTTCTCTATTCCCATTATGCAGTGGTGTTTTTGTGTGTGTGTGTGGTAATTTTAGTAGTAAGTATTTTACATTAAAATATTATTAGCCATTGAGATGAATGTGAACAGCCTGTAGCATAATTCTTTTCACTTGAAATGATGGTCAGTTGGAAGCCAAATGGACTTTAGGATTTAGTGTAATCTAGAACTTTAGCCCTATAACTAGGTTATATTTTGTCTTCACTGGTTAATGTTACTGCAAATTGTTTCTCCATCACTGAATTGCAAATAGGAGTAGTAAGAAAAAAAAAATTAAATATCTATTTATTTATTTTGGAGAGAGCAGGAGCAGGGAAGGGCAGAGGGAGAGAGAGAGAATTTCAAGTGATTACCCTCTGAGCATAGAGCCCAGAGGTGGAGCCCATCTCACTCCCAAGATCATGACCTGAACAGAAACCAAGAGTCTGACACTTAACTGATTGAGCCAGCCAGGCACCCTACGAGTAGTAAGAAAATTAACAGATGTCTAGCATGCTATTATTAAACAATAATTTCTTTCAAGTAGAAAACTCTCAAATTAGAGCAGTTTAAACTATTAATTGAGGTTTAAGTTTAAACAGTATGTTAGATCCGTGAAGACAGACGTGCTTTGATCACTATTTATTAATGCCTAGAGCAATGATTGGGACATAGTGCATCTGATAATATTTGTTGGATAATTTGTTGGATAAGTGAATCTGCAAAGAGAACACATCGTAACTAAATATAATAAAACATTTTTCTAAGATTTTTTTTAGCAAAGTCTAGAATATATATACCTTGAACATGTTTGGGATTTTAGTATTATTATATTACCGATATGGTTGTTGAACTCTTAGTCACATTTGGGGAGGGGAAAAATGAAGAACAAATAATCCTCTTTGAGGTGAAGATCTCATTCCTTGCCTAATATCGAAGATACCTAGTAAGTCTTCACTGTTGACAGATTTATAAAGCTGACTTTTTAAAAAAATTTATTTTTATTTTTAAATTTCTCTTAATTTAATTTTATTTTTTCAGTGTTCCAAGATTCATTGTTTGTGCCCCACACCCAGTGCTCCATGCAATACGTGCCCTCCTTAATACACACCACCAGGCTCACCTAAACCCTCCAGCCCCCCACCCTTCCAAAACCCTCAGTTTGTTTGTCAGAGTCCATAGTTTCTCATGGTTCGTCTCCCCCTCCGATTTCCCCCAATTCAGTTTTCCTTTTCTTCTCCTAATGTCCTCCATGTTATTCTTTATGCTCCACAAGTGAAACCATATGATAATTGACTCTCTCTGCTTGACTTATTTCACTCAGCATAGTCTCCTCCAGTTCTGTCCATGTTGATATAAAAGTTGGGTATCCATCCTTTCTGTTGGAGGCATAATATCCCATTGTATATATGGACCACATCTTCTTTAAGCGTTTGTCCATTGAAGGGGATCTTGGCTCTTCCCACAGTTTGGTGACTATGGCCATTGCTTCTATGACCATTGGGGTACATATGACCCTTCTTTTCACTACATCTGTATCTTTGGGGTAAATACCCAGTAGTGCAATTGCAGGGTCATAAGGTAGCTCTGTTTTTAGTTTTTTGAGGAATCTCCACACTGTTTTCCAAAGTGGCTCCACCAACTTGCATTCCCACCAACAGTGTAAGAGGGTTCCCCTTTCTCCACATCCTCTCCAACACATGTTGTTTACTGTCTTGTTTTTTGGCCATTCTGACTGGTATAAGGTGGTATCTCATTGTGGTTTTGATTTGAATCTCCTTGATGACTAATGATGATGAACATTTTTCATGTGTCTGTTAGCCATTTGTATGTCTTCTTTGGAGAAGTGTCTATTCATGGGAGAGGATATTCGCAAATGACACTACAGACGAAGGGCTGATAGCCACGATCTATAAAGAGCTCCTCAAACTCAACACTCAAAAAACAAGATAATCACGTTAAACCTGACTTTCTATTACTTACTAATTTTTTAATGATTTTTTTTGTTTTTATATCTTTAACTTATCCATAATAAGAGCTCTTTGGTTATTTCTCCTCAATATATATAAATTTATCTATTCTGAAGAATTATTTATTAAGACAAATTGAAATTTTTGTGCCATCTATTGATACAGCCTGTTGGCTATTAGTGTGCAATTTAAGAAATACTGCTATCACAACGTGACTTCCTTAGAGGCCTTCTTTAGTCATAAAGTGAGAATATTTCATATTATAGCCCTTTTGTCCAAATTTACGTATACCTAAAATTGCAAAATTGATCCCTTGATATACATGATATATTCTAATTGTCTTGTATGGGAGCCACAGATTCTGAATTGCAGATACCATCATAGCAAATGCTATTTAACTTATGCAAAATTTATACAATGATGGCAAACAAAAACTTCTGGGAGAATAATTGTTTTACCACAAAGCAGTTTATACATCTCAGACTCAATTCCTAAATTGTAAATCAGCCTTGATTTAGCATTAGTTCATTTGATGCACACAAGTAATAGGAAGAAAATGTTCTTAGTGGCCCATGGCTGGCATATGGGTGTGAATGTGTGTCTGTGTGTATAAATTCACACAACTTTTTTCACACACTTTCTTCCTTTAACTAAAACGACTTTTTTCACTTTTTTTTTACACCATCATGTGTTGTTGCTTTGACCTCTGTGGACAAGGAAAGCTGCCCTCTGTTCCAGTGAGGGGCTGAAAAGAATACTGCAGGGATCTAGAGTCTGAGGATGGTTCACAAACTTGGCCGGACATGGAAACACTTGTGGAGTTTTTTTTAAAAAGTACTGATGGAAACACTTGTGGAGTTTTTTTTAAAAAGTACTGAGCCCTTGGATCTAGCCTCAGGGCTTCTGATTTAAAATGTATTGTGGGTATTAAAATGGATATTAGGATTAAAGGAACCAAAACAAACAAACAACAAACAAACAAACAAACAAAACCCTGACCCCCTGGAGGACCCTGATGGGCAGGGAAGTTTGAAAACCACTGCTCTAGAAACCGTAGTTTCTATACCTGCCTAAGAAACAGGGATACTTGTGTACTTAGAAACAGAAGCAACCATTGTATTTAAAAAATGTATATAAGTTATTTTCTTGAGGAATTTAAGGTGATTTGATGTACCCATCAATCTTCAAGAAGGGCTATGAATAGGGGCACCTGGGTGGCTCAGTGGGTTAAGCGTTTGCCTTCAGCTCAGGTCATGATCCCAGGGTCCTGGGATCTACTCCTGAGATGTGCTCCCTGCTCATTGGGGAGTCGCTTCTACCTCTCCCTTTGCCATTCCCCCTGCTTGTGCTCTCTCTCTTTCTGTAAAATAAAATAAAATAAAAATAAAATCTTAAAAAATAAGGAGTATGAATTAAGGTGTAACTTGTTCTTTCTGTGGAGTGTACAGAATGGAAAATGAGTCAGGAAACATGTCTTTCAGTGATGATTCTGCTACTTCCTAAATATATTGCATTAGCTGGGCTTCTTATGAAATTTAGTTCCTTATGTATAAAGTACAGATAGCAATGTAGTCCTTAAGGGATTTGGAAAATTAAGCGGTATGTGCAAAGGTAATTCTTAAAGTTTTAAGCACTGTACAGATTTCAGGTGTAATTATTCACTGCTATCCATAGCCTATTTCTGGCCTTTCATGTGCATAGAGTATGATTTTTGAGATCAATTTACTGAATAACATATTTACTGTTAACCCATTCATGTTTTTGTTCATTAGAAAATCATTCATTCAAATGTCGGTTAAGTGTTTTTCAGACACTTGTAAGTAGATACCTAGTTCTTATCTCAGTTGAATCACCATCCAATGCAGAAGAAAGACATGTGCGCATACACACACACATTTGTATTTTGGATGGCGGGGGTGAGAATCCAGAATATGCACAACTAAAATATGAACATGACAGATCAAGGAGGTCATTTTGGAGTCCTTTAAAGCCTAAACCCAAAAATTTCAACTTTAAGGTATCTTTCTAATGCCTCTTGGGCATCGGCATTGTGGTGCATGGAATGAGATACACTGTGATTAAGAAATGTTTTTATTGGGAGGTTATAAACTAATGGATAAATGTTTAGACTCTGAAATCATACTGTCTTCACTCAAATCTTTGCTCCACCACAAGTTAGCTGCACAGTCTTGGGCAGATTGTCGACTTCTGTGTTTTACTATCACCTGTAAAGTAAGCTAATAATGATACCTGCTTCTTGGAGCTGTTATGAGCTTTAAAGCAGTTATACCTTTAAATTTCTTTGAATGATGCCTGACACAGAGGGAATGGTAATAATTTACAAGTCATCATAAGATTTCTTTGATGATCACTTACTGAAGAAGAATATTCTTTCTGACATTTTATGCATCAAAATGGTTAATTGGAAATCCTTTACTCTTATGGTAGGTGCTCGTCATTACTCCACTGGAGAAAAATATGATTTCATCAATAAGTTTTAGGAGAAAGCAAAATACTTTTATTTTAATTCAGTGTATCAATATTTTCTTCTTCTGCTTTCAGTCTCAAATCTAAAAATTGTTATTCATAAGACATTCTCATCCTCTGGGTAATACCATGTGGCAGTTTTAAAGAGAACATCTGTATACATAGAAAGTGCTGCTATAAAGCTTCATCAGTAGAAAAGATAGCAAACATGTAAGAAGCTTGGGACTGCAGCTAAGGCATGGGATTGTGTTCATTTGGTTTGACTGTTGATCATGAGTAGGACATGATTACAAGCTAAACTACACATTTCAGATGGATTGGTATTATAAATCCAGTGGTTATCTTGTTCTTTGATAAAAATGTTTATTTTATAGATTTCAGGGCCTGTGAAGTGGTTTATAAAATGTGGCTTCTTCCATGACTGAATGTATTTTATTGTAGAAATTACTCACACTAGTTTAAATGGGGAACCTTCTGGACATTTTTTAGACTGTGGTATTTTGCTTGTTTTTTGCAATAAGTACATTATTACTTTTTAGCATTCAGCTCTTGTTCTGAAGCCTGAATAATATGTATATTTGTAAATATATGAATATTATATTTATATTTGCATATTTATAAATATCTAAAATATATAAATTATGTATGTTATACATAAATTTTAAAGAGAGAGTCTTTTGATAGGAAATGCAGAATTTTCATTGCCCTCTAATTGTATTTTTTATCTTTAGAAAATGTGCTGTGTTTTCTTTCTGGGTAAATACTATGACAGAATTGATCAAAACCAATGTAAACACCGTATTAAATTTACACACAAGAGAAGAAGTCCATGAATTAATTTACATAGATCATTAAGATGAGCATAAAATATATTGACAAATGAAAAATTCAGAATTCCTTCAGCCTGGCTTACCTTATTGAGAGTATATTTTTTTAAGCAGACATAAGAATTTATACAGAAATATAGAATTTTTCTCTTAGGATATAAAATGTGATTTGTATTTAGTTACTGTTGATATAGGAAACTGCTAATGTCCTTTAAAATAATCATGATATTGGAGATGAGGTTTATAATGCATATCTAATTCAAATACAGATTTTACTGCATTTTTCTTTTTGTTTCTGTATAATCTTTAAAACCAGCCAAAAGGTTGGCTAAGGTATGATGTTTTCAGCATCCCAAGGCTTTTATATTAAGTAACCATGATTTGAGTCAGCCAAAAATCAGCTGCTAGTTTTTTCCCTTGATTTCTAAGAAACAAAGAGAAAAAGAAAGGAAATTGGAGAGATGAAACTATTTTGCCAGTTTAACAAGAAACACCGAATTCTTTGAGTTAAATAGCATATTGATGAATTTTTCCCTTGGATTGTAAGCTTCTGTAAGACTCTAGGGAAAAGGCCTGTGTATTTTCTTCTGTTCTGTACCTTGAACAGTCCTTAAAATATCTGGATGCTGCCTCCTCTGTGTTTTCATCAAGTTTCATGCCTTATAGTGTGGTTTAGAGTGAGTTTTTCTCATATCTGTATTTCTGACTAGTTTGTAAACCTCCTGACAATAAACAGTATGATTAATAACATTTGTTTCTTCCCATGGCATTGTATAAACCAGGTGTTTGGTAAATTTATTTTGTATTTTCATCCCTAATAATTAAAACTGGGATGTTTTATAATTGATTTATAAAAATCTTAATACATGATGTTCTTTCTACACAGTGACTGTAACTTACCCACTCTAAATATATCCACTCTGTGACTTGATGCAGCAAACTTACTGGCTGTATATCATAGCTCTTTTTTTTTTTTTTTTTTTTTTAAAGATTTTATTTTTATTTATTTGTCAGAGAGAGAGAGGGAGAGAGAGCAAGCACAGGCAGACAGAATGGCAGGCAGAGGCAGAGGGAGAAGCAGGCTCCCTGATGAGCAAGGAGCCCGATGTGGGGCTCGATCCCAGGACGCTGGGATCATGACCTGAGCCGAAGGCAGCTGCTTAACCAACTGAGCCACCCAGGCGTCCCTATATCATAGCTCTTTAAATGAGAACAAGATCAGGATTTTGATGGGTGGGAAGAGCATTGGAGGAACTCAAGTCAAACTTGGCTTCTTTCAATGTCCATTATCATTTCACTTCTTTGGATCTGTTACCTTGCAGATAAACTGGAAATGGTGACATTTGCCTTATTAATCACAGTTTTGTTTTTTTCCCAGCCACCTTAGAAGTATGTACTGAGGATCTGTTATGTGCTGCTCATGATTCTAAGTACTGAGAATTTAATCCCTGCTTTCAAAGAAAGATCTTATGACCAGTGGAATAGACAAACTAACAAACTCTTACTACAGGGTAATATGTTATGATAATATCATTTGAGTCTTATTTCTTGGTCCTTAAATGTCACCTCCTCAGAAAGGCAATCCCTGAGCACCCAGTCTAAAGCAGTCTCCCAGGCAATATCATAATCATTTTTAAAGTGCACAATACTCTATAAATCTTCCTTATTATCTATCTATATCTGTTTATTTGTCTGTCAGTCTCTCAATAGATCAATCTACCAATCTGTCAACATCAAACCTATCAATAGAGATAGCTTTATCATGATTTGTTTTCTGTTCTCCTCAAATGTAAATGTTAGACCCATAGCAGCAGATACCATTTTATTTACTTTCTTTTGTTCCAATTTTATTAAGAAATAATTGACATATATCATGGTTTGAATTACATATATTGTGAAATGATTACCACAGTTGATTCAGCTAACATCCGTCTTCTCATGTAAATAGAATAAAAAGAACAGAAAAAAAAAATTCTCCTTGTGATGACTACTCTTCGGATTTACTCTCTTAATAATTTTCTTATATATTATACAGCACTGTTAGTTATAGTTACAGAGTTGTACATTATACTCCTTATACTTATTTATCTTATAATGGCAAGTTTGTATCTTTTGACCACCTTCCTCCATTTCCCTCTCTGGCTACCCTCCTCTGCCTCTGCATCTAAGAACAAGTCTCATCTCTTTTCCTATGAGGTTTTGTTTCATTTGTTTTGTTTTTTAGATTTACATTTAAGTTAGAAAACATACATTTGTCTGATTGACTTATTTCACTTAGCATAATGCCTTCTGGTTTTATCCATGTTGTCACAAATGGCAGGACACACTTGTTTTCTTTTTATAACTGAATATAAATTTTGTTTAGTAATGATTTTGTTTCTTGTGCTTTAGATGTTATATCCAGAAATCCTTACCAAGACACATGCCAAGGAGCTCTATTCCTATGTTTTCTTCTAGGAATTTTATAATTTCAGGTTTTACAGTTAAGTCTTTAATCCATTTGGAGTTAACTTTTGTGAATGATGTACAGTATGGGCCCAGTTTTATTTTTTCATATGTGAATATCCCGTTTATCCGAGCACCGTTTACTGAAGAGACTGTCTTTTCTCTGTTGGGTATCCTTGGCACGCTTGTTATATATTTGTTGCTTGGGCTCTTGATTCTGTTCTGTTGGCCTTTTTGTCCTTTTTTTAAGCCAGTACCATACCATTTTGATGATGATAGCTTTATAATATAGCTTGAAATCAGGAAGTATAATACCTCTTACTTTGTTATTCTTTCTCAGAATTCCTTTGGCTACTTGACTCTTGTAGTTCTACATAAATTTTAGGTTTTTTCCTACTTTTATAAAAACTACTATTGGGGGGCACCTGGGTGGCTCAGTGGGTTAAGCCTCTGCCTTCGTCTCAGGTCATGATCTCAGGGTCCCGGAATCTAGCCCCACGTCGGTCTCTCTGCTCAGCGGGGAGCCTGCTTCCCCCTCTCTTTCCGCCTGCCTCTCTGCCTACTTGTGATCTCTCTCTCTGTCAAATAAATAAATAAAATCTTAAAAAAAAATTAATGGAATCTTGATAGGAATTCTGAGTTCTGTGTCAGGCTCACTAAATGCCTGGGACTAGTCTGCTACTATATTTCAGCTGTGGATTAGTATGGATTAATGTTCCTGCACTAGGAGGTCAGCAGGCCAGAGTCCACAGTCTGTATGGCTTATTGTTTCCAGGCTTGAATCAGTCTGAGTGTACACTGAATTCCTTGGTTGGGTGAGACCCTCAGTTTGCTCTGCACATGAGGGAAGCCAGAGGCTGCGCTCTCTGTTCAAGTGCCACAGTCACTAGGGCTGATGAATGGGCTTCCCAGTTTGCTGTGTGCTCTGGTTAGGATCTCTGGTTAGAATTGAGGCTTGCAGAAGGGAAGTGGGTGGGGGGATGGGGTAACTGGGCGATGAGCATTAAGGAGGGCACTTGTGATGAACACTTGGTGTTATAGTCAACTAATCATTGAACCCTACATAAAAAAATGAATGATGTACTCTATGTTGGCTAATTGAACTTAGTTTAAAAAAAAAAAAAGAAAATGAATAAAGGCTATGTTCAGCAATAAGTGGGACCACAAATTAGATTGTCTGCCTGGTTGCAGTGGGGGAAGCAGCTCTAAAGCCAATGAAGCTTTGTTGTCTTAACTCAAACTGACCCGCACCCTAAGTTCACTGGCCTTACAGGACCACTGGCTTTGTCCTGCAGACTGTTGGCTCTGCCTGTCCTTGTCTCTGCTAAAGTGCTAATGGGCAACTCTGCTTTGGTGTTTTCACTGTTCCTTCTGGTCAGATGGGGCTGGAAGCCACATTGTAATTTACCTGGAAGCCAGATTGTAACTTATGTCCCAGCCCCCTTTCTTCTGTGGGAAAGGGAGGGGCTGCTGCATGCTACTCTCGGCCTTAGGATGAATTAATCTGCCTGACTGTGCATGTCATGACAAGCCCTCATGCTGGGTATTAGTTTTGCTGTGCAGGTGATCAGCTCTGGCTGTCCACCTCTCAGCTTGAACACCACTGGGTAGCATAGCTTCCAGAAGTTGTTGCCAACCTTTTGGTTCACATGAGATGAGAAGACTCTCTCCACTCTCTAAGGGGCTGTGATTTAGCACCTTGCTTGGGCCTGGGCAAACTGGGCTTTAAGTCAGGCAAAACTCATCATGTGAGGATCCTCCAGATTTGCATCCCTCCAAATCCCCAGCTCAGAGTGCATCTCGTCCTGGTACCGCAGGTGAGCAAATCTGCTGGTTGGGCATTGCAGGTATGAACTTGGTTTGCCAAGGTCCATGTGCTGTTTGTTGCAAGTCCTTCCCTCATTCTCCATCACAGTCAGATTTCCAGTGCTGAGCTCCACAGATTACCCTGCAAGATCCTCATGGTTCAAGATCGGTGTGGGACATTCCACAGCGTGAACCACATTCTGGAGGAGGTTGGCTGTCCCTTCTGGGTTATCTCTAGGAACCAGAGGCTCACCTCTACTTGTGGTGCTGTGCTAGCCTGAGGGAGGGACAGTGTGGTCAGTGTGTAGCCCCTTCTCTTACCCTTTTAATGCAGTCTGTCCCAGTCTCTCGGGTGTTCAGGGATGCTTCAATTCCAGTCCCACATTCTGTGATTCCCTAAGTGGTGTCCTGTTCTTGAGTAGATGTTAGTTGTTCTTTTTTTGATGGGGCACAGCATCAGGATTGAACTATGCCACTGTCTTGGTGATGTCACCCCCTTTATTCACTTCTTTCCCTCACCTCTTAGAATTATGCCTCATATGCATAAAGCTTCCATTAAATATTTATTAAATAAATGAATGAAAGGATATTTAAAAATACTTGGGCCATGGCAGTACTGATAAGAAGACTTCATTAATTTCGTAGGTGTTTATTATGTGTCCACTGTGTTCCAGAGGCATAGCACTTGCTCCTGCGAATGCTTAATCTTAGTTGGGCGGAGAGACAGACATCAACCAGTTATGTAATTACAAAGAGTTGTAAGTACTATGAGGGAACAATCTAGGGTGAAGTGTGTCTGTCTAACAAAATTTTTAACCTGACACGAAAGTTCATAAACCTTTGAGGATGCTGCATTTGGGTTAATATCTGAATGATTTGAGTTAATTGTGCAAAATCAGGCACTAAGATGCACAAAGGCACCATGACAGTGGCGGCCAGGCTCTTGTGGGTAAATGGAGGACAGTGTGGATGAACTCTGGGGAGTACCTGGGACGGTGGGAGATATGTGACTGAGATACTGTCCTCAGAACTTGTACAGCGTTGAATTATGCTCTGTGTTGATTGTTGACATCAGAAAACAAATTAAATCTAGAGGGAATAGTATGAGCAAAGGGAGAAGACAAAAAAGAGTCAGTGACACAGTGCCCTTGTCCTGGGATATTACTGCCCTATCCTGGAATACCAGCCTTTCCTAAATCCCTCCTCACACTTTTACTGTAAAGATGTGAAATGTTACACGCACACAAGTGAGGTATCTAGGAAATAGTTGTCAACAATGACAGGACATACAGGTTGTTAAGAAAATAAAAAGCTGTCTGTCCAGCTGGAGCAAACTGAATTGAAAACCATGTGTGAAGTGTGACTAATAGAGAATCGAGAATTTAAATACATGAATAATTAAGTAAAAATATTTATCGAATGCCTGCTTTGCATAAAGGAAATAGAAAGTCTAGTCCTACTTTCAAAAAACCAGCTGAGAATTAAAATTTATGTATGTGAAAAGTATCAAAGCAAATATATGGCTGACACATAGTTTAAAAGAGAAGTGATGAGCAAGGTCTGGGCTTGGTTAAAGATATAGGGCTCTATAGGGGATTAGATTTTAATTAAATTTTGAAAACAGAAGTAGATGTATATTAATAAGTAAATGGAGAGAATGGGAAGATGTTAATAACAAAGGCACAACGTCTAAGTCATAAAGTAAGAATTAATAAAATTTGTGAAGTTAACATACAAACTGGTTTTATGAAAAGACTGAATTCAAGAGTATAAAAACTAAGTCTATAATTGAAAGCTACCTTGACAAAATCATTTTAGTGAAGTAGATATTGGACTCTGACTTAAAAAGGGAAAAATAATTCAACATCTAGTTAATATTCTAGAGAAACTGCCTAATCATTCATGTACAAGTATTTGGATGATTTTCAAGTGCAATGTAAGTTGATACCTCTTAAAAATATTGCCTTAAATGATACTTTTTTCTATTTTCGAAGTATCTTACTTGTTTTATTGACTTGTTTCCTAACATTCTACATTTTCATTTTCAAATAATATTAAGGATGAGTAATATTTTTATCGAATTTATTTATTTACTTGTTTATTTATTTGGCTGATTAATTGAGGGAAAGGGAGAACCCAGGGGGAGGGGCAGAGGGAGAGGAACAAGAAGATTCTGTGCTGAGCACAGAGCCCAACATGGATCTTGATCCTGTGACTCTGAGATCACAACCCGAGCTGAAATCAAGAGTCGATTGCCTAACCAACTGAGCCACCCAGGCACTCCAGTAATAATTTTTGATAAAACATGTTCAAAGACTCTGTCAAAGGCTTTGAAAATAGCAAAATACTGCTTTTCTTTCAGTTGAATTGATTACAAACTTGTTATTCACTAATACAATGGATATTATTTTGCCGAGTATCAATTTCCCATCTCATATAATGGTAATATATTTTCTTGTGTTCTAGGATTTCACTTTGTGTTAGAATTAGAATTTTAATTTTAATTCACAAAGTGAAGTCCTAGAACATGTAGTAACCCATTGATTTTACTTAAAATATTATTTTTATATTGTTACTAACATATTTCCACTTATTTTTTCTAAGACTTATTTGCTCATTTTAGAGAGGGAGAGCATGATTGGGGCCTAGGGGGAGAGAGAGGGAATCCTCAAGCAGACTCCCCTCTGAGTGCAGAGCCTGGCACAGGACTCAATCTCACAATCCTGAGATCATGACTTGAGCTGAAATCAGTTCGGACACTCAACCAGCTGAGCCACCCAGACACTCCACTTCTACTTCTTTTTCATATAAATCACAAGATACTAAGGCTTACCATCTTATTAAGGCTCAGAAGTTAAGTAATGCTTTAGGTTTTAAGTAAAATATCAAGGGGCACCTGGGTGGCTCAGTTGGTTAAGCAGCTGCCTTCGGCTCAGGTCATGATCCTGGAGACCCTGGATCGAGTCCCACATCTGGCTCCGTGCTCGGCTGGGAGTCTGCTTCTCCCTCTGACCCCTCCCTTCTCATTCTCTCTCTGTCTCTCTCTCAAATATATAAATAAAATCTTAAAAAAGAATTGTACTTGCATCTATAAAAATATTGTGTGACTTATCTTTTTTAAATGTTTTTAACTAACATGTTACTATACATGTAGTAGATAGTTAGTCCTTGTGTGTTCAATCACTTATCATGCATCTGCTTAAAATGTGGAATAATTACTCTGAGAGGGCATAAATGAATGTGAAATAATTATTCTGGGAATGCATAAAAAATGCATGATCCAAACCAAACTGTTCATAGGCTACTTGCAAGAAGAATGTGTGAGGGCTATATTATAACATTATCAGTGTCAAAACACAGTTTGTACAAAATACTCTAGAATTGTGAGGAAGACATGACCAAGTCTGCCTGGTGAAGTCAGGGAGACTTCATCAAATAGGTGCATTTGAACTGCATTAAATTCTGTATCAGAATTTATCTGAACGGAAATGGAAGAAAGGACATTTCAGATAGAGAGCTGCTTTATGCAGAGGCTCAGAGATATTCATCATCAGTCATGTGATATGGTGATATTACTGGCTTGGGGATTTGAGGAGGATTTGAGAGGGATAGAGGCTGACCACCAGTCCAGGTGCTAGATCAAGACGGGCCTCAGTTGCCCTGCTGTAGAGCTAGAGTTTGGTTCACTGAAAAACAGAGAGTGACAAGAAAGATAAGTTGGGACCCTGTGCAGTAGGCTAGGTGAGAGATGATGCATACAGGGTAAAAGATGGAAGTTTGACGAGATGTTAGAGGCTTCTAAGAGGTCAGTTCTGTACAGTTCTAGTAAATGATTAGATGGGGAGGTAGGTGAAGAGGAAGGGGAATAAAGGATGATTCTCAGGTCTGTCTTGGCCAAGTATTTAAGGGACTCTGGGGCTGGAGCAGCTTTTTGGAGGAGATAAAGAATTCAGTGCTTGTTATGGTTAATGAGAGGTAACTGGGGGAGGTAACAGGGTAAGATATCCAGAGGGTAGATGGATATCAGGTCTAGCTTCCATTTGGAAGCCATCACTTGGAACAGATAGGATATTAGGTGAGCCTCAGAAAATGAAGTGTCTAGTACAGGGAAGAAGAGAAGACATTCTGGCCTGACTGGTGACCTGTTCTTAGAATAATGAGGAGAATAATGAGGAGACCTGTTCTTAGAATATTATTAAATTCAGGGTGTGCTGGAGTAGTGTGTAATAAGGATGGATCATGGAACTGTAGAGTGAAACCAAATTATGGGGGGAAGCAGTAGAATAATTAAGAGCTATGTGCCTTTTAATTGAAAGGTCTTTTAGAAAAGGGGAATGACATCACATGATGAAAAAGCTGTTTAAGTACCACTAATCAGGTAGAGGTTGAATGGGGAGACATTATTATAGTCAAACCCACGTGAGTGAGTATTGGTTCCTGTGGTTAGAAGAGATAGGAGGGAGGAACGTAATAGCCATGATATAGGAGACTAAAAATTAGTGAAATGGAAATTTATGTTCGAATGATTAATAGTTGTATTAGTGATTTGCTTACACTTAACAAATGTTTTTTGTTGTTACTATGTTGCTTCTTATCTTTTTTCCGCTTAGCTGTGTTTTCCAAGAAATTATTCCTCTGTGATCTCTGTTTCAGTCCATTTGGTCTTTTCCTTCTGTTCTGCTGGACTCTCATCTTTTTCTCTTTGTTTTTGCTGACCTGCTGAGTAGGCAGACAGCTCTGAAGGCAAGTTGTGTTGCTTCATGAGTGGAGGGGAGAAAAACATGTTCTGCAGTTATGATCTGCTTTCTTGGCAGGCAGAGAGAAGCAGGCTTTAAATTGTAGTGAAAACAACCACCTTAACTTCAAGGTAGCCTTTCTCATGTTACTGTGACTGTAAAACCAAAGACAGCAAAAAAGCAATAACGAACAGAAAAGAAACCTAAGTAAAAGCAAGGGAACTGTAGATTGCATTTATCTCTTTCTCTCACCAATAAAGAACGATCTGTACGCTTTGACTGACATGCATTCTGGCCATCAAAGTTACTTACTGGTGTGTTTGTATGTTTGCTTGTCTGTCTTGTAAATGGGAAAATATTGAAGGACTATGAATGAGATGGTGATTGCCAAGCGCTTACCTTTGCTTGTAGACACAGCAGATTTCAAGTTGGGTCTATCAGGGTGTTTCTCTTTACATTTAGCAACTGTGGTGCTGTCTTGGACTGACACCATTCTATTTATTCTCGTAACTATTTTATAGATTTAAAAAAATCTAAAAAACTATTAAAAGTAATCCTCCATGGAGGAGTTCTTGACAGGTTAAACCCATGTCTTCTTAGGAACTCTCCTTGCCCTATGTTTGGTGGAATTAAGTACTCTCAAATTTTAATGTTGTAATCTTAATCCCCGATCCCTCAGAATATACGGTATTTGCAAATACAGTCTTTAAAGGGGTGATTAATTTAAAATAAAGCCACAAAGGTGGGGCCATACTCCACTATGACTGGTTTCTTACAAGAAGCAGAAGAGACAGCAGGGTTACAAACATAGAGGAGGGGCCGTCTGAGGACACAGGGAGAAGGCAGCCATTGGCAAACAAAGGAGAGGGGCCTCAGGAAAAGCCAGATCTGTCCACACCTGGCACTTGGACCTCTAGCTTCCAGAACTGTAAGAAATACTTTACTATTACTTAAGCCACCCAGTCTGTTGTATTTTGTTATGGCAGTTGTAACAAATTAATACACCATACTTTCTAGTTATTAAGTTTGTATTTTCCCTGAGTGAATTTTTGGTAGCCTATAACTTATCTCTGTTGTACTTGAAAGTACGAGGCATCCTGATGATTCAGTGAATCTCTTACTCTAACTTGCTTTTATACTTGTAATATTATACCAAGGCTAAGTGCTTTCTGTTCTCATTTTCTTGTTAGTGTGATATGTTTCACTTAGTTGCATTTTTCATTTTTCTAGACATTTTGAGTACATTTGCTAAAGCTGAAATGAGAATCTCAATAAATTAATAAATAATGATTTAGTGACATCTGCTGTGTGCTTGAACTTTTATTATTGGTCTTCAAGAATGAAATTTTGCGGTGGAGAGTAATACATCAGGGAATTTTATAGATCTTATTAAATACAATTTTTAAAAATCTATATCAGAAAGCAGGTTCTCTGATCACCGTGAAGATAATATAGTGATGTAGTCAAGAGTCTGTGACCTGGAGTTAGCACACTGTGGTTGAAATCCTGGCTCAGCCTCTTGGAAGCTGGGTAGCATTGAGCAAGATAATTAATTAAATTAAAGTCTCATTTGTTCATCCATAGGATAGTGATAGCAGTAGTAGTGCCCAAATTACAGGACTCTGATTAATTCTGAGTAAGCTAGTTAATAAAGCAAGCAGCTGGTTCATGGCAAATACTCCCGACATCTGTGCCATTAATAATAATAATAATAATAATATGACAGTTATTATTATTATTTTCTGAATCTTACTGCTTACTAATCTGAAAAATCACTTTGCATTAATACTGTTCATATTAGAACCTTGTTTAGATACTCATTTTAATTAGGGTTTCTCACCCTTGGCTCTGTTGACATTTTGGGCTGGAAAATGTTATTTATTTATTTATTTATTTATATCTTATTTATTTATTTTTGACACAGAGAGAGGGAGAGAGCATGAGCGGGGGGGACTGCCGAGCAGGAAGCCCGATGTGGGGCTCCATCCCAGAACCCTGGGGTCATGACCTGAGCAGAAGGTAGCCGTTTAACCTACTGAGCCACCCAGATGCCCCAAGGGCTGGATAATTCTTTGTTGTATGAATTGTCCTGGGCATGCAATATGTTTAGTAACATGGGGGAAATCGGAGGGGGAGATGAGCCTGAGAGACAGTGGACTCTGAGAAACAAGCTGAGGGTTTTGGAGGGGAGGAGGGCGGGAGGTTTGGGTGAGCCTGGTGGTGGGTATTAAGGAGGGCACATATTGCATGGAGCACTGGGTGTGGTGCACAAACAGTGAATCTTGGAACACTGAAAAAAATGAAATTAAAAAAAATTAAAAATGTAATTAAAACAGATCACCTGAAATGTAATACATAATTTATTATGGCATAAGGCAAAAACATCTTGGTATATCTTTTTTTCTAAAATAATGTGTAGAATGGAAAAATATACTTGCCTTAAAAAATTGATCACATACGTTTTCATGAAGATGTGCATTTGGATGAAACAAGTTACACCTACATTTGATCAGAACTAACTCAAATATCATCAGCAATGGAAGCAATTACTGTCTGATATTTTTCGTGTACTATAGAGCACTTTGACTAATGTAGCATTGGGGACAGGAGAGAGAAATATAACTATTCATCAAAGAGTGCTGCTATATTTCGTTGCTAAATGTGTAGAAAGATGAAGTGGGGGGGGAATTTTAAAAGTACCATAGAGGCACTATTTTGCTAGAGAAATAAAATACATGGCAGTCAAATGTATACCATCCTTCTAAATTACAGTATAAGTGGAAATTATTGTGGCTCAAAACCCAATAGAAAGTTAAAAAAAAAAAGTTCAGTGTGTATGTGGGTATTCCAAAGTATAATGATAGATCAGATCTTGTGCTGGCATCTGTTTAGGATCAGTCAAAATGATCAGCACCTGTCAGTTACGGTCTATTATTCCTTTGCTGCTTAAAAATTGGGGTGTATCGGGGCGCCTGGGTGGCTCAGTGGGTTAAAGCCTCTGCCTTTGGCTCAGGTCATGATCCCAGGGTCCTGGGATCGAGCCCCGCATCGGGCTCTCTGCTCAGCGGGGAGCCTGCTTCCACCTCTCTCTCTCTGCCTGCCTCTCAGCCTACTTGTGATCTCTGTCTGTCAAATAAATAAATAAAATCTTATAAAAAAATTGGGGTGTATCATTACTGATATACTAGTTTGTAAAATAGGCGTGTGTGTGTGTGTGTGTGTGTATCAAATTATACCACAGTGTGAAAGTCAAGAGCTATAGTACCAAATGGATCCAGAATTCAAGTTTTACCAAATATAGTGAGAGAAGATTATCTTCCTTTTTTTTTTAAAGTTTATTTGTTTGTTTATTTATTGGAGAGAGAGACAGAGTGAGAGATAGCATGAGAGGGGAGAAGGTCAGAGGGAGAAGTTGACTCCCCATGGAGCTGGGAGCCCGATGCTGGACTCAATCCCAGGACTCCAGGATCATGACCGGAGCTGAAGGCAGTCGCCTAACCAACTGAGCCACCCAGGCGCCCAATGATTATTTTTCTTATGAAAAAAATTACAATTTTAGTAACTTTTAGAGCCTAATGGAGTTTTTCAAATGTTTACTAGTTACGGTAGCAGGTTTTTGTGTGAAGAAATTACATAATCTTTTATGGGCAAGGTGACAAGCCAGAAAAGAATGGCTTACTTCTTTATTGGTTAATGTGTAAGAAAAAGTTTTCCTTTGTTGCCACTTTGCAGATGGTATCCCAGAGTTTTTTCATAGGATTTTTTAAACTACCTCTTTTGTTTGCTTTTTGTTGGATACCATTTCTCTTTGAACAATACCTGTAAGCCTTTCTAAAATAATAATATAATTCTATGTAAATATGTACTTTCCTTCCTCAGTTAAGTGTTTATTATCGACTTGGGTAATTTTCTGTCAACATGTTATTTTAAATATGCTACCTAAAAATTAATGCAAAATTTTTGTCAACCCCACTCTTTTTTTTCCTTTAATTCTTTTTGTCTTACAGAATCAAAATTGAAATCAAGAGTAGAAAGAGAAATAAGGGTTTTTAGATGTAATAATAATTAACAGTTGCATAATTTTACTATAATGATTTTTTAAAAATTAAAATAGTAGGGTGATACAGATGTCATGGGGAAAAGTGAGCCTTTGGGTGGACAAGGGCTTGGTAGGTGGAGCAGTGAGTGGCAGAAGTGGTACTAATCCTAGTTCCTTTGGCTCCAGGGCCAGTGCTCTGTGCTTAGTCAGTGTCTGCTGGATCAACTTTTCTCACATCTGATGCTGAGGAAATGAATAGGTGACTATTGCAATGTGCAGTTCCCTTGATGGAGTCTTTCAAAGACTGATGAAGACAACCAAAAGGTTTTGGAGAATGATGAAACTCTGCTCCCCATTTTTTTTTTTAGAAAGCCTTGAGGATCTCTCCTCTGATGCTGAAAAATACCGCAGCCAACTTAGGAGGGCAATAGTATGGAAATATGAATCTACATTTTAATAGCAAAGTATAAAATATGTTGAGGTACTCAAAGAGGGAGTATGTGAATAGATTGCTGCTTCCTTTTTGAAGCTACATAATATCATAATATGATATTCATAATATCATAATGTGTATATATAGATACATATATATATACATATATACATATGTGTGTATATATACACACATGCACATAAACACATAAGTATAGATAAACTATACATGCATATGACATGTATGATATGATAATCATATATGTGACAAATATGATGGTTTATATATAGATACATAGTTTATATACTGCATATATAGTAGAGAGGAAAGTTAAATATGTTAAAATAGTGAAATATTCTAATACTTAATATTTTTGTCATTGTTTTTTCCTACAAACTCATCATCTTTAAAATAATTAATATTACTTTCAGAAATACTGTCTTTATATTGCACTGTACTAGAAAGTAACAATATATTGTAGAAAAAATTAAAAGAAATCACATGTCACTTGTTTCAGTAACCAAAGCTGAGTATTTTATGTCTGCTTTCTGCCACAGACACAATATTTGACCCCTGATCCAAGGACATAGGGTATTATAAACTCCGGAATAGAATATCCTCATGGAAACTTGGGGAGCATTGTGTCAGACTGAGGAGTGATGCTCAGATAAGAGCCAACAGTAGTTCTAACTCTTGGTAACAATATCTCTTCTATCATCTCATGAATCAGACATTTTCTGAGTGGAAATCAGAAGATAATGCCAAGGAGACATCAAATGTGCAGAATGTTCTATTCTGTAGAGTAAAACTTGTTAAATTTCACCCTGGTTTAAATCTCAATTACTGAAAGAAGCAAATGGTGAAAATTACCTCATTCCTTCTGGAAGCTGAAGCTTTTAAACAATTAATTAATAATAAGGGTTCAAATCAAGTCAGAGAATCTATTTCATTAAGCTTTTTCCTTTTAAACAATATACATACTCATTAATACAGGTATCATTGGATGGATGGATGTCATTAGGTGTATAGATACAAGAAATTTTCCTTTCTAGATCAACGTATCATAAATTCTACTCCAACATAAGAATTCTGTGCTGCTTATATGTAGACCACGTGATTCTTATTCAATGTACTGAATCTTACTCAGTAAGCATCTTATTCAGTATACTGTCCTATCCTATGTTTAAACTTCCAAAGACCTATTTAGAAATTATTTTCATTCATAAAACACTATGTATTTTCAGTATTCATGCTTTTTAGCAAAATCAAAGTTAGGATGTAAAAGAAAGTTGTTTGAATATTGTTTTTTACCTGTTCTCATGTTTATTCTAATACCTGACTGCTTAAAAATCTTCATTAATAATTATATAATTATTTATAATTATATATTAATATTATATAATATTATGTAATATTATATAATATTAATATATAATTATAAATAAATAAATAATGATTAATTAATAATACTTAAATGAAGCCCAAGTAAAAGCCAGATTCCTAAGCCTCAAGACTTTAAGGTCCATAAGGGCAGACAACTTGCATGTCTTCTCTGTGGCTGATACAGTCAGTACTTGCTGTTGTGCTTGTCTTCGAGGAGGCACACAGGAAATATCTGTAAAAGGATAAATACTGCAACAAAACTCTAAATTGTCTGAGCTCAGTCTGCTTTACCGAGGTTATCTCCCATAATTGATCTTCACATATTCTGTGTTTTAACGAATGAGCTATTTTTTTCCCTGTTCCCTACATATGCCCCCACTTTCTTCATGTATTTTATGTGCTGCTTCTCCTTAAAATGGCTTGCCCTCATATTGGCAGGCTCCATTTTTCCTATCATTCTAAAAACTAGCAGTTCACGTGTACTCTGCTCCTAGGGTTTTTCTAATCTTTTCATTTAGAAGTCTTTTTTTTTTTTTTTTTTTGGTTTTCTAAAAATTCCCTTAGCACTTTATTTGCATTTCTTTTACTAAATTTCTTTCTTTTTCCTCTTGAAGCATGGTTACTGAATATATCTTTTTCTCCCTTCTTGTGGAGAGTGAGTGTAAGAGCTACAGAGGGTCCTAATGCCTCTTTCTTTTAAATCATCCAGCACAGAACCTTTGATGTGCTGCTGTTGTTCATTAGATGGCTGTTGAGCGAATGGACACATGGCTTCTTTGTTCACACTTAACTACAGGATTGATTTTTTTGGTTATCGCTTTTCCCCATAGGTATCTTCAAAATTCCCCACAGCTGTTGTGATTGGGTAGGAATCCAACAGAACTTGGCTCCTAAAGATACCTGAAGAATAACTTTTGGTTCCAGGTATATAACTAGATCGAATTTGAGTTAGGAGAAAAAAATCTTAACTTCTGTGACTGGCTTCTCTAAAAACTGGTTGAATACATTTGCCTCAGAACTGATGATTCAAAAAAATCCCAGTATCATTTGCAAAAGCATGTAATATGGTACATGGAATAGTAGGTGCTCAATAATTACTCCTGTTTTCCATTTCCTAGTATTATGCCCTTTCACTTTCCTCTTTTCTTTCCTTTTCCTTCTTGTCTTCCCTTTTAAAAATGGTAATTTTCTTAAATAAATCTTAATTCCTTTTAAACTTTCAAGCCCTTTTGAAACTTCTATGATCTGAATTTCATATCAGTTTACCCTTTTCCTTTTAGGGTGGTTGATTTCCCATATGCAAACACTGGAAGAAAAAATCTGTTTGTTTTGAAAAGCAGAAGACTAACAATAGTGCCTTAAGCTCCTAGGAGGAAGTGTATAAATAAAAACTTAAATATAAATAAAAATAATGAATAAAAATATTATTGTTGGCAATATCTAGATATGCTGCTAGCATTTATGTCTTACATCCTTTTCAGAATGAAGTGCATAGAGAGGCCAGGTATGGACACACATACATAGTTAATTGATTTTCAAAAAAGATTCAAAAGCAATTCATGGAGAAAGGATAGCCTTTTTAAAAAATGGTTTTAGAACAATTGGACATCCATATGCAGAATAAATGAGGATTGATACATACTTTGCACTGTAGACAAAAATTAACTCCAAAATGGTTCACAGATCATCTGTCTATAAAATTTAAAACCCTGAGACTTAGAGAAGAAAACATAGTGGAAATTTTTGTAACCTTGAATTAGGCAGAGGTTTCCTAAATACAACTCCAAAGCACTAAAAATACTGATAAATTGACTTTTATAAAAATAAAAAAAAAACCCATCTGCTCTTCAAAAGACATTGTTAAGAATGAAAATACAATCAGCCGACTTGTGGAAAGAAATTGAGAGAAAATAATTCCAAATCATATACCTGATGAGGTTCTTTTATTCAGATTACATAAAGATATCTCTGTAATAATTAAAAAAAAACCCAACAACCCAATTATAAAAAGGACAAACTATTTGAACAGATATTCAGCAAGGAAGATATACAGCACATAAGCATATTAAAACATGCTTGACATCTTTGGCCATTAGGGGAATGCAAATTAAAACCATAATGTGACACCACTATATTCCTGCTAAAATGGTTAAGAACTGGGGCACCTGGGTGGCTCAGTAGGTCAAGTGTCTGCCTCTTGATCTTAGCTCAGGTTTTAATCTCAGGGTTGTGAGTTTAAGCCTTATAATGGGCTTCACACTGGGCATGGAGCCTACTTAAATTAAAAGAAAACTTAAAAAAAAATGGTTAACAACAACAAAATGATGGTACCATAGAGAGCAACTCGATCCATCCATTGTTAGTGGGATGCAAAATAGTATAGTCACTTAGGAAAATTGTTTGGCTGTTTATTTTAAGGTGAACTTATACTTACTACATGACCCAACAAATCCACACTGGGTATTTACCCAAGGAAAATAAAAACTTATGTTTACCTAAATACATGCATGCAAATGTTTATAGCAGCTCTGTTCACTGCAAACAGCAGTCACTGCAAACAAGTGTCTTTCATCTGGTGATTGGATACCAAATTGGGGCATCCATATAAAGCAATACTTCTCAGCAGCTGAAATGAACTAACTATGGATAAGTGCAGTGACATGGATAAATCTCAGATTCATTATGCTAAGTGAGAAAAACTAGACTCAGAGGGCTATAAGCTGTATGTTTCTTTTTATGTGACATTCTGGAGAAAGCATAATTACATAGACAGAAAACAGATCAATGGTTGCCAAGGGAAGGGAATAGAGGGTAGATTTTCCACAAAAGGGCACAAGGAAAATCTTACGGGATGATGGAACTAATTTTATGTCTTGATTATGGTGGTAGTTACATAGTCGTGTGTGTTTTCCAGAATTGATAGAGCTATACATTAAAAGGACCACTTCAGTGTGTTGAAAGTATTTTATATCTTGCTTTTGATGGTGGTTACATGCTTGTAACTCATAGAACTGTACATCAAAAATAGGGAAATTTACTAAATGTAATTACGCTCAGGACGCCTGGGTGATGCAGTTGGTTAAGCATCTGACTCTTGATTTCAGCTTAGGTCATGATCTCAGGGTCCTGGATGGAGCCCAGAGTCGGGCTCCTCACCCAGCACATTCTTCTCACCTCCCCCAGCCTACAGCATGTACCTCCCTGGGCAAATCAATTAACTGCTTTGTACCATGGTTTCTCAAAATAGTTGTACGGATAGTTCTTATCCCATAAGATCATTATTAAATAATGCATGTAAATAACAGTGTTTAGCACATAATTACTCAATATATTTAGCTTGTTTTTAATTAAAATATTTTCTGTTTCTATAAGGCTATCTTGCCTCACAGGCTGAGACAGGAACCATATCTAACATTTTCTTGCATTAGGGCATTTAGATCCTGTATCAGACAGTAGAGTGAATATTTGTAGGTAATGGAAAACTTGTAAAGGGGCATAGGTAATTTGTGGCTTTGTTGTTTAGGTTTTACATTAGTAGAATTTAAAGAAATCTACAGTTTGAATCTGGGCCAATAATGGATGAAAGACCAGTGTGGAGAGTGGTTTTGATTAAATGCTCTTTTTTTGTTTGTTTCTTTTTCTGACTTTCCTTTCCTTATAAAACTAATAGTCCATCTGTCCTACTGTGTTTTCTGTGATGATAAATACATTTAACAGAATTGAGAGATTTCCTATTATTTTACCTGCAGATAAGCACCAGGCTCTGGACACTTAACTTCTCCTTTTGTCACTTTTTGCCTGAGGAACTTTTTGATTTATTTATTTTCTCTTTATTTTATATTCAGTATTTTTCTCCTTTACTTTTACTCTCTACATAGGAATACAGTGCATTTTTTTGCATGGAACTTTAAAAAATTTTAATTCCGGTGTAACTGACATACAGTGTTATATTAGTTTCAGTGAATAATGTAGTGATTCAAAAATGTTGTACATTACTCAATGTTCATCATGGTAAGTGTAACCTTAATCCCCTTCACCTATTTCACCCATCCCCCCACCTGCCTCCCTTTTAACCATCAGTAACCATCAGTTTGTTCTCTATATTTAAGAGTGTTTTTTTGTTTGTCTCTTTTTTTAGTTTGTTCATTTGTTTTGTTTCTTAAATCCCCTGTATGAGTGAAATCATTTGATATTTGTCTTTCTCTGACTGATTTCACTTAGCTTAATACCCTCTAGATTCATCCATGTTGTTACAAAAGATATGGAACACTTTTTTCAAATAAGTTCACTTTAATATTTTCTTTTGAACCTATATGATGTTGAGGAAGTTTTCCATATATGATTGTTTCCTTTTTATGGTGCAGGTTCAGTTCTTTTTCTTGTTTTTCTTTTTTGTTTCCCCACCCACACCCCACCCCACCCCACCCCCTGTCCCAAATGTTTCTTAGGCTTGTTCCTTAATTTTTTCCAGAATACTTTCTGAGCAAGTGTATTGTTAATTTCAGATAATCTGTTTTTATTTTCATGCTCTGACATGATGTTCTCTACCTCTGCTACTATCTACATGCAGAGCAAAGGTGGAAAAAAATGATAAACTTCACCATTAAAGTTACTGCCAACTGATTACTTATTCTAATATTTAAGAAATGTATTCATAGGATAGGGGTGCCTGGGTAGCGCAGTTAAACATCCAACTTTTGATTTCAGCTCAGGTGGTGATCTCAGGGTCGTGAGATCCAGCCCCATTTAAGGCTCCATGCTGAGCATGGAACCTGCTTGGGATTCTCTCTTTCCCTCTCCCTGCTGCTCCCTATTATGCATGTGCACAAGCTCGCAGTCTCTCTCAAAAAAAAAAAAAAAAGAAAAGAAAAGAAAAGAAAAAAGAAAAAGAAGGAGAAAGATAACTAAATTTATTCAAGAAATACTTTGCTTTTGCTTTTCTCTTAAGAAACCTATGTTAAATAGGAAAAAAAATGTTCACTTCCATTTAAAAAAATTAAGTGTGCAAGCATATGCATAATCCCTCAGAAAGTATCTTTCTGTGTGCAAATATTCAAAAGGTAATTTCCTTCTTTCTTTATGGATTCCTTTCTTGGCAGAGAGAAATAGGGGTGCCTTATTCTTTCATTTGTAACATCCTTTGAGCAATGTATGCTAGTAGCCAACGGAGCAACTTGTAGGTAGGAGGGGAAGAAATCAAGTTGACGGCAAAATTATTGGTGGAAGTATTTTCATAGGAAGTTTTATGAAGCGAAAATGATATCCAAAATAAAATATTTAAGAAATTAGAAATTATGAGCACACCTTAAAATGTTCTTTAAATATTCTGTATGATTTCAGTGAATTGCATGACATATTCAGTGTCTAATTATGTTTGTAAAATATGATGTGGGACATAACTTTGTTAAAAGTAAAAAAATTCCGGGACGCCTGGGTGGCTCAGTTGGTTAAGCAGCTGCCTTCGGCTCAGGTCATGATCCCAGCGTCCTGGGATCGAGTCCCACATCGGGCTCCTTGCTCATCAGGGAGCCTGCTTCTCCCTCTGCCTCTGCCTGCCATTCTGTCTGCCTGTGCTTGCTCTCTCTCCCTCTCTCTCTTAAAAAAAAAAAAAAAAGTAAAAAAATTCCTATTGTAACTCTTTGCCCTTATATGACAAATTACTCTTTTTAGGCAAAATTAATTGGAGGTTTGATCAAGGATCTAGACTCTCTAGTTCCCTAAATCCCACATAATCATTTTTCTACTCATATGATTTCCCTCATAAGTATGGATTTTTGTCATGTAATATTTTATTTTGCTACTTAGCTTAGGTAGATACAGCTATCACTTGGAAGCAGCAGTTCTCTCTCTGAGAAGGCAGGATACCCTTGATGGGTTTATTTACAGCGGGGGTCCTTCCTCTTGAGCTGTGTTTTCCAATATGTAGCTATTTTTCTTTTTAATTGAACCAATATTGTTCATGGTATTATAGTTGTGTATGAATTGAAGTAAATACAATGCCTTTTTTATGGTAGTGTGATGAGTCCATTACTCATCTAGAATTTATTATCTGACCACTATGTTTACAACAATTTAAGCATATTCCTGCCTCTGCACCATATACAGATTTTTGGAGACAAAACAAATGTATAATCATTAAAACAGAGATAAGCACATAATTACAAGATTGCATTGAGCTTCAGCTATAAGCGTGGGAGTCACTAATTGGAGGAAGTATCCCAAGGTGCAATTTTAGGGGAGAAAACTCTAGGGATAGGAGGAGGGATGCTGTTCCATACAATTAGAATAGTTTGAGGAAAGTAAATCGGGTTCAGTTCTAAAAATACGGAGCTAACTACAAAGATAGCACTAAGGCAAGCTAGTGTCTGTATTCACAAATAGACTTTTGTTAAATTTCTAGTTTCAGATTCATTCTCATTAGGAATATTGCATTTTCAAGTATAGCCTTCAGGGTCTTGTGACCTAACCAGAACAAAGGCAGTAGGGTGTGATCTAATGGACATTCTGAACTTTAATACATAATATATCTCTACTGGGCCAAGAATTGAGTATTCCCTCAGGCAAATGAGATTAATTGAAATCTAAATTTTACTCTTAAGTAAGCCAATAAGAAGTTTTATCTTTATGTTCAATTCCGTGAAAGGATTTTTTTCATGTGAGAATTCCTGATCTCCCATAAAGATAAAAGCTTAGGTAAGAAAAGTATGTTAAGCTGATTTTGTCCTATTTCTTAAAGCTGTGCATTTTTTTATATTACCAAATTGGAAGAAAAAAAAACGAATTATTTTTCCCCTATGAGAGCTAATTGAAAACGTGTTGGCCAAAAGTCAATATTCTTCTGTTAAAAAAAAATCCCAAGTCTTACAATACATTCTATTTGCTTATAATAATTTAAGTATTACTGGACAGCTAGGCTTATCTTATTCATCATAGAAATATTTTAGTAACATCCTTACATTTTTAATCTAAGGCAAAATATTGATCAGTCTATCCTAGGATGTAGTTCATACATTAGTTGATCAATTTAACTGTCCTGATAACTTCAGATTCATACATCAAGTGCTTTTTGTAGTACTTAAAAAATCCTTGAGTTCTTTGTACTTGAATTAATTTTCAGTCTTTCTTCTTACTATGCTTAAGGTTATTGATGGGAGAGTTAGCATTAAATAAATGGGAATTTGGAATGAAGCCTATAGTTGATACTGATAATAAGAATAGCTCAAATTTTACATAAACACTTAACTGTGTCTTTGCTTAAAGTACTATGACCTATGTTCCCTGAATTTGTTACATATTTCATAGTATTTTAAGGATGATAAAGAGTGTTAAAACAGTGCAAGCGTTAGCATATTCACATGACATTTTGAAAATAGTCAGTTACCCACATGTAAAACTAAAACATTACAAAAATTTGAGGATTATATGAATTAATTCTTTTGAGGTTGAATTAATTCTTTTTAGGTTGAGTTTTTATTCTTACTGGGCTTGTGTGTGGGTTTCTTTTATCTGACTACTTGAAGGAAAGCTTTTTTTTTAAAGTTTTGAAACAACTAAACATTGATAGTTTGCAAAATAGATGTATAGTGCACTTTCTTGTTCCCTTTTTGTCTCCTTTTTATTCTTTAAATTTTATGCAATGCTGACTTTAAGTGCCAGAGAAATTAAGGTGAATATAATAGATACTGCCCTGGAAATTTTAATAAACTGTTGTGGAATAGAAACATTAACAGATAACCCCAATTAAATATATTAAGTGACATGGTGGAGCAAAGAGAAAGAAGGCCACCCAATCCAGCTTGGAGCTAATATGGGAGAATAGAGGTAGAACAGAGACGAGAGGGACCTATGACAAGGACATCTTTTATTTATTTATTTTTTTAATATTTGAAATATATGTACAGAAACATTTGAAGAGGATTTACTTGAAATTAAAAATTCTTTTTTTGTGTGTGATAAAGTCATATATTATGATTTCCATATCACTTAGACTTTGTAGTTAATCTACAGAATAAATGTTTATTGAAAAAACATTCTGGGGCCCTGGGTAGCTCAGTTGGTTAAGCAACTACCTTTGGCTTGGGTCATGATCCCAGGGTCCTGGGTCTGAACCCTGCATCGGGCTCCCTGCTCTGCAGGGGAGCCTGCTTCTCCCTTTCCCTCTGCCTGCTGCTCCCCCTGCTTGTGCTCTCTCTGTGTGCGTCAAATAAATAAAAATCTTTAAGAAAAAAAAATTCCGAAGGCACTCAGTACACATGGGTTGAATGTATTAATTCATCGGTTTATTGAACAGATATTTATTGAGCATTTGATTAGTGCCAGTCATTGCAGTTAAGTCACAGGAAATAATGAATGCAGTGCATAACTGATATAGAAAATTATAAAGCAATGACCCTGGTGGAACAAAAAGTTAGAAAAGCGAGGGGATAGGAAATAATGGGATGAGGAACATCTGGCCAATATTAAATTAAAGGTCTGGGCAGGCCTCATTGAAAAGTTGACATTTGAGCAAATACATCAAATTTGTCTTGTAGTTTGTGGGTAGTTGATCATATGGGACAGTGAGAACAGTTTGTGTTGAGGTGGCATCATGCCTGCTGCATTTGAGGAGAAGCATGGAGGCCAGTTTGATGAGAGGAGAGGGAAACTGTTGGAAATTAGTAAACAAGAATTTTAAAGAAGTAATGGGAACACGATTGTACAGAGCCTTTTAAGCAATTGTAGACTGTGGGGTTTACTTTGAGTGAACAGAGGAGCCATTGTAGAGTTTTGAGAGTAAGTGTGACATGGTCTGCTTTACTTGTGAAAGGATTATCTGGCCACTGTGTTAGGAAGAGACTTTGATAGAGGCCAGATAGAATTAATAATACCAATTAGACTACTGTAGTAATTTAGGTGAGAGAAGAAGATAGTTCACAGTAGGGTGGAGCAGTGAAGGAGGTGATTAGTCAGGTTTTATGTTTCAAAGTCAGAACTAATAGTTTTTGTTGATGGAGAGGATTTGTGGATGGATAGGATAGGATTTTGTTGATGGATAAGATAGGAGGCCAAAATAAGAATCAAAGATGGCCACAAGGTTTTGAGACAAAACAACTGGAAGATGGAGTTCCCATAAACTGAATGATAAAAAAAAAATGTTCATTTTCCCTAACTTGTTGATATTAATATTCAGTGGTAGAATTCAGGTGGATTTGGTCATAGAATATGGATAGAATGTTTTGAGAAAAGAAATGGAGGGAAGATAAAGAGAAACTAGGGAAAATAGTCAGGGTTTTGTACTTAAGTTAGCTATTTTGCAACTTCTTTTCCCTTGAATGGTCTTTGGGGTCTTGACCATGGCTGCAAGTAGAGTGATAAAAGTTCAGTGATAATAATTTACAGTATAAGGACTTGATCAGAAATAGCATGGGCTCCACTTTGTTTTTAAGGCATTTCCTCTGGTATCCTCATATAAATATTTAATTCCTACCAAATTGTATATGCACTATTATGTTAGACTAATGTTTGGAAAACTTTTGAGAAATATGTGATGCTTTTTTAAGATGATTAAACTTGTTCCATCTACTTTTCATCTGAGAAACAGCCCATGCAGATACTTTAAAATGATTAATTTTTAATAGTATTTCACTGCTTCTCCTAAATTGCATTCTTGGTAAGATACTATTTTGAAAATACTTTCAGTATTTAAATATACTACATTTTTCATAGTTTTTCTTTTTTTCCATTAGTATTATGAATCAGACAACATTCCTGCAAGAGAAAGATAACACACAGAAAAATGACTATAAGGGGAATAGTTAATAAAGGATATATTTACAAAGGTGTGGGCTGGATTAAAGGAAACCAGAAAGAGATAGTGAAGCTTAGTGAATAGACGCAACAAGGCTAAGGTTGGTGTTATACTTCTAAACAAAGGGAAAGAATACCCAAAGGATAGAGTTTTAGCTCTTAGTATAGTTGTATCTATACTAAGATTATGTATCTATACTAAGATATCTATACTAAGATACAAGATGGCCGCTCAAAAGGATCAGTAAAGTTAGGTAAAGGAGTAGAGCTTGGAACAATGCAAACTTGACCTAACTTGTCTTACACATGATGATACTGTTTAAAATTTAAATATGTGTAAAAAATCAAATGGGCATTTTAGAACTGAAAAATGCAGTATGGGAAATTAAAACTTCATTGGATGCAGATTACCTGAAATCTAGATACAGCAGAAGACAGAATTAGTGAACTCCTATCAGGCTAATGGAAAACATACACACTGAAGTGTAAGATTTAAAAAAAAAAAAAGGTAGGAAAAAAAAAGAAAAATATATTGTAAAAGATGTTTCGTGCAACCAAGAGAGACAAAAATACTAATGATTAAGATCTCAGAAAGAGAAGAGAGAGAACAGGACAGAAGCAATTACCAGAAAAATAGTGCTTGAGCCTCATTTCCAATCTAATGAAAAACATCAACCTACAGACTTAATAAAGATGAAAATTTAAAAAACCATCTACAATAGCATAAAAAACATAGACTGCCCAGGAGTGAATTTAATATATGTGTGAGACATTCTATACTGAATGCTTTAAAACATTACTTAGAGAATTTAATGAATAAATGGAGAATGTACTTTATCTATAGATTTGTTATTATTATTATTTATTATTATTATTCTAATTTATATCTAAGCACTTTTTTACATTTTGAAGTACATTAGATAATTTTAGTATGTACATAGAAATTAAAAGGATGTAGCATAGCTAGAATAGTCTTTAAGAAGAACATGTTATCAGATTTCAGGACTCATCATAAAGTTAGAGAAGTTAATAGAGTATGGGATTAGTTCCGGGATCAAAAATTCTACCAATAGGATAGACTATAGAGTATATAAATATATCGACACATAGACATTGGGGAAAGGATGGTCTTTTAATGAAAATGGTTATTCCTTCTTTCCATACATAAAAATTAACTTGAAAATGACCATTAACAGAAATATGTAGTATTATTCATTTTCTAATTCAGGTGCCTTGCACAATTCATGGCATATATTGGAATTTCAATATGTAGATGATGAACCTGTGGCACTTAAATCTCATTTTATGAAAATTTTATTGAAATTCATAATTAGGACCAGCAACATGACTGACCCAGAATTTAGGACCATGGAACTGTCCCTATTGAGGGCTGAAGGAATATAAATGAGGGCTGTTGCTATAGGTACTTGACATGTGACTCTACATTTGAACTTAAGGGGATTCACAACTGAGCTGCCATCCAAGGATTTAGAAATCTACATTTGTGGAGCCAAACACAAAACAGAGTTCTTTACTTGGTGTTGAAGTAAAGAAGAAATGGAAGTGTGGTCTTTCATGTTCCGTCTGTGTCACTAAATAAGGGAAACCTCATTATAAAATGTGATTTCTAAAATTTTGGAGAGTTAACATGATACTGTCATATGGTTCTATGTATTGATAACCCCATACAAAATACTTGGCTCAAAAAGACTCCCAATTAGAATCAAAGCCAGACATAGGAGAGAGTGTTGTAGATGAGGTAAAAGGCTGGCATCCTTTAATGAGGAATATGAAAGGACTTGGAAAAAGAAACAAAGAAACTGTTAAAAGTCAACCAAAACAAAAGAGAAAAATAATAATCTATTACCTTTCCTCTTAACTATTGTGATAAAGATTCAAGTTTGAGGTAAGAAAAGTTTTAGCATTTAGCTATTAATAAAAAGATCTTAAAATAGTTACGGATCTTTTGAAATGGACAATAATGATTTTTTGCAAATTGTATTTTTATACTTATTTGCGTTTTCTAAAATTTCTATAATCAGTCACAGTCAAGGAAATACTAGTTTTTCAAAAATGAATTTTTAAAATAAAATTTAATGCTTCAGAAATGTTTTCTGACTAATAGCTTTTTTGTTGCAAGTTGGCACTTTTTTCTTTATTAATTCAAGCATCATGGCTTTTCTACCAATATTTAATTCAATTAAAAGCTGAAACAATAGGGACACATGGATGGCTCAGTTGGTTGAGCATCTGACTCTTGATTTCTACTCAGGTCATGATCTCAGGGAAATGGGATCAGGCCCCAAATCAGGCTGTCTGTTCAGCAGGGAGTCTGCTTGGGATTCTCTCTCTCCCTCTCCCTCTCCCCCTTCCCCTCTACCAACCTAAATAAATAAATCTTAAAAAAAAAAAAAACACTAAATACAAAAAACTGAAATAATAACAAATTTATTTTCTTTCATTGGACCCATATTGAGAATTGATGCCATTTGGATGAAGAGCTCATATTTAAAATTGTCAAGAATTTCTGGGTTTTTAATTTACACCATGTGTAACAAGCTACTTTAATATCTTTAATACAGTGTCATCTGTCCCTAAAAAACAGGAGTTTATAGATGAACCCTTTCATTATTGACAGAAAAAAAATACACTTGAAGTGTTATCTTTGTTTTTGGTTGTACCACTTTTGTACTTCCAAATACCTTTGAACTTATGCTGTGTTAGTGCTGTCAGTCCTCATTATTCATGGATCATATGTTTGTGAATATACTTACTCACTAAATTATATTTGTTGGGGCGCCTGGGTGGCTCAGTGGGTTACAGCCTTTGCCTTCAGCTCAGGTCATGATCCCAGGGTCCTGGGATTGAGGCCCACATGGGGCTCTCTGCGCAGCAGGGAGCCCGCTTCCCCCACCTCTCTCTCTGCCTGCCTCTCTGCCTACTTGCTATCTCTGTCAAATAAATAAATAAAATATTTTAAAAAAGTAAATTATATTTGTAACCACAAAATTAATGCTTACTACATTTTCAGTCATTCTTGCATATATGCAGAACAGCAAAAAATCCAAATTACCGAATGCACACCTTGCCACCTGAGAACAAGGTAATGCTCTGTTTCACCTTGTCTCATGTAAACGAGTATCCTTTTAGTAGTCTGTGTGGTACCTTTTTTTTTGGCATTTTTGTGGTTTTTTTTTTTTTTTTTGGTGCTTTCACTATTGAAAATGGTCTTCATGCACAGTGCTATAGTGCTATCTAGTATTCCTAAGTCTAAGAAGGCTGTGACGTGCTTTAGGGAGAAAATAGGTGTGTTACATGAGCTTTGTTCCGGCATGAGTTATAGTGCTATTGGCCCTGGGTTCAGTGTTAATGACTCAACAATATGATATATCCAGCAAAAGGAAGAGGGAATTTGCTGATCTGTACATGAGGTCGCTCTGCAGAGTGCTAAACTAACATTTGCAATGAATGATGAAACTAGAAAGATGGGGAAGTGGCTAAACGGGGGTTCATGAGATGACAACCAATAAAGTGCATAGTGGACAGCATTGCTGTGAGGCCGGTAGCAAATAAATTTACAGTCACGTTACTCAGAGTTAGGAAAATGCTAAACCCTTCTCAGCTAGTGATGGCTGGTTTGCACATTTCAAAGGGTAATATGGCATGAAAATCTTGGACTTGCAGGTGAGGCAGGTTGTGCAGATAGGAGGCTGCAGAAGAACTTTAAAAATGCGTGCTGAGTGGTGCCTAGGTGGCTCAGTTGGTTAAGCATCTGACTTCAGCTCGGGTCATGATCCCATGGTCCTGGGATTGAGACCCATGTCCATCTCTTTGCTCAGCGGGAAGCCTGTTCTCCCTCTGCCTGCTGCTCCCCCTGCTTATAGGTGCTCTCTCTCTTTCTCTGAACAACAACAACAACAAAAATGTTTAAAAAAAAAATGCCTGCTGAGGGGCACCTGGGTAGCTTAGTTGGTTAAACATCTGACTCTTGATTTCAGCTCAAGTCATGATCTTGGGGTTGTGAGATGGGGCTTTGCAGTACGTGTGGAGCTTGCTTAAGATTCCCTTTCTCCCTCTCATTCTGCCCCTCTCCCTTTCTCTCTCTCTCCCCCTCTCTTAAAAAAAAAAAAAAATCCTTCTGAATGTTGTACAGGAAAAGAGTTACATGTAAGAGCAGATTCAAGGCTGATTGGCTAATTTTCTTTTAAAGATTTAATTTATTTATTTGACAGAGATCACAAGTAGGCAGAGAGGCAGGCAGAGAGAGAGAGAGAGAGAGAGAGAGAGAGGAGGAAGCAGGCTCCCTGCTGAGCAGAGAGCCCGATGTGGGACTCGATCCCAGGACTCTGGGATCATGACCTGAGCTGAAGGCAGAGGCTTTAACCCACTGAGCCACCCAGGCACCCCTGATTGGCTAATTTTTTAAGGACTTCGATAAATGAACCTGTATAATGCAAATAGTATTTTGGTGACAAAAATGTTAGACCAGAGACTTGCAGGAAGAGAACTCTCTTTCCCCCAAGAACTATAGTTCATTATTTGTTAATTCAGCATACAGCAACTTTATAGAACACAGTTACTGCAAATAATGAGAATCCATTATACTTGATCTACATTATGTGCATAGTCATCATTCTTGCACATGAGACTTGTATATGAGACTGGGGTTTATGTTTGTGACTGACATGTAGCTTATACTCCGTTGTTTACCATCAAAGAGACTGGGTCTCGTTGCATTTTTTTCCCTCTTCATTACTGTGTATTCAAGACTTGGCTCAAAAATCACAACCTAGGGGTGCCTGGTTGGCTTAGTTGTTTGAGTGACTGACTCTTGATTGCAGCTCAGGTCATGATCTCAGAGTTCTGGGATTGAGCCCTGCCATTGGGCTCTATGCTTGCTGGGGAGTCTGCTTGAGATTCTCTCCCTCTCTTTCTGCCCCTCCTCTTGCTTATTCTCTCTCAAATAAATAAATAAATCTTTTAAAAAAAGATGACAATCTAGTCCTGCCCCTCATAACTGGTAGCAGTTGCCCAGAGCCCACATGTATATTTCCTTGTTTAATGCTCCCTCGTTGACGGTGTTTGACCCAAGAAGTGCTTTGCAGAATCAATAGAACATTGTTGCCTGGTCATTAAGTACTCGAAAACTGAAGCTACTCCTCCCTGAGGTGCCTTACAGCAGGTGGCTGCACCTTCAGCATTTAAATAACGCTGATTGAGGACACTGCAGTTTGCTGTCAAATTTTTTATTAGAAGATTGTTCACTACTTATCAGAGAGAAAAAAAGAGTTAAATGAAAGCAGAAGTTTCTTTTTATTTTTATTTTTTATGTAAATTCAACTCACCAACGTATAGTACATCATTAATTTTTGACATAGTGCTCAGTGATTCATTAGTTCCTTATATAAACCCCAGTGCTCATCGCAGCACGTGTCCTTCTTAACACCCATCACCCGGTTACCCCATCCCCCTACCCACCTCCCTTTCCTCAACCCTCAGTTTTCACAATCCTCACTTTGGTTCCTGGAGTCAAGAGTCTCTCTCTGATTTCTTCCCATTCAGTTTTCTCTCCCTTCCCCATGATCCTCTGTGCTATTCCTTATATTCTACATATGAGTGGAACGATATGATAATTGTTTCTCTCTGATTGACTTATTTCACTTAGCATAACACCTTACAGTTCCATCCATGTCAGTGCAAATGGCAGGTATTCATCCTTTCTGATGGCTGAATAATATTCAGTTGTATATGTGGACCACATCTTGTTTATCCATTCATTTGTTGAAGGACATCTTCGCTCCTTACACAGTTTGGGTATTGTGGACATTGCTCCTGTGAACATTGGGGTGCAGGTGACCCTTCAGATTACTACATTTGTATCTTTGGAGTAAATACCCAGTAGTGCAGTTGCCGGGTCAGAGGATAGCCCTATTTATAACTTCTTCAGGAACCGTCATACTGTTTTCCAGAGTGGCTGTACCAGCTTGCATTCCTACCAGCAGTATAAGAGGGTTCTCCTTTCTCCACATCCTTGCCAATATTTGTTGTTTCCTGTCTTGTTAATTTTAGCCATTCTGATCGGTATTAAGTGGTATCTCATTGTGGTTTTGACTTGCATTTCCCTCATGACAAGTGATGTGTGTATTGGCCGTTTTTATGTCTTCTTTGGAGAAGTGTCTGTCCATTTCTTGAAAAATCAAACTATAACAACAGTTTTCCCAGCATTATTTGTTGAATAAACTGTCTTTTTCCATTGGAGGTTCTTTCCAGCTTTGGCGAAGATTAGTTGACCAAATATATGGGTCCATTTCTGAGTTTTCTATTTGTTCCATTGATCTATGTGTCTGTTTTTGTGTCAGGACCATACTGTCTTGATCATTAGAGCTTTGCCATATAACTTGAAGTCTGTAATTGTCATGCCTCTAGCTTTGCTTTTCTTTATCAAGCTTGCTTTGGCTATTAAGGGTCTTGTGTGGTTCCATAAAAATTTTAGAATTGTTTGCTCTAGGTCTGTGAAAAACACCAGTGGTATTTTGGTAGGGAATACACTAAATGTGCAGATTACTTTCAGTAGTATAGGTATTTTAACAATATTTGTTCTTCCAAGCCATGAGCATGGAATGTTTTTCCATTTCTTTGTGTCCTCTTCAATTTCTTTCCTAAGTGTTCTATACTTTTCAGAGATTAGGTCTTTTGCCTCTTTAGTTAGGTTTATTTCTAGGTATCTTAATGTTTTTGGTGCAGTTGTAAATTAGATCAATTCCTTGATTTCTCTTTCTGCTGTTTCATTTTTGTTGTATAAATGTCACAGATTTCTGTACAGTGATTTTGCCACAGATTTCCTGCAACTTTACTGAATTTGTGTATCAGTTCTAGCAATTTTTGGTGGAGTCTTTTGGGTTTTCTATGTGGAGTATTATGTCATCTGCAAAGAGTGAAATTTTGACTTCTTCCTTGCAGACTTGGACGCCTTTTATTTCTTTTTGTTGTCTGATTGCTGAGGCTAGGACTTCTAGTACTATGTTAAATAGTAATGTTGAAACTGAATGCTCCTGTCTTTCCTGAAGATTGAGGAAAAGCTCTCAGTTTTTCCCAGTTGAGGATGATATTAGTTGTGGGATTTTCATATATGGCCTTTGTGATGTTGAGGATGTTCCCTCTGTCCCTATTTTATTGAGAATTATTATCAAGAATGGATGTTATACTTTGTCATGTGCTTTTTCTGAATCTATTGTGAAGATCATATAGTTCTTTCTTTTCTTTTATTAATGTGGTGTATCATGTTGGTTGAATTTTGAATATTGAACCACCCTTGCAACCCAGGAATCCTCTTGATCATTGTGAATAATTCTTTTAATGTACCATTGTATTCGATTAGCTAGTATCTTGTTGAGAATTTTTGCATCCATATGCATCAGGGATATTGGCCTATAATTATCTTTTTTAGTGGGGTCTTTGTCTGGTTTTGTAATCAAGGTGATTCTGGCCTTACAGAATGAGTTTGGAAGTTTTCCTTCCATTTCTGTTTTTTGGAACAATTTGAGAGGAATAGGTATTACCTCTTGTTTAAATGTTTGGTAGATTCCCCTGGGAAGCCACCAGGCTCTGGATTTTTGCTTTTTGGGAGATTTTTGGTGACTGATTCAATTCTTTGCTGGTTATCACTCTGTTGAAGTTTTCTTTTCTTCTTAGCTTTTTAGATTTACTTATTTATTTTAGAGAAAGAAGGAGAGACAGAGAGACCATGAGTGGGAGGGGCAGAGGGAGAGAGAATCTCAAGCATTCAAAATCTCAAGGTTCCCACTCAGTGTGGAACCTGATATGGGACTTGATCTCAGGACCTGAGATCATGACCTGAACCAAAGCAAAGAGATGCTTAGTCAGCTGCACCACCCATGGTCCCCTTTTCAAGTTTTCTGTTTCTTCCTATTTCAGTTTTGATAGTTTTTTATATGTTTCTAGGAATTTATCCATTTCTTCCAGGTTGTTCAATTAGTTGGCATATAATTTTTCATAGATTCTCTTATAATCGTTTATATTTCTGTGATGTTGGTTATGATCTCTCCTCTTTCAGTTGTGATTTTATTATTCTGGGTCATTTCTTGTTTCTTTTCTTTTCTTTTTTTTTTTAAAGATTTTATTTATTTATTTGACAGAGATCACAAGTAGGTAGAGAGGCAGGCAGAGAGAGATGGGGAAGCAGGCTCCCTGCCGAGCAGAGAGCCCAATGCGGGGCTCGATCCCAGGACCCCGAGATCATGACCCTAGCCGAAGGCAGAGGCTTAACCCACTGAGCCACCCAGGCGCCCCAATTTCTTGTTTCTTTTTGATAAGTCTGGCTAGGGGTTTTCCAATTTTATTAATTCTTTCAAAGAACCAGCTCCTGGTTTCATTGGTCTGTTCTACTGTTTGTCTGTTTCTGTGTCATTTATTTCTGTTCTAATCTTTATTCTTTCCCTTCTTCTACTGGCTTTGGGCTTCATTTGTTATTCCTTTTCTAGTTCCTTTAGGTGTAAGGTTAAGTTGACTATTTGAAATTTTTCTTCCTTTTTAAGGTAGTATTGCTATATATATCCCTCTTAAGACAGCTTTTCTGTTTTGCAAAAGTTTGGACCATTGTATTTTCATTTTCATTTGTTTCCATGTATTTTTAAAAATTATTCTTTAATTTCCTGATTAACCATTCAGTATTTAGTAGAATGTTCTTTAACTTCCATGTATTTGTGGTCTTTCCAAATTTTTTCTTGTAGGTGACTTCAAATCATAGCATTGTGGTCAGAAAATATGATCTGAATCTTTTTGTACTTTTGTTGAGGCCTGATTTGTAACCCAGTATATGATCTACTCTAGAGAATGTCCCTTATGCACTTAAATAGAATGTATATTCTGCTGCTTTAGGATGAAGTGTTCTGAATATATCTGTAAAGTCTATCTGTTCCAGTGTGTTAGTCAAAGCCAGTGTTTCCTTGCTGATCTTTTGCTTAGATGATCTCTCCATTGATGTAAGCAGGATGTTTAAGCCCCCCCCCATTTTTGTATTATTATCAATGAGTTCCTTTATATTTGTTATTAATTGTTTTATATATTTGGTTGTTCCCATGTTGAGGGCATAAATATTTCAAGTGTTAGATCTTCTTTTTGGGTCGTCCCCTTTATTGTGATATAGTATCCTCCTTCATCTCTTGTTAGAGTCTTTGTTTCAAAATCTAGTTTGTCTTATATAAATATTGCCACCCCAGCTTTCATTTGACATTTTTTTATATACCAAATTGTTCCCTATCCCTCCTCTCACTTTCAATCTGCAGGTATCTTTAGGTCTAAGATGAGTCTTACAGGCAGCGTGTAGATGAGTCTTTTTTTTTTTTTTTAATCTATTCTGATACCCTCTGTCTTTTGATTGGAGCATTTAGTCCATTCACAGTCAGAGTGAATGTATTTAGTGCCATTTTATTACTTGTTTTGTGATTATTTCTGGAGATTTTCTCTGTTCCTTTCTTGTCATTGTCACTTTTGGTCTTTCTTTCCCACTCAGTGAGTCTCCTTTAATATTTCTTGCAGGTCTGGTTTAGTGGTCACAAACTCCTTTAGTTTTTGTTTGTCTGGGTAATTCTTTCTCTCCTTTATTCAAAATGATAACCTTGCTGGATAGAGTATTCTTAGCTGCACATTTTTCCCATTCAGCACATGCAGAAATATCTTCTTGCCTGTCAAGTTTCTGTGGAGAAGTCTGCTGCTAACCTTATGTGTCTTTCCTTGTAAGTTAGGGACTTGTTTTGTCTATGGCTTTTAGGATTTTTTTCTTTATTTCTATAATTTGCAAATTTAACTATGATGTGACTTGATGCTGGCCTGCTTTTGCTGATTTTGATGGGAGTTCTCTGTGCCTCCTGTATTTGGCTAAGTGTTCCCTTCCCTAAATTAAGGAAGTTTCCAACTATAATTTCCTAAAATAAATGTTCTGCTCCTCTTCCCTTCTCTTCTTCTGAGACTCCTATGATGAGACTCGTGGAGTCACTGAGTTCCCTAAGTCTATATTCATGATATAATATTTTTCTTTTCCTCTTCTTTTCAGCTGCATTATTGTCCATAATTTTATCTTCTGTGTCACTTACTCATTCCTCCGATTCTTCCATCCTTGTGGTCATTACATCCTGTCAGTTCGCATCTCAGTTACAGCATTTTTTATTTAGGTCTTTTATCTTTGTGGTAAGGGACTTACTGGCATTTTCTTCACTTTCCTCAAACCAAGCTAGTATCCTTATGATTGTTGCTTTAAATTCTGGATCAGGCATATTACTTATACCTGTTTCGATTAGATCCTTAGCCATGACCTTTTTTTTGTTATTTCTTTTGGGCTGAATTCCTCTGTTTTGACATTTTGTCTAGGTCTCTGTCTTCTCTGTGTTAAGAAAGCCTGTTATGTTTCCTGCTCCTGAGAGTAATGGCTGTAGGAAGAACAGGTCATATACTGTCCAGGGCCCAGTGCTTCAGGAAGTGTCTCTGGTATATACTGTGTGTGTTCTGCTGCTGTGTTTTGGCTGCTGTTTCCCTCAGGTCAGTCCTCTGCAGTTTCTCCTGCCTGCAGTTGGGAGTGTTTGGACCTTAGCCAGAGTGTGGTGAGTTTCAACTATGTGTGCCTTGTCTGCTTGTTAAGAGAGACCCGATTGTATTTCCACTACAGGTGAAACTTTGCAGAAGTCTGTGTTCACTAGATGTGGTGCATGTGGGGGCTTTGTGCTGATCTTCTGGGAAAGGAGCCACTGTCCTTGTTTTCAGGTACACTTGTCCTAGAAAAGCAGCACCTACAGAACGTAAGGGGACAGGGCTTGGTGTAAGTGATTTCAATCACCACTGTTGGTGCTGTGCTGGCTAAAGAAGTCAGTTTATGCTGAGTGTCAGGGGAGAGAAATGGGACCTGCCACCTCTTTTGCCCCTGAGAGATAATGTCACCTCTCCAAGATGTACTCCAGGAAGGGGGAACTGTCTCTCCCAGTGCATCATAGAGAATCCTCAGATGATTTGTCTGCTCCTTCGCTGTCTGCCCTCCTTCTCCACAGGAGCACTGCAGTACCTTCAGGGCTCCACACTAGCCACACTGTGGACCTCTAAAACTCCAGTATTTCAGTCCTGCTGGTTATAAAAATACATGAAAATCAGCCCTTCTCATTTTCACAATCAATCTTAGGGGAAGTGTTTTCTTTGCACGATCCCCTTATGTTTCTCTCTCTTCCTCTCTCTCTCCTCTCCATGACTAGGGATCCCTCCACTCCATGGCACCTGAGATCCATTTTCCCACAAACCATATCTCTGCACTGCCTACCTTCCATGATGTGGTTTCTTTTCTCCCTCTGGTTGTGCAGTTTGTTCTGTCCCTCTTCAGATCAGTTTCTTGGGTGTTCAGAACGATTTGGTATTTATCTATCTGTGTTCAAGGGATGAGGCAAGCCAAGGGTCCTCCTATAATTTCATCATCTTAGCTCCTCCTGCCATCTGCAGGTTAAAAACATATTCATTAACTGTTGAAATATTACTAGAAGTAATCATTATCAACAACACTTACATATTAATTACTATGAGCCAGGAACTGTTTTAAATGCTGTGTGTGTGTGTGTGTGTGTGTGTGTGTGTGTATGTGTGTATTATTTTCCCCTGAAAATACTTTGAGATAATATATTAGCTAGGTCAAAATATGCTGGTGCAACAAACAACCCTCAAATCTCACAAGCATATACAACTACAGAGTTTTATTTCTTGCTCTCAGTATGTAAGGATTGTTGACCAACAGCAGCTCTGCTTTACCTTTTCTTCATTTTAAGACCCTGGCTGAAGAATTAGTCCCTAGTCAATGTTTTGACAAAGAGGAAAGAGAAAGGGCTTAAGCACACAGTGATTCATAAAACCTCACTGTGTATTAGGTATTCACTACTTTTGTTCACATTGCTTTGAGCACAAAATTTCAAATGGCCACACCTGTCTTAATGGAATAGAGCTGTGCAATCCTTCCATGTTGAGGGGCACCACAAGTCACAGGATCTGTCATGTTTTCAGTGGTGAACAGAAAATATTACCTTCTTATAAGAAGGGATGCCAAATATTTAGGAGCAAAAAGTAAAATCTGTCACATTAGATACAGTCATTTTCCACATTTTATATATGAGAAAACTGGGATACAGAGAGTTTACATAGCTTATCTATGCTCAGAAATTTAATAAATGGTGAAGCAGGGCATAAGCCCAAGCACTCTGGTTTCAGGGACTCTTCTTTGACCCAATCATGGGAAATAAATTATGTTCAGTAAAATCTCCTTGCACCTTATGCTGTTTTATAAATACAATAGCTCTATAATTTATTGTCTAAACATGGACTCTTTTTCTTTGATAGATGCTAAATCTAATGGGATGCATTGACTAGTTTTCACCTGGGACTATATCAAAGAAATGAAGATGAGTGGCTAACCTTGAAGCAAATTTTATAAAGTACTGTATTGGTTAGTAATTAAGGGCTTTGGCAAATGTGGGTAAAGAGGACTAATCATGTAAATACTTACAGAGACTTCTCTGCCAAATACGTGAAGTAATACCCTCTAATGCGTAGTAAATTTCTAAGTTGGGTTTGCTTCTTCGCTGCATACTATAAATGAAACTTACTAATACTTGTAGTGTTTCCCAAGATGGTCTCTAAAATCTGTTCTATTTTAGTTCATTTTAGCTACCTTTTAAAGTTATAAATATTTTTAAAAGAATTCAAATAATAGTTCCAAAGTTTTAATAGCTAGACTAGAATGAATAATAAAATGTACACTAAGAATCAGTTAGTGTAAGATGAAAAGGACCAAAATTTTCTGATCTTGGATTTTGTGCTTATTGTTTTGTGTGAGCAGTGAGGGAATTTATAAATGCAGCTGAGTATACAAATGACAAAACCTCATTAACTTTAACATTGCTTATTCATGTACTAGAAACCTTTAGGGGAGTTTTAGTTTATAAGCTTTTATAAGTGTACCAGAGTCATTAGTTGTCTGGTACAACTTATATTTATGAGGTTCCCATTGGTTTGTATCTAATATTTGAAATTGGAAAACTTAAAAATGAAATATAAATTCTACATAGAGAACTGATCACAGGATCCAAAATAAGCAGGTATCCTTCAAAGAGATATAATGATAAACAAAAGTATATGTCACATTATTTGTGACATTTCTTGTGAGTAAACACCCTTTAAATTAAAATGAAAAACCATTTCATCTATGAAATGGGCAAAGATTAGAAAATAGCATTCATTATTGATGAGGGTTTGGGCAAATGACCATTCTTTTATACTGATCCAACTTTTATCGAAAGTAATAAAAAAAAGAGCAAGGTTTTATAAATATTTTTAATATTGAAATCAAGGAATTTGTCCTTTGGAAATACTCATAAGTTTTAATGAAATGTTTCTATTCCAGCATTATTTCTAATATTGAAAAACTTGAAATAATAATGAAGTTTAAGTAAATTATAGTCTATCCATATGAAGGAATCTTATGTAGTAATTTTTTAAAAATGCCTTCAAATAATGCATCAGAGGAAATACTAATTTTTCAATGTTGAGTGAAAACAGTCTATAAAATTGTTAAACAGATGATGATCACAATTTTAAAAGTAAAAGGAGGAGGAAATATAAATATGTACCAAACTTTTAATAGCAGTGCAGTTGTGAAACTGTATTGTGGGAAAATGGGTAACTTTTGTTTCCTTTCCCAAATTGTGGTGTTTTCCAAATATTATACAAAAAATTTTTATTATAATCAATGTTATAACCAAAAAAATTACCAAATGAATTTGAACCATTAGAAATTTAAATTTATTAGTGGAATGTTGCTTCTTGGAGGATTTTTTTAAGATTTTTTTTTTTTAATTTATTTTAAAGAGAGAGTACAAGCAGGGGGATCCAGAGAGGGAGAAACAGACTCCCTGCTGAGCAGGAGCCTGATGTGGGGTTCGATGTCAGGACCCTGGGATCATGACCTGAGCTAAAGGCAGACGCTTAACTGACTGAGCCACCGAGGCATCCCAAGGAGGAGTTGCATAGGGATTTGGGAGGTTGTTGTTGACTACCATCTGGTTTGCTAAATATCTTTAAATCCATAACATATTTGTGTAGTTCATTAACTCCACATACAATCCTGTCATTTGTGTTACGATAGAATTTATGTTTAATGAAGTCAGTTTATACCATAAATCCAGAAAATTAAAATGATTTTATTTCGGTTTCATATATTTCCTTCCTCAGATGAAAGTATGTTTCTTAAATTGTAATTGTGGGCGGATGGGTGAATGGATGGATGAATAGATAGGTAGGGAGGAAGGTAGGTAGATAGATAGATAGATAGATAGATAGATAGGCAGACTGACAGACAAATTAAGGAAGTTAGCAAGCAAGTAAGCAAGCTACAATATACCCAAGTAGAGTGAATGTAGGTTGGAAGAAGTTTCCTATTTCATCCTTCTTTATCCCTAAATAATGTTAGAATTAATGGAAGGATCTTTCTGATCACTATTGTTGCATCTTAATTGAGAAAACAGTAATTTTGCCTCATAGTCATTTAAATGTACTTCTATTTTTCCCATTTGTTTTATGTATTTATATGATCAGCTTTTTGTGGGTAGGGATCTTAATTTCCTTCCCTTTTCTATCTGTCTAAACTACCAAATACATTGCATATATAAATGACAGACAAATTACTAAACATGTTTGCTTTCACACAGAGAAAGGCAGTGAATGCTGTGGTTGAGAGAGCAGACTCTAGAGTCAAATTGCTAGTGTTTAAATCCCAGGATTGCTATGTAACCTAAGGAAGTTTATTCAACTGTGCCTGTTTTCTCAAGTGTAATAACAGTGCTACCTATCTTTAGAGTTTTGAGAATTATATGACTTAATGCTTATAAAATGCTTAAAATAGTTCCTGGCACATGTGCCAGGAACTGGCAATATAACTATGCATATAGTTATATTATATATATATATATATATGTATATATATATATATATATATATAGTATATAACACAGTAATAACTATGTGTAATTATTACTATTTCAAGATAATTTCCTTGTTCAGTGACTATAATGATTAAACTCATGGTTATCACATTGAGGAATACCTAAACATATTCAAACCTGGGAATAATTTTGGGGGAGCTCTCTTGTTACATAGAGGGATATAGAAAATAATCAACATATGTAGAGTTAATCATCAAGAGATTTCTAGTATAGAGAAATGCATGATAACTAGAATGTTTATTGATGAATTTATAATTAGAGAGATAAAAATTATGAATGTTATGGGATATCATTAAAGAGCTCTTAGAAGAGGAAGTTCTTATGGGATTCCCAAAACAGTATGGTGATAAGTATTTGTGGATCAGAATAAAAGCAGGTCTTTCAATTCTGACAGAAGGCATTTTATATAAGTAGTTCTCCTTAATTGCAATTTTCTTTTTTTTTTTAAGTTTGGATACCTGATAAAAAATAATACTTTTAAGTACATAAAATAACTTTTTATTTACAAGTGATTATACTGCTTTCCTTATTAATAATAATCATCATCAAACTTAAAAATTTGAAACTTACATAAGAGTAAAATCAAATTAGTCTGAGCCCTCCTTAACAACATTGACAATATTGAGAAAAAGTGTTGAGCAAAATAAACATTACATTTTATCCTGTTGTTTATAGTTTTTATAGGTAGTCAATATTTTGGACTTGAGTATATTTGGATATAATGTACCCAAAGACTTTGGACTCCTTTCATCCCTTTGTTTTCTCAAGGTTCTTTATTTCATAGAGTTGATGCCCTGTGCAAGTATCACTTCCACAAAGGCTGCTGGGAAGGAGGTATTCTGTGGAAACCTTTAAGTAGGCAACTTGGCTGCTTTGCTTACAACATCTGTTCATTCTGTAAAAATTCACTGGACATAAACTAGAATACAGCTACTCTTTCCCAGTCTTATCCCCTGATGATTGAATGAAGCTGGCAGCAGGAAAGGGAGAGAAGAAGAGGAAGGATTAAGTATTACATTACTTTTATAACCAAAGTGTTGAAGTAGTTCCTTTAGATTTTAATGAAGAAAATAAAGGGAAAAGAGAGTTAAGGAGCAAGAAGGAAAAGTCAAAATGCACTTAGGTTAGGATATCAATCTGTGAATATGATTAAAAGGTAGACCCAGCAATCAATAGAAGGACGTTTTGGAATGTTTTTCCCGGGGGATCATTTAAAAACATTATTTCTCTGCAAGGAGATGGCAAGGGGAGGAGTGTTTACTTGACTTCTAACTTGGCATTTTTTTTTTAGGTTCTCCTGACGTATTAACATTGGCTAGATTCCAGGATATACAGAACCCAAAGCATCCTTCCATGCTCTAGAGACACCTGTATTTCTCCCTAATCCTTTGGTTGTTCAAGTGATGTGATCAAAGCAAGATGATTTCAGCTCTTTTTCCTAATAAATTAGGACCTTATATCAACTGAAATGTATCCCTTATCTTATGCTGAGAAATTTCACAGTTCCTTGGGTAAACTCAGAAGTTAGGATCCCTCAGATTAAGTCTCTGGGAGAAAGGACAGGAAATATTAGATTTTGAAGAAAGCTTAGTATTTCATGTTTTCCATGACCTGGAGGATAAGTCAGCATGCTACGTGGTCACACGGAAGCATTCGGTAATATTTTATGTTACTGTGCATCCAAAATTCACATATACTTCTCACACATAGGCCAAGTTTTATGCCCTCACTATATGGATGCACCTGGGAAATGTCTGTAATCCAAGCTGATTTTAGTACAAAACTTCACAGGGAAGTTATGAAGCCTGCAGACTCATGTTTTATCTAAATCTCACCTTCTTTTCTGCGCAGTGATCACTACCTTAGCACCCTTCTCTTGATGTTTTTCGCTTTTATTTTCCTCCTTTCCGTTTTGAAACCACCACAGTATTGGCATACAAATCTGTCTTCCTGAGACAGAGAAGAAATTCTTTTAGCCTACTACCTTCTGCTCTGCGTTCCATAGCTACCCCTCTTCATGACTTATCTTCTAGTGACTTGTATCACTTTTGATTGAGCAGTGCCCTTGTATCCTCTTACTAGATAAACCACATCACTGCCCATCACTTTTTTCTATGTGGCAATATCAGCAATTCTATTTTAGTCCTTACTAAAGTAGTGATAGTAGTAAAGCGGGCTATGATGGATATAACATTCATTCCAAAGACACTCATACCCAAAACTCAGACCATAGTCCCCAAACACACTCTGGTACAAGGGTGTTTTTACTATAATCCACACTCATGTGATACCCCATACTGCAATGACTTTCCACACGCTACTGAGCAACTTCTCATAGATGTGAATGTTAGCAAGATCCAAATGTAGTTTGCTTTGAAGGTAGACCATTGTCAATGACCATTGATTTATCTTATTCATGCTTCAACAGTATGTTTGGTGTTTAACAGCATAAAGTAGCCTCAACCTTGAATGGACACTGTGGTTAAACCACAATAAAGAAGTATGCTTGAGCTTTGGGTTTTCTTAGTCTCTAGGCTCTAGCTCAAGAAATTTCCTATTCATACAAGCAAAAAAAATTCTTTAAACATTTTATGAATATGACAGATTTCTTCTAAAATAGTGTAGGTTATTAGTACCTAGATTCTAGGTTAAAATTTAGAAGCCTCTTTACTTTCCCTATCCTGTTAGATTCCTTAGTTGTATAGGCTTTTTCTTAACTTTCAGTTCCTTATATCCATGGGCTAGAGAGTTAAGAAGAAGGAGGAGGAGGAGGACTTGATTATGCTTTTCTTTTCTTCTTCTTCTTCTTCTTCTTCTTCTTCTTCTTCTTCTTCTTCTTCTTCTTCTCCTTCTTCTTCTTCTTTTTTTAAGATTTATTGTAAAAAGAGTGGGAGGGACAGGGGGAGAGGGAGAGAATCTCAAGCAGACTCCCTGCTGAGTGTGTAGCCTGATATGGGTCTTGACCCTGAGATATGACCTGAGCTGAAATTGAGACTTGAACATTAATTGACTGAGCCACCCCAGTGCCCCTATGGTTTTATTGTATATGTTTATTTAATGAATTAGCTCCTTTATTTTATAAACAATATAATATACATAAATTTTATTTTCATCTTGTACAAAATGAAGGTGAAGTAAAATTAATAACTTACATAAGGTCATAAAACAAAGACAACTGAGCTGACATTTGGCCTGATGCTTCAAAGCCTGAACTTTTCTCTACTTTATGTACCAGAGCAGTTAAAATTTATGTATTATACTAAAACTCTCTTTATTCACTTCATAAACCTTGAAAATTAATTTAATTGCCGATTCTATTAATTTCTTTGTACCTATGTTTCCTCACTTAAATTAAGGGTGTTAACATAACGGTGTCTACAATTCTTTAATGCTTTCACTTTCTGAATTAGCAGGGATGCTTGTGTTTTGAGCATACCTTATGTGCAGGTTGGTTATGATGAATATGATGAAGTATAACAAATAGTACCTCCCTCTAAGGAACAAATGATAAATATGCAATGATTGGTTCAGGAAATAATTGTCATGGTCATTGTTGTTAATCTCTGAGCTGGAGAAGTAACAGGCTTTCTTGAGTGGCTTTGAAGGAAGACTTGAAAGATACCTTGCTTCCATCCTCTGCTCTCTGATGCGTGGATACATGTGTTTAGGACTCACCTTTATATAAGTAAGGTCTTGTGCCACTGATAATGAAGCAGGACCTGTTTGTCCTCTCATCTGGCATCCACATTCTTGCCTGCAATTTCCTTTTATATGGCAATCACAGCAGTTCTAATTTGGTCCCTCGGAAGTGCATAAGGCAACAGAAGTGATGTTATGGGAGAAAGGGTGATGGCGACAGGCATTAGTAACCAAAGGAGATTGCCAGTGCTGAGCACTAAGTGTCATGATGAATAACTCAACCTTGCCGTTTCCATGGACAACAGGAATGGAGAAAGGAAGTATTCTGAACCTAAAGACTAACGGGGCAGGCGTTTTGAGACTGTCCATCTGGTGAAAGTGGAGGGCAGATTGAAAGGTTTGGGTGAGTTGCTCTGTATGCAAATAGGCTGCGTCTGGAACGCTAGAAAAAAAAAAGCACTTTTAAATTTTTACTGTTGGAGATATTTAGCCTAAACACTGTCTGATGGTTGCTGTTTTTAGAATCCCAAGGAATAATGGTCTAATATTAGTATTTTAACTGTAAATGTTACTTTGTATTATAAGTTAAATAATGTTACAAAATTACTTTTTATTAAGTTCCTTACATTTGTTTTCCTGGACATTCTCTTTACAATAAGCTGATTTTTAATATGAGAAATTTGTTGCTGAACTGGTAAACAAAATTCTTGACTTATATAGTTTCTAAGATACAAATCCTATCTGAGTTTTGTAACGATTAAATTGATATATATTGAACATGAAAAGGACTATTTAAAACTAAGTTGTAATCCACAAAACAGTATTACAAGTCTAAGGTAAACTCACTAAATTTCAGGGAATTGATTATAGTTTAAGTAAAATATAATCCCTAAATTATTTAAATCTACTCAGGAGATCATGTGATAGTCTAAAGATGCTTACAATACTACTAACGCTTTCACTTGCATCTATCACAGATGGTGACAAACTTATGTATTTAAAACAGATCTTTTGGGGCACCTGGGTGCTCAATGGGGAGCGGGGAGCCTGCTTACTCCTCTCTCTCTCCCTGCCTCTCTGTCTACTTGTGATCTCTCTCTCTCTGTCAAATAAATAAATACACTCTTCAAAAAAATAAAACTAAAGCAAAAATAAAACAGATCTTTCATGTCACCTATATTACAGGTATTTGTTTTAGCTAAAATAATAGGGAAGCTCTATGTTAACATTCAGGTAAGAATTCATGCTATCAGTACTAAGAAAAACTTTGTGTATAATAAACATTTCCTTCTTCATTGTAAATGTCATTCTTTTGTAAATGTCATTCTTTTGTTTTTACTCCTCAACATAAAATAGTTACATTGCATTTGAAATTGTTTAGAAATCTTTTTTTAAAATTTTGAGTAATTGACCACAAGCATCAATTCACATTAAAATTCTTGCTTAAGAAATTCCTATATTCTCTGCCACTGTTCACTTTTCTCTTGCTCAGTAAGGCAGTCTAATTGCTTTCACGTAATTTCAAGGTCATGCTTAGTTATTGGTTTTCTGCCTGTTCCTACAGAACATTTTCTGAAATGAAAATGCCAGAGACCCCAGTTGCACACAGTTGATCTGTATTTATATTCTTGCTGAGCTGACTGAGTACCCTTCACCCTCCTACTCCCCCAACCCAGCTTAGGAAATAGAAATATTTGGGAGGGCTAATTTTTAAAAGGTAAGAAACACTCTAAATGAAAGAAGTGTACCAATTGAAATTATTTCTCTGAATGAAGAAAATGTTCTTAATTTTTTTCCCGGGTTTGAAATAGTGACAACTGAAAATTGTGAATTGGAGCTAATTGCTGAGTAAAACAAAGTTCAATTATAATTTCAGTGTAAGCTGTGTAGGAGTAGTGTGAGACTGACTCTTCTTTGTTCGTGTGAAACTTTACTGTTTTCAGATGCAGCCTAACCTCACAAAGCTAGCTGTAGAGCTAATGGCATCCAAATTCACAAATCAGGGTAGACACAGACGGAAGCTTCATTTAAAATTCTGTGGCTTTATGAGAGACAGGAGAGTGTGAATAAGTCTGTGTTCTCTGATGAGGTGTGTTACAAAGGAAGGACCAAAAGTTTGGTAGTCCTCAAGTCTTGGATTTGATTTCTGCTTCTTTTTTTTTTTTTTTTTTAAACTTTATTTATTTATTTATTTATTTATTTATTTATTTATTTATTTCAGAGAGAGAGAGATCACATGTAGGTGGAGAGGCAGGCAGAGAGAGGGGGGAAGCAGGCTCCTTGCTGAGCAGAGAGCCCGATGCGGTGCTCAATCCCAGGACCCTGAGATAATGACCTGAGCCCAAGGCAAAGGCCCAACCCACTGAGCCACCTAGGTGCCCTGATTTCTGCTTCTGTCATTTATTTGAAGTACAGTTCAGGCAAGTTACCTGAATTGGCCTTAGTTTCCTTTTGTTCATACAACAGAGCATATGTGAAGATTGCCCATGATAATGTATTTTAAGCTTTATGCATTAATGGAGTTCATCTCCCATCTTCTAAATTTCTTTTAATGAATTAATTCATGAAAATTTTATATATATATATATATATATATATATATATATATATATATATGCTTTTATTTATTTATTTGACAGAGAGGGAGATCACAAGTAGGCAGAGAGGCAGGCAGAGAGAGAGGAGGAAGCAGGCTTCCTGCTGAGCAGAGCGCCCAATGCGGGGCTGGATCCCAGGACCCTGAGATTATGACCTGAGCCGAAGGCAGAGGCTTAACCCGCTGAGCCATCCAGGTGCCCCGAAAATTATATTTTCTTAAGTACTTTGTAATTTGACTTCTTTAATTTTATAATGCCACTAGTAGTATACATCGGGAAGTTACTATACTATGGTTGCTGCCCATTGTCACTAGACAGTATTACACCAAGCGGTAATAGGAAACTGACAGCACCCTTTTACCCTTTTTCTTTAGTGATGTGTATATATTTTTTTCTTTGCATAGAGAAGTCTCTCTCTCTCTCTCTATATATATATACATATACATATTATTGTGGGTTTGTCTTAGTTATAGATATGAGTACTTAATGGATTTATAAATGTAATCAGTATTCTATATACTCATCTATAAACTTCTGATTATATGCATCTGTGTTCAGAACATTGATTTTTTATCACCCAATGAATGTAATTTTCTGTCCACAGAAGATTTACCTTTGAACTTGTTTTGGTGATACTTTAAAGCATGGGTTAACTTTCAGAAAACCAATAATTAAAGTACAACTTGGGAACTGAATATTTACCAAAGCAGAGTATACCTATTTATACTTTTAAATTTTATAAATAAAATATAGAAGGACCCTACAGATTGATGCCCTCAAGAATGTAACATTTTGGTTAAAGAGGATTAAATGAATTTATAGATACATCATTATGCAAAACTAAAACATCTTTCTGGGCCAAAAAAAAAAAAAAAGCAAATCTAGCTTGTGATGAAACAGGTGGAATTTAGTTCACCACATGCACTGTGGCATCAATATTTGTTTTTTATGAGAGGATTTAGTTATTTATATTGAATGTTTGCAGGTGCAAACTCAGGTCCCTGATAGGGAAAAGAAAAAGATAAATTGTTACCTTTTGAAAGGAAATGGGGATTGTTGACATTGTGTAAATTTTGTACTACTGAGAAAGTAGTACAAAAGTAGTAGACTATCAAAAAAAAATGTTTTTATAACAATGCCCTGTATGCCATTTGTCCATAGGCTTATTTTTCAGACTGTTGTTCAGATTAGTGGAAACTTAGATAAACACTGTGGTATGTGATTTTTAAAAAAACTTCTCTGAATCATTGAGCCTTAAAATATATCACATATTATCTGAAGGCACATGTGTGTAGAATTCATAGCACATACTGCATTCTGATTATACAGAGCCTTTTTTTTTTAAATAGGGATCTTTTTAATTATGACATTCACAAGTCTGTCTTGGAGTTTCTTCAAATTAACTTTATTTTAGTGAGACTATGATATGATATCATAACCCATGATGAGTTTAATTGTCAAGGTCTAGCTGTCTATTTATCTACCTTCATCATTTCATGACTTCATATAGTTAAAAGACTTTATTGCTCTCAAGTATGGTTATGTTAGCTTGGTCAGTAGTTCCCAAATACATTTATTTTGTACCTTTGGAAATAATGGGAAAAATGGCTAAATTCAATAATGTTCAGAATTGATCAATTTGATCTAGGATGCCATTATATGTGTGGTCCTTTTTCCTGTCATTACTCCCTAACACCAGAATAAGTACATGTGGGGATGTTTCTATCAGACCTTACTGCTAGAATAATAGGTTGACCTTCAGAGCAACAGTGTACTTTTCTTAGAATAAAAATGTGGGGCTCTAACTATTCATGCTTTTCTCATTTCTTTGTCAAGGGAAAAAAAACAAAGAGAGAATTAAATTTGTACCCCAGTTGTGGTAATGCTTACAGCATTTATATGAGACTTATCCATGGCTTTATGGTACCAATGGTGTTTCACTTCCTGGCAGTGGTTTTGTGTCAGGAAATTGTAAATGTTTCTATAAATTGCCTAATATCCTTTTTTGAATGAAGCAGATTATAAGTAAATAAGTGTACAGATAACTATAATACAGTGTGAAAAGTTTAAACACAAATGGCTGCAGGCTATGTCCCATACACTATAATTCTTGATAATAGCCTTCAATCTCTTATTAATATTAACAAAGTAACCATAGCCTTCATCTCTTCTATTTATATTCTCATATTCTTTTGTTTTCTCTTTAGTAGATTGGAAGAAGAAACTATTGTGTGCTTTAATTTTAACTAGATTCAGACACTATTTTCTTTTGCTCATTTATCCTACTTTAGGCCCTCCATAATCTATATATTTTTAAAAATATTTGTACGTGTTTTCTGGAAAAGCACTCTATACACCGTTAATTATATCTATCTGCAGTTAAAAAGTAATGGTAAGAGTGCTTTTTTAAAAATAAAATATCAGAACAGTTTGGGGAAGCATTTTGCACTAAAGAATCAGACCTATTTCGGTTCTTCAGCCCAGTTGTTAACTGATTGCTCCATTGTTTTAGAAGAGCCTGGGGATATAAATTGCTCCAGAGTCTGAGCCAATTAAATTCAGACATCTTTGCAGGAATAATGTTAGAGACTGATGTTCGAGATTTGTCTGAACCCAGGAGGACACTTATTACTGTGTCTTTACTTGGTTCTCTGTGGTGAACTGTGAAGGATCTAGAGTTCAGCTTGTTACTCTCATCGAGCTACCAGTCTTCTCTTAATGCTCACTTCCAAAATCCCCGTTGTTACAGAGAAGAACATGGTTAGGCTCGATCTTCCTCATGTTCTGGTCCAAACAATGTCCCTTCCTTTGGGGAGAACTTTGAAGCTTTATTTGTTCTTACAACCTGTGTTACTCCTGTTCAAAAAGTCTGTGCTTCACTACTCTACAGCTGAGTGGGACAGTGGTCTACTTTTCTTAAGAGTGACACTCCTGCTTCATGAGCAGAACATTGGGAGGGCATGGTGTCTTCTTGTCTTCTTGGTTTGCTTCTGCTAGCATAGAACTCCTGCCCTTCAAGTGTGATTTGAAGCAAATGCTATCAGGGCCCCACTATTCTTTGTCCAGCAGGTATTTACTCAGCCTGTCATACCTGGGGTATATATACTATACCTGTGAGTGGAGGCTAGACAAGAGGTAAGCCCAGGTCTCTCAGGCATTGTTGTGTGGAATAGAGCTTCTGCAATACAGACCTGAGGTGGGGGATGAGAAATGCTGGCTGCCTGCAATATAAAATGTATTTCATCAATGCAAGCCCAAAATACAAGCCCGTAAAAAATAGCAAACTTAACTTACTCATTCTATCCTTTTGAAAACCTAGATTTCCTGTCCTACAAAATGTGTCTTCAGCACTTTTTCCCGGTCTATTTTAAAATAACCTCTGTGATTGAGCTTCTCCCGGAGAGTCAGGAAGCTGTTCATTAATTCATTTATTGTTCCTAGTTAGGAAGTCGCTCCAGATATTCAACTCAAATTTCCTTTACCTTTATAAAAATAACTTTTCTCAATTAGAATATTTCATATCCTAATATTGTATTTATCCTACTCATTTACATGACCCTAATTTTTTGTCCCGTTTTACATAAATATGTGTGTCACAATTACTCAACAGAAATACCTATATGTCATCATGTTTTAAATCTTAAAATTCTAAAATGCAGCAACAAATTTAATCCACTGTATTGGATAAGATTTCTTAGATACAGGAAGAAACAGCAAATGTTTTTATTAGAAGCTTTTGCATAATGGCTTAGCGTTTTTAATTTGATGAGCCAGACTAATTATTAAATACAGAATTATCAATATTATTAGTAGGAATGAAAAAAAATAATTCAGCAAGAGCCAACTGTTGTCACCATAATAATTGCTTTAAATGCCTTAGACTGCATGGGGTGCTTGGGTGGCTCAGTTAGTTAAGGTACTGACTCTATCTCAGCTCAGGTCATGATCTCAGGGTCATGAGATGGAGGATCAGATTCTGTCTGTCTTGCTCTCTCCTTCTGCTCCTCCTCCACAGTAACCAACTCCATTTTATTGCTAAAGTTGCATTTGAAGTCCAGTGCTCAAGATATTTGATAGAATCTCTCATATTTTTGTTAAGAAGATATCCATTTTGGGATGGAGGTGATAAATCTATGCTGAATGGTCCATTTAAAAACGTAATTTTTATATTTTATTGGCTGTGATAAGTTTATTTTTAGTATTGATATATTTTACATACTTTTATAAATGCAGAATTAAGTTTGATTTATATTCAGTTTTTTCTGTACCTGCCAGTCCCTTTTATCTATTTCAGTATATATATTATCCCTATGTATATTATCAGTATAGATAATTTAGAATTATCTATTTTCAGTTTTTAATCCTTTACTCATCTTGATTAGAGTGAAGAAAAATGGGTATTCTACTTGCATGTATACAAGATGGTCGACTTGGAGAATGTATTGATTATAATGGTTCAAAAACTCAAGACCTTCAAAACAATCTTCACAGGCTGAAGCAAATGATCATATAAATATATATAGTCTGTATCCGACATTTTAAAGTATGCTAGATAAAAGGGACGAGTTGCCTTTTACCATTTTTATGGCTTACATAATAATTTCTGATTATATTTTATAATTAAGCTATAGTTTCAACAGTTTCAAATAGAAAAATTTAAGGTCATTAATCCAAATGTGTATGTCATTTTTGCACATCTTTTGTAATGGGGATTATTGTATTAAATCATTTTAAATGATTTAGTTCATCTCTAGAAATGTTAATAAACCCTTTTCCCTCAGAATTGCAGTCATTTCTGTCAGAAAATGACATATAGTGGTTAGACTGAGAGTTTTTATTTTGCACTCTATTGAGGTAGTTTTAAATTTTCATTTAGGTGCTAATTCATGGCTTGATGATACTTACCAAGTGAGCAGGAAAGGCTCTATAGTCAGCCACTAAATGGACCATTTAGATTATGGAACTGCTTTGAAATCATCAGATATTTAATGATACCCTGAGAGTTTATTATCAAAATTTAGATTTGATTTTGGCCTTCCTATTATCACAAGCCAAGAATAGGGAATCTTGCTGCCAGTGGAGGCATTTCATGCTTCATGTCTGCAAAACGTTCTGTAATTTGGTTGTGTACGGTTGTTCTGATGGTTTCAAGTCAGTGCTTTGACAGTCTACATTCCAGCTGCCTGGGAGTCCTCTTGTGAAAAATTGTAAACTCCCAGCCAAGTTAACTGCAGTCATTTTTGATAGAGCTCATCTACATTGGTAAGAATTACTCTACACTGCTCTCTTTAAGACTAATTTGGTTCTAAAATAAGAACTAATTAAAATTATTAAGAAGAAAATTGAGGCAAATGTTTGACATTTTGTATGCATCGGAGGACCTATCTTTTCTTTGAGAAGGTGTTTTGCTAGACTAAGTGAGATATGCCAAATGTCTGTTATAATATGGATCTTTTGGAGTTTAAAAGCGACTACTCAATTTAAAATGCGGGCTCCATGTAGGCTGTATCTTCTGGAATGCTGAAAATATCTTCTCCAATTAACTTAATTAACTGAAAACTGTCACTACTGGAATTGCACTGGCATAGCCAAATACTTAAAATGTACAGTTATTTTTGCGAGTATCAGAAACCGCTTTAAGTATACCTAGGAATGTACTTAGGGGTACTTAGGGACTAGTTAACAGTATCCAGACAAAGAGAAATCTACAGTTGCACAGAACATCAACACTAAGAATGGTAACTATGTGAGGGCAGGTGAATGAGCACTGAATTTTCAATGAGAAAAATATACCATGTGTACGTGGTAAGAGGCATGGAATATGAGTACAGGGAATGTTGTGAAGTGTCGGAAGCTGATGGTTCTTGTTTGGGGAAAAGGACTCCAGGTAGAGAAAAATTACTCTAGTTTCTGTGCCATACCCCAGTAAATATTTGGATTGTGTCCTGTGCTTGTTCAAAAAATAAATAGAGTGCTCAACACATCTACTTTTAAAGCACTAAGTACAAAATTTTAAATATACATTTAGGTACATAAAGGCTCAGAAGATCTCATGTCCCATTTAAAGGAACATAATATAGTCCTGCTTATGTCTTGAGGGAATCTCAGTTGTGGAAGAAATGAAATAATATGAATAAAGAAAATGAGATGTGACATAGGTAGTAAATGGTGAATATAGGTTTTAAACTGTATTTTTTATAAACTATTTGAGCGTAAAGGATTTCTTTTATCTCTTTTGTGCTTTTTTTGCTGATATCTGTAACCAAAAGATCAGTGATTGCAGAAATTAAGAGAAACCCCAAGATACACTTATGTGTAGTAAAAAAATATGCCCTTAAGCGTTTTTAAATTTTAAAAAATATTTAAATTCCAGTACTGTTAACATACAGTGTTAGTTTCAGGTAATATAGCGATTAAACAATTCCATACAATACCAGATATTCATCACAACAAATGTACTCCTTAATGTCCTTTTACTCACCCACCTACCCATCTCCACTCTGGGAACCATCAGTTTATTCTCTAGAGTTAAGAGTCTGTTTCTTGGTTTCTCTCTCTCTCCTTTTTTTCTTTTCTCCTTCCCCCACTCCCCATTTGTTTTGTTTCCTAAGTGCCACAAAGAGTGAAATCTGTGTTAATCTGTGGTATTTGTCTTTCCCTGACTGACTTGTTTTGCTTATATTGTACTCTCTAGCTCCATCCACACCATTGCAAATGGCAAGATTTCATTCTTTTTTTGTGGCTGAGTAATATTCCATTATATGTGTGTGTCTGTGTCTGTGTGTCTGTGTGTGTATATCACATCTTCTTTATCCTTTCATTAGTTGATGGATATTTGGGCTCTTTCCATAATTTGGCTATTGTTGATAGTGCTGATATGAAGATAGGGTGCATGTATCCCTTCAAATTAGTACTTTTGTATTTGGGGAGTAAATAGCCAGTAGTGCAATTATAGGATTGTAGGATAGTTCTATTTTCAGCATTTTGAGGAAACTTCCACAGTGGCTGTACCAGCTTACATTCCCACCAATAGTGCAAGAGGGTTCTTTTTTCTCCACATCCTCACCAACATTTATTCTTTCTTGAGTTTTTGATTTTTGCTATTCTGACAGGTGTTTGGTGATATCTCATTGTAGTTTTGATTTGCATTTCCCTAATGATAAGTGATGTTGAACATCTTTTCATATGTCTGTTTGCCATCTGTATGTCTTCTTTGAAGAAATGTTTTTTCATGTCTTCTGCCCATTTTTAATTGAATTATGTGTTTGGGGGTGTTGAGATGTATCAGTTCTTTACATATTTTGGATGCTAACCCTATAGTAGATATGTTATTTGGAAATACCTTCTCTCACTCAGTAGGTTGCCTTTTAGTTTGTTGATTATTTTCTTTGCTGTGCAGAAGTTTTTATTTAGATACAGTCCCAATAGTTTGTTTTTGCTTTTATTTCCCTTGCCTCGGGAGACATATCTAGAAAAATGTTTCTATGACCGATGTCAGAGAAATTATTTCCTGTGCTTGCTTCTAGGATTGTTATGGTTTCAGGTCTCACATTTAGGTTTTTAATACATTTTGAATTTATTTTTGTGTATGATAAAAGAAAGCGGTCCAGTTTTACTCTGTTGCATGTAGTTATCCAGTTTCACCAGCACCATTTTTTGAAAAGATTTTTTCTCATTGGATATTTATTCCTGCTTTGTCAAAAATTGACTATATAATTGTGTGTTTATTTCTGGGTTTTGCATTCTGTTCCATTTATTTATTTGTCTGTTTTCATGCCAGTACCATACTATTTTGATCATTACAGCATTTAATATATCTTAAGCTATGGAATTATGATAGCTATAGCTTTGTTTTCCTTTTTCAAAATTGTTTTAGCAGTTTGGGGTCTTTTATGGTTCCGTATAAATTTCAGGATTGGTTTAGTTCTGTGAAAAATGCTATTGGTATTTTGATAGAGAATACATTAAATATGTACATTGTTGTGTATAGTATAGACATTTTAACAGTATTTATTCTTCCAACCCATGAGCATGGAATGTCTTTCCATTTCTTTGTGTCCTCTTCAGTTTCTTTTCATGAGTGTTTTATAATATATAGAATACAGGTCTTTCACCTCTTTTGTTATGTTTATTCTTAGGTTATCTCATTATTTATGGTACAGTTGTAAATAGAATCATTTTCTTAATTTCTCTTTCTGTTGCTTCATTATTAGTGTGTAGAAATGCAACAGATTCTGCCCATTGATGTTGTATCCTGTGACATAAATTTACTGAATTCATTTATTAGCTCTAGTAGTATTTTGGTGAAGTCTAGAGTGTCATGTTATCTGCAAATAGTAAAAGTTTTACTTCCTCCTTACCAATATGGATGCCTTACCAATTTGGGTGCCTTTTATTTCTTTTGTTGTTTAATTGCTATGGTTAGGACTCTAGTATTGTGTTGAATAAAGGTGGTGAAAGTGGACAACCTTGTCTTGTTCCTGACCTTGGGTAAGCTCTCAGTTTTTCCCCGTTAAGGATGATATTTGTTCTGGGTTTTTTACATATGGCCTTTATTTTGTTGTGGTATGTTCCCTCTAAACCTACTTGGTTCAGAGCTTTTATCATGAACAAATGTACTTTGTTAAATGCTTTTTCTGTGTCTATTGAAATGATAATTTTTAAAATCCTTTCTCATATTGATGTGCTATATCACATTGACTGATTTACAAATATTGAACTGACCTTTCACCCCAAGAATAAATCCTGTGTGATTGTGGTGAATGATTTTTTTTTTTTATTGTGTTGTTGGATTCTGTTTGCTGGCATTTTGTTGAGGATTTTTGCATCTATATTTATGAAAGATGCTGGCCTGCAGTCCTCTTTCCTTTTTTTGTGTTGTCTCTATCAGGTTTTGGTATTAGGGTAATGCTGGCCTCATACAGTGAGTTTGGAAGTTGTCCTTCCTCTTTTATTTTTTTGGATAGTATGAGTAGAAACATATTAACTCTTCTTTAAATGTTTGGTAGAATTTGCCTGTGCAACTGTCTGGTCCTGGGCTTTTGTTCATTGGGAGATTTTTGATTACTTTTTCAATCTCCTTGCTCATAACTGATCTCTTCAGATTTCCTATTTCTTTCTGTTTCAGTTTTGGTAGCTTGTATGTTTCTAGAAATTTATGTTTTCTAGGTTATCCAATTTTGTTGGCCTGTAGTTTTTCATAATCTCTTACAATTGTTTGTATTTCTTTTTTTTCCCCATTTTTTTTAAATTTCTTTTCAGCATAACAGTATTCATTGTTTTTGCACCACACCCAGTGCTCCATGCAATACCTTAATACCCACCACCTGGTTCCCCCAACCTCCCTCCCCCCGCCCCTTCAAAACCCTCAGGTTGTTTTTCAGAGTCCATAGTCTCTCATGGTTCACCTCCCCTTCCAATTTCCCTCAACTCCCTTCACCTCTCCATCTCCCCGTGTCCTCCATGTTATTTGTTATGCTCCACAAATAAGTGAAACCATATGATAATTGACTCTCTCTGCTTGACTTATTTCACTCAGCATAATCTCTTCCAGCCCCTTCCATGTTGCTATAAAAGTTGGGTATTCATCCTTTCTGATGGAGGCATAATACTCCATAGTGTATATGGACCACATCTTCCTTATCCATTCGTCCATTGAAGGGCATCTTGGTTCTTTCCACAGTTTGGTGACCATGGCCATTGCTGCTATAAACATTGGGGTACAGATGGCCCTTCTTTTCACTACATCTGTATCTTTGGGGAAAATACCCAGTAGTGCAATTGCAGGGTCATAGGGAAGCTCTATTTTTAATTTCTTGAGGAATCTCCACACTGTTCTCCAAAGTGGCTGCACCAACTTGCATTCCCACCAACAGTGTAAGAGGGTTCCCCTTTCTCCACATCCTCCACATGGCTAATTTTGGCCATTCTAACTGGTGTAAGGTGGTATCTCAATGTGGTTTTAATTTGAATCTCCCTGATGGCTAGTGATGATGAACATTTTTTCATGTGTCTGATAGCCATTTGTACGTCTTCATTGGGGAAGTGTCTGTTCATATATTCTGCTCATTTTTTGATATGATTATCTGTTTTGTGTGTTGAGTTTGAGAAGATCTTTATAGATCCTGGATATTAACCTTTTGTCTGTACTGTCATTTCCAAATATCTTCTCCCATTCCGTGGATTGCCTCTTTGTTTTGTTGACTGTTTCCTTTGCTGTGCAGAAGCTTTTGATCTTAATAAAGTCCCAAAAGTTCATTTTCGCTTTTGTTTCCTTTCCCTTTGGAAACATATCTTGAAAGAAGTTGCTGTGGCTGATGTCAAAGAGGTTACTGCCTATGTTCTCCTCTAGGATTCTGATGGATTCCTGTCTCACGTTGAGGTCTTTTATCCATTTTGAGTTTATCTTTGTGTACGGTGTAAGAGAATGGTCGAGTTTCATTCTTCTACATATAGCTGTCCAATTTTCCCAGCACCATTTATTGAAGAGACTGTCTTTTTTCCACTGTATATTTTTTCCTGCTTTGTCGAAGATTATTTGACCATAGAGTTGAGGGTCCATATCTGGGCTCTCTACTCTGTTCCACTGGTCTATGTGTCTGTTTTTATGCCAGTACCATGCTGTCTTGGTGATCACAGCTATGTAGTAAAACTTGAAATCAGATAACGTGATGCCGCCAGTTTTATTTTGTTTTTCAACATTTCTTTAGCGATTTGGGGTCTCTTCTGGTTCCATACAAATTTTAGGATTATTTGCTTCAGATCTTTGAAAAATACTGGTGGAATTTTGATTGGAATGGCATTAAAAATATAGATTGCTCTAGGCAGTATAGACATTTTAACAATGTTTATTCTTCCGATCCAAGAGCATGGAATGGTCTTCCATCTTTTTGTGTCTTCTTCAATTTCTTTCATGAGTGTTCTGTAGTTCCTCAAGTACAGATCCTTTACCTCTTTGGTTAGGTTTATTCCCAGGTATCTTATGGTTCTTGGTGCTATAGTAAATGGAACTGAATCTCTAATTTCCCTTTCTGTATTTTCATTGATAGTGTATAAGAAAGCCACTGATTTCTGTACATTGACTTTGTATCCTGCCACGTTACTGAATTGCTGTATGAGTTCTAGTAGTTTGTGGGTGGAGTCTTTTGGGTTTTCCATATAAAGAATCATGTCATCTGCGAAGAGAGAGAGTTTGACTTCTTCATTGCCAATTTGGATACCTTTTATTTCTCTTTGTTGTCTGATTGCTGTTGCTAGGACTTCTAATACTATGTTGAAGGAGAGTGGTGAGAGTGGGCATCCTTGTCATGTTCCTGATCTCAACGGGAAGGCTGTGAGCTTTTTCCCATTGAGGATGGTATTTGCTGTGGGTCTTTCAAAGATAGATTTTATGAAGTTGAGGAATGTTCCCTCTATCCCTATACTTTGAAGCGTTTTAATCAGAAACGGGTGCTGGATTTTGTCAAATGCTTTTTCTGCATCAATTGAGAGGACCATGTGGTTCTTCTCTCTTCTCTTATTGGTTTGTTCTATCACATTGATTGATTTGCAAATGTTGAACCATCCTTATAACCCAGGGATGAATCCCACCTGGTCATGGTGGATAATCTTTTTAATGTGCTGTTGGATCCTGTTTGCTAGGATCTTGTTGAGAATCTTAGCATCCATATTTATCAGTGATATTGGTCTGAAATTCTCCTTTTTGGTGTGGTCTTTGTCTGGTTTGGGGATCAGGGTAATGCTGGCTTCATAAAAAGAGTCTGGAAGTTTTCCTTCTGCTTCAATTTTTTGAAACAGCTTCAGGAGAATAGGTGTTATCTCTTCTTTGAAAGTTTGGTAAAATTCCCCAGGAAATCCGTCAGGTCCTGGGCTCTTGTTTTTTGGGAGGTTTTTGATCACTGCTTCAATCTCGTTAGTAGATATCAGTCTATTCAGGTTGTCAGTTTCTTCCTGGTTCAATTTTGGGAGTTTATAGTTTTCCAGGAATGCATCCATTTCATCTAGGTTGCTTAACTTACTGGCATATAACTGTTGATAATAACTTCTGATGACTGTTTCTACTTCCTTGGTGTTAGTTGTGATCTCTCCCTTTTCATTCATAATTTTATTAATTTGAGCTTTCTCTCTCCTCTTTTGGATTAGTGTGGCCAATGGTTTATCATTCTTATTGATTCTTTCAAAAAACCAGCTTCTAGTTTCATTGATATGTTCTACTGTATCTCTGGTTTCTACCTCATTGATCTCTGCTCTGATCTTGATTATTTCCCTTCTTATGTGTGGAGTTGGTTTGATTTGTTGTTGATTCTCCAGTTCTTTAAGGTGTAGAGACAGCTGGTGTATTCTGGATTTTTTAAATTTTTTTGAGGGAGGCTTCGATGGCTATGTATTTCCCCCTTAGGACCACCTTTGCTGTATCCCATAGGTTTTGGACCGAAGTGTCTTCATTCTCATTGGTTTCCATGAATTGTTTCAGTCCTTCTTTGATCTCCTGGTTGATCCAAGCATTCTTAAGCAAGGTGGTCTTTAGCTTCCAGGTGTTTGAGTTCCTTCCAAACTTTTCCTTGTCATTGAGCTCCAGTTTCAAAGCACTGTTATCTGAGAATATGCAGGGAATAATCTCAGTCTTTTGGTATCGGTTGAGTCCTGATTTGTGTCCCAGTATGTGGTCTATTCTGGAAAAGGTTCTATGTGCACTTGAGAAGAATGAGTATTCTGTTGTTTTAGGGTGGAATGTTCTGTATATATCTATGAGATCCATCTGCTCCAATGTGTCATTCAATGTTCTTGTTTCTTTATTGATTTTCTGCTTGGATGATCTGTCTTTTACTGAGAGAGGCATGTTAAGATCTCCTTCTATTAATGTATTCATAGCAATATGACTCTTTATCTTGCTTAATAGTTTTCTTATGTAGTTGGCTGCTCCCATATTGGGGGCATAGATATTTGCAATTGTTAGATCATCTTGGTGGATAGTCCCTTTAAGAGTGATGTATTGTCCTTCTGTATCTCTGACTACAGCCTTTAGTTTAAAGTCTAATTTATCTGATATGAGAATCACTCCCCCGGCCTTCTTTTGGGGCCCATTGGCATGAAAGATGCTTCTCCATCCCTTCACTTTCAGTCTGGGTCTCTTGTAGACAACATACAGATGGGTCCTGTCGTTTTATCCAATCTTCAACCCTGTGTCGTTTTATGGGCACATTTAGGCCATTCACATTGAGAGTGATTATTGATAGATATGTTTTTATTGACATCGTGTTACCTTTGAAGTCTTTCTTTCTGTAGATTTTCTCTATATTTCTGTTCAATGCTATTCTTAGGATTTTTCCTCTTTTATAGAACCCCCCTTAATATTTCCTGCAGTGTCGGCTTGGTGGTCGCATACTCTTGTAAGCCTTGCCGGTCTTGGAAACTCTTTCTCTCTCCATCCATTTTGAAAGTCAGTCTTGCTGGATAAAGTATTCTTGGCTGCATGTTCTTCTCATTTGGTGCCCTGAATATATCCTGCCAGCCCTTTCTGGCTTGCCAGGTTTCTGTGGACAGGTCTGATGTTATTCTGATGGGCTTTCATTATATGTAAGGAGGTTCTTTGTCCTAGCTGCCTTCACGAGGGCCTGCCTACAATTATAATTCTTCATTCTTGCTATTAGGTGTCTCGAGGACTTTCGAGAATCTATGATCTTGGGGGGAAACCGTTCTGCCTCTAGTACATGAACACTGGTTCCATTAGCGAGATTGGGAAAATTTTCATGGAGAACTTGTTCCACTATATCTTCTAGACTTCTTTCATTCTCCTCCCCTTCAGTGATTCCAATAAGTCTGACATTGGAATGTTTTATGGCATCATTTATTTCCCTGATTCTGTTTTCTAAGCTGTTTGTTCCAGGCTTCCTTCTTATCCTTTCTCTCTATTTTTTTGTCCTCCAGATCACTAATTCTATCTTCTGTCTCAGTTACCCTAGCTTTTAGACAATTTAGATTAGGTTGGAACTCATTGAGAGCATTGTGAACATCATCCCTGGTGGCTTTCAGTTCTGCCCTAATTAATTCTGTTTGGTCATCCATGGCTTTCTCCAACCTACCTATTGCCTGAATAATTGTTAGCCTGAATTCCCTTTCCGACATGTTGTCTATGTCCATAGCCACTAGCTCTGTTGCAGAAGTCCCATCCTGTGAATTTTTCTTCTGATGGGCATTCCTCCTCCTAGTCATTTTGGTGAGAGATGGCTGAATGGATGTAGCTGGATGTATCGACCGTGGTAGAGTCAAGATGCACCCTGGAATGCTTCTGAGCAATCCAGAGTCCCCACCAAAACAAGAGGAAAAGGAAAAGAAAAAGAAAAAAAAGAGAGAGAGAGACAGGAAAAAAAGGGAAGATAAAAGAGAAGGCTCAGCCCAAATGGGCCCCAAGGTAAGATTTATGAAGTATACAACAAAAACAGACAAAGAAAAAGACTGATAAAAGTATATATATATATACATATATATATGTGTGTATATATATACACATATATATATTTTTTTCCTGTGTCATATACTTTTATCAGTCTTTTTGTTTGTCTGTTTTTGTTTGTATATATATACATATACATATATATGTTTATGTATATTATATTATATTATATACATATATATATATAAGCCCCCCCCAAAAGAACCTATTCAGAAAGAACCCCAAGTATAAGATTTATATACTATCAGGACAAACACGAATACACAGAAACACTGGTGGAAGAAAAAGATGGGAGAGTGGTTATAAATTCTCAGTGTGGGCGAGGAAGGTTATTTTGATTCTTCCTTAATGTATCTTGATATCTTTGTTAAAGGACTCAACTTTCCTAAGATAAAGGGGGATTAAAAATTGGTTTACCTATAGGGGTAGCATTGATTGGAGAAAGGGGATTACCTTGAAGTTTAACTCTATATGAATATTAAAAAATAAAAATAAAAAAAGAAACACGGGTATATGTATCAAAAAGTTCAGGTTAAAAGGTTATTATGTAATTTGATGTACTGGACATCTCACTGTGATGGTAAATAGGTTAAAAAATTATCTAGATAAAATAAAAAAATGAATGAGAATAGTGGGAACGAATTAAAAATAAAATTTGTATCTATGAAGTAGTGGTGGTGGTTCTCTTGTCCTTTTTTTTGTTTGTTTTTGTTTTTCCTGGTTGGTTTTCTTGGGGAGGGGCCTGCCACGTGGGTTTTCAGGCAGTGTTCCCTGAGTTAAGTCCTCCCGCCCCCCTCAAGGGGGTGGGCTCTGAGGAAACCGGTTTTTCAGGCTTTTGCTCTTTGTTATGTTTGTTCGTTTGTTTTCTCTCGACTTGACAGCTTTTGATGGTTTTTGGAGGTTTAGGGGAAAGCAAACTGCACCCTGACCTCCCTCTCAGAGAGAAGACTCAGTCTGTGCCCCCCTGGGTGCTGCAGAGCACATAAGTTCCCACTTGGCCCCTGGCAGAGCACGTTCCCAGTCACGGTCCCTGGGGACACAGGAACTCCTGCTTGTACCCAAAACCAGGACAGCGGCGGCTGTCTGGGCAGCTCCAGACCGCCAGAGAGGTTCCACACTGAGATTTTGCTGCCGGCCGGGTCTGGGAGTGCCTGGTTTTTCTGGTTCTGAGAGCACAGGGCTGGCGCCTTTGTGCACCTCTCTCACGGGAGGGTGTGGGGCACGTGGGTCTCAGGCTCTGGTAGCAGGGCGCGGCACTCACATGGAGAGTGCAGAAAGGCTGTGCTTCTGCCGGCTGGTGAGGCTCCCAGCCCTTCACGGGAGCCGGACCCCATGTGTTCTCAGGCGCACTGGCGGCTCAGGGACCAAGACCTGGTTTCTCCGCTGCACTCTCTCTGGCTCAGTGCCAGTGGTGGCTGTTCTGGGTCAGGGGACTTAAGCCCCTGTCCCTAATGGCCCCGATTCCCACAATTTCCCCCCCACGATCCTTTGCTCTTTTTGATTGCTTTCAACCAGATTCCGAGTTAATGCTGGTCCCCAGACGTAGGGCACTCTCGTATTGGGGTATTATTTGGGGTATTACTTTCCAATGGGTTGCCTCTGGTGGCTCCTTCCCCCTTTTGTTTATCTTCTGATGTCAGTCCGACATTCCCACTCCGCTTTATCTGCCCAGTGGCGTCTTCTGCCCCTGTAGAGATCCAGATGTGTATAATTCTGATCTCAGGCTGATCGAAGTTCTTTAGTGGGTAATCAGGTCACTTTAGGGTACAGGTTGAAATGGCGCCTCCTCCTACTTCCCCACCATCTTCCAATTGTATTTCTGTGATGTTGGTTGTTATTTTTCCTCTTTCATTTGTAATTTTACTTAAGTCCTTTCTCTTTGTTTTTTGGTGAGTCTGGCTACCTGGTGAGGTTAATGAATTTCATTTATGTTTTCAAAGAATCAGCTCCTAATTTCATTTATTGGTTCTGCTGCTTTTTTAGTTTCTAGATCATTTATTTCTGCTCTAACCTTTATTATTTCCTTCCTTCTGCTGGTGTGTGTGTGTGTGTGTGTGTGTGTGTGTGTGTGCATGTGTGTGTATGTTTTCTTCTTGTTCTAGCTCCTTTAGGTATAGGTTAGGTTGTTTATTGGAGATTTTTCTTGCTTCTTGAGGTAGGCCTGTATTGCTATAAACTTTCTTCTTAGAACTGCATCTGTAACTTAGAAATTTGTCTGAAAGTTTTGGAGTGTTGTGTTTTATTTTCATTTGTTTCTGTACTATTGGACTTCTTTTTTGATTTCTCAGATGACCCATTCATTATGAAGTAGCATGTTATTTAACCTCCATATATTTGTAGTATTTCCAGAATTTTTTTTGTGGTTGATTTCTAGTTCATAGTGTTATGGTCACAAAAGATGCATGGCATGACTTTGATCAATCAGTTTGTTGAGACTTGTTTTGTGGCCTAATATGTGATCTGTTCTGGAAAATGTTCCATGTGCACCTGAAAGGAATGCATGCTCTGCTGTTTTAGAATGGAATATAATAAATATATCTGTTAAATCCACCTGGTCCAATGTGTCACCCAAAGCCTTTGTTTCCTTATTGATTATCTGAATGGATGATCTGTCCTTGATGTAAATGGGGTGTTAAAATCCCCTACACTGATTATCTTATTATCCATTAGTTCCTTTATGCTTGTTATTAACTATTCTATTTATTTGGGTGCATAAACATTTATAGTTGTATCTTCTAAATTGGATTGTCCTGTATATTATTGTATAGTATCTTCTTTGTCTCTTGTTAGGGTCTTCGTTTTAAAATTTTTTTGTCTGATTAAGTCCTGCTGCTCTTGCTTTCTTTTGACATCTGTTTGCATGATAGATGTTCCTCCATCCACTCACTTTCAATCTGTAAGGGTCTAAAATGAGTCTCCTGTAGATAGCTTAAAGATGGGTCTTTTTTTTTTTTTATCCATTTTTTCACCCTATGTCTTTTGATTGGAACATTTTGTCCATTTACATTCAAAGTAATTATTGATAGGTATGTATTTATTGCCATTTTATTGCTTGTTTTGTTGTTTCTGGAGATTTTCTTTGATTCTTTCTCCTTTTTCTTTCATGGTTTGTTCATTTTCTTTCATGGTGTGTTTGGATTTCTTTTTCTTCATTCTCTGTGTATCTTTTAGTGGTTTTTAATTTGTGGTTGCCAGTGGGTTTGTGTATAACATCCTCTGCATGTAGCAGTGTATATTAACTTGATGATCATTTAAAGCTCAAGCCATTCTTTACTCCTCTTCTCCCCACATTTTAGCTATATGGTGTCATATTTTATGTCCTTTTATTCTGTGATTTCTTCACTGATTTTTTTTAAAAGAATTATCTATTGTTAGTACTTTTGTGCCTCCTACTTCTCCTACTTTTATACTGTCACTTTTAGTCTTTCCAACCAGAGTCCCCTTTAATATTTCTTACAGGGCCGGTTTAGAGGTCTTGAACTCCTTTAGTTTTTGTTTGTCTGGGAAACTCTTTATCTCTCCTCCTAATCTGAGTGGTAGCCTCGCTGTTTATAGAGTATTCTTGGCTGCAGATTTTTCCCATTCAACACTTTGAATATATCATGTCACTCCCTTCTGGCTTAAAAAGTTTTTGCTGAAAAATCTGCTGATAGTTTTATGGAGTTTCCCTTGTGTGTAATTGTCTTCTTTGAATTACTGCATTTATTTATTTATTTATTTAAATTTATTTATTTATTCCAGAGAGAGGGAGAGGGAGGGGAGGGAGAGAATCTTCAAGCAGACTTCCTGTTTAGTGGGGCATCTGTCGCAGGGCTTGATCTCACGACCCATGAGATCACAGCCTGCAGTGAAACTAGGAGTCAGATGCTTAACCACTTGAGCCACCCAGGTGTGCCTTGTATTGCTGTTTTTAAAATGTTTTCTTTATCACTACATTTTGACATTTTAATTACAATATGTTTTGGTATAGATCTAATTTTGTTGATTTTTATGGGGGTTCTCTGTGCCTCCTAGACCTGGATGTCTGTTTCCTTCTCCAGATTAGGGAACTTTTCAGCTGTTATTTCTTCAAATAATTTTTCTACCCCCTTTTTCTCTCTCTTCTTCTTCTGGGATCTCTGTAATATGAATGTTATTATGTTTGTTGCTGTCACAGATTTCCCTAAATCTATTCTCTTTTTCCATAATTCTTATTTTTCTCTTTTGTTCAGCTTATTTCCCATTACTCTGTCTTCAGGGTCATTAATTCATTCCTCTGCTGCTTCTAACCTGCTCTTGATTCCATCAAACATGTTTCTCATTTTATTTATTGAACTCTGTATCTCTGCTCTGTTATTCTTTATCTCTGTGTTAAGGGTCTCACTGATATCTTCCACTTTTCTCAAGTCCAGTAAATATCTTTATGAACATTTCTTTGAATTCTCTATTGGGCATGTTACTTATATCTTTTTCACTTAGATCTCTGGCTGTGGCTTTGCCCTGTTCTTCTGTTTGGGACAAGTTCCCCTACCTTCTCATTTTTTCTAAGTCTCTGTCTTTTTCTCTTTGTTAGAAAAGTTTCCTGGGTCTCATGTTCTTTAGGGTAATAGCCTTATGAAGAAGAGGTCCTATAGTGCCTTGCACTGTAGTATTTCCTGTTTCCAGGACCTGACACTTTAAAGAATGTCTCCTGTTAGTGCTGACTGTCCTCTCCTATTGTGTTGTGACTCCTTTGTCTTTCAGGCCAGTCATCTATGGAGGTACTCTTTGCCTGCTGTGGGCAGTGTTTGGTCCCTGGACCAAATGGTGGCACATTTTAACTAGATGTGCTGTGGTGTGTTTGTGAGATACAGCCTGTCACTACTGCCACCAGAACTTAGGACCCTCAAAACTCTTAAGTCAGGAATCACAGTGTGTGCTGGGGATTGGCACAGTCTGGGGGAAGGGTCCTTCTGTACTTAGAATGAGGCTGGTGTTACTGGGAAAGGTTGTTCCTTCGGAGTGTTTTGGGGCAGGGCTTGGTGTAAGCAAGTTAGGTAGCTAGTTGGCCACCAAGCAAGTTGGCACTGCTTTAGTTCCTGCAGGTGGCTCTGTGGTTATGCTGAGGGGTGGAGGACGGAAACTGCCAGTTTCTTTGTTCCTAGAGGGGGTCCTTCTGTGAATGTTGCTTCTATGGGACAAGCTCTGAGATGAGTAAATAACCTCCCCCTCTCACTGCGTTGCTTTAGTCACTCTTCAGAATACTGTTTCCACACTGTATGCCTGTGGGCTGTTTGCCCTGCTTTTTCTCTAAGAATAGCCCACCAGTTGGGGAGGGACACTGACCTTTAGTACACTGACCTTTAGAATTCTAAGCTTTAAGCCCAAGAGTTTGAAGAACTCACAAAATTCAGCCCCTCTCACTTCCTAAGCTAATTGCTATGGGAATTAGCTTTCCCTATGCTCTTCCCTGTGTGTTAGTCTATCTCTCACCCTTCTCCATGACCTTGGCTCCCTCCCCACCACACCAGCCATGACCTAGCTCTCTTTCAAACTGTGTCTCCATACTTCTCCACTTCATGTGGCTTCTAATTTACCTTTAGTTGTGGAGTTTGTTCTACCAGTCTTCAGGTTGACTCTGGGTATTTAGGATGATCTGATAGTCAGTAGTTGTATCCACTGCAGTCCCTCATTATTTTAGTTTTTAATTTTAGCTTAATCCAATTCAGCAGTATTTGTTGAGCATGTCTAATGTACTGTGCTCTACAACTACAAAAATGAATAGTACATAGTTTCTGTGTGTGTTTGGTGAGGAAGATGAATTAGCTATATAAATATTCTTGTAATCGTTTGCATAGGGGAGTATATAACCACAAAGAAGGATAATATTCCAAACTAAGAGTTTACAGGAGACTTCTTGGAAGAGATTCCACATTAAATATAAAATAGTTAAATAAACGTAAATACATAAAATCATTTATGAAATACCCTGTAATGTGTAAAGCATTTTGCCAGATGTTATTTCATTTGAATCTAATGGGGATTTTAGGCATTTCACAGGATATTGTCCTAATTTTGCAAATGAGAAAATTTATGGTAAGATGGTGAATATCTTTGCCTGATATATATGTACTTTGGTATACAATTAATATATCACAGAACATGACTCAAACCCAGGTAATCTTGTTTTAAATACTAGTCTCCCCCCCCAACACAAGAAAATGTTAAATTGACTAAAAGCAGTATGTAAATATAGCCATATAGGCAATAAATGGAACTTCCTGTTGATGTTGTAAAAGTCAAATCTTTTGATGTGGTGATTTGTGGCTATTTACTACATGTAAAGCCTACCACTGTTTAGTGTTTGCATTGCTTTTAGGTGTTGCATGAAGAGTTATCTCATAGTTCATAAATGTAAAGTACCTCTAAAACTAAGCATATATTTTGTATAGATAAGTTATTATTATTGTCTTCCAAGCTTGTTTCTTTTATGTAAAACTCAGTGCTGTTCAATAGCCCATTAAAGTCAGCTGGATGAATTCCTATAAAACTAGGCCACCAGGCAGTTTCCAAGGTAGCAAAGTGTAGTGCCTTCACAAAAAGGAGAACAAAAAAGTTCAATCACAAAAGGAAATATTTGGACGATGTCTTGTTCCCCACTGAGGTTATTTGCTGTATTCTCAAAGCCTTGGTGTAATGCTGCATAGCTTCACCATATTTTCTTATCATCCTTTATTACTCTAGGCTCTTGCGATTAATAAGGCATTAGTTTTAAGACACGATAATATAGCAAATATGTAAAATTATTTTCCAGCAGTAATTCTTCCTTAAAATTGCCTAAAGACCTATTTAGTTGAGGAAATAAGTTTCTGTTCAAATAAACATTAATACTTTTCATTTAATTCGTATATATTATAATTTTGTAATCAATTTTTCTCATTCTCTCTCTGTTTCTCTGTCTCTGACAGTCTCTGTTTTTCTGTCCCTTCCTCCCTCTCTCTTTTTCTCCCTGTTTCCCAATAATGTATTTCAATAGTTAACTTGGCACTGAGTAGTTTTGTATGACATTTAATTGGCAGATTGACTTCACTGTCAAAGGAAAATATTATTTACTCAACACATTCTCTTGGTTTAAATGTAAACTATTTCTTTCCCAGTTAGCTAGCTTTCTGGCCTTCTCTTCAATGTTTTGCATTTCCAGAACTCTCAGTGTCACATAACCTGTGTCTATAAGACACTAATTTATTTGTTAGATTAAGGAGAAAAGATAAAGTAATTTTATGTTCAAAATAATGTAATGCATGTTATTATTTTTGCCACTATGTAATGCTTCCTATTACTTAATTTCTTAGCACCTATGCATATTTCATTGACTCTAGGTACAGTTTAAAAAGTTGAATATATTTTGTTTTAATAGAAAAATAGACTTTTATTTGGAGGATGAATGTCTTTACCATCTCCACCTGATACATAATTGATGGATGTGAGAAAAGTTTTTACAGTGAGAATTCTATTGCAAATGTCTAGGACTTAAGAGATTTCACCTATGCTGTTCATATATAGCCAATTTAATGTTGCAGTGACATTTTTAGTGGCTATTCTTTTTTGATTCCTTCATCTGTCAACATATTGTCTAGATGTTCTAGTATCTTTCAAGTATCATTTAGTCTTATCAGTACTTCATAAATATTGGGGATAATAGATTTGCTACTAGAAGATATTACATGATGTGTTAGCAGAGAAGAATCCATGTTACTGTATCACACATTTTTAAAAACATTTTATTATATTTTAATAGATGGGTTTCTATTGTAATCCTATATATTTTACCTGTTTAAAACATTAATTTGGGGGGCACCTGGGTGGCTCAGTCATTAAGCGTCTGCCTTTGACTCAGGTCCTGATCCCAGGGTCCTGGGATCTAGCCTAGCATTGGGCTCACTGCTCGTTGGGAAGCAGCTTCTCCCTCTCTTTCCCTCTCTCACTCCCCCTACTTGTGTTCTAGCTCTCACTCTCTCTCTTTCTGTCAAATAAATAAATAAAATCCTTAAAACAAAACAAAACAAAACCATTAATCTGAAAAGAGCTAGAAGAGCTTCACTAGAATACCAAAGGGATCTATTGAGCAAAGAAGAGTCAAAAATCTCATTTTAAACCTATTTTAAAAGGTTTTAATTTAATATTTACTTTCAGATCATTGCTAAAAATAAGCTGATTTTTGCATTCCACCCCCAATTCATTCTTGTCCTCAAATCTCTTTCATTATGCATAATGCATATGGGCTCTCTGCAAGAAGAAAAAAGAAAAAAGAATTGTTTTTCTTAATATGTGAATGGAATGCAGTTCTGTTTAGTCAGTTCTGTTTATTCATGGGTTATACCCAAAAATGTTCCATTTATTAAACTTAAAGTGAATAACATGGATTATTTATAGGGTAATTTAGAATTGTATAATTTCATCTGAATAAATCATTAGAAATTAAATAATTCACATAATTTAAAATATACTGGCTTTAATATTTGTAATATTGAACATAATGGTTCTGATTTTATACCTTATAAAGATTTAAGAACCAAACGTAAACACTTAAAACTTGAATATTGTCATTTATTTTATTTTTTTTTAAGATTTTATTTGTTTATTTGATAGAGAGACAGTGAATGAGCAGGTGAGAGGGACAGAAGAAGAGGGAGAAGCAGAATCCCTGCTGAGAGGGTGCCTGACACAGGACTTGATCCCAGGACCCTGGGATCGTGACCTGAGCCAAAGGCAAATGCTCGACTGACTGAGCCATCCAGGTTCCCCAAATATTGTCATTTTCAAAGTACATTTATCAGTTTCTACAAACCACGAAATATGTAGATTAAAATAATTGTTTTTTCTCTCTCTAAATAACATATCTATAACACATGTTAATGTCTTCTTATTAGCATGGTGCTAGACATGATAATGATTTGAGGCTCCTTGCAGTTCTAAGATCTATGTATTTTTAGTATATATATATATATAGTAAGGGAGAATTATATTTATTCTTCAGGTATCACTTTTAGTAAATTATATATTTTCTTTAGACAAACAAATCAAAATATAATTTTAAGTCTTCCAATGGAATTTATATAGCATATTCTAAGAAAAGAAAATCACAGGTTCTGGATAGTGTTTTTCATCTCTCTAACCCCTACTCCCCTGTTTCCTAGTGTTAAGTACATGACACTCCCCTTCTGGCTTCTGGTTCTGAAACATATCGAGCTATCATAATTGATAAAATGGAGAAAAGAGACAAATACTCTTATTGTGAATCAGAGGTATTTCATAAGAAGCATGCCATCTTTCCAGCTGGCTATGGGCAATGACATTGAAATGGTTTATAGTAATCTCAAACTCAGTTAAAAATAACAGCAGATAAAATCTCAACACTGAAATAGTTCTCAAAGCCTTTTCATCTCTTACATATACAGAGACTTAGAGACTTGTATACACAGAAATGTTTGTTATCTCATAACATTTTCTCGACCGATATTCCTGCTTCTCATTTTTATCATAAATAGCCATTTCCTTTGCTACTAGTGATTAGTTATAAAATACTATACTTACACCATGTGATTCAAATACTATAAATGACTAATTATTGCCTCCAGGATAAATCCAAACTTGGTAGCATAGGTATCAAGTCGTTGGTGGTAAGGACTGTGAGGAATATCAAGAAATTCCAACTTTCTTTCCTTAAATGAGTTCTAAAAAATTGAAAACTGTGAAAAGATGTTAGCAGTTACAGGCTAAAATAATAGTTTTATTAATGATAAAGATTAAATTGCAAGACATAGCTTACTTAGTATGAGAACCAAAAGGTGCTCTTAATTGAATCAGAGAATCAAACATGTGACATGAGGTATTTGGGGAGGATATATCCCATATGTTCAAAATAAATACAAAAGAAAATAAATGAGTAAATTAATAAGTAAATCCTTTTTTAAAGCATTAAAACACACAGCAGATCACATCTTGTGTTTCTTACACTCTAAGAAGTCTTTATGTTCACAGGGATTTGCCACATGATACAATTTTTTTTTTCAAATTAATGTTAGGTTATTATTTTAGTGACATTTTATTAAGTGCTCACGCCATTCAAAGCATTATATATTAAGCTTTATAGGGGAACCCGGTATAGGTTTTGGTATTCACCTATAGCACTTTCACGCAGTTTAGAAACTAGTGGGCCAGATGGACACATAAATAAAAGCAAACAATAACACAAAACCTCTGGGATGACACTAGATACAAGAAATAGTATGAAGGTGAATGATGTGCTATTGATGGTAGGAAGGAAGAAAAGATAATTTTCTATCCAGCAACAAATTGTAGTTAAAAGAGAATATTATAAATAAATCAGAAATAAGAAAAGGCCTGTTTCTGTATTTATCTTGATAAACCTGACCTGGAAGATAATATGCACTGTTCATTAACATCATCAAATTATTGAAATATCTCACCAGAAATATTCTGAAATTTGAAACTTTAGTAATCATTTCAGACCCTTCCTTCATCAGATAAGGCAGTACTCCCAATCTTCATTAAATATGCTTAATACAATAACTATTAAGCATGAAAGTTTCTTCAGAATTAGAGATTTACTAAGAAAAGATTTAAGAACCTTAGTAAAACTTTTATTTTTTTGACATTTGTAAAGAACTTTGACAGGATAACAAAAGTCTGTGTGTATTAGTATAGAGAATCTAGAAAGTGCTGTTTTGTAGAACTCATGGCAGTGATAGAAATGTTTAAAAATTCTCACTGTCAAATAATACAGTAGCAACTAGCCCATGTGGATTTTGAGTACTCGAAATGAGGCTGTGGCAACTGAGGGACTAAATTTTTATTTCATTTCAATTAATTTAAATTAAAATAGCCACATGTAGCTGGCAGATACCATATTGTATAATGCAGCTCTACAATGAATTTTTGAAAATTCTTGGTTAATTGATGAGGTAAGGAATCCAAAAACGACAAACCACAGTAAATCCTATTGGAGCCTCTGCTAGTTCCTGAAGCCCATTCAGTCTTCACTTTCCCCTTCCATGCATGCAACTCATGTGGCAGTCCTACCACTTAGTATTAAAGGAGCAAGTAACCCCGACCATCAGAAGTATGACAAATGATGCATCTAGGAGCTGGCAAAATGACTCCACCTCCATCAGGAGAGTCATAATGATGAGTTCTGTCATTTCCTTTCTTTCTTTCTTTTTTTTTTTTTAAGATTTTATTTATTTATTTGACAGAGAGATCACAAGTAGGCAGAGAGGCAGGCAGAGAGAGAGGAGGAAGCAGGCTCCCCACTGAGCAGAGAGCCCCATGCGGGGCTCGATCCCAGGACGCTGAGATCATGACCTGAGCCAAAGGCAGAGGCTTTAACCCACTGAGCCACCCAGGCGCCCCCCATCATTTCCTTTCTAATAATGTGTGTCCAATAGGAAACAATCAATAATTGCCTGCTGAGTAGATCATCAAATAAAGTGAATTAGCCATACAATTGGAAAGGAGTAGATAAATAGGAAAGATTGCAAATGTAGAATGTATAGTATTTGAGATTTTGATTGAATTTGTTTTGGGTTCATAGATCGAGTTGGGAATAATTGTTATTTTACCAGTGTGTCTTCTAATCCATAAAAAAAGGAATATTTCCTATTCCTTTATGTCTGATTTGTTTCATCAGAGTTTTATAATTTTCCACATATATAGGTTTTGTACATCTTGGTTTTTAGTTTGATTTCATTGTGGTGAAAACATACTTTGTATGCTTTTTATTATTTTAAAAATTTTACGGTGCATTCTGTGTCTTCGAATGTGTATCCTATGGAGTCTGCCATGTGAGCTTGAGAAGAACATGTATTTTGCTGTCATTAGATGGAGTATAAATGCAATTAGATTAAGGTGATTTATAAGATTCTATATTCTACTGATTTCAGGTTCAGGTCATCTATATCCTTACTGATTTTCTGCCTGCTGGATCTACCAGTTATTGAAAGAGAGGTGTTGAAATCTCTAATCCTACATTTTAAACTAATCTGAGTATACATTAAAATGATGCTATACCACTTCACATAATATAGGTAACTTTAACAGAGTGTTACCAATTCCTCCATCCTAAGCCTTATGACATTTCTTTCATTCATTTCCCTTGTCTATATGCGATACCATCTACTAACTTATTACTATTATTTCTTTAGACAAACAGTTATTAGACAATTTGATTTTAAACAACTATGGCAAGGTAATTCGGTAGAGATAGAATAGTCTTTCCAACAAGCAGTGCTAAAATAATTGGCTATCCATGTGTATATACATATATACTTTTATATATATTTAAGTACTTATTTATTTAAAATTAATTTGAAATGGATTATATAGCTATATGTAATAGATACAACTATTAAAATTGTAGAGGAAAATATAGGAGAAAGTTCAGTGACTTAGGGTAGGTGAAGATTGTTCAGGCAGGACAAAACTGAGCAAATCATAAAGGAAAAAGACATTGAAAAGTTGGACTTCATAAAAATTATAAGTTCTGTTATTTATTTATTTTTTTATTTTAAAGATTTTATTTATTTGACAGAGAGAGAGAGAGAACACAAACGGGGAGAGGGGAAGGGAGAAGCAGGCTTCCCGCTGAGCAGGGAGCCCAGTGTGGAACTCGATCTCAGGACCCTGGGGATCATGATCTGAGCTGAAGGCAGATGCTTAACTGACTGAGCCACCCAGCTGCCCTAAATTCTATTTTTTAAAAGAAAAAAACGATACCACAAAGTGGCAGAAAACTTCTGTAAAACATGTAGTTTATAATGGATTTTATCCAGAATATATAAAGAACTCTTACAAATTATAGAGATAATAGACTACCCAAGTAGAACAAATAGACAAAAAATTTGACCAGACATTTCATCAAAGAAGATAATGTGATGCAGATATGCATATAAACAGATGCTCCACATCATAGCATTAGGGAAATGCAAATTAAAGCCAAAATAAGAACACACATCTACTAGGATGGCTTAAGCCAAAGGGCTAAAAATACCAAGTTCTGGCTAGAATGCAGAACTAGAAATCTTATTAATTGCTGGTGCAGATGAAAAAAAATAACAGACACTTTGGAAAACAGTTTGGCAATTTCTAATAAATTTAGTTATATACTTACTTTATATTTCATCAATTTAATTCTTTAATATTTAACCAAGAGAATACATCCAAAGATCCCTGTACAAATGTTCAAGGCTGCTTTATTTGTAACATGCAACAATTGAAAGCAATCAGATTCCCATTAACTGGTGAATGATAAAACAAATTTGGGTACATATTGATTGAGAACTACTGCTTAATAAAAAGGGCACAAATTGATTCACAGAAGAACATGTCTGATTCTCAGAAAGATCATGCCAAGTGAAAGAAGCAAGACACCCCAAAAACGCAGAAAAGTGAATGTTGTAAGATTCTATTAATAAGAAATTCTAGGATAGAAAAAAAATTATAGGAACATAAGACAGTTACAGTGATTATCAGGGGCTGATAGTATGAGGAGCAGATTGTCTGCAAATGAGTACAATGAAACTTATTGGTCTGGAAATAGTCTATATTTTGATTTGGTGGCAGTTATATGCTGTCAACATTTGTCAAAAATAATCTTAGTAAGGATGAATTTTATTGCATCAAAATTATATTAATATATATAACTTTAATGGAATAGAATAAAAAATCAAACAGCCCAACTCTTAGCCAGATGATCATGAATTTTCACAGTAAAGGGCTGTGTACTTCAGTATTTATTGCCCTGTACAAATTTCTCTTTCAAGGAAAAATTAGAAGGCGTGCCAAAAAGCAATATAAAACAGAATGTGAAGCAACATAGTTATTATCAAAATTAGACTCAGATATTGTTCAGGTGGTGGAAGTATCAGATGTGGAATTTAAAATAATTTTAATATGTTTAATGTTAAATTTAATATGTTTAATAGTTTTAATATGTTAGACTCTAATGGAAAAGGTAAACAACATGCAATACCAGACTGATAATGTCAGTAGAGATATGGAAACTATGAGAAAAAATTAAAAGGAAATATTAGAAATTAAAAGCATAGTAATAAAAAGGAAGAATACACTCAAAGTGTTCATAGCAGACTTAGTATAACCAAGAAAAGAAACAGCAAACTTGAACATAAGGTAGCAGAAGTGACCCAAACTGAAATGCAAAGAGAATGAAGACTGGAGAAGGAAACAAAACACAAATCAACACAACACCCAAGACTGGCACAAAGTAAAAAATATATTGATGTAATTGGGATAGTAAAAGAAGAGAGAATGAGCAGATGAAATATTTGAAGACATAATGATTTATTTCCTCAAATCACAGATCCCAGAAGCTCAGAAAACACAAATGAGGTAAGTATCAAAACCATACACCTAGGCAATTCCTATTAAAAATTCAGAAAACCAAAGACAAATAGAAACCTTGAGGGCAGCCAGAGAGAAGGAACCTTATCTATGGAGGAATGACAATAATTAGAGCCAACTGCTCATCAGAATCCATGCAAAAGAGAAGAGAGTGGAGTCAAATCATTAAAGTATTAAAAAGAGAGAAAAAAATGCTACCAGTGTAGAATTCTATATGGGATAAAATTGTCCTTCAGTAGTGAAAGAGATATAAACATTTTCCTGAACACAAATTGAGGAAATTTATTGCTTGCAGACTGTACTGTAAAACATTTGGAAAGTTCCTTTAAAGGAGCATGGTAACGTGAAAACCTTGGATCTACATAAGGAAAGGAAGTGTATCAGAAAAGAAATGTGTATCTGTATTTGATATTCTACAAAAAAAGATCTGTTGTCACAAGTAAGGACCATGAGAAATAGAGGGGGCATCCATAGAAACTTCTGAGATCAAAACAAGATTAGAAATAGAACCATGATTAACTGACACATAGAGATGCATAAGTCAGCATCTATAATGTCAACCTAGAGAAAGAATTTCAGCCATGATAACATCAGGTGTATTTCTTTCTCCTCCTCCTCCTCCTCCTCCTCTTCCTCCTCCTTTCTTCTTTTATCTTCTTCTTCTTCCTTTTTTAAGTTTATTTATTTGAGAGAGAGCAAGTGAACAAGCAGTGGGAGGGGAAGAGGGAGAGAATCCTTAAGCAGACTTCATGCTGAGGGTGAAGCCCAGTGCCGGTTTATCTCACAACCCATGAGATGATGACCTGAGTCAAAAAGCAAGAGTCAGATGGGTTGAGCCACCCAGGCATCCCAAGGTATGTTTCTATAAAGTCTTCTCCAGAATGGCGTAGGGGATTGAAAGTAACTGTTTGTCTGCTACTGCCCATACAATGCCTCAGTGTAGGCTCAACTTCAAACATTGGTTGGATAGAGATCAAGATAACAAAGATACCACATCATTTGTCTATAAATATTTGCAAGTTATGAATCTGTAGAAAGCTATTAAATAAAATACTTCTACTCTTAAAAAAAACTATATTGAAATATCACTATGAACCCATTTTTAGAGCCAAATAAGAATGGAGACAATACCTAGTAGTGGCAAGGATGGGGAGCAACCAGATCTACCATGCATTGCTGGTAGGAATGTGATTTAGAGGAAGGTTTGCAATTTCTTGTAAAGTTGTACCATGCCATCCAGCAGTTTCATTTCTGGTATTTACTCAAGAAGAATGGTTACTGACATATTCATTAGTATAGATGAATCTTGATATACTGAGGGAAATAAGTCAGACAGAAAAGGGTACATGCTGTATCATTTTTATTCATACAAATGCTATAAACACAAATTTGGACTATAGTGGCAGAAAATACATGAACAAGTCTGAGCAGTTGTGTGACTGGAAACAAACATGGGGACTTTGAGAGTAATGGATAGTCTGCTTTTTGATTGAAATGGTTAAACATATATACATTTATAAAAAATTGAACTGCACGCATGAGTGTATTACATTTAAATAATACATCATTAAAGTTAGTCTTGAAAAATATATCTTAACTATGAGGGCCAGTTATTAACCTTAAAATGAGTAACATATCTGCATTTCCTTCTCTTTCTTTCTCTCTTACTTGAAGATGGGCATAATGAGAATCTGCTTAATAATCTTAAGAGATATTTAACCATCCAGAGGAGAGCAATATCATTTATATGCCAGATAAGGAAGCTATATATCTAATAATTATATGGGTGTGATAAAAAAGGAAAAAAAAAAGAAATATCCACTATTAGCAAGTTTCTAGCCAGGAGGAATATGCTGACCTCCTAGAATAGTGGCTCCAGAATAAGAACCAAATACATTTGTCATTATGTATTAAATTGATTTATTTAATCTGATGCAGTAAACTTTGTTCTTTTATATTTTGTTAAAGGTCTTTGTTGAGTGAGCAAATGCAGGTAAAGTCACTATCTAAAGATACTCTATATTTGCTGCAGAAATAATTATACAATTATAGAATCATTTTGTCCAAAACAAAATATTTGGAAATGTAGATAACCTATATTTTGTCACAACCCAGAAAAATCATGGTATTAGGGAGTAATATACACTATTCTGTTAATACAATATATCTCTCGCTTGTAGGGAAAATTTAATTATTTTTAATAGATATGAATTCTCTGAATTAACATGAAGAATGATTAGTTCAGAATTAAAGAGGAAAATTTTAAATCAGTAACCATAAGATTAGGTTAAATTGATTAAGAATGGGAAAGATTACTGAGCTCTGAGACTTATTCAGTGGAATTTGATGTCTTTAAATTGACTTTAAATATATAGCATAATTTCAGCTAGATCAGAGATTGTGAACTAAGTCTTGAATTACTATGGAACAGATAATTAAAGTAACCAAATTAAAAGAAATGCTACATAAACTTTTCTGGAGAGATTTTGGACAAATGCAGATTTTGTGCAAATAGCACAAAATCTGAGCTTATGCTGCCTGGGTTTGATCAGGGCTTCACTCATTAACTGGGCAAGCATGGAATTTATTAAAGCTTTCTCTATTTTTGTGTTTCCCCTTCCATAAAATTGGGGTGATGATAAATAGTGTCCACCCCATATACTTGTTACAATGCAGATTAAATGAGTTAACGTATATAACACATTTAGAACAGTGCCTAATATATAAATACAATTTAAGTATTACATGTTTTTTGTTTGTTTACTATTTTTATTGGACATTAGCACAAGTGTTCATTGAGTTTTCCAGTGGTACTAATGTGAATGAATAACAGAAGGAAATGGAAACTGTTGGTGGGTGGAACAGAACTAGAGAATGTATATTATAAGATCTCAGAAGCACTAGAGTAGGAATTTTTTTCCCTAGTGTTCACTGGTATATGCCAAGTATTACAAATAGAGCCTGGCATATAAAAAAAAAAAAGTGCTTGTTAAATTGAATTGTCATGAACATGAAGAGACAATTCCATCATGTCCAACACTTAATAAAAGTTAAATATCTCAATTACATCTAAACAATTATAACTAAACATGTAATGCACATGAGAATAAAATTTGAAATTGTTTCATGAAATACTGTCCCAAACTTGAAAAATGAAATCTGCATGAGGTAGACAATTTGCTGCTAGGAGAAAAGGCTACAAAATGCCTTGATAAGTCATTGGCATATGACAGGACAAAGAGAAGATGGCAATAATTTACATTAGCTGAGGAAAAAACTGGGAGGAAATGGAAAAAACTCTAAGGAGAACAAGTTTTCGTTGATCAAGGAATTCCTTAGTTGTATTCTGTGAGGAGTGCATCACATTGAACCTTACCCAGTTAAACTTAACAAAGTTTGGTTTCATCTTTCTCACTTCCTTTTGCTATTCTATATGGTTAAAAGATGACCAATATGGACGGAGTTTCCTGAAATGATTATCATGAAAACTAAACTTTTAATTCTGCCTTGGACCTCCAGGTATAGCTTGTTTTAAAGTCTTAGGGATATCTTTTTATATGAACAGAATGACTTTACATAAGGTTTTCACATGCTTTGTTACAAGAGAGATGTGCACCTTCGTCAACATCTTAAGCTGAGGATTCCTGACTACTTTTCAGTGAGTGAGCAAATTATGTCAGTTTATAGGCAAGGGAATAGCAAGTCGCTACTATCACGGGATTCTATTTAGTTCGGTGTGATACTTAATATGAAGAGGAAATTTACTACATTGGTCTACCTTTTCTATTCTCCCAATAGTCTGTTTTTCCTGAGACAAATACTTTCATTCTTTAAATTGTCATAAACTATTGGTAAGATCGTGGATGATTTGCACGACTGACCTGCACACTAAACTCAGCTTTATTTTGTAAAAAGCTAATGCAAAAAGAGATACTCTGGCCCTAAGCATGTCTCTGTTCAAAACGCTTTTGTGCATTTAGGCAAAACACCTAAATTTCCAATCTTGAGATACTGTGAGTCTATAATCTGAGAATATATGCATGGGGGTGTGTTTTGATGAATGCAAATCAATATGGCCATACATGTACCTGTTGTCAGTCTTTTCACCCAACTGGTCTCTCATTGGAGAGTTTATGAAATAGGACAGTGCATAAGAAAAATGAGGTCAGAGTGAAGAAACAGAGCTGAAAGGAAACAAATTCTAAGGGGTGGTGAAATGTTTTTGCTATGCTACAATGGTAGATGAACTAACATATGATCAGTAAGCAATCTGAAAGGCCACTTCTAAAAGAACACTCATCTTATAGCTGCACTTAAAAAAAAACCTCATTTTGAAATCACTGGAGTATTTTTAACTTGATGGGCTATAAAATAAGAAAGAAAATAATTCAAATTAGTTCAGTGATGCAGAAGAGTAAATATAAAATAACTGTGAAAATAAAATAGTATAATGATAGATATTAAATTAGTTGTCCCTTCCTAGTAGCATGAATAAAGAGCTATTAACCCTAAATTGCAATGGGATTACCTATTGGATGACAAAACCCTGATATAAAGAGATTTTAAAGCTGTTTCCTAAATGACTACTACTGTTTATTCCTATAGAGAGCTGAATCTGTTAGTAAACATTGGCAGGCAACTGTGCCAGAGTAAACTGCTTTTTTCTTCTGGTTAAAATAAATTAAAAAACAATTCCTCAAAAGGTGCATAGTTACCTTGGAAATCAAGGTTGAGTCCATAATCACTATAAATAAACTTTAACCTATCATGATAGGTTTTAAGTAGTACAGGATTTAAATTATCAATGCATACAAAATGAAAATTAAACAGTTTCATATGTAGTTATGAAAAGGTGAAAATCATCAAATATGAAAGAAAAAATAGAATCAATAGATATTTTAAATATTACCACAAAAAACTGTAAAGATGTGTGTGTTTATATAATTTTTTGCATAAATATAAGCATATATATTTGTATATACATACATATACATCCTTATTATATAGTCAGGTAGAATGTTAATTAGGGATTTTTAAGAGGAAACTATAAAGAAAGAAGGAGGAAGAGGTTATTGCTTATCCTTAGCTTTAAAAGACTGTTATTTTGTATTGGTTCACTAATTTAACCCATAGCTTACCTACATGAGAAAGTACCCCCAGTATGCCTTTAACCTTATGATATAACCAAAATTCTGTTTAAAAAACAAAACAAAACAAATAAAAACAAGGTTTAGATAACAAAAGCCAGAGTATATTTGACAATATTTGATGTAGTTCTGATGAGTTTTAAGAAAGATTGTTTTCATTTAAATATGTACCTTATTGATGGGTGAGCCTCTTGATTTTTATGACAACATTTAAATTTTAGAATTATCGTATGTCTTTGGCACAGACAGTAAATGCTTATTGAATGAGTATTGATTTAGGTCTTGGGTGTTTTGAGTGGTTAAGTTTCTGGGATGTTTGGATACTTTAAAAAGGGCAAACGTATTTGTATATGGTGGATTTCTGAAATTTTAATGACATATTTACGTTATTCAGCTAGCATATTCAGTTTAACTTTTGACTTATATAAAGTCATCCTTTATTATAGCACATTATTAGTATCCTGGTTGCTCTTAATATTAACTAACAAAAAATGTCCAGAGGCAATAGAAAATTCAAAACTCAATATAAGTTCATGTTAAGCAGTAAGATTTATCACAACTGTGAATAAATAGAAAGATCGGCAGCTGGTTTATACAGACGGCCAATAAAATGTTGGAATGCCCCAAACATAAACATAAGGAGTGACGGTAGGAGGCAGGTAGTGATTAGATATGTGATGGCCGAGGTTAGCTTTTGGTTTGGGTAGAACATTGGACTTTTTTTTTCTTCCAGTAGAAATTTTCTCTGAAGAAATAATTATCAAAAAGTTATGTTTCCCCTTTTAACAAATTTACATCATTTCATTTTGATAGCCTGAAATTATTGCTGGAGCTTCTGAAGAGGATTTGATTTAAAGATCAAGTAACTATTTACGTAATAGGAAATCTGAGTCCATTACTGGACAGCCAAATTGAAGAACTGATATAATTTCATTTTTATAAGTTTACTGATGAAATATCCAGGCTTTCTTTTGGGATTATATCTGGTCATTCAGAAATGTAAACCTTACAAACCCTCATTAACCTCATGATATTTTTAATATCATAAAAACTGGCAGTATTTTAACCTGACTCAAAGGAATACATTCTGATTAATATTTAGAATAAAACAAGCAAATTATACTTTCTCATGATTCCACTCTGTGTGTAGAATTCTAAACTTTTCCAGTTTTTGTATTCTGCCCAAGCCCACTTTACCACACCACATCAGAATATACACATATATACAATACCTTAACATATTTTACTCCATGAAATGTGGCAATGTTGTTATCAGAAAAGGGAACAAAGCACACCTGCTACTTGAACCTGGTCCATGTTTTTGCCCAAGAAGTCCTGTCTATTAACTTTCTCTTTTTTTGATGTTATGCCGTTAAGGATAATCAGTAAGAAGGTCAAACCCATGCTCAGCATCAAGAGGTGAATACAGAAATGAAATAGTATGGGTATAACAGCCAACCAACCAGCAATGTCAACAAACAACTATTTTTGATGGCAAAATGTCTTGAGACAAGAAGAAATGCATGTTATGATTGATTTATTGACAGTGATTTCCAGAATATACCATATGCACCACAAGGATGCATAAGATACTCTATTGGGGTGGAAAAAGAAAATGTTTTTTATACTACTTCAAATTTTCTATTTTTTTTTGTTTGCTGTAATACCACTATTAATCATCAACAAATAATCATAATACATTACAGATATGTAGTCATATATTTTGTAATTGGTTGAAGAATATGACCCCCCAAAATGTTGACTTTTAGGAAATCATATTAGAGAGTTAAATTGAAAAGTAGAATTGAATACAGAAAAAATGATGAGTTAAGTGCTTGTTAGAGTCATTTAACTCTGAACTTTATCATGAAGTGGGGTATCCACCATAGCTCTCACATACCTTCCTAAAAATTTTTTATCAGCAGGAAAGAGATGGCATACTTCATGCAAGTAGCCAAGGAAAGTATAATACAAGAAGTATTCACACAGGAATTCACACAGCCCTCAACAGAGTTTAGTTAGTGCGAAAGGAATGGTTGGTTGTGCACTGGGCTAGTAATCAGGGATTAAGTCATCATGACTCCTAGACCTTAAATGGAAGGGGAGGAGGCAATTATACGAATTCTTAAAAAATGTCTTTTTGCAGACGGTCACCTGAAAGAGACTGTGGTCTCGGGACAGGGGAGGGCCACTACCCAAGGAAGAACCAAGAAAATAGATACCTTGACTTTATGTTTTTGCCACTCTCCAAACTCTTACTACTGATTTCTCCTATTGGCCAGATCCAGTCTGATGCCAAAGAAGTGCACAAATGTAGTCCATACAGGCCAGCCTCCTTGGGCATAGTTTGAGAAAGATTGGAGTGTGGGTCTGCAGGTACAAATTGAAAATTTTCTGCATTCTACTCTTTATTCTCAGCATCTTTTCTTTTCCAGAGAAAAAATAATGTGTCTCAATACAAGGGATACATGAATCCCATTATCTACCATAGCCTAATGAATTAATGTCAGTTTATTCCCAAATAAAACCTAAATATTCCCAAATAAAGCCTAAAATATTAGCAGACTTCAGTATTCCTTCTATAGGATAATATAGAAAAAAGATGGGGAAAGAAATTCTTAATTAACATAAAATATAGCTGCCATTGTCCCATGACTTATGTAACTTCCCATGAGACCTTAAATGACAATTACATGTCCTTTCAGCTACATCCATTCAGTGTGTATTCTAAGTTCTGTCAGTGAGTGGGCTGTAGTATTCTTTACCTGGTTTTATGATCCTGTGATATGAGCCTTTGATTGCTTCTGCCTTGATTAGATCAATTCATTATTCAGTTACCTGGCCTTTTACAGAAGTGAGGCAATCTAGAGAAACCTCTAGGTTACAGAAATAGTTCTTTTTGCTTCCATTATGTGGCAGCAGTCTGATTTCCTATTAAGTAACATCAGTCACTTCTACCATTATTGTAGTCCTTTTCTCTGCCAGTGAGTTTACTGGCTTGAGTTTATGATGGCCAGAGGGCATACTCGGTTTCCAATTTGACAGAGATTGTGTTGTCTAGTGGAAGCATTTCTTCTGTGGAAACTAGTGCACTTCTACCTATTTGCTGGAAGAAGCCAGTCTCAGTTTCTGGACATGCGCATTCTGTCTACAGGAGAGATGAATCAAGCATTGGATATTGGTGTAAGGTCTGTAACATCCATTGGAACATCATTCTAAGTCCACAAGATTGCATCCCCCAAAAGACCCTATAGCAGCCTTTAGCATATTATTCCATTCTATTAAGTCTGCTGCTTCTAGATGTTGAGACAGGTGGATTTTTTTGGGTGAGCCCATGGAGACATTTCTTTTTTTTTTTTAATTTTTATTTATTTTTTAAATTTCTTTTCAGCATTCCAGAATTCATTGTTTATGCACCACACCCAGTGCTCCATGCAGTACGTGCCCTCCACATTACCCACCACCAGGTTCACCCCACCTCCCACACCCCCTCCCCTCCAAAACCCTCAGTCAGTTCCTTAGAGTCCACAGTCTCTCAGGGTTTGTCTCCCCCTCCAATTTCCTCCAACTCCCTTCTCCTCTCCATCTTTCCATGTCCTGTGTGTTATTCCTTATTCTCCACAAATAAGCAAAACCATATGATAATTGGCTCTCTCTGCTTGATTTACTTCACTCAGCATAATCTCTTCCAGTCCCATCCATGTTTATACAAAAGTTGGACATATTTCTTTTGTTACAAATTACTTCCCCTTGTCTGAGGTAAGATTATGTCAGAATCCAAAGAAAATAAGGATTTTGCAAACCTGCAAGTTGCAGTGCTGACAGAATTGTGACCAGAGAAGACAGTTTCCAGATACGTTTCTTCCTGCAAGAAAACATTTCCCCATGGAGATAAAAGGAGTCCAATAGAATCAACCTCATACCAGTTACTCAAGAATGTGGCCTATCAATGGCTTTGTGTTGTCTTCTGCTATCGGCAAGCTGGTTGGCCATAACCGTGTCAACTATGGTGAGAAGTTCATGTTGTCAAACCTAGGCATAGTCTTTCCTTGTGTTATGCTGGCCTACTAGTATCTTTCCCATTGAGCAAACACTTGATTTAACTGAAAAGAGAGACTAACAGCTATAGGACAGATAATGTTGTACATCTTATTATTGAGAGGTCCTCTGCAGCGGAAGCCTTCTTTGGAAGATTAAATGGGACACAAATATGCGTATTTTATGCTCTTTTTAAGGGGACCACTCAGATACTTCATCAGAACTTCTTGTCAATTTTCTAGTTGGGTTCTTCTAAATTCCTCCTTACCAGGGGCCAAGCCTGTCAGCTTCTGCTCAAAGATTAGTGTAGATCCTTACCTCACGCTATCTTTCCCTTTACGCTGGGTGTGGGATAAGGGGGTGGGTGAAGTGGGTATGTTTTTGCAAACTTGAGGAATCGTGTGTGATGATATATAAATGTCAAGAGTTTATCTTTGTGTATCTTAGGAACAATGTATACTGAATGTTGGGCTGTGTAAGGGGCTTCTTCTAAAAATTGTTGGGTGCCTGGGTGACTCAGTTGGTTAAGCTTCTGACTTCGGCTCAGGTCATGATCTCAGGTCATGAGCCCTCTGCGAACCTGTACTAAACGGAGAGACTACTTCTCTCTCTCCTCCTTTCTCTGCCCTCCCCCACTCATGTGACCTCTCTCTCTCAAATAAATAAAATCCTAAAATAAAATAAATATAATGACTATTGTTCCATTTGAAATGTGCCTTTACAAAGGGCTCCCCAAAGCAGCTGACAGCCCAAATTGGTGCCTTTGTTAACATAGAATTCTTTTTTTCTTGCCTTGCCCTTTGCCTTGCCTTCCTTCTTTTCTTTTCTTTTTTTTTTTTTTTTTGGCAGTGTAGGGGAATGGGATTTCCTACTTAAAGCTCAAACTAAGGCTATTACTAGAGCCATTGCAAGATGAGGGCCTTTTAAATACTTTTAATGAGGAAGCTCATTCTTAATGTAGAAGGAAATAACTTCATATTTCAGCATTATTTTATTACCTCGGTGAACACTTGAAATGCTGGGCCAGTTGTTTCCAGGAAACATTTATGTCTGTAACATGTGCCAAACAACCTCTTAGAGTATGTAAGAATAGCACTGGCTTAATAAATGTGTAGAATCTTCTGTAAGGATGATTGTGGGGAGAAAAAAGTAAAACATTTTATGCTAATACAAGAATTTGCTTTGTCCTATAAAGAAATGAAGAATTTTGCTACTTGTCCTTGCTCAGGTGCTGTGTTTTCTTCCTTAGCTGTAAATTGTAGTGAAGCTCCTGGAAGAACTTTCCTGCTGGAAAAAACATAATTCCTGTGGGTGATCTACCTGCTTTTCATCTTACGTTCACTGAGAGGCTTTCCTTCCTTCAGGAACTCCACCCAACACCCATCTCTTTGTTTTCGTGCCCCTAGCATCTACTGCCTTTACTTTGTACCTGTCACAAGTTGTGTCTTTCTTGACTAAAGCCAGGTTTCTGGTCAACACATGGCTGAAATCACCTTATGAGGTGATGAACTGATTTAGAAAATACAGATAATGCTAAGGGAAGCATGTAAAATCTCCTCAAATGAAAGGAACCACTGCTAGCCTTCACTGGAGACATGTACATATACATCATGGAACTTAATTTTTTATAGAAATGAGCTTATTTTGGTAACATTATTCATGATCCTTTTTCTCATTTGATTATAAAATGAACATCTTCCATATCATTACATACTTTTGTGCAGGAAATTTGTAATTACTACAGAGTTTTCATTGTATCCAACACAGTTTATATTATGTACTATGTGTATATATGTATATTTACAGAGAGAGAATATACATTTATTTTTACCTGCAAATACTACTTTAATCATCGATGTAGGTGTAACTTTGGATATATATCTCTCCTTCCTTAGAATACATTTTTTAAAAAGGATTCTTGAGTCATAGTTTATAAGCTGTGTTTCATTTTCTTGTATGGAACATTATAGAAAGTGTGTAATGGGCATCCACTGTAGTACTTATGTGCATTGGCATATAATATTCATTCATTCATTTATTCATTTATTCATTCATTCATTTTGTTTCCAGCTTTATTGAGGTATAATTGACAAATAAAAATTTTATAGATTTATGATGTACAGTGTGGTTTTTGATATACATATATTTTTTGTAATGATTACAAAAACATTTAGTATGTTTTTGAAACTAATTAGCATACCTATCACCTCACATAATTTTTTTTTCTTTCTTATGGTGAGAACATTGGTGACCTACTCTCTTAGCAAATTTCAAGTATACAAAATAGTATTTTTTAAAAGTTTTTATTTAAATTCTAGTTAATAAACTAGAGATTTTTCATTTTTTAAATACCACATGGATAATTTTATGCATCTCCGAGATGCAGAAAACTTCTATTTTAACTCCTCTGTTCCTCAGTTTTTCCACAGAACTACATTGTCTGAAAATTTTCTTTTATCTTTTTCAACTTGTTCACTGACTGAATGAACAGTTTCAGGCACCGAGTTGAGGCAGAATGCATTGGTAAGTCTTCATAGACTAAAGGGGGAAAGTACATGGTGCAAACATACTTTCACTATCGGGTAGAATAGTAAAAATAACACTATCGGGTAGAATAGGTCCAAAATCCCAACAGTTTAGCAAAATAGAGTTGTTTTTCTTTTATGTAAATTATACTATATATCTATATATCTTATCAGTTAGTGGCTCTCCTCCAAGTAGTGATTCATACACCCATGTTACTATCTTTTTGTTTTGGCACTGTTTTCTTTCTATCTCTCTCTCTCTCTCTCTCTTTTTTTTTTATTTAGGTGGGGAGGGGCATAGAGAGAGAGAGAATCTTAAGGAAGCTCCACACCAAGCGTGGAGTCTGAGGCAGGGCTTGATCTCACAACCCTGAGATCATGACCTTAGCTGAAATTCAGAGTTGGGCACTTAACCAGCTGAGAACACCCAGGTGCCCCTCCGTCCCACCATTGCTGCTTTCCACATGGCTTCCAGAATTGCTGTATTGAGGGAAAGAGCATGAAGAATCACTAGGCCTGGGTTTGGCTTATATCATTTCTGTCCTCAGTTACAAAACACATTTAACTACAAGGGAGGCTGGCGCATGTTGTATGGCTGTGTATTTAGGTAGGAGAGAAAATGGGCTCAATAGTTAGACTCTCTGCCATAACATGTGAACAGGTAGTGATAATTTAATATTATAAAAGGATAATGGAGTGAAGTTAAAGAGCTATAAAATCATGGAGGAGAGAACAATTACCTTTCCTTAAAGTTGAAATTGGTGAACAGGGACTGTTTTGGTCATCAGAAATAGAAGATACTTCCTAGCCAAAGGGATATATGGAAAGTCAGAGATAATAAAATAATAATTCCTATATAGCATGATAAATATATAATTTCTTCATTAAATTTCTACCACTTTTTCAAAACAAATTTTCAGACAAATTTGTAAGAATTGATTCACAATGAAGTATATTAATTGAATCATGGTTTATAATAGGAATTTTTGAAACAATATAAATGCTTAGTGAAAACAGATTGATTAAATAAATCATAGTATAGCCAATCTATGGCATACTTTGCAGACAATAGAAAGTAGGTATGATTCATATATATATATATATATATATATATATATATGATTCCCACAATTGCTTTTTAAATGCTAAAAGTAAGCATTAATCATAATGATCATGCTAAATGAAATGATAAAATTCGGTATATATGAATGATCCTATTTTAAATACATAAGTGTGTTTCTCCAGAGATCAAAGTTAATCATCCATGCAGTCATTTCATTATTCAGTTTCTTTTTCATAGTGCCTGCCTACCCCTGCCTCTGTCTCTCCTCTTTGTCTATCTCTACCATCTTTCTTTCTTCTTTTCTTTTAAATGAGTGTATTATTTTTGTTGTAAAAATAATGTACTTTTTATTTAAAAAGAAATGAAAGTTTGGCAATTAGTGTCCCCTTCCTTCTGCATATGATCTCATTTAGCTAGCTGGTAAAAATACCACCTTATTAATACCTACCGCGAGGCCCTCCTGGGAAACAGTAGCTAATGCTATTTACAACATTTTTGCCACATAAAAATCTAGTTACTGAAAGGTAATAGACAAAAATCAGAACACCACATATGGCTAGGATAAAAAATGACAAAAAACGTTATTGCCAGATGTGTTAGATTTATAAAAGTTGTATATATTTTTCAAAGAGATAGTAAGTGAATTCATGTTTATGCATTAGATTCCTTTTGATTGTTTAATATATATTAAGCTATATGTTGTAATATCAGTACTGTAATATTTATATTTGAAGTCTGTTACTGTTTCTAACAGAAAGGGGCCTAAGTAAGTGAATATAAATTTCCTTGTTCCTAAACAAGTATTACCTTTGACAAATTCAGGGTCTTTAGATTGGCAAAAGAGCATGGTCTAGGGAATCCTGAAGGGAGACAAAATGGTCTGGATGGTGAAAGTGTGTCCCAGTGATGGTTTGATTTCCTTATCTCTGAGTGCACCACGAACACATTTATGATTGGCAAGATAAAAAGCACTGTCTTAGAGAAATTGATTTATTAGCAATGGAGTATGAATATTCAAAGATGAGAGGTTGAAAGTCAGGGTTTTAAATTTATTACAGTTGACAAATCAGAGGTGATACAAGTGAGAGAAAAGCTGTAGTGTTACCAAAAAGAACACTTTTAAAGGCAAATATATAGAAATTAACAATTGAGTAAATTTGAGAATGGAAATACAATTTGAAGTAACTTCCTGGAGGGCATGGCACCTGGAATACCATTAGGTTTTGGTTCAAAATAATGCTTTTACCAACATATATTATATATTATTGTGCTCCTTAACTGAATAAAGTTATTACTTTAAAATCAACTTAATGGGCACCTGGGTGGCTTAATCAGTTAAGTGTCCAGCTCTTGATTTTGTCTCAGGTCATGATCGCGGGCTCCTGGGATTGAACTCAGCGATGGGCTCTACGCTTAGCATGGAGTCTGCTTGGGATTCTCAATTTCCCTCTTTCTCTGCTCTTCCCCCATTTATGCTCTTTCTCTGTCTCTCTCTGAAATAAATAAATTTTTTAAAAAGTATGTGTATATATATGAAATAAAAGAAAATAAACTTGAAATTTTCTTACTCAGTTTTTTTTTCTACATATAGATTGTCTTATCTCTCTTTTTTCAAATAAATAATGCTCATTCCTCTTGGGACATTTCTGCAATTGAAAAAAAATGATCATAATGCAACCTACATAACCAATAATGAAATTAATACATAGTGTTCCTTTGGTAGATTAATTGGTTGGTTGGCTTGTAGTTATATTTTTATATTTTGGTAGTTATCCTTTTAATCAGTAGAAATTCTAAGATTAAAGTGAAATCTCCTTAAAATCTTTGCAGTATGTACTGTGTTAAAAAATGAAATAAATATGTATATACATACACACATATATATAATGATTCTGCTTTCATATTTCTACAAGCTTTACAATGTCATTTTGAGTGAAGTTACTATTTTTTGATGATTTCATCATATAATTCGAAAGAAAATAACAGAGCACAGCATATGATTTTTGCAGTTCAAACTAGCTTTTGAATTGGGACATTTCCATTCCTGTTCAAATTAATAATAATTGAATCATAATATAGATTTTGTTGCCTTTTGTATTACATTTGCCTTTTGTATTACATTTGTTGCCTTTTGTATTTACATTTGTATTAGAGGAGAAAAGATGAATCAATACTTCAATGATTTTTTTTTTTTTAAAGTTTGGCTGTGGGGGAACATATTGTTTGGATGTAGGAGGTTTTTTTTTTTTTTTTTTTTTTTTTTTTCTTTTCCCCTTTTTTTTTTTTTTTTTTTTTTTCCTTTTCTTTTTTCCTTCTCTTTCTTTCTTTCTTTTTTTTTTTTTGTTTGTTTGTTTTTAGCTATGTAGAGGGGAGAAATCAATAGGTTAGAAAAAAAAATAGTTACTTTTAAACAAAATGCAAATCAGAGATAAGCCACATATCCAATCATTTAATCGTTCCCATTTCCTATTTATATAACTGAAGAAAAAAATACATTGTAGTGAGTATTTTCTAATAAGATGAATTCTTCCAGAAAAGACCCAGAAAAAGAAAAAAGTAGTTCTATGGTGTAATTACCTAGCGTTCTTTTCCATTTTTGCTTGAACAAGGTGAAAACACCAATAGGTCTGCTCATGCAAAAGAAAAAAAATTTATAAAATGTCAAATATACATTCGTTAACGGCTATTATAGAAAAAAAATATTTAACTTTAGGAACGAGAACTTAACCTGATAGACATTAAATTTTTATCTATTCTCCACTAAGAAAATGAGAATAATTAAGAATGATAACAGGTGCTTGCTAACTGGTTCTAAGTGTAAGGATACTGTTTATGGCAATTTTGTTTTTATTGATGATAATTCTATAACATGATCACATTTATTGTTACTAACACTGACATGTCATCCTCAGAATGCTAAGCAAAGCGAATGGCTGCATCTTTGAACATATTGCAGAAACCAAATACTTTTGTGTGCAACTTGATCTTCATGCCCTAAGATGTAGCTGAGTGCCCTGTCTTTTCCACATAGAATAAAATGTTAACCCTGTCTGGTTCCTAGATGTTGACTCTGGTGCATTTTTCTGGAATGTGATATGCTTTTGTTGGAGTATACAGAGGGACTTTTGAAAAAACTGTAAATGGTGAATTGCTTTCTTAATTTCTAAAAATTCTTAACCTCCAATTCTTCAATCACTTTATTTTCTGAAGAATTTTTAAAAATTTTATTGAAGTAAATCATTTTGAACAGCTGTTCTTTTAATGCTGTTTTCTTAGTTTTTCCCTTGAGCTCTCTGCTCTCTTTTAAATGTATGTATGTATGTATGTGTATATGTATTTATTTTTATCATGTTACTTAAAAAAAAAATCTTTCTTCCCTCTTCCCATAACTGCCATCATTTTTACAAGAAAAAGTCAACTTTAAATGGTATATTCCCATTCTTCTCTTGTCAGTTATCCTGCCAAGTCCTGTGACCTTGGCTGATGGTTGAATGGAATGATGGGAATGTGCTGGTAGCATGGCACCTGGTTGTATTCAACACAGAAAGGAATTCCAAAGGCATTAAGGATATAAACAAAACAAGGAGTTTAGATATATATGACAATAGAGAAAATGAACAAGTTCTAACTGAAAAAAGGAAAAAAAAAAAACACTTTCTTGAGAATGTTAAATGCCGTTTCTCCAATTTCCCCAAACCAGAAAGGATAGGTATATAGTTATAAAGCAATAGCTGATGACAACAATGTTATTTAAATATATACATTTTATTACCAAAACAGTGAATTGTTGAAAAAATGAAAATTGAAACAGCACTAAGATGTGATTATTTTGCCTATCATATTGGGGGGAAAAGATGATACTACGCAATACTGGCAAGAATATGGAGAAAGTAGTGTTGGTTTTCTGCAATAGGGAGTGCTAATTGGTTCAACTTTTTGAAAATCCATGTTTAAGTTCAAATATTGCATAACCTTTGGCTCAGCACTTTTGTGTTGATAAATGTACCATGCATGCACTAACATAAAAATTTATTTACAAAAGTATTTTCTGAGGGAATGTTGAGCTTTAGTTCTAGAATCATACAGACCTGAGTTGTAATCACTGCTTCATCACTTTCGAAGTATATGAGCTTGGGCAAGTTACATACCATGTTTAGATGTTTAGATACCACTATACTTTGATAATTAAATGAAATTGTGTCTATAAAGTGTGTAACAAAGTATTTGGCACCTTGTAAATACTTTATTACTCTTTGTAGTGAAGATTACATTGTTATAAATATTATGCAGCGTGGTTTAGTATAGCAAAGATCTGAAAACAACCCCATTATCCATCAACTAGGATATCAGCTAAATAAACTTAGGTTCATTGACTAGAATACAACAGAGTCACTAAAAAGAGTAAGATCAATCTACATGGAAGTAGAGGCAAGAAATACTTTAAAAAAAACCAAGTTTTAGTATTAATGGTATTACTCCATGTGTATGAAAAGACAGAGTAATATATTTTTACTAGTATATATAAACAGAGAGAGGAAGGAAAAGAATATTAACCAATATATAACCAATATATTAACCAATATATTAATAGCGATTCTCTCTGGGAAGTAGAATAATGAGCCACTTTTATTTTTTCTGAGTTTTTTGAAATATTTTATGTTTTTTAAAATCATTCTTTATGTATCCAGAAGTCAAAAAAATTTTATCACAAAAAATTAATTCTATTTTTCTGGCATTATCTATCTATACATATGTATGCTGGTTCCAGACCAGAATATATAATCTAGCCCTATCTATATCCATAAACGTAGATTACATATTCTGGTCTATAACCTTAATGCCCCAGAAATAGGATATACGTACACACACATAAAGTATCAGTGATAATTAAGTATCATGTAGCCTGATATGTATTTTACTTGAAAATGAGAGGGAACTACAGAGATTCATTTTTAAGCCTTTTTATGGAATCAATACTTAAAAAAGAAACCCTAGAAATGGAAGGAAACTTAGTATTTATCCAAGTCCAGCATCTCACCAGGAGCACAAAGTCAGTGAAAGCCAACTCCATCAACTTCATCTGATTTGGGGGATAATAAACATATTAACTCCCAAAGTAAAATATTGCTGTTAGAATTTTATTTCTTTAAATTGACTAAAATGTGCTTTTTCATAAAATTTCTGCCATCATTTCTATTTTTGCTTCATGAAGTGAATGAGGCTCTTTATAAACTCTTTAGATGACCGCTTTTTAAATAATTTGGGGTTGGATACATACAATTTTTTCATTTAAAATTTTCCCAATTCTTAGTATTTTTCTGTATATCAGAGGATTTCTGGGCTTGTTATCTTCTTCTCATATCTCATACTCATATCTGAAGGTCCTTAGAGATGCTTATTCTCTTTTATAGTCTGGCTCATGCCATTCCAAAAAGAATAATCAACTGAATGATCCCATTATTTATTAGTATTAGTAATATCAGGCTAGATGTTCTCTAACTATAAATATCAAGGCAGACAAAAGTTTTCTTATTATGTTCTAGTTTCGAACCTATTCTATTATTTTGGAATTTGTATTCTTATGAAATATTTCACAAATTATTTTCACAGTCTTTATATACTTTATAAATTTTACAATTTTTAAGGTAATCTGGCTCCAAATATTTGCCCCTATGTGGGAAGCTAATTTCAGTAAGATTAATGTGTTGGGGAATAAAATAGCAACACATTGAAAGAGTCAAGACCAGACAACATCCTTTCATTTTAACTTAATTTAGCATCATTATGAAGAGTAAATTAAGGATCCATTAGGATTGACTTTAATTTTTTTTTTCTCCAAAGATTTTATTTATTCGATAGAGATCACAAGTAGGCAGAAAGGTAGGCAGAGAGAGAGAAAGGAGGAAGCAGGCTCCCTGCTGAGCAGAGAGCCCAATGTGGGGCTCCATCCCAGGACCTGGAGATCATGACCTGAGCCGAAGGCAGAGGCTTAACCCACTGAGCCACCCAGGCGCCACCTTGACTGGAATTTTAAAAAAATAATATATTAACATTCACATTCACATATGTGCACGCGCGCACATACACACACACACACACACACACACACACACACACACACATTGAAAGGTATTTTGGAGCAAGAGGGGATATTAGTGTAGTGATAACTTGCAGGGAAATGACCTGTATATGGAATCCTGAGTTTTCTTAATAAATAGTCAAGTCCGGAATATTGTTGAGAGGTTCCAGTAATGGAGCATATAGTGTCCAAATCCAACTTGACATTTGAAATTCTATTTCACCACTGTGAAAGTTCTTCTATTTTTTTTTAAAAAGCTTTGACAGAGGAATCAAATTGCAGTTGAGATGGGTTATCAACCTTGCTTTCTTTTATAAAGGTGCACTGGGAGTAGGTATGTGAAATATCAAAACATTTAATTGAATGAAAACAAATTTATCTTGGTATATTCTCAAAAGTTCTCTTCGATTTTGCACAATTTTGTCTGCCTAAGTGTTCAAGTTCATCCCTTCTCTAATTTATATTAAAAATATGACAGGGGACGCCTGGGTGGCTCAGTTGGTTAAGCAGCTGCCTTCAGCTCAGGTCATGATCCCAGCGTCCTGGGATCGAGTCCCACA